>NW_027507718.1:92300387-93500387 GCF_037356315.1 Lithobates pipiens
GAGGGGGAGAGAGAGATACAGAGGGGAGAGAGAGAGAGAGACAGAGGGGGAGAGAGACAGAGGGGAGAGAGAGATAGAGGGGGAGAGAGAGAGAGACAGAGGGGAGAGAGAGAGAGACAGAGGGGGAGAGAGAGAGAGAGACAGAGGGGAGAGAGAGAGACAGACAGAGGGGAGAGAGAGAGACAGAGGGGAGAGAGAGAGAGACAGAGGGGAGAGAGAGAGAGAGACAGAGGGAGAGAGAGACAGAGACAGAGGGGGGAGACAGAGACAGAGGGGAGAGAGACAGAGACAGAGGGGAGAGAAACAGAGACAGAGGGGGAGAGAGACAGAGACAGAGGGGGAGAGAGACAGAGACAGAGAGAGAGGGTGGGAGAGAGGGAGAGAGAGAGGCGGAGAGAGAGAGGCAGAGAGAGAGAGAGGCAGAGAGAGAGAGAGAGCGCGGAGGTATGTAGACAAAAAATTAAAAACAAAGTATGCAATACATAATAAAATATAGTACATTTAAATTAAGTTTCATGGAATATTGATAAACAAAATTCCATTTGTCAGGGAGAGGGGGAGAGAGAGAGGCAGAGAGAGAGAGAGACAGGCAGAGAGGGAGAGAGAGAGAGAGAGAGAGAGAGACAGGCAGAGAGAGAGAGAGATAGAGA
Organism: Lithobates pipiens; assembly: GCF_037356315.1. Taxonomy (NCBI): domain Eukaryota; kingdom Metazoa; phylum Chordata; class Amphibia; order Anura; family Ranidae; genus Lithobates; species Lithobates pipiens. Next base: position 92,301,038 of record NW_027507718.1, read on the forward strand.
GAGAGAGAGGCAGAGCGAGAGAGAGAGAGGCAGAGAGAGAGAGAGAGAGAGAGAGAGACAGGCAGAGAGAGAGAGAGACAGGCAGAGAGAGAGACAGGCAGAGAGAGAGACAGGCAGAGAGAGAGAGAGAGAGACAGGCAGAGAGAGAGGAGATAGTCAGAGGCAGAGGTGTATATAGAGCAGTGTTTCTCAAATCCAGTCCTCAGAGCCCCCCCAACAGGTCATGTTTCAGGATTTCCCTCAGATGAAATGGCTGTGGTAATTACTAAGGCAGTGAAACTGATCAAATCACCTGTGAAAAATAAAGGAAAACCTGAAAACATGACCTGTTGGGGGGCCCTGAGGACTGGATTTGAGAAACACTGATATAGAGAGAGAGACACACACAGAGAGAGAGGGAGAGAGAGAGGTGGGAGAGACAGAGAGAGAGAGACAGAGAGAGGAGGGGCAGTGAGAGAGGGGGGGACAGGGAGAGAGAGGGAGACAACATTCAAAAAATACAAACATAACGTCAATTTTGAAATCTTCTTCGAAAATTCTATTTTTAGGCATGGTTTTGATAAATCAAAGCCACTTGTCTTTGCAATCTATAGGAAAAAAAAATATATAAATTAAAATTAAAATGTAAAATAATTTTTTTTTTTTAAGGAAAACATGTTGAGTGTGTGTGTGTGTGTGTATGTGTGTACACACACATACACACAAAAAGACATAAATACAGATACACATTCAGCAGAAAAAAAAAATTACCTGCAAATCCGCTTTTTAGTAACGCTCAGAGCAGAGAGGTTTGAATAAGATCTTCGGTAGGTCTCTAAAAAAAAAAAGAAAAAAGAATTAGAAAATATCTTTATGAAAAATAATCAATAGTTCAAAAAAAAATAATACCTGCAACTCAGCTGTACACTAAGGCTTCGGCAAAGATTTCTGTAAACGGCTTCAATATAACTGTAACAAAATAATATAAAATTAATAAATAAAATTAAAAATAGTCAATAAAGATGATTGTTAGAAAAAAAAAAATTAAACCCCCCCCAAAAAAAATAAATAAAAAAAAAATAAAAAAAAAAAACCCACACCCCCATTCAATTTAAAAAAAATACACAACCAAAAATGAGAAAATATAAGATAAAATTTAAAAACAATCTTTATGGCTTTTATTAAAAATGGATACAGACCATAAATAAATAAATATATTTTTAAACACATTATATGTGCATCGATTCACAAAAAAAAAAAAAAAAAGGGCCAAAAAAAAAAACATTTGAAGAAAAAGGCAATTTAATACATTTAAGACAATTGTATAGTATGATAATAGAAATAGTTAAACTTACCTTGAAATAGCAGATCAGGTGTTGGTTTCTTTGTTAAGAAAGCTGGGTCCTCATGCTCCTCGTGCACCTCGTGGTCCTCGTGCTCCTCGTGGTCCTCGTGGTCCTCGTGCTGTGCTCAGGTGTTCACAGGTAATACTGATCAGGTGTACTGGTCAGTATTACCTTTTGCCCACGATTCAAATGGCGGTTTGTGAACCGCCCTCTGAACGTGGGTGTCGTGATGACGTCACTTCCCTTCTCTTCCTCGCGCGAGATCTCGAGCCTGGGCACAGCACAGACTCCTGGGAAAAAAAAAAGATCCCAGGAGCCCCTGCGGCAGACCGGAAGAAGTGACCTGCCGCTGAAGCCCCGCCCCTTTCCGCATCAGCTCCTCCCCTTTCCGCAATCTACAGAGGCAGAAAATTTGAAATAAGAAAAAAACAGAAGAAGACAGCTGAAAGGTAAGGGGGTTACCTAGCGTTTAGGGAAGGGGGGATCACATAGACCTAGGAGTGTAATTTAGGGTGGACCTCCGCTTTAATTAATGGAAAAAATAAGGATGATGAGTCCCAAAACAATGATTCCTCTGACATATATAAAGTCCTCCAGTATCTGACAAAATCTGTGAACAATTGACTCAATAAATTATCAAAAAAGAATGATTAATATTAATTATGATTAATAATGATTAATATACCTATATTAAAAAAAAATATATATATATATATTAAGATGAATACGCCAAAAACATATCAAAAAATCCTAGAGCCCTCAATAGGAGAATAGGTGATTGTAGCAACACAATATAGTGAAGTCCTCCACGACTGTTGAGAGACAATGTGAAATCATAACCACATAGAGTGCCAGCTTACCAGCTGCACAAGCTGTTCAAGCCGGTGGCTAATACTCAGCCAGGGCCTTTAATCCTCCCAGCACCTCAAATAGCTGATGAAACGGCGTTCCTGAATACTGTGGATGTGTTCAGCAGTCAGCTGCCAGCCACTAGATTCAACTCGATATAAGTGTTCATAATGATCCAAAATGAAAATAGAAAGGAATCACGATCGGTAAAACTGGGTCGTATTTTATTTAAATAAAAATTATGCTTACAAGCATGGAATAGAAATTTTTAAAAGCAATAAGAATGCCGGCCAGCAAGCAATTGTACAAAAACGCCTGTGCAAACGGGCCGTGAAAACAGCGTGGTGACATAAGCACGTGGCTACTCCCGGTGCGTTTCATCACAAATCTGATATCGTCCTGTGCATGGGCAGCGTACTGACTCACCACTTTGTATAATAAACACACAACCAAGCCTGGGTCTGAAACTGAGACGGCTGATGCTATAAACACCATTTTGATTGTGGGGAAATCAAGAACCAAGACTAAAATCCTATAGATAACAAAGAGTGGCAGAGCCAATTTCATAATTTTTTTTGGTGTGTTTTGTATGTCAACTTACCACAACACCATTATTATCTTTTTATTTTTTGTCTTTTTTTAAATCTCTAGGAGGTTGTTTGGTGTTGGTGCCCCTTGTTTTAATTTGACTTTGTATTTTTGAAATGTACCTGCCTACTCACAAATAAACTGTTCTTTTTGAAGTAAAATACATAGGCAGGTATTTCTTGAACCAAAAAAAAACTTTATTTAGGTGTCATAAACAAATAAAGAGGGAGGCAGCGCTGGAGAAACTGGGGAAATTAGCGAAACCTTTGGCCCCCAGGGCACATATCAACTATTTAAATGCAAAAATTGGTGGCCTGAATAGTACAATTTGTTAACAAATAGAAAAGACTAACATTTTGAGCCCAGCATTTTTCATTCTTGGCCCAAATATTTTGGCCACTACTGTCTATTGATATGTGAAACACTTTCTAAAATCAGCAATTAGTGAGCAAAAATAAAGTTAACATCATTCATTTTTACTCCAAAAACCCCTATACCTGGCTCAAGCTGGGCTCCTCCACACCTTCCTGATTGGAAGGCCCAGGTTGGGCATCGGAAACCTCAGCAGGGGTGGAATGAAGCATAGAAGGAAGCGTGGAAGGAAGAGTAGAGAGGGATCCCTGACCTCAGCCTGGTCTGAAAGAAAATGCATCCTCTTATAGTACCACAGCCTGGGGACAAAAACTTCATCTGTTGCTGCTCCAGTTTTCATGGACTCCAGCACCTTCCTGTGCTCCCTCAGATATGTACTCCTCAGGCCACCAATTTTCGTTTATAAATAGGTGATGTCTGCCCTGGGGACCACCGGCTTCACAAACTCCAGCAGTTTCTCCATCGCTGCCTGCCTCTTTAATTTGTTGCTGTAGTGGGGATGTTTAGCTTGCCACAGACAGGGCAGCTCCCTGTACTTGTCGATGAACAGGGGGAGGAAGCTGTGGTTGTTAAACCCATCCATATTCTCTGCAAGTCACAACACAAGACAAACCCTAATGTCAGGCTAAACTCTCCTAATCTTGCCCCAATATAGGCCTCAATCTAGAAGCAGTATAGGGTAGTGATGTACCAAGTTAAAATTGTACCTTCGTTTGAATGATTGGCGCATCAGCTCCTCCCTCTGCTCATAGATCGTATGTACGACACGCGCGTGTTGCGTTTTATATACAGTGTGCACGTGTGAAACTCCACCCACCCCTGACGTTTTTCTAGTCTATTCCCCACCCCTTCTCTTTTGGCGCAGTGGGGAGAGCACATGACGGAGACACAGCAGTGGCATGATAATTCCACTAACGAGGTGGAGGACGAGGAAAGCCCGGAGCCAGAAACATCCCGATCTCGGAGGAGAAGATTTAAGGCCTCAAATATGTCTTTTGAAGAGATATTGGAGATTGTGGACATATTGAAGAGAAATGACTATGATGGGAAGTATGGACCTTACCCAAACCCAAACGTCAGAAAGGCCAAGATCATGACTAAAGTTGTGAAGAGTCTTCAGAAGAATTTTGGGGTACGATGATCAAGGATCAACTGAGGAAACTCTGGTCAGACCTGAAACTGAGGGAGGATGATTAGTACAGAAGGATCAAGCGAGTACTTCAAAAAAGTAAGTAGTTGTGTGTTCATATTATTATTATTGTTTTCATACTGCTTCATGAGCTTTGATTTAATGTTGTATAGTTTAAAATGGCCACTTTCATGTTCCTGAGTTCAATTGTTCATAATAAACATTGTTCATTAGCCCACTCCAAAGATGATGTTTTGACAAGTTGCACTTTTATATTTTTAGAAAAGCCAAATTTGGTGCATACAGTGTGTCAACATGTGCTATCTCCCATCATGGAGTATCAATGTATGTGTTTTGTGGGTGCAACCCCTTCCTTGCTACTAAAGTGTTTGAGATGAAGGGGTTGGACCCCCAAAACACGTACATTGATACACCATGATGGGGCAGATGTTGACATTAGGCATGGGATCAGGAGGAAAATGGACACTTTTTGAATTTGGCTTTCACAGGGGTGACACCCCATGTGATGAAGGCAATATCACACAGTTTCTACATACTTATGTCTGATATTGTCTTCACTTTTCAAAGTTGAACTTTGTAAGTTCCTGTGTTCTGTATGTTACGCTTTGATACATGCCTGTTTACACAAAAATGCCAAGTTAGATAAATGTTAGCAAAAATAATGTTTTATATACACCAAATATGTTGGCTTGTTGTAAAAACCCTTTTCTAAATGCACATGTGAATGTGCTTTGAGTAAAAAGTTTTTCAATGTGGAAAAGCAGTATTTATAGTAAAATTGTTGTTTTCTGTGACAATGGGTGTTATTTACTAAAGGCAAATCCACTTTGCACTCCAAGTGCAGTTTCAGGTGCACTTTTGCAGTACACGTGTAGTGCATAGTGGATTTGCCTTTAGTAAATAACACCCACAGTGCTTTTTAAATTTCCCCAATCACGCCCTTTTTATGACCCCACATATTTCTGCCATGGTGCTGAAAATGAGCAATATTTTTGTCAGTAATGCACTACATACTGTGACAGTGGGGTCACTTTGGACACAGGGTGAATAAAAGAAACCCCCGATATGGTCTGTGATAGCCATATTCAAGGCTGTATAATACATTGTATACTGTATGTGGGGGTTAAGTGTCATTGTTGTGAAGAATTAAGTTGTTTTGCATTTCTATTGTTCATTTAAGTCTATCCTTGTGTGTAGTGTAAAGTGCCAGACAGACTGGCTGCTAACCCTTTGTGAAAAGATGTGTATTGGGTGGGATCGTTTGAAGCATAGCAGACGTCTTGGGATGTGTGGGTGGAGCTGGGCTCTTGTTCATGTTAAAGCATGTGCCTTGAAGGGTGTATAAAAATACAATGTTGGTTTTTAATAAAGTCATTCCTACTACAGCAGAGACAGAGTGCGTCTCGTCTTTTTGCCAGAGGGATCGGCTCCTATAGGAAAGGGTCGTTTAACTGTGGATATTGGTACCGATTGGATGTGTGTCTCGGAGAGGGAACATCGCAAACGGCGTTAACCCCCTTTATATTAGGGGAGCCGTTACATTGGTGGCAGCAGCGGGATCTTCCCTCCAGTTACTGGGACACTTCAAACCACCACAGTAAATGACCAGCTATGCAACCTGCAGGAAAGCCGCACTGAAAGACTTACTTGAGAGCCGTGGAGGGACCAGTGGGACAAAGAACAAGGCCACCTTGATCAGGGAACTAACCGAGATGGATCAGAGGGATGGTGATGCAGGACCCCGGTCAGTTGAAGACTTGTTTCAGCAACGAGTTCGACAGCGGGTGGCATTATATGGTGCTAACCCATCAGAGACCGCCATACAGAATGCCATTAGAGACATCCAGCTGCAGGATGAGCGACAGGAGAGAGAACTAGAGCGGCAACATGAACAGAGAATGGCAGAAATACGGCAATCGGAGACAACACTTAAAGATGCAGCGCCTGTCCGTAAGTTGCCCTTTCGGGCGTTCAAACTATTTAAGGAGGGAGAGGAGGAAATTGAAGCATTCCTGCAGGACTTTGAGAGACTATGCCAGATACATGAAGTACTGCCCCAAGATTGCATCGTCTTACTGGCAAGTAATTTAACTGGCAGAGCGGCGGATGCGCATCGGGCCCTGGAGGATGAGGACGCTAAAGACTATGATCGGGTAAAAGAAGCTCTGCTAGCCCGATTTGCCATTACACCCGAAGCCAGCCGGATTAAGTTTCGAGAATCTCGGAAACAAACCCACATAACATACGTGGAGTGGGCACATCGTCTGCAGCGAGACCTTAAGGGCTGAATCCAGGGAAGCCACGCTCATACCATAGAAGACATCACCCAACTAGTACTCTTAGAACAGTTCTTTAACCACACCCCTCCGGTACTACGGGATTGGGTACGAGATAAGCAACCACGGACTGTACAGCAAGCGGCTACTTTGGCCGATGAATATCTGGACTCTCGAAGGTCAGGCGGAAGCGAGCGCTATCCACCATCTCGGCCCAGTTTATCAGCCTCTAACACAGCTTCAGCACCAACCCCAGCGGCCACTTATCCTCAGCAGCCCAGGTTCAATGCCCAGGACTATGCACAACCCATCAGGTGTTTCGGATGTAAACAGCTAGGGCACAAAAAGCCAGACTGTCCATTAAATCCAGCCATCCAGTCCCAGTCATGGAGACAACCAGCAAGGGGGAGCCCCCGCACACCCATGCCTGCGGCCCACTGCGTTGAGGGGGAAGAACATTGGGGCGTCCTGCACGAGGCTGATCCAATACAAGCAGCTAACCGGGACAACAGGCAACAACACAGGCAGACGGTCCGGGTTAATGGAACGGTAGCCAATGGCTTACGTGATAGCAGCGCTACCATGACCCTACTACGGAAGAACCTCATCCCAGAGAGCCAACACATCGGAGACACGGTAGCCGTAAGAGTAGCGGGAGGTACCATCTTCCGGCTACCCGTGGCCCGTGTTCACCTGGATTGGGGGGTTGGTTCGGGACACGTGAATGTGGGGGTGATGAAGGACTTGCCTGCGGATGTACTACTGGGGAATGATTTGGCCCCCCTGTTTTCTGCTTACACCCCGATGGGCCCCGATGAAGTCAACCCTGTGACTACCCGTGCACAGACACGTACTGCTGGAACCGGCCCCCTTGCTGCAGAGACCCAGGTGAGACTATCCTCCCCGACACGTACCTTAGATCAGGCGCGCCTAGGCTAGGATACCCCAGAAGCATTCGGGAGGGAAACTCGGGAGGACCCGACCTTACACAAGTATAGGGCTAAGGCAGATACTCAGGAAAGGGGAATAGATGGGGAGCTGTTTGAATGGGATGGGGATAGACTGTATAGGATCCCTAAGCCATCTCAGAGAAGTAAGGCCCCTTCGCAGAAACAACAGCTGGTGGTACCTAAGAAATACCAGCTGGAGATTCTGCGAATCGGGCATGATGTGCCGCTAGCGGGACATCTAGGGTTCCGTCGCACGGCCCATAGGATCACACAGAATTTCTTCTGGCCCAATTTTAGCCAGGATGTGCGACAATACTGCAAAACGTGTGACACATGTCAACGGATAGGGAAGAGGGGGGACCACCCTAAGGCTAAACTCCTGTCCATGCCTATTATTGGGGAGCCCTTTTACCGCATAGCCGTTGACATTGTGGGTCCCCTTGCCCGGCCTAGTCCATCCGGAAAGAAGTATATTCTCACCGTGGTGGACTACGCCACCCGTTACCCAGAGGCAGTAGCTATGTCCAACATTGAAGCAGAGACAGTAGCTGATGCCCTGGTTAAGATTTTTACCAGAGTGGGGTTCCCTAAAGAGATTCTCTCTGACCAGGGAACCCAGTTTACCGCGGTACTCACCCGGCAGTTGTGGAAGGTGTGCAATATTAAGCCCTTACTGAGCTCCCCCTACCACCCCCAGACTAATGGTCTCTGCGAACGCTTTAATGGGACCCTCAAGCAAATGCTGAGGACCTTTTCGGACTCTTGCAGAGACTGGGAGAAATTCCTGCCTCACCTGTTATTTGCGTACAGAGAGGTACCCCAGGAATCTACTGGGTTCTCGCCCTTCGAGTTACTCTATGGGAGAAGGGTCCGCGGACCTCTCGATCTCATCAGAGGACACTGGGAGGGAGAGACAGAGCAAGAAGGGACCCCCATAGTACCCTATGTTCTGGAACTCAGGGACCACATGGAGCAACTGTCTCTGATGGTAAGAGAGAATCTTCAGGCAGCCCAGGGAAGACAGAAGAGATGGTACGACCGGGGGGCCCGACAGCGGGTCTTCCAGGTTGGGCAGAAGGTCTTAGTGCTCAAGCCTGTGAAGACTGACAAGATGCAGGCATCTTGGCAGGGCCCGTATAAAGTAGTAGCCCAGGTATGTGATACTACCTATGTCATTGCCAGCTGTGCAGATGAAAGAATCCAGCGAACCTTTCATGTGAACATGCTGAAGAAGTATCAGGAACGGCAGGAGGATGTTGCGGCAGTATGTGCCCCTGCTGCGGACGACTCAGAAGGTTTACCCCTCCCTGACTTACTAGAGAGAGAGCCCCAGACCGACCTCATTAGCCTTGTACAGCTAGGAGACCGGTTAAGCCCCACAAAGAAGGAACAGGCTAAGCGGCTTCTGTGGGAGAAACAGGCGACGTTCTCCCAAAGACCGGGCTATACGACCTTGGCTGTACATTAGGTAGAGACCCCTGGACAAGCACCCCTCCGCCAGTCCCCCTACCGTATCCCTGAAGCAGTCCGAGAGGAAATGCGGAAGGAGATACAGGAGATGATTCAGTTAGGAGTCATTGAGCCTTCTGACAGCCCTTGGGCCTCGCCTGTAGTCCTGGTGCCTAAGAAAGACGGGACTACCCGGTTCTGCGTGGACTACAGGCGACTCAACGAGAAGACCACCACCGATGCCTACCCGATGCCCAGGGTAGACGAACTACTAGATCGTATAGCCAGGGGACGTTATTTAACTACAATAGACCTGTGTAAAGGTTATTGGCAGATCCCCCTGGCCGAGGATGCTATCCCCAAGTCGGCATTTGTTACCCCATTTGGCCTGTACCAGTCTAAGGTCATGCCATTTGGAATGAAAAATGCCTCGGCGACCTTCCAACGTATGGTGGATAGGCTCCTCGATGGCTTCCAGGATTTTGCATGTGCATATCTGGATGACATTGCGATCTACAGTGGGTCTTGGGAGGAGCACCTGGTTCACGTAGGAGTGGTTCTGGACAAAATTCGGGCCGCAGGCCTGACCTTGAAACCAGACAAGTGCCATCTAGGGATGGCGGAGGTGCAGTACCTGGGACACCGAGTGGGGTGTGGGAACCAGCGACCCGAGCCAGCCAAGGTAGAGGCAGTAGCTAACTGGCCCACGCCCCGTACTAAGACCCAGGTATTGGCCTTCTTGGGAACTGCAGGGTACTACCGACGTTTTGTCCCTAATTATAGTGCTATCGCCAAACCCCTGACTGACCTGACGAAAAAGAATTTACCTAGGCAAGTCCTCTGGTCTCCAGCTTGTGAATCCGCGTTTCTAGCCCTCAAGCAAGCACTTGTAAATGCCCCTGTCTTGGCTGCCCCAGTACCTAACAAACGTTTTCTTGTCCACACGGTTGCTTCCATGTTTGGACTGGGGGCGGTGCTGAGCCAAGTTGGGGAGGATGGAGGAGAACACCCTGTCGCATACCTGAGTAGAAAACTATTACCCCGGGAAGTGAGCTATGCGGCAGTGGAGAAGGAGTGTTTGGCCCTGGTCTGGGCCCTTAAAAAGCTGAACCCTCACCGACCACAACCCATTGGTCTGGCTTAACCGGGTCTCGGGAGATAATGGCAGGTTGTTGCGGTGGAGCTTAGCCCTACAACCTTACAACTTCACCATCAGCTACCGACCCGGTAAGCAAAATGGCAATGCTGATGGGTTGTCCCGGCAAACCGACGCCCTCCCGGGCTCCTAGTGCAATGTTGATGGGTTATCCAGTATTGGAAGAATGGACCCATGGACTAACTGCATTGTCAACCCGTCTGGGGTCCCCTCCTCTGTTAGTCTCCTGCCGAAAGGGGATATGTGTGACAGTGGGGTCACTTTGGACACAGGGTGAATAAAAGAAACCCCCGATATGGTCTGTGATAGCCATATTCAAGGCTGTATAATACATTGCATACTGTATGTGGGGGTTAAGTGTCATTTTTGTTAAGAATTAAGTTGTTTTGCATTTCTATTGTTCATTTAAGTCTATCCTTGTGTGTAGTGTAAAGTGCCAGACAGACTGGCTGCTAACCCTTTGTGAAAAGATGTGTATTGGGTGGGATCGTTTGAAGCATAGCAGACGTCTTGGGATGTGGGGGTGGAGCTGGGCTCTTGTTCATGTTAAAGCATGTGCCTTGAAGGGTGTATAAAAATACAATGTTGGTTTTTAATAAAGTCATTCCTACTACAGCAGAGACAGAGTGCGTCTCGTCTTTTTGCCAGAGGGATTGGCTCCTATAGGAAAGGGTCGTTTAACTGTGGATATTGGTACCGATTGGATGTGTGTCTCGGAGAGGGAACATTGCAAACGGCGTTAACCCCCTTTATATTAGGGGAGCCGTTACACATACATTAACAACAAAAACAAGAGTAGTAGACCCACAACATAATATGATTATTTGAAGAAGAGACTGTCACTTCATCTCGCACTGAAATTGGGTTTGCACTGTTGTAGAAAAAGGTCCAAAAAACACAAAAAAAAAAAAAAAACTACGAGACAAGCAGTAAATGAAAACAAAGATTATTGGAGTTTGAAAGAAAAATGTATTAATAAAATGCCTCTCAGACATTGTCTGGCATATCAATGGCCACCCTACCCACAAAGTACTCCACATATCTTGTTCTGACCTTGCGGGCACTTTGGAGGGGCAAACCAGGACGGCCAGCTTCAAGGACCGTCAGGTTGGCATTTTCAGGTAAGTCTGCATCAGGCCCAACTGAGGCCACATAGTTTGCTGAGTGTTTCTTCAAAAAATTGTGCAGAATGCAGCACAAAAGCACAATATGATTGAGTTTATATTCCGCCATGTGGATTGGAGTCAAAAATAGGCGGAACCGGCTGGCCATTATCCCAAATGTGTTCTCCACTACTCTTATGGCTCTAGCCAGCTGGAAATTAAAGATCCTCTGGTCCGGGGTAAGGGTCCTCATCGGGAAAGGCCGCATCAGATGGTTTGCCAGACGAAAATGAAGAAGACTGCCACTCTGGAGATGCCAGTAGAACTCCGTCCACCATCCGACATCTGGCCATTTTTCCCCACGTCCACATACAGGAAGTCATATGTCGCTGACACCATCGCCAACATCACAATACTATTATACCCCTTGTAATTATAATAGTAGTATCAGCTGACCTAGCAGTTGGGGGAGGGGGGTTCCTAATGAGTTTGGCCCACCAAAAAAAACCTCTGGCACTCTGAATGAATTTAAGCACACACATAACATTTGTACACATTTTAGGGGGTGCTTAGTGGAAAGTAATACTACAATGGATGTTCTGGCCATTTCTCTCACTATTGGCTTTGCCACTCTTTGTTATCAATAGGATTTTAGTCACGGTTCTTGATCTCCCCACAATAAAAATGGTGTTTGATCTTCCCACAATCAAAATGGCATTTATAGCATCAGCCTCCTCAGATTCAGACCAAGGCTTGGTTGTGTGTTTATTATATAAAGCGGTGCATCAGTACATCACCCGTGCCCCAGGACGATGTCAGATTAGTGACGAAGCGGACCAGGAGGAGCGAGGTGCTGATGTCACCACTCTGTTTTCACGTCCCGTTTGCACAGGTGTTTTTGTACTATTGCTTGATGACCGGCATTCTTATTGCTTTTAAAAATTTCTATTCCATGCTTGTAAGCATAATTTTTATCTAAATAAAATACCACTTGGTTTTACTGATAGCGATTTCCTGTATTTTTTTTTTTGAATATACATATATATAAATTATTCTTTTTTGATCATTTATTGAGTCAATTGTTCACAGATTTTCTCTGAAACTGGAGGACTTTATATATGTCACAGGATTCATTGTTTTGGGAGTTATCATTGTTATTTTTTCCATTAACTAATTTATATTTGTTTGTTAGTATATTTGGATTAACACGTCATTTAAGGGCCGGTTCACACAGCGAGGTGAGGCGAGGCGAGGCGACACGGCTCGCCTCGCCTCGCTCCCGCAAGTCGCCCCCGTTCTGTACTATGGAACCGTTCTGAGAGGAGCGACTCGAGTCGCTCCGACTCAGAAAAAAGGTTCCTGTACTACTTCGGGGCGACTTCGGGGGCGACTTGCATTGACTTCTATACAGAAGTCCTCTGCAAGTCGCCGCTGAGCTCCCCGCAGGTCGCGGCGAGGTAAGTCGGAGACGCCTCGCCGCGCCTCGCTGTGTGAACCGGCCCTAAGAGTGCAGCTCCCTTTTCCATTTATTTGTTTGACAATACCTTGCCTATTAGCTTCTACATTTATCAGAAAAAAAGATTTGACTCCCTTTGACTTCAGTTGGGTTTGGATTAAAACATGGAACTTTTAAGCTGTTGGGAAAATGACCCACAAAACAAACCTAGGTTAGGCTCATCCCAAGTGTGAACCCTTCTAAGTGTTTTTGTTTCTGCCTTAAGGGCTTCTAAAATTTAAACTTTAGGTCAAAAAAGCAAATTACATACTTATTGAAAAAAAACTGCGCACATATTTCATATTACTTTTATTGAACAAATGTCTTGAACAATTAGGATCATTCATGGAAACACGTGGGAGCCTTTCCAGTAATAATACATTGTATTTATGGATAGAGTAGAATTTTATGTTTGACAATGACAATGCTCACAAGGATAAATAGAGTGGGTGAATCTCCACAATGAGGACACATCTAAAAAAAGGTTTTAAAGGAGATGAGAAGAGTTGAAGGCATTCTGAAGTCCTAAAACAATCCCTGTTCTAGGGTGACATCATTGCTCCTAGTACAATGAGTAAGTGTTGTCATCCTAGAACAGTAAATGTATTATTCGAAGGATCACCAAATAGAAATAATAGGCAAAAATAGTCTAGTAAAAAAAAAACGAATGCAGTCACCATATCTAAAAACTGCAAAAAGTTGCAATTGTGTTCCCGGATTTAGACTCTTTATAAAAAACAAGCACCTAAAGAGGGCAAGCTGAACTCTATTATAAGCTGATTAAGGGGCTTGAAAATGTATCCAAAACATGCAATGGGGGAAAAAACTCCAGACACCCTACAACACCCTACAACCTTTTAACCCTAGAGGAACCTCAAAAATAATTTTAATGTCTCGAGTAACCCTTACTAAAACCAAATCATCAGGGCTAAATAGGAACAGTGCTCCTTATATTAGTGGTCAACAAGAAGAATGTCCTCCTTAAAGTGGTGTTTAGAATGCCATCCTTAAAGACAGCTAAAAAGATATTTGGTGTAATGCTGCTGGCTTTACTAAGTGGTGCTGAACCTTGAACTCTGTAGGTATCATCAAATAGGTAGATCATCAGCCACAGCTCAAGGAACCTCTAGTAACCTCTGAAGGAACCCCAGGGTTCCACGGAACCCTGGTTGAGAATGGCTGCCCTAGAAGGTGTACCAGATGCAGAAGGCAGCATAGGTCTATAAAAATTTAATGACAGAGGATGAGAAACTAGGAATGATAAGTGTTAATAATGTTCTTAAATTTTTGTGCGGTATTTTAAAATGAGGTAATTCCTAAATTGACAGTAACCCTCTTATTACCTCCATTACATGCATAGGATAAAGAATGTGAGCATGGAGTAAAGCAAGACAGGTTTTTTTCCTAATAACATTCAATTGTATGCTTTACCAAATGTATTCTTACCATAATTCATTGCTTGAATTCCAATGCAACCTAGATTCTAGTAAAATATCTGACAATTTAATTTTTTTTATCAAATGCGTTTTTAGGGACTTGCAGTAAAATGATAGGCTAACTGCAAACTCACTTGAGGCTATGTTTCATACTAGCTACTTGCATTAAGCAAATGGATAATCTACTCTTTGTAAGCCCAAGGCGACATTCTTTGTTCTTCCAAAGACAAAAAAAAGCGATATATTGTGCACAAATTCAGGTCATGAATGAAGTGATCCTGTATAAATGCAATCATATTATTGATAGCAGAATGGTTTCAGTCTGTGTGGAAGTAAAAAAATTGCCTTTTCTTTAAGGTAAAATATATACTAACAGGACATGTCTTTGAAAAAAAAAGTCTCTTTCTAGAAATCCAGAAAAAAATAAAATCACATATAATTACAAGCACAGCTACCACTAGAAATATATGGTTTGTTTTCTTATGGTAACCAAGAGCAAACATTTCATTTTAAAGTAGTCAAGTTTTATGGAAATCAGAATGCAGTCACTCTAAAATTAAATCCACCCCTGATACATAAGCACTGTAATTATGGGAACACAGGGATCTATTACACATTTAGTAGGTATCTGTGGGGTGGATTAACTAAAGGCAAAGAGACAGTCACACTTATTTTCCCCAGAGCTTAGTAATGTGGTAAAGCTCTGCGACTTCCATCATCCAATCATGTGCAAGCAAAAATGTAGATTTTTTTAAAAAATTCCTTGCATCTGATTTGGTATTCTTTATAAAGTGAAGCTTTACCACACTGACATTTACTAAGGAAAATTAGTTAAAGTGCACAGTCTGTTTGCCCTTAGTAAATCCAGGGAATGTACTATTTTACATAATTTGAAATTTTGTAGACACGCGTTGAACATTTACTATGTTTGCATTGCAGAAGAATGTTTAGCATATACATTAGCAACAATCGAGCCAAAACACACAGGCCTTAAAAATAAACCTTTATGTTTTAAATAATTGACAAGCACTCCACAGTTGCCTTAGCCCAAAGCATGGCAAACAGATATGTTTGCTACACTGCACCCCTTGAGAAACTGTGCCTGCAAGGTCTGAAAGAAATGATGCTGCATGTGCAACTTCTGTCAATGGTTTCTCTGAGGAGATCTTCTTGTTCAGGAGGGTGAAATACAAGCCTCTCTGGTCTGGATATTTAGAAGCACCAGTTTAACTGTGCACCCAGGGTTTGTCTCTACAAATCCTAAAAGAAATGAATGTGTGCAAACAAAGCCAAATAAATTAAAATTACAGAGCATTTCTACTGTTGACTTGAGTTATTGTTACAATGTTTATCATAAAACAGAACTCCAGGATAAACAAATATAATTTAAATACAGATGGCATGTGTATCATTGTATGCCTTGCGTATTTCCTACAAATATATGCAGTATTTCCATGTACAATGTTTCCTCTGTGCAGGAGCCTCCTGTAGACCAGTTAATGCTGCTTTCTCTCTCTCTCTCTCCCCACTGCCCCAAAGCACCTCCCCACATGTTGAGGACATGTGGCCTGGCATGGTTCAGGAAGGGGGCGCTCTCTCGCCTCTGACCTGCAGGTCTGCATGCCTGGATAAGGCTCTGGTATGGATTGGGGGGGGGTGCCTTTTTTTCTTTATTTTTTAGCCGTCACTTTTTTTATTATTCACTCATCGGTTGTTAAGGATGCTACAGCTGGCTTCCCTGCCCACTCCGTAATAACCAGCTTACACTGCACCGTGATTGGGTAAAGCTTTGCTCAATTAGGGCAAGAATGCACCCCTCATCGAGGTGAACACCCTGCAAATTCGGATGTTCGACGAATGGCCAAATAGTCAAATGTTCGGCACAAACTCATGCTTGGACTGAACCGTTCGCTCATCCCTAGCCCTCAGTGATTAAATTTACCATTTCCTGAATTAGAGTCCCTGAAGGAACCTTGGGTTCATGGCAGCCATCACAAAGTTGACAATCTTTTCTCTTATGCCCTCATTTAGAGAAGGTGATGTTTGCAGAGGGAGCTTACACTAACAACGTGTTTTTTTCCTCCTAAAAGGGTTCTTTCAGCTGTATTCTATGGAGGAATTTTTTTTTAAGAGGTGGGGTACGCCCTCAGTTGAGGTATCTGTTTTCCTACTGTAGCAGGGAGCTGGCTATCTTACCTGCAGTATCAGTAGACACTCTGCAACATTGTTGCAGTGAGACTGTTTCCCTCTAGTGCCAGCTAAGACTCTGTGTCATTACATCCTGTCAACAGAATGATTACCACCAGGGAGAAAACCATAAAGGGAATTGCAGTTCCAGGACTCAAGTTTAACATTCAGATTGAACTGTATGGAACTACAAGAGCCAGCAGGCTCTGAAGAAGAGGAACCAAAGACTCCATCTTGCTTTGCTGGGGGATTTTGAGACAACCAAAGGCAATGGAAGATATTAGACCTAGGGGACAGATTCTGCCTCCCAGGTCAGTCCACCGCATGATTTCAGGCATCCACATCCAGTTGGGACATCCAGCTTGAGAGAGGGGGATCCAAGGTGCATATCCAGATGAGACAAACAAGAGAGACCCATTTTGCCCCAATGTGTGAGGTCTTCCTCCAATTTACGATATACTGGGGGAAAGTTGGTCACATATAAACCGTCGATTGAGGCTGCCAGATTGACCCCCAAATAGGGAATGATCGTATTGCTCCATACAAACTGGAATTTTTCCTTCAGTCATGTTACTAGATGTTCTTATGGGTTTATATTTAGCAAGAAATAGAAGCGCTGCTCACGGTGTGTGATGAGAGACTAATTGGAGATGCTTATAGAGTGCCAGCACCGGCCCGCCTCTGTGGGAAACTTAGAAAGCAGAAAGAATGGCTGCCCATTCAGAACTCCCAATTGCCTTTTATTGTTCAAAAGGATAACACCAAATACACCAACATATGGTCACGTAGACGCATTTCACACATACATCTTGTGTTTAACCAAATTGATTAACCCCCCTGGCGGTATTCCCGAGTTTGGCTCGGGGTGGAATTTTTATACCAAAAGCGGTAACCCCGAGCCAGACTCGGGACCGCATCGCTGGATCCAGGAGGACGCTTACTTACCTTGTCCCTTGGATCCAGCGATGTCCCCGCGCTGTACGAGCGAGCCATGTCTTCCTCAATCTATCACGGAGCCGATCTCCGTTCCCTGCGAGCGTTGCGACGCACGGGGACGGAGATCGGCGCCAAATTCAAAAAGTGAAACACTCACTATACATACAGTATAATGTAATCTTATAGATTACATTGCTGTATGTAATAATTTCACATCCCCTTTGTCCCTAGTGGTCTGCCCAGGAGATTGTCCATAGCAACCAAAACTGTCCCTTTACATCAAAAATGATTTTAGATCAGCTAGAAAACAGTGAGAATAAATTGTAATCACTTGCAGAATTGAGCGATAGTGATTTGTGGGGAGATCCGTCATCAAATACTGAAAAGTAATGGCAGTGACAATTCTGCAACTGAGCAAATTTCAGTGTTTTTTTGATTACATTATTGAATAATTTTTATTATTGTTATATTATTATTTGGTACAATTATTTATAATTATTTATTATATTATATTTTATGATTTCATTTTTCAAACTTTATCACACCCGGGATGTCTGCTAGACTCTGGTTTGGACAGATTTAAGTGAGTTATTGCTAAGAATTACAGGACAGTTACAGGATATAAAACACCAAATTTTCATGCAAAATGATTGTACCGCTTTTAGCACCTAAAATCCGAAATAATCGTACCACCAGGGAGGTTAAGGAGAGGAGTCTGAGTAATATCCCTGTGGTCATATTTTTGTTTCAGGGTTGGTGTAAAGGGCCCTATCACATTCATAAAGGTATAGCCAAAGCCCCATTTGTGTAGAATTGTGACCAGGAAGGACCAGGAGACAGAAGTAAATGCCTTCTGGAGGTCCATAGAGACTAGAAAGCCTGTGTGTGGAGAACTGCCACCCCAACCAGACCTCAGAAGAGAAATTATAAAAACTGTGCTTCTGATTTGATCAGGGCCTTGCTTCCCTGGATTAAAGCCAACCTGATCCTTGTGGACGTAAAGACTAATGAAAGAGGACATACAGTCTGCTAGGATTTTGGTTAGGATTTTGAGATCATTTTTTATTAAGGATATGGGGTGGTAGTTGGCAACTAAGCTAGGGTCTTTGACCTGCTTGGGACTCACCGAGATGAGGGCTGAGTTGAGGGTCTTATTAAGTTGGGTTCCTTTACAAAGTTAATTAAATAAATGGGCTATATAGGGGGCTAAGGTAGCTGTAAAATGTTTATAGTATGGGGCCG
Organism: Lithobates pipiens; assembly: GCF_037356315.1. Lineage (NCBI taxonomy): Eukaryota > Metazoa > Chordata > Amphibia > Anura > Ranidae > Lithobates > Lithobates pipiens. Next base: position 92,319,552 of record NW_027507718.1, read on the forward strand.
AAAAGCCATCCATTCCAGGAGCCAAGTAGTTTTTCAAGCTTTTAATAACATTTGAAATTTCTTCCACTGATATCTGTGCTTCTAATCTGTCCTTATGGTGTTCCTTGATCTTAGGGAGTTAAAGTGAGCTAAGGAAGTATTCCAGAGAGTTGTCTAGGATTGGTTTGCCCTTGCTATACAATTTCCTCCAATACAAAGTCATGAAATGCCTCCATGATTCTTTGGGGATTTTGTGAGAGAGTTCCACTCCCTACTTTGATCTTAGGTAAGGTGTGTGATCTCAGTCTAGGGGGTCAATCTGGCTGCCAGTAGGGATCTCATTTTATCTCTCTGGTGATAATAGTGGGCCTCACTCCAACGTAAGCTTTTTTCTGTGATAGTAGTGAGAGCTAAGTTCAGGGCTATACGCGCAGCATTTAAGCGTTCGATTGGTACTAAAGAGGGATTACGTCTGTGCCGTTTTTTGAGTAGCAGAAATCATTTTTATAACTTTTCTGTCTGTCTGCCTTGCTTTAAGTAACCTTGATGCCATTTGGATAAGCTTTCCCCTGATGGTGGCCTTATGAGCTGCCCATAACCTAGCTGAGGAGACATTTTCCACATCATTAAATAAGAAATATTCTTGGATACTCTTTTCTATTTTGCAGACATGGGTTGGGTTACTAAGGATTGAAGCATTCAGTCTCCAATTGCCTCACTGTTCGGTCCTGTCAGTCTGCATATTATCAAGAAAAGTAGTGAGTGGTCCAAACAAACAGAGTCCTTTATGAAGGATTTTGTCACTAGTGGGATATCAGTCACAGGGAGGAAGAAGTGGTTGATTCCAGCAAAGGAATTATGGGGGTTAAAAAAGTGAGTATAGTCCCGCCGAGCCGAGTTGACCTCTCTCCAGATGTCAACTAATCCCTGATGATAGATCTGTCTAGCTACATTAAGACTCTGTCTGGTGGAGCGTAGAAGTTCCAGACCTAAGGGGTGGTTTTTATCCAGCTCTGCATCAAAGGCTACATTGGAGTCTCCTCTGTAGATTACAGTGCCTTCAGTCAGTGGGTTTATAGTGTGAAATAGGGCATGAAAGAATTGTGACTGAACCTTATTCAGGGCGTAGTATGAAACCAAGGAGTAGAGTCGGTCATTTATGAGACCCTTGATAAGTAAGAATCTACCCTCTGGATCCTTAAATTCTGGGATGAGTGAAAATTTACAATTATGGGAAAAAATATAGCCACCCCTTTCGTTTTGGTTCCGCATTAGCAAGGTGGAATTTGGGGTGGATAAACAAGGGGGTGTAGGAGTGAGGAAGGTGAGTTTATTGGAGAAATAATATATCTATTTTCTGACTATGACAGTACTGGAAATTTTTCTGGCGTTTCACTAGTGAATTAATTCCCTGAACATTGTGCGAGGCAATGTGCAAGGAAGAATTAGGTGTGGGTGGATCAGCCATGGAGAAGCCCAGAGGAGAATGCCAGTCACTTAACCCCAATCTGGTGACAGTTCTGGTGAGGAATAGCCCATTCACTCTGATGTGAGTAGGAGTTCAGGAGGGATGCAAGATCACCCAGGTCACTAGGAAAAAATAAAAGTTAGTACAGGGGGAAGGATCCAGATGGAAGAGAGATACGAGAAGAAAAATTCAGAACCTAAAGGGCATAGGTGGGATAAACCCACTTTACCCTTTATTATAAGAATTTTTCCCCTCTAATAAGAGGGAGGGGAAGTCCTGACCAGGAGAGGGGAAAAAAACGGTCTCTGGGGGCAGCAGGAGGTTCAAGAGTACCGCTCCAAGTGCAGCACTCCCTTGTGACAAACAAAAAAATGTGCAAAAACTTTGGCATCATCGCCAACACCTGCAAACAGAATACATTAAACACAGGCCTAGGTGAGGCAAGCAAGCTGTAAGAGGATTTGGGAGGGTGGGGCATAGGAGTGGGAAGGCAAGGAAAGGCCGGAGAGGTATAGAGGGGGCGTTATAAGATAGGAACATGTGAAAAAAACTCAATGACTACAGATCAAGTAAACATTGAGAAATAATAACTCAGTCCTAACCCAAGGGGAAAGGGGTTATTGATAGTGATGGCCGAACGGTTCGCCCGGCGGTCGTTTCGCGGCGAATTTCCGACATTCGCGGTCCGCACGTTCGAACGCCTTTTTCCGTCGTTCGCCGCGGCGGACTTACGTGTTTAATGTATACAAGAACTTTAACCTTTGGTGACACGTTTATCATGTGATACAGGACAGCCAATTGAGACATGACAGCACATGGACACTTGTACATTCCCCCTAACCTATAAATACACCCGATCCGGTGGCCATTTTACATTCTTTCTTCTGTTAAGATAGGGACAGGTTCCTGTGTGGAGTAGGGAGAGATAAACCACTAGCTATTTGGTACACAAAAGTTCTTTTCAGGACTGGTATAGGTGTTAGGTGTTGATAGGTTTGCTGTGCTGCTGATTCTTGCAGCAGCCTGAGTGTCTTTTGTTAGTTTAGAGAAAGGGAAAGGACGGTGTATGCTACAGGGACAGCCAGATTAGTCTTTCATCATCATCATCATCATCATCATCATTAGCTGTTACTATCAAGGTCCACAAAAGAGCTGTTCCAGTAACCACTAATCGTTCTCTTTTTTTGCCAATTTGTATAGGGACAGGAAGGAAGCAGTGTTGTCAGGCAGTGAGGGTAATTTTAAAGACTTGCTGTTATTATTAGTTCCACAAAGGTTCTTTTCAGGACTGGTATCAGTGGTACAGTAATAGGCTTGTACATGTATAATATTCTTTCTTCCAAATATAGAAAGGATATTATACTTGACTGCTGCCCTTCTGCTGCAGTCTGCTAAACATTCACAACTCACTTGTTCCACAAAAGTTCTTATAAGGACTGGTAACTTGGTATAGGGTGCTACGGTACATAGGCTTGAGTGCGGTACAGTCTGCTGTTCTGTAAGGACCGCTATCGGTCCACAATAGATAGGGTTGACGTGCACCACTGCTGACCGCTGCCCTATACTGCAGCAGTCCTTCAGCGGTATAGGGACTGACGTACAGTCTGCTAATCACTAACACACAACCTGCTTGTTCCACAAAAGTTCTTATAAGGACTGGTAACTTGGTATAGGGTGCTACGGTACATAGGCTTGAGTGCGGTACAGTCTGCTGTTCTGTAAGGACCGCTATCGGTCCACAATAGATAGGGTTGACGTGCACCACTGCTGACCGCTGCCCTATACTGCAGCAGTCCTTCAGCGGTATAGGGACTGACGTACAGTCTGCTAAACACTAATACACAACCTGCTTGGTCCACAAAAGTTCTTATAAGGACTGGTAACTTGGTATAGGGTGCTACGGTACATAGGCTTGAGTGCGGTACAGTCTGCTGTTCTGTAAGGACCGCTATCGGTCCACAATAGATAGGGTTGACGTGCACCACTGCTGACCGCTGCCCTATACTGCAGCAGTCCTTCAGCGGTATAGGGACTGACGTACAGTCTGCTAAACACTAATACACAACCTGCTTGGTCCACAAAAGTTCTTATAAGGACTGGTAACTTGGTATAGGGTGCTACGGTACATAGGCTTGAGTGCGGTACAGTCTGCTGTTCTGTAAGGACCGCTATCGGTCCACAATAGATAGGGTTGACGTGCACCACTGCTGACCGCTCACCTATACTGCAGCAGTCCTTCAGCGGTATAGGGACTGACGTACAGTCTGCTAATCACTAACACACAACCTGCTTGTTCCACAAAAGTTCTTATAAGGACTGGTAACTTGGTATAGGGTGCTACGGTACATAGGCTTGAGTGCGGTACAGTCTGCTGTTCTGTAAGGACCGCTATCGGTCCACAATAGATAGGGTTGACGTGCACCACTGCTGACCGCTGCCCTATACTGCAGCAGTCCTTCAGCGGTATAGGGACTGACGTACAGTCTGCTAATCACTAACACACAACCTGCTTGTTCCACAAAAGTTCTTATAAGGACTGGTAACTTGGTATAGGGTGCTACGGTACATAGGCTTGAGTGCGGTACAGTCTGCTGTTCTGTAAGGACCGCTATCGGTCCACAATAGATAGGGTTGACGTGCACCACTGCTGACCGCTGCCCTATACTGCAGCAGTCCTTCAGCGGTATAGGGACTGACGTACAGTCTGCTAAACACTAATACACAACCTGCTTGGTCCACAAAAGTTCTTATAAGGACTGGTAACTTGGTATAGGGTGCTACGGTACATAGGCTTGAGTGCGGTACAGTCTGCTGTTCTGTAAGGACCGCTATCGGTCCACAATAGATAGGGTTGACGTGCACCACTGCTGACCGCTCACCTATACTGCAGCAGTCCTTCAGCGGTATAGGGACTGACGTACAGTCTGCTAAACACTAATACACAACCTGCTTGTTCCACAAAAGTTCTTATAAGGACTGGTAACTTGGTATAGGGTGCTACGGTACATAGGCTTGAGTGCGGTACAGTCTGCTGTTCTGTAAGGACCGCTATCGGTCCACAATAGATAGGGTTGACGTGCACCACTGCTGACCGCTGCCCTATACTGCAGCAGTCCTTCAGCGGTATAGGGACTGACGTACAGTCTGCTAAACACTAATACACAACCTGCTTGGTCCACAAAAGTTCTTATAAGGACTGGTAACTTGGTATAGGGTGCTACGGTACATAGGCTTGAGTGCGGTACAGTCTGCTGTTCTGTAAGGACCGCTATCGGTCCACAATAGATAGGGTTGACGTGCACCACTGCTGACCGCTCACCTATACTGCAGCAGTCCTTCAGCGGTATAGGGACTGACGTACAGTCTGCTAATCACTAACACACAACCTGCTTGTTCCACAAAAGTTCTTATAAGGACTGGTAACTTGGTATAGGGTGCTACGGTACATAGGCTTGAGTGCGGTACAGTCTGCTGTTCTGTAAGGACCGCTATCGGTCCACAATAGATAGGGTTGACGTGCACCACTGCTGACCGCTGCCCTATACTGCAGCAGTCCTTCAGCGGTATAGGGACTGACGTACAGTCTGCTAAACACTAATACACAACCTGCTTGGTCCACAAAAGTTCTTATAAGGACTGGTAACTTGGTATAGGGTGCTACGGTACATAGGCTTGAGTGCGGTACAGTCTGCTGTTCTGTAAGGACCGCTATCGGTCCACAATAGATAGGGTTGACGTGCACCACTGCTGACCGCTGCCCTATACTGCAGCAGTCCTTCAGCGGTATAGGGACTGACGTACAGTCTGCTAAACACTAATACACAACCTGCTTGGTCCACAAAAGTTCTTATAAGGACTGGTAACTTGGTATAGGGTGCTACGGTACATAGGCTTGAGTGCGGTACAGTCTGCTGTTCTGTAAGGACCGCTATCGGTCCACAATAGATAGGGTTGACGTGCACCACTGCTGACCGCTCACCTATACTGCAGCAGTCCTTCAGCGGTATAGGGACTGACGTACAGTCTGCTAATCACTAACACACAACCTGCTTGTTCCACAAAAGTTCTTATAAGGACTGGTAACTTGGTATAGGGTGCTACGGTACATAGGCTTGAGTGCGGTACAGTCTGCTGTTCTGTAAGGACCGCTATCGGTCCACAATAGATAGGGTTGACGTGCACCACTGCTGACCGCTGCCCTATACTGCAGCAGTCCTTCAGCGGTATAGGGACTGACGTACAGTCTGCTAAACACTAATACACAACCTGCTTGGTCCACAAAAGTTCTTATAAGGACTGGTAACTTGGTATAGGGTGCTACGGTACATAGGCTTGAGTGCGGTACAGTCTGCTGTTCTGTAAGGACCGCTATCGGTCCACAATAGATAGGGTTGACGTGCACCACTGCTGACCGCTCACCTATACTGCAGCAGTCCTTCAGCGGTATAGGGACTGACGTACAGTCTGCTAATCACTAACACACAACCTGCTTGTTCCACAAAAGTTCTTATAAGGACTGGTAACTTGGTATAGGGTGCTACGGTACATAGGCTTGAGTGCGGTACAGTCTGCTGTTCTGTAAGGACCGCTATCGGTCCACAATAGATAGGGTTGACGTGCACCACTGCTGACCGCTGCCCTATACTGCAGCAGTCCTTCAGCGGTATAGGGACTGACGTACAGTCTGCTAAACACTAATACACAACCTGCTTGGTCCACAAAAGTTCTTATAAGGACTGGTAACTTGGTATAGGGTGCTACGGTACATAGGCTTGAGTGCGGTACAGTCTGCTGTTCTGTAAGGACCGCTATCGGTCCACAATAGATAGGGTTGACGTGCACCACTGCTGACCGCTCACCTATACTGCAGCAGTCCTTCAGCGGTATAGGGACTGACGTACAGTCTGCTAAACACTAATACACAACCTGCTTGGTCCACAAAAGTTCTTATAAGGACTGGTAACTTGGTATAGGGTGCTACGGTACATAGGCTTGAGTGCGGTACAGTCTGCTGTTCTGTAAGGACCGCTATAGGTCCACAATAGATAGGGTTGACGTGCACCACTGCTGACCGCTCACCTATACTGCAGCAGTCCTTCAGCGGTATAGGGACTAAGAGTTTTGTCACAGGGTCATTTAAAAAATGACATGCAGAGGAAGAGGCAGGCCCTTCCGCAGGGGTGGTAGGGGTAGGGCAGGAGCAACAGGCTTGAGCCAAAGTGGGAAGTTGCAGAAGGTGCGTTCAATTACTTTAAAGGATGCACCAGACTTGGTTGAGTGGCTCGCTCAGCCTTACTCTTCTGCACCCTCCTCATCCTCTCGATCTGCACCCTCTTCTTCACTCTCTGCTATGTGCACCCCCAAAGACACTACCACCAACAACACGACCACCACCACCACCACCACATACCTTCCGCTTGAGTCACTGGAATTATTTTCCGATCCATATCAAGAGGACATTTCTGATGCGCAGCCACTCTTGGTATTGGATCAGGAAGAGGAGGTAGCAACAAGCGCTACTCAGCAGTCTGACGCCAGTACCCAGATCAGCCCAAGGAGGAGGTTGGTCCCCGGTGTTGCTGCCTACTCCGAGATCTCTACTTATAGCGGTGGGGAAGGTGACGTTGATGATGACGTGTCTAGTGATGTCACGTGGGTGCCCACAAGAGAGGAAGAGGAGGGGAGTTCAGAGGGAGATATGGACCAGCAGATAGGGAGGAGAAGCAGCAATGACTTACATTGCACAGCAGGGACAAAGCAGACTGCAAATGTATCAGGAGCGAGTCATCGACCATGTACGGTCACATCTGGCGCTCCCAGGACACCGGCACATGGCTCCGCAGTGTGGGCTTTTTTTAACGTGTCCGCTGCTGACAATAGCGTTGCCATCTGCAATCTTTGCAGTCAACGCGTTAGTCGCGGTAAGCCCAATACTCACCTAGGGACGACCGCCTTAAGAAGGCACATGAGCAGCCATCACCGAGCCCAGTGGGAGCAACGGAACACACAAAGCCACACTGCAGGCTCTCACCGTCCAGCCTCGTCTTCTACTTCTCCTTCTCCTCTCTCCTCACAATTGTCCTCCACTCCACCTTCCATCACGCCAAGCTCACATTTTTCTGCAAAAAGGCAGGCTTCCGTGGGCCTAATGTTTGAGCGTAAAAAAATGATGATGCCGGATAACCCTCTTGCCCAACGGTTGGCGGCTGGCTTGTCAGAACTCATAGCCCGCCAACTACTGCCATATAAACTGGTGGACTCGGAGGCCTTTCGCAAATTTGTGGCCATTGGAACACCACAATGGAAGGTCCCAGGAAGGAAGTATTTCTCAGAGAAGGGCATCCCAGAGCTATATGGCCATGTTCAGCGGCAAGTGAATGTATCTCTGGCACACAGTGTCGGTGCCAAGATACATCTGACCACAGACACGTGGTCTAGCAAACACGGGCAGGGAAGGTATATCAGTTTTACTGCCCACTGGGTGAACCTTCTGACGGCCGTCAAGCATGTAACCCGTGGCACCCGTGTAGATTTGGTTTTACCGCCACGGATTGCATGCAGGCCTGACTCTTCTTCTCCTCCTCCTACTCCATCCTCCTCCCTCTCCTCCTCAGCTGCCTCCTCCTTTTCCGCTGCTAGCGTCTCTTCCACTGCACCGCCCAAGCTCCCCAGAACCTATTCCACATGCCAGGTGAGACGTTGCCATGCCGTGCTGCGTCTGTTGTGCCTGGAAGCAAAGAGCCACACTGGCCCGGCACTCCTTTCAGCTTTGCGTTCACAGGCAGATGAGTGGCTAACACCGCTCAATTTGACAGTTGGTAAAGTGGTGTGTGACAACGGTGCCAATCTGCTTAGCGCATTGAAACAGGGCAAAATCACGCACGTGCCGTGCATGGCACACGTCTTAAACTTGGTCGTGCAGCGATTCCTTGTCAAATACCCTGGGGTCCAGGACATCTTGCGGCAGGCAAGGAAAATCTCGGCCCATTTCAGAAGATCTTACACGGCCATGGCTCGCCTTGCTGACATTCAGCGGCGACACCATCTGCCGGTCAGACGTCTTATTTGCGATTGCCCGACGCGATGGAACTCAACCTTCTATATGCTTGATAGGCTGCTCCAGCAGAAACGTGCAGTTAACGTCTACCTGTATGAACTCTGCGAAAGAAACGGTTCTGGGGAGCTGGGTTTTTTTTCACCGCGCCAGTGGCTGCTCATGCGCGACACATGCAGACTTCTGCGGCCATTTGAGGAGATCACCAAACTGGTCAGTCGCAGCCATGGCGCCATCAGTGACATGGTACCTTATGCCTTCTTTCTGGAGCGTGCATTGCGTCGTGTCATTGATCAGGCTGTGGAGGAGCAGGAGCGGGAAGATGAGGAAGTCGCAATGCTGGATGAATTCCCAGGGGGGGCTACTCTATCTGAGACAAGTCAACAACAGGAGTCTGATGAGGAGTCAGAGGAGGATGGTGCCGGGGCGGATGAGCAGGAGCAAGAAGAGCATGCTTTAAACCTTTCTGGGATCCCTGTTGTGCGAGGATGGGGAGAGGAGAATGAAGAGGACGACATTATCCTGGATGATGAGCAGGAGCCAGGCCACCACACCGCTTCCACTTTAGTGCAAATGGGGGCCTTCATGCTCCAGTGTTTTAATAGGGACCCCCGTATAAAAAGCATGAGGGTCAAGGACCAGTACTGGGTGGCAACGTACTTAGACCCCCGGTACAAACACAAAATGGCGGAAATGTTACCGCCGTCGCAGAGGGCTGTCAGAATGCAGCACTTCCAGGCCTTGCTTCGAGAAATGCTGCATTCTGCTTTTGCGTGCGCTGGCAGAGGAGCAATTCCCACTCCCAGAGAAGGATTTGCGGGTACCAATCCAACAGCGCCTGCAAGAAGAGGCCGGTTTGAAGATGTGTTGGTGACTTCGGATATGAGGTCATTCTTTCAGCCGACCCATCGACAGGTGTCATCCGGATCCAGCATCAGGGAACGCCTAGACCGTCAGGTGTCCGACTACATTGGGTTAACGGCCGATGTGGACGCTCTGAGGAGTGATGAACCCCTAGACTACTGGGTGGGCAGGCTTGACCTCTGGCCAGAGCTTGCCCAATTTGCAATCGAACTGTTGGCTTGCCCCTCATCCAGTGTCCTGTCCGAAAGGACGTTCAGCGCAGCAGGGGGGATTGTGACCGATAAGCGTACTCGCCTAGCTCACCACAGTGTTAACTACCTCACATTTCTAAAAATGAATGAGGCATGGATCTCGGAGGAATTCAACACATGTGACCAGTAGACCATGTATATGTCTATAAACTATTTTTTTAATCAAGCACACAGACCTTCTTAATTCATTTGGCTCACTTCCTTGACCCAAAAAAGCACACCGTACTATATGCCCCTACCCTCCTCTTTGAAGAGGTTGAGCGGTGTCATATTTCTACTGGGGCTGCTTATGATATCCCTGTGCTGTGCTGACTTCCTCCTGGGGGTTCTTATTATGAAGGGATCACACTATCCCTGTGCTGTGCTGACTTCCTCCTGGGGGTTCTTATTATGAGGGGATCACACCATCCCTGTGCTGTGCTGACTTCCTCCTGGGGCTGCTTACGGTGCTGCTGTCAGTGCTGTATGTCACGGTGCTGCTGTCAGCGCTGTATGTCACGGTGCTGCTGTCAGCGCTGTATGTCACGGTGCTGCTGTCAGCGCTGTATGTCACGGTGCTGCTGTCAGCGCTGTATGTCACGGTGCTGCTGTCAGCGCTGTATGTCACGGTGCTGCTGTCAGCGCTGTATGTCACGGTGCTGCTGTCAGCGCTGTATGTCACGGTGCTGCTGTCAGCGCTGTATGTCACGGTGCTGCTGTCAGCGCTGTATGTCACGGTGCTGCTGTCAGCGCTGTATGTCACGGTGCTGCTGTCAGCGCTGTATGTCACGGTGCTGCTGTCAGCGCTGTATGTCACGGTGCTGCTGTCAGTGCTCTGTATTACGGTGCTGCTGTCAGATGCCTCTATCACGGTGCATGTGTCATTCCGGTATGTCACGCTGCTGGTGATCATCTCCTGCACCCTCTTCTTTGCCTACCCTGGTCCCTGACCTTCCCTCTCCTCCATTGCCTTCATTAGCTCCATAGTCCTGAATTGTTAGAACAATTTCCCAAATAAAATAAAAATGCTTGTAGTTATCGATCCCAAATTCACCTCATACATGTATTATGTCATTGTCCAGATGGTGGGACTACGTTTTACCCCCTAATAATTACCACGTGGCCGCAAATTCGACATGAAGGTTTGCAAAGTTCGCCTCCCATTGAAGTCAATGGGGCCCGCGGCGAACGGTCGGTTTCGCGAACGTTTGGGTCCGTTCGCATTTCGCGTTCGCGAAACGTCCCGTCGGAAGTTCGTCCATCACTAGTTATTGAGACTGAAATGGGTCCTCCAGGCACTTAAGGTGATTATTGGATCCACCAGTACAGAGTGCAGCTATATTGACAATGACCAGTTAGTAGTTAGTGTATAACTATACATGGAGAGGTTGTGTTATGGAGGGCAGTTCATCTGTTATTTCAGAGAAATAAAGTAGGACTCCAGGTAGGTAATTTCCTTGGTGACTGAGTCATTTTACAGGCATTTGTGGAAAGAGATGAGGAGGATTATGAGAAGAAGGGGGTTCTCTTGGGGTTCAAGCAAATCAGTAGGGTCAAGAGTCATTCAGCATAGATGCAACGGGACCTGTAGGAAACAAGTCCATTCAAAAAGAGAAGATGAGGAGGTAAAGGCATCAAGGGCATCAAGGAACTGTTTCAGAGTGGAAGACCCTCTTTAGCTTTTTTGGTTTTGAATGTTTGTCAACGGGAAGTGAGTGGACTAGCTGAGGGGTTTCTTAGAAGAGCTGGAAGAAAAAGTCTGCATTAGGGAGGGAGGATCTCTGGAGAGTATGCCCAACTTCTGTAGGAGGTGTTCTCCTTTGGGAAAAGTAACAAATCTAAATGGCTTTTGTTGATTTCAAATTTCAAGCTGAAGGAAAATAGCCCCCAATATTTAATGTTCTTCTGGGTCAGCGCCAACAGTAATGGTTTAACTGCCTATCTCCTCTGGATCGTGGAGGGAGAGATGTCTGCAAAAATCTGTATAGGATGCCCAATAATCTGCAGTTGTGGGGTGGAACAGGCATTTTTCATTATTTCTTCTTTGACCATGTAGAAGTGTGGCTTGACCACAATGTCTCGAGGGAGATCAAGTTCCAACCTGTGTAAATAAGTTCCTTGATGAGGGAACGGACTACTTCTGTTATTTTGGTGATGGATTTGGGTAGCCCCTGATCCTAAAATTATACCATGGACCTATTCTCAAGGTCATTCTCAAGGTCATTTTGGCCATAGCAATATCCAGTTAGTTGTGAAGGTCTTGGATGTGGTCTGTGTTTTGGTAGGCCTGGGCAATCGTGGCATCCATGTTAGTCTCAATGCGAGAACCCAGAGTTTGGAGATCCATTTTTATGTCAGAAGTAATTTTGGCAGCGGTCTGGGACAATCCTTTGTCCAGCATCTCTGCAAATTTAGTCAATAGCAATGTGATATCCTGTGGTTGTGGTGGGATCTGACCCATGCTATACTGGGGATCATAGGCCTGGGTGAACCTGCAGCCATGGGGGACATTAAAAGTTCATCCAGGGTTTGGTGCATGAGGTATTCCATGGACGCTAGAGAGGTTGAGCCCTTGATTGGAGTGGTGTTAGGAGTGCCCCCACATACCTCTGCCTGTAGCGTGTCCCACCAGGGAGAATCAGCAGCGATCCCTGATTGAGCAGCGTCATGGAGCAGCCGTGCCACCGCCATCTTGGAAATCCGAGATCACACTGAACTGTGCCCGCAGGTTGCACCTGACTGTCCCCACTGACATAAAATATTCCCCACAGGTGTCCCCACTTGCTGGCACATGTGATGAGGGGAACTGGGTGATGCCACCGGTTACTGGGAGTGCTGGAGAGCCGGAGCTGGACAGAGCTCCGTGACTATGTGGCCATCTTCCAGAACTACGCGCATGGGCCTCAGTAGCAGTGTTTTGGTGTCTGTCAGAGTCTTAAGCCCCGTACACACGGGCGGACTGTCTGGCCAACTTAGTCCGTCGAAACACATTTCAGCGGACAGTCCGCTCGTGTGTGGGCTTCAGCGGACTTTTTCAGCGTGCAGTCTGGCGGACTAAGTATTTCGGAATTTCCGTAATACTGTCCGTCATACTTTGGTTTCAGCGGACAATCCACTCGTCAGTAGGCTAGTCGGACGGACTAAGTATGACGCATGCCCAGAAAGGATTTACAGGGCGGAAGCGCTCGGTCTTGTAAAACTAGTGTTCGTATTGAAGCTAGCATATTCGTCATGCTGCTAATTTTGTGTTTTTTTAATATAGCCCATTCTTTTCTTCTTCATAATGCAAGAAAAGTGAAGTAGCTTTGCTGCTTATATTCACACAGAGTTATCACAAATGTTTTTATTCATCCTCATCCTATGATTAATATTCCAATTTGAGAAAAATAGAAAAAAAAAAATTATATAATTTATCTATTACTATATATTTTTGGAACTACTATTGTCAGTTTAAAATTATTTATTTATTTAGTTTTTTTTTTTTTTTGGGGGGGGGGGGGTTTAAACAAGATGGACTTGCGTTTTTTTTTGGCCAAGCAGACTATGTAAGTAGAGATCAAAATCAGCAGAGCTTCCCCTCATTTCAAATGTTAGCCTCAAATTTACAGCGACTGCACTTCCAAGTGCACTTGCAGTGCTTTAAAAATTGCACTTGAAGTTAGCATATTTATATTAACATGAACGTGTGTTTTGTAAATAACCCCCATAGTCTTTTGACATGTACCTGCCTACTCACAAATAAACTCAGTTTTTTTAAGCCAAAATAACAAAAAAAAACATACAATATTTTTGGAAATAATAAATATTTATTTTTCGTCTGTACAAAACAAAATCAAGAGGGAGGCAACACTGGAGACAATTTTGAAGTTTGTGAAGCCTTTTGTCCCCCAGGCACACATCAAGTGAGTGGCCACCAAAATTCAGAACCTGTGTAACATGAAAATAGGGAGCACAACATGGTCCTAGAATCCCACAGACCAGGAACAGCAGCAGATGAGATCTATGTCCCCAGACTGTGGTACTACAACAGCCTGCGTCTTCTTTCAGAGCAGACTGAAGCCAGGCAGTCACTTCCGACTCTTCCGTCTAGCCTTCCCTCCACGCTTCGCTGGAGGCTGTGCCTCTGGTGGTGGACTTGTGGTAGGAGGAGGAGGAGGAGGAGCAGTAGGGTCTGTGTTGTACAGTCTGGTGGTTGGTGTTAGCTCACCCTTCAGACCCTGTTGAATAGTGTAAAAAAAAATGGCTTCGCACAAGTTGCGCTGTGCCTTCTCCATTTCAAGCAACTTGCTTGCCAAATATGTAGCGTAGGCCTCCTCAGGATTGGGGGGTTTACTCAGCACTTGGGTGGCTTGGCGTATAAGCGCCAATGACTCCTCCTCTGTCTGCGTCATCCTCCTGGGCCTTTTACTGGCTAGGCGGAGGGGGGGGACCTGACTTTCGGTCCGACTCCTGCTGGGCCCAGCTAGCTCCTGCGTGTGGCTGGTCTCCTCCTCCATACCACTGGTCCCGGCCTCCTCCTGGGTGAGCTCATCCTGTGTAAAAAACAAAGAAATCAATAAATAAAATATGTCTATATTTTGAAATCATCAATCACTAACAATTTTACAGTTCTCACTTGCAAATACATTTGTCTTGAAATACAAAAGGCTATAATTTTGACACCATCATTTTTCCATCAGTTCACCAAGATTTGAGCCACATTTGTGGAAACTACTGTATCCTTATATCTAATTTAATTTGTGATGAAATCCTAGATTTGGAAGCAATTCGAACATTGAACTTTACATCATTAATATTTGAGCAATCCTAACTTTAGAAACTAAAATATACCTGGCTCCAGCTGGGCGCATCAACTTCGTCCAGCAAGGAAGGGTCTGGATCTTCCTGGGGTGGCTCACCTGAGGTGGAGGGAAGGGTGGAGGGAAGGGTAGACGGAAGAGTGGAAAGTGACTGCCTGGCTTCTGACGTGTCATCCAGAAAACGCAGCCTGTCGTAATACCACAGCTTAGGTACATAGATCTGATCTGCTGCTGCTCCTGATGTTTGGGAGTCTAGGACCTTTTTGCGCTCCCGCCTATACACGTTACGCAGGTTCTGAATTTTGGAGCTCACAAAGTTAAGGTCTGCCTGGGGGAGACGGGTTTTCACAAACATCAAAATTGTCCCCAGTGTCTTCCTCCGGCCAGGACGGCTGGAATATTGTGGGTGCTTGGAATCCCACAGGCTCCTGTGCATCTCTAACATATCTATAAATGTGGAGAGGAAGGCCTCCTCCTTAAAGGGGTCTGGAGTGTACTTTTGCATTTTGATTTCTGAAAAAAAACAAAAAAACAAAAAAACAAAAAAAAACATAAATACTAATGTCAGACCAAATGCACACTATTTATATTGTGACAATGTAGGTGAGACACACACTACACCCACACTACCCCCACACACACACTACCACACACACTACCCCCCCACACACACACTACCCCCCCACACACACACACTACCCCCCACACACACACTACCCCCCACACACACACTACCCCCCCATACACCCACCCCCACCCCCACACACACTACCACACACACTACCCCCCACACACACACTACCCCCCCACACACACACTACCCCCCCATACACCCACCCCCACCCCCACACACACTACCACACACACTACCCCCCACACACACTACCCCCCCACACACACACTACCCCCCCCCCCCCCCCACACACACTACCCCCCCATACACCCACCCCCCCACACACACACACTACCCCCCCATACACCCACCCCCACCCCCACACACACACTACCCCCCATACACCCACCCCCACCCCCACACACACACTACCCCCCCATACACCCACCCCACCCCCACACACACACACACACACACACACACACTACCCCCCCATACACCCACCCCCACCCCCACACACACACTACCCCCCCATAGACCCACCCCCACCCCCACACTACCACACAAAACACCAACCCCACTCAACCACCAACCCACATAAAAATCAACTAACCATCCACAAGGTGAAATCCCACTATATACATTCCTAACGCAGGCCTAAAACCCTAGAAATAAAAAGATAACCATCTTACCGTCGCGTGTAGCACTCGCTGCTTTCGTTCGGACAAACGTACGGCCTCGCGGTAACGCTTTATATACAGCGCATGCGTTCAAGCTCCGCCTGCGTCGCCCACGTTGCCTGCCCCTGACGTTCCGTGTGACCGTATTTCCCCGCCCCTTTTACCCTCGTTCCGCTGTGGGAGATTGATAGATGAAAATGGCGGACGGAATTTCAGTGAGCAGCGCGGAGGAAAGCCCTGAACCCCATGCTTCCGGAGCAAGAAAAAGGTATAAGGCCACAAACATGGCCTTTGAAGAGATGGTGGAGATGGTGGATATACTGAGAAGGGAGGATTACGATGGGGAAAATGGCCCGTATCCCAAACCCAATATCAGAAAAAATGGCATCATGAATATAGTTGTAGAAACTTTGGAAAGCAAATTTGGGGTCCGAAGAGCCAAAGATCAGCTCCGGAAACGATGGTCCGACATCAAATCCAGGGAGCCGGACCAATACCATAGAATCAAAAAGGCCCTGAAAAAAAGTGAGTACTCTGCGCTTATCGTGACGGTCGGACATAATCGTTCGTATAGGTATACGATATATTTGTAAATCTGGCGAATTTGATCGTTCGTGTGGTTAATAGTCCATGTAATGAGCGAATATGCTCGTTCGTATATGTGGACGTAAATAGCATGAATTTGTATATGGTGTAAATTTATCTGGTGTTGGATTAGATTTTAATTAGTTATTAATTTTTTTTGTATTGTTCATGATAAACTGAATTGTCACACTCAGTTTAGGATATCTTTGTGTACATGTCTTTATAGCTGCAGCTGTTTCATAAATTTATTTAGTGTAATGTAGTCTAAATAAAAAAAAGAGATAGACAGATAGATAGATAGATAGATAGATAGATAGATAGATAGATAGGTAGATAAAATGCTGGTTCAACATCTGCACTGGGAATCATTTAGTGTAGTTTGGGACATCATAGAACATTTTTTGACATAATCACACACAGGTACTCCAGGGGATGATTCGAGTGTGTCCGTCTGTGAAACTTGGACAAAAGATATAAAGTATCGCAGTTTGGTTAAAGGCTAGGTTCACACTGCTGCAATGTACGAGATCGAATGTGATTTGCACCGCACTGCAGTGCAAATCACATGTGATCTCTGTTTGATGCGATTTCAGCCATACATATAGTATGGCTGAATTCGCATCGCAATCGGGCCCAAACTTGTACATGGCCCTTTTTTTAGTCCACAGCAGAATCGGATCACATGGGTGTTCACACCATGTGGTCCGATTCCTGTCCGAGTTTAAAGATTGCACTGTGATATGAGAAATAATTTGGAGGTGTCAATAAAACTTTACACTGACACTCCCAGCAGGTCACATAGGGCAGTGTGAAGTGCCTCCGGGAGGCATGCGATGCGTGAAACCACAGTAGATTTGCAGCGTTCGCACATCGCAGCAGTCTGAACACAGCCTAACTAAAAAAATGTCATTTTAATGATGTATTAAACTAGGATCTTGTAATAACCAGCTAATAATTGTACACCACTCCAAACCAATGTTTCATATTCCAATTTCTGAACTCAAATATCACTGTGCTTAAAAGTATACCTTTTTTTTTTTTTTTTTCATTCTCATAGGGGAACAAAGACTCAGACAAGAGGCGGAGCAGCCCAGGACCCCCCGACCTCAACAGCCTAATTGGGCAGTTAGCCCAAGCCCAGTGTCCGAGATGGAGCAGCCCAGCCCAGTGTCAGAGATGGAGCAGCCCAGCCCAGTGTCAGAGCTGGAGCAGCCCAGCCCAGGGCTAGATGTGGAGGAGGAAGAGGTGGTGGAGATACGCACCCCACAAAGTGAGTGTCTGACAACCCAGCTTAAGGTAAACAATTAATGGCTGTATATTTTAACAAATTTTTTATCTACACATGTTTTTAGGTGATGATCTGGTTGTGGAGGGACAAGCCGCGGAGCCATTTACCTCTGACAGTGCCCAGAGACTGATTGGTCAGATCATGGCCTGGAATGGCAAGATCGATCAGATGCAGAACAAGATGATTAACATGCAATGAGAACTGGACACTATGAGGCAGGAAATGAAGAACATGATCGATGTTTTAGGGAGAATCTAAACCCCTTTTCCCTAAAACGAAAGATCATGTTCTTCATTTCCTTGTAAAAAAGTTTTTAATGTTTTTAGAACATTGTTTTTAGAGGCCAAATTTTGAAGATGCACACGGTGTGTCAACATGTGCTATGTGCCATCAGAGGATCGCAATGTACGCATTTTGTGTTTGCAAACACTTCCTCATTCTAGTATGTGAGAGGAAGGGATTGCACCCACCAAACACGTCCATTGATCACTCATGATGGTAGATAGCACATGTTGACATTACCAATTCTTGGTGTGCATCTTCAAAATTTGGCTTTACCCCTTGTTTTCTGTAGATAGTTAAAAATTTGATTTATGTATTTTTTTAAATTTTATTTTTTATATATATATATTTTTTGTAAACATTTTTTTTTGTAAACATATAAATATATATATATCTATATCTATATCTATATATATATATATATATATATATATATATATATAGATAGATAGATATAGATATAGATATATATATATTTATATGTTTACAAAAAAAAATGTTTACAAAAAAAAAAAAAATATCTAAAAAAGAGGCACTGGTTGGAATGTGCACTATTAAAAATTAAAAAAAAAAGATGTGTGTGTATGTGTGTCTACTTCTTTCAATACTCAATACCAGTTTGGGAAGTCATTTTGTGTTTTCTGTCACAAAGGGCCTTATTTACCATTGGCAAAAACCACTTTGCAATACAAATGCACTAGGACAGGAATATGCAATTAGTGGAAATCCAGCTGTTGCAGAACTACAAGTCCCATGAAGCATAGCAAGACTGACAGCCACAAGCATGAGACCCAGAGGCATGATTGACTTGTAGTTTTGCACCAGCTGGAGGTCGGCCGATTGCATATCCCTGAATTAGGAGAATGTAGGAGACAAGTACCGTGAAAAGCAAACAAGAACCAAACTTAAAAATTTGATCAGACAATACATATTTAAAGGGACTTCCACCACCAACACTACTGCCGCTTACCAGCTACACTGATCCCATCTCAGAGACCAGATATCGCCAAATCAAAAACGCTTCCTCTGAGTCAGGACTGCATGGAGGGTGTATCCTCTTTAAGCGCTTGGTTCAAATGGTTAGAAGAATCCTACGGCCACACCGCTTATTCCAATGGTTAGAAAAATCCTACGGCCACACCGCTCATTGCCCAGCACATATAATAATGAAAGGAATCGCCATAGTGTGATATAGTCACGAAATTTAATATAATAAAAAAGATTGCACTTACATCAAGTAGAAAAAACTTTGCTTTGTAAAACAAACAAATTCGCCGGCCGGCTTAGTAACGCTGCCCGTCGCTTCCGGGTCCAGCGTAGATCGCGGTGACGTCAGTACGTCGCTCCTCCCCTATCATGGGAGGAGCAACGTACTGACGTCACCGCGATCTATGCTGGACCCGGAAGCGACGGGCAGCGTTACTAAGCCGGCCGGCGAATTTGTTTGTTTTACAAAGCAAAGTTTTTTCTACTTGATGTAAGTGCAATCTTTTTTATTATATTAAATTTCGTGACTATATCACACTATGGCGATTCCTTTCGTTATTATATGTGCTGGGCAATGAGCGGTGTGGCCGTAGGATTTTTCTAACCATTGGAATAAGCGGTGTGGCCGTAGGATTCTTCTAACCATTTGAACCAAGCGCTTAAAGAGGATACACCCTCCATGCAGTCCTGACTCAGAGGAAGCGTTTTTGATTTGGCGATATCTGGTCTCTGAGATGGGATCAGTGTAGCTGGTAAGTGGCAGTAGTGTTGGTGGTGGAAGTCCTCTTTTTTCCTGCAAACTCTGATGACACTTTTCCTATATCGGTGTGGTGTGTTTAAAACACGTTGGAGATTACAAGCAAAACGTTTTTTGTTGATGGGATGATGGACTAATATTTGAACATTAGTATATGCATTTCCCTGTCTGCACTTTGTTAATATTTTTTGATTTCATGCTTTATTTATTCACTCATTTGCTTCACATAGCATTTATCGGATCAGTATAGCGCAGCTTATTTGGGAATAATTATTTGAATTGTGGGTATCTCACGGTTAAAGCTGCTGCTGCGTTTATAATTCACAATTTTTTCTTTTTTTTTTTTTTTTGTTTCATTACTTCACATTAAGTTTACATAGGAACAGCACTGTATTTTTTAGGTTTTTAATACATATTTAAACCAAAATAAATTTTTATTGGTCAGCTGGCATTGGAATAGCCCCCCTACCATTAAAATAGGTGACATACCGGTCACGCACCTCACGTGCTGTTTGGGGGGCTAAGCCAGGATGGGCATGATCCAGCCCTGTGAGTTCAGGTAATATTAGTCCGGCCTCAGGCCCAATTGGTTGCAGGTACTGGTTTCCAGAAAGTTTGCGTAAAAAATTGTGCAAAATGCAGCAGCAAAGAATTACATAGTTCAGTTTATACTCTGCTAAGTTGATTGCTGTCATAAACAGACGGAACCGGCTGGCCATAATACCAAAGGCATTCTCCACAACCCTTCTTGCTCTGGCCAGCCGGTAATTAAAAACACTCCTCTCCGGGGTGAGGGTCCTTTGGGGGAAGGGTTTCATCAGATGGTCACTCAGACCGAACGCTTCATCAGCAATAAAAACAAAAGGTAGACTCTCCACATTATCGGCATCTGGTGGCAAGTCCAGGCCACCAGTGATGAGACGGTGGCAGAACTCGGTCTGCCTAAACACTCCTCCGTCAGACATCCGGCCGTTCTTCCCCACATCCACATACAGAAAGTCACATTGTGCTGACACCACCGCCATTAACACCACACTATGGAACCCCTTATAATTCCAATAGTAGGACCCCGAATGGGGTGGGGGCACAATCCTCACATGTTTCCCGTCGATCGCCCCTCCACAGTTGGGAAAGTCCCAACGGGCAGCGAATTGGGAAGCCACAGTCTGCCATTCCTGTGGCGTGGAAGGAAACTGGGGAGTCAAACACAGGAAAAAAAAAATTAGTAATTAAATCCAAACAATTCATAACAAAGAAAACTCAAAAACATTTTGGAACAACAGTTAAACAGAAATATTGAAAAAAAATTTCAGCAAAAAAAAAAAAAAAGACGGCCCAATTCACAGATTACTCAGCCCTCTGATGGACCAGGGGACATAAGTTAGGTGGGTGAGTGGGGTGGGGGCCTAATTAATGAGTATACAATCCCTGCAACCAATTTGAGTGGGGTGGGGGACTAATTAATAAGTATACAATCCCTGCAACCAATTTGAGTGGGGTGGGGGACTAATTAATGAGTACACAATCCCTGCAACCAATTTGAGTGGGGTGGGGGACTAATTAATGAGTATACAATCCCTGCAACCAATTTGAGTGGGGTGGGGGCCTAATTAAGGAGTATACAATCCCTGCAACCAATTTGAGTGGGGTGGGGGACTAATTAATGAGTATACAATCCCTGCAACCAATTTGAGTGGGGTGGGGGCCTAATTCATGAGTATACAATCCCTGCAACCAATTTGAGTGGGGTGGGGGACTAATTAATGAGTATACAATCCCTGCAACCAATTTGAGTGGGGTGGGGGACTAATTAATGAGTATACAATCCCTGCAACCAATTTGAGTGGGGTGGGGGACTAATTAATGAGTATACAATCCCTGCAACCAATTTGAGTGGGGTGGGGGCCTAATTAATGAGTATACAATCCCTGCAACCAATCTGATTGGGGTGGGGGACTAATTAATGAGTATACAATCCCTGCAACCAATTTGAGTGGGGTGGGGGCCTAATTAATGAGTATAGTTGGTCGGACTAAGTTGGCCATACAGTCCGCTCGTGTGTACGCGGCTTTAGGGTCACAAGAAGTCTAGAAACTTATATTCCACAGATGGTGAGGGTGGCATAAGTGAAAACTGCAGAGTTACAGTACCTCAGGATCTTCGTTTTACTATGGATGACGTGAACGATTCCACTCAGCAGTTTTCACACTTGGGACTTTTGTCCATTTACAAACACAGGATATTTGTCTGAAAATACTGGTCAACAAGGTTATTTTATAAACGCTTTTCATCACTCGCAGGGCTAATCCTCCAGAGTGAAGCCTTAGTCCCACATAAGAACTTCCCCATCTCCCTCTATATGAAGAGGTGTCCTCATTTGTTTAGGTGGGAGGATGTTTTCAGTTTTTTCTCCAAAGAGGATGTCTCTCTTGTCACCTGGGAAGAAAGTAATCATGCCACTTCCAGAATTATGGTTCCAAGCCAAATGGAGATGATTGTCCAATGGATCTGAAGAGTATCCACACATTTATCCAAGTTTTGAATGGTTTTGCTCAAGCCAAGGGATTTCCTGGCATCAGTAGACATAAAGAATACTTACCTACATGTCCCAATATCCTTCCTCATCTGAGTTTCTTCGTGTTTTGCAATGGAAAGTCAGAATTTTTTCTGACAATCCTGTTTGTATTTACATAGGCCATAGTCCCCCACCGGGCTTACACAGATGCTTTACATTTATACTGATGGTTCCATTTGGTTTTAATATCTCTTTTAGACAACTATACATCATCCTGATTCTTGATGTGGAAGATATCTTTCATTATTTTATTGTGCAATGTGCATTGATAGTCTTTGATATGTATTAATGATTACCAGCATGGGTTTGCTATACCACGCTTCTTCATGCTTTCATGTATGCAATACTGCTACATTTATTGTTGTAGAAAAATAAAATTAATTGTTTTCTATACTGCCTGCTTGCTAGCCTTGATTCTATGCCTCATACAAAGTTCCAAACTCTTCTCTTTTGACCCAGATAGGGATGGAGGTGCATATTACTATGCATCTTATTTAAAGTCCCAAAACCTTAAATTTTTTATGTATACTTGGGATGAGGCATGGATCAGGCTACCCTTCAGTCTGTAATCATTCATGTATTACCTTTATGCATGTTATGGCATATTTGATGTGTTTAATACAAATATTGGTAAAAAAAAATATATATATATATAATATGTATGTGTGTGCACCACAAAAAGTTCAAAAGAAGAGGGAGGACAGGTTATCCACAAATCACTTCGACCACAAGTGTACCCACATCCATAAATTCACAATGCTTTTACCACCAGTTGACACCAAGTGTTCAGGCCTCTTACAGGATCATATAGACCATCATATAGTATGGTCAAATGCACATATTAAGTCTGCTTATGCGGGGGGAACTACGGGGCACCAGTGGTGTATCAGGTCAAAGTTGATTGATCAGCGTGATGAAAAATAAAAATAAAGAGCATATGCACCCTTAGTGTAATCCATAAAACATTGTTTATTACAAAATCAAATAATAGATAGGACTTATAAGCATTAAAAATGGCACAAAGCAAGTCCCAGGTCAAGAAAACTTTAAAACTTTTGCCTATGGCAACAAAAACAGCAAAAAAATGCTCTCCCGTTAGCAGCAGGCTGTGTGGCTGCACCAAACTCATCTGCTGGCCAGCAAGCATGTGTGATGACGCAGCCAGCCCTATGCATTTCGTCAGTGAGATGACATTGTTGAGGGACTAGCTTGTGAGTTCATGGATATGGGGACGTTTTGTGGTGCACATGTGTGTATATATATATATATATATATATATATATATATATATATATATATATATATATATATATATATATATATAAAAGAATAAAGTTCCAAAGGTTGCTGCACTTAAAAGTTTATTGCTTTATTCCATTAAATCTTTAGAAAAATACTATCTTGTTTCAGGTCTCAAATTTAATATTGAAATAGTATTAAGAAAAGAGATTTGAGTAGAACCTATGTTAAAACTTATATAAAAATATGACAATCACATCTTTATGTGAAAATCTTTATGTGAAAACTACTGATCGTAATCAACTATTACATTTTGATAGTTTTCCTCCCCCCAATGTATTTGCCTCCATCCCAGGAGTCAGCTGATGAGGGTTCAGCGGATAGTTGGTGATCCGCTGTGCTATAGTCAGAGGCTTGATGAGATGGAGACAAAATTGATTGATAGAAAATATCCTGAAGCCTTGGTTAAAAAGGAAGGGTCCAGTAAAAAAAAATGATCAAACAAATTCCCTTTATTATGCAATATCATCCTTTTTCACACAGAATCTCGAAAATAATTAACAAACATTGGAACCTACTCAGAACCACCAGTTATTCTATGGTTCAAGAGTATTGGTGTTCTCCCATATCATCTTATAGGAACGGTAGAACAATACACGATCGATTAATTAGATCTGATCAATTTTCATTAACAACACCAAAAAATTTAGGTTCATATCCCTGTTTATCACGCATTTAATGCAGCTCTATGATTAAGGGCATTTTTCACACACCCCCATAAAGGTTTCAATATTCCTATTAGGGGACACTATACATGTCAATCATAATTTGTAGTATATGCCATCAAATGGCCATATGTATTAGTCTACATTGGTGAAACTACACAGAAAGTGAAGGATAGAATCGCAAGACACAAATATTCTATTAGGGATAAATTAACATAGCTACCACTTGCTAGACATTTTGTTGAATTGTGACATCGTATGTCACAATTTAAATATATGGTCCTGGAGGTGATAGAAATAAACAGAAGAGGGGGGCATCATGAATTAACCTTCAGAAAAAGAGAGGTACACTGGATCAATTTTTTGAATACAATTGCCCCATACGGTTTAAACGTGGATCTAGATCTTTATTTGTTCATTTAATAGGTTATTGGTTCTGTGTTGTGACTGAACAGATTTTTACATCTATTAATTGAAGATATATATCTTTTTATGCATATATATGTTTTTCAGAGACATTGAGATTATCGGCCGTGCGATTAGCTATTTTCTGTGTATATGGCTTAAGATTAGTATTCAGTAACATTTATTGGATTGAAACTGAGAAAGATTAACCATATTGATTCCATGTGTGATGATGCTTGTGCAACACATATAAAGTAGATGATTGTGGTGAAAATCTTCAGATGTGTTCTGACTGATCTAAGGAAGAGTACAAACAAATCAGCCCGAAACGTACTCTTTGTCTGAACAGATGATTGTAACGATTTTGTCTGGAATGACTCTGCTTGCTTTGTATTCTTTTTCTAAAGATTTGATGGAATAAAGCAACACATTTTTAAGTGCAACAACCTTTGGAACTTTATTCTTATATGTACAAGGTCAGTGGGAGGACCTGTGTGCTGGCACTAGATTGAAAGCTGTGTGCGGTTCTCCTCTACACTTCAACCTATGTGTGTATATATATATATATATATATATATATATATATATATATATGTATATATATATATATATATGTATATATATATATATATATATATATATATATATATATATATATATATATATAGCCCCCTTCTCTATGGGCTTTGATGGACTTTTGGTTTATTTAGTAATGTTTTTCACTCACTTTCTCACTTATAAGTTTGATATTATTATGGTTATTGAGTTATGTTTAATTTTATCTATGTTTTCATAACACTAATTTACACTTATTAGCGCTGCTTTGTACACTTATTAATCCTATATCTAGAAAATTCTCACCAGCTACAGAATCACTATTGTGACAGGGTAACCCAGAATTGTTGCAAAATTTTCTGTGAAAAAAACTTTCTCTTTATCATTTCTGTATGTCCCAAAAAGACATATAGAGACATTTCAATTTTTGCTGATGCATGACCCCCTTCTCATCCTTAGAATTTCTTACCTGAACATCTCTGAATAAGGATTAAGCATGTGAAGGGGAACCCAGCTCTCATAAAGCACAGGGAGCACCCTAGGCCACCTGCTCTTCTTCTGCATCAATCGCACTATTAATCATCATAACATGACAGGCATGTAGTGTTTTTTTTTAGTGCAGGGAATTAGAGAGCTGTTAATTTGTACTACATCTGTTCATCCCTAAATAGGAATCTAGATAACGACAATATTTTATTTTCTGATTTCAGCAGCACCTCAGTTAAAAGAGCATACATATACAGTATTTTATGCCATAAAGACTATGCACGGGTCTTTCTTTTCCTTATTTCAATTTGCAGACCCCAGCCCTCCCTAGCATATTCTCTGTGATATCTTTCCTTACAATCAATGAAAATACCTTTTTAAATGTGAAAACTATTATCTATAGCAGGGACATGAGAGATTCTTCTTTGCAGTATACGTTTTACATGAGTTCACTTAAAACATCTTGCTAGTAGGCAATGGCTTAGGTCAGCTGCATCTGTTATACATCTGTATCACATCTACTAAGATTAAAAGCAAGAGACCTTGCTGGAAAAGAGTAAAACAGTACACAGCACAAAATCATTAAAATTACTTCAGTTTAGTAGTGTTCTAAAAAAAAAAAAAGTGTTTTAACTTGCTACACTTTGGGGGTGATTTACAGAAGTTGCGCGCCTTTAGTAAAGGCGCACGGCAAGATGCAATGCACATTTCCATATTTATGACACGGTGCGCCAGTAACAGAGCTCAAATCCACCATTTACTATAGTGATCTCAGCGCATGGGAAAATGCAATCTGTGTGCCACTATGGACATGGCGCATGGCATCTTCAATTAAATATTAACAGAAGATGGAGGTGCCAATATTATGGGGTGATGTGAGGAAGTTTAGTAACAACTGCCCAAGTAACAAATATGCCCAAAATAGAATGGGAAAGTAACTTTTTCAGAGAAAGCCTGCTGTGCCTGCAAGTAGGTTTAGAACTGCGTGAGATCAATGTAAGCTGTGCGCATGTGCAAGCAGCTCTTAAATCTAAAATCTTAGTAAATGTTTAGCAACATACATGCAATTGCATGGGTTGCACGGGCACACCTCTAAACTTGACATTTTTTTTATTTTTATGCTGGTTCACCTTTATGTATTTTTTAAAGAAAATTTGCCAACATGCACCTGGTTAAAATTATGTAAAAAGACTCTCGCTCCTCTAGCTCCTCCTAAAAGGGCATTTAACCTTCCCCCTCTAATGCATATGATTTTTTTGGGCTAGCATTTGCTTTTAAAGGGGAATGCCACACTCTATTCTTAAATGCTCTTTGCCCCCCCCCCCCCTCTAATCCCTTGGATTTCTATGGCCTAACTTTTGCTTCTAAACGGGAACTCCACACTACATTCTTCAATGCTCTTGTCTCCCCCCTCTAACCCCCTTGGATTTCCATTAGCAATTTTTTTGTTTTAAAGGGGCACTCTACACTCCACTCCATTGTCAAAAGTCTGTGAGCTGCCTTCACTAATCCAAACCACATCCTTTGTCAGAGCATACAACAGGGCCAGCTAGGAAAGGAGTGAGAAGAGCAATTGGCCAACCCCCTCCTGAACCATACGAGGCCACATGCACTCAACATAGCTGGCTGCCTTTGGGGCATGTTGGTCTCAGCCCAATACCAACCACAAAGAACCTTGTACTCACTAGTTTAAAGGGGCTTTCCCTATTCCTTAAAGCCCCCTGTCTGCAGCCCCCCACAACCCCAGCCTAGGGTTGTGTGGAAGAGGCCCACGTCCCCCTGAATATGGGAACAAGGTTGTTGAACTTTGGAGTGCCTGAGCCCCTCCTGCTCCCAAGCATCCACCAAATTTCATGGGCTGGCTTGCTGTGTGTTTGGCTAAGGGGTTTGTTATGCCGCGTACACACGGTCGAACTGTTTGACGTACCTAGTCCGTCATACAATCCGACGGACAATCCTTTGTACTTTCCACTGAACGGACTTGACCACACACGGATGCACAAACAGTCCGTCGAAAGCTTGCGCGATGACGTGTACAGCACGTACGACGGGACTAGAAATAGGAAGTCCAAGACACAGCAAAGCACCCTTCCGCCGTGTAAATCCTTTCTGGGCATGCGCCATTCTTAGTCCGTCGAACTAGCATACTGACGACCGTATTGTCCGCTGAAACCAAAGTACGACGGACAGATTTTCGGAAAATCCAAAATTCTTAGTACTCCGGACTGCACGCTGAAAAAGTCTGCTGAAGCCCACACACGAGCGGATTGTCCGCTGAAATGTGTTTCAACGGACTAAGTACGTCAAACAGTTCGACCGTGTGTACGCGGCATTAGTGTGTGGGAGGTGCACAATATTTTTTTTAGTCTGAGGTGTTATTTTTCACATGATTGTTCTCATTTTAAGCCTTAACAGACCCAAATAGGCCTTGTATGCATTGGGGGGCAGGCTATTTTTAGTTTTGACCTAAAATCTTGCAGCTGCAATGTAGAATTGTAAGTTTTCTCTAAAGCCGTATATCTTTGAAGCAGCATTTTGGATACATGCTACAGATGCACCACTTTACAGGCAGAATAAGCCCCCCTCCAAGTTACTAGCTTTTAAGCAATTTTGCATTTTTAAAGGCACTTCTCCTTCTTCTGTTTTTGGGGTTGTCCAAATTGGTGACTCTGATATATGTCCCTCGGGGTGGGATCGGGGATCCCCCATACCCATTTTAAGGCCAGTAACTAGAATATAAGCCAGCCAAGTGGGGACTAGCAAAATTAACAAGTCAGTTCCCATAGACTGCAATGGTATTTGTTGTATAACTTTTGCCCATGTTAGGTGCTTTTTTGCCCCCCTGGACTGGGGGGGGGGGGGTCCTATCTGTAATTTAGGAACCCCCAAAAATTATATATATTTTTTTAGTAGAGACCCTAGAGAATAAAATGGAAATTTTTTATGCCACACAGTTTTTTTTGTGCAGCAGTTTTTCAAACACACTTTAATTAAAAAAACAAAAAACAAAACATAAAATATATCCAACTTTTTTGTATAACATGAAATATGTTACGCCGAGTAAATAGATACCTAGCATGTCATGCTTTAAGATTGCAAGCACTCATGAAATGGCCCTAAACTACAGTACTTAAAAATCTACATAGGCGATGTTTTAAAATTTTCTACATGTTACCAGTTTAGAGTTACTGAGAAAGTCTAGTGCTAGAATTTTTGTTCTCACTCAGACATCTGCATACCTCACTTGTGTGGTACAAACACCATTTACATATGTGGGCGTGACCTACATATACTGCACACAAACATTCAGCGCTAAGGGTACTTTAAAAAAATAGCATTATTAATTTATTACATTTTTTTTTAATTTTTGACACTGTTCCTTTATTTTTTTTTATTTTCTTTTTGCTCACTTTCATTGTTATCGCAAGAAATGAGGACATCCTTTGCGATAAAAATGCAGCATTACAGGTCCTCTTGACAGGACCCCAAATTTCTCATCTACCCTTAAAAGCAATAGATTAAAAAAATAAATTCTCTTTTGCCTTAAGAAAAAAAAAAGCCATGTTTACTTGGAAGTGACATCATGATGTGCCTCCAGTACTCCAAGGGGATAGAGATGAGTGGCGTCCATGTTGCCATCACATATCTCTATGGCAAGCCAACACTGGAGGAATTCCCTGGCTCATCAATAATGTTTGTAAAACCTGACTCAAACTGAACCCAAGTTTGGCTTCATTGATGCTTTGCTTATCATTACAGGAAAGCACACACAGGGGTCTCTACAGGATAGGACTAAATTGCATCCAACTGCCTAATTCTTGACTATGCCCTATTTGGATGATCATTAGCTAGTTACTATTTACATTCACAGTGCTCCTGTTTACTGATGCCCTTAAATTCCCTATAACAAAATACATCTAGAGACCTCTAGGTCTAAACAGCAATCTTAACTTTCTTTCACCCTCCCTAAAGCTGGCCATACACCTATAGATTATCTGCAGATTTTCTATGGTTAGATTGAAAAAGTGCAACAGATTTCTCCATGTTTGCTAAACTGTGTTGATGGAGGCATCTCCCACTTTTTCCATCTAACCATAGCAAATCTGAATATAATCTATAGGTGTATGGCCAGCTTAAAGAAGAAAAGAAGGGGTCTTTGTGTGGTATATTTATTAAACTTTCCACATTATCAGTAAACAAATAAAACAGCTGCAACATGGATACACTAGCAAACATATTTAATCAAATAACTTCATTAACCCTTTATACTGTATACAGAACACATGCAACTCACAAAAACACTGAGGATTATGAATCAAAGAGAAAATGTTTTGAAGTTCTGAAATATTTAGTATTAATCCCACTTACATTGAACTGGAATCATTGAAAACTGTAGATAAGAAATTAAACATTCCTAAGGTCAAAATGTTGTGTTTGAGCTTAGTTATGCCATATGTAAAGCAGGAAACCAGCCTTGTAAAGCTGTGTTTCAGAAACCAAGACATCCACAAAGACTATTAACAGGTCACATTTCCCATATCTCATTATAGAAGCATGAGTTCATTAGTATGCTTATTTTATACTGTGATCAATCAACACAGTTTAATACTGGAAGTATTAAAGATTATCACTCGTAATTTTCTATCTTTTCAAATTTGCAGCTTTCACTAAAAGAATACTTGGTGATCCTGCCATGAGGTTTCTTGTTCAGGCACTTTCTGTTATGGGGTGCAGCATAAATAATAAAGCTCTTTAAACTTGTACATGGCTGCATATATCAGCAGATAATTAAAAAATGGCCACAGCTACATTTTAAGAAAACAGCAGTTTGAGAGTGAAAAATATGGTGTGGCTGTGCATGGTATCCAATCAGCTTCTAAATTCAGCTTGTTCACTTAAGCTATGACTAGGGATGAGCTTCGTGTTCGAGTCGAACATACGTTCGACTCGAACATCGGCTGTTCGCCCGTTCGGCGAATTCCGAACGTTATGGGCCGTTCGTGCCAAATTCGTGTGGCGCTCATGGCCCACAATGCACTGCGTCATTGCAGTGCATTGCTGGCTCATGATTGGCCAAGCATGCACTGTGACCCCGCATGCTTGGCCAATCACAGCGCCAGCAGCGAGGAGAGCCATGATTGGCCACAGGCAGGATGCCTGTGGCCAATCATAGCTCAGGCTGTGTAGTACACGCCCCACACTATATAAGGCCGCCAGCGCGGCGGCCTAGTGTAGTGTGTTGGCGTCTGAAGCAGTTAGTGGGTGTTCTGTGTACCTTCAACACAGTACACACCGATCGTTATCGGCCGATTTTCGATCTTGCTCTTCTGTAGTGGTTGTTGTCTGCGTGCCCTGACCGCAGTATACACCGCTATATTCACCTGACCTATATAGCTAGTGATCTATCTTTTATAATAGAGCTTGCAGTCAGTAGTGTTAGGAGCTTGTGTGTGCTGTCTGCGTGCTCTGTACCCAGTACACACCGCTATATCCACCTACATAGCTCTTCTCTATTTGAGCCCACTTGCCATCTGCAGGAGTTATTGGAAGTTTTGTGTGCCTCCAGTACAACACAGTATACATCTGTATATACCCCTTTATCTCTGGTGTTCTATAATAAAGGCATCTGCAGGAGTTAGTGGGTGTTTTGTGCCTCCAGCACAATATACACCTGTATCTACCCTTTATTGCTGTTCTCTAATAGAGCCATCTGCAGGGCTTAGTGGGTGTTGTGTGCCTCCAGTACAGTATACCCCTTTATCTCTGGTGTTCTATAATAAAGGCATCTGCAGGAGTTAGTGGGTGTTGTGTGCCTCCAGCACAATATACACTACCCAACTGCTGTTTTACCCAACTCCCTTCAGGCCATTACCATGTCTGGAAGGCCAGCAAGGAGAGGCAGACAGGCGCGAGCCGATAAAAGAGGGCAAGCAGGGGGGGGCGCATGCGCGAGGTCTGGCATGGCAGACGCGTCTTGCTAAGGCTCCGCACTCTCCGCCGCCGCATCGGGACTTAACCGCTGAGCCAAGCCCGAAATCCTCATCATTTTGCATCGTACCCCACCCCCGTTAGCCCTGGCATCCAGTGGAATGGTGCTGACGGGCCACAGAGGGAAAAACAAGCCTAAACCCATCAAGGAAGCCCTCGCCCGCGCCTCGTCTAAAATGGCGGCGAAGGCTCTTGCTGTTTAGCAGGTGTCCTCCGCCCCCAGCCGAGAGACCTCAGACAGCGAAGATGACCGGGAGGTGAGCACACACGATCTCACAGAAGCACCCCCGCTACCGTCCGGGATGATTCCCAGCGATTTTCTCAAGCACATGGAGACCATGCTGCAGAAGGCCCTGAACGCTACATCGGAGCAGATCACAGACCGGCTCTCGAGGGAGATACGCGATATAGGCCAGCGCACTGCTGCCTTAGAATCCAGGGTAGACGATATCGAATTCGCTCTGCAGGAACAAGCTCAGGAACAAATAGCTCTTCGAGAAGAGAATGTTACCCTTCTCTCGCGTTGGGAAGATGCTGAGAACCGCTCCCGTAGAGCCAACTTGAGGGTAAGGGGCATACCCTAATCCGTGGACGATGTTCAGTCCTTTGTCACGGCTATGTTTCAAGAACTAGCCCCGGGCATACCCATTGAGCGCTTAGAATTCGACAGGGTTCACAGAGCCCTCACCCGACGACAAGCAGATGGCCCACCCAGAGATATTATTGTTCAGCTGCATTTTTTCCGCACGAAAGAACAGCTCCTCAGTGCGGCCCGCAACAAGGATTCTTTGCAATTCCAGGGGCACACATACCAATTGTTCTCAGATCTGGCTCCCCTCACTATTACCAAACGCCGAGCCATGAAACCTCAAATACAGATCTTACTCCACCATCAATTGAAATATACCTGGAGATTCCCGTTCGCCATACAGTTCTCCTATCAAGGACAACAGCACACCTGCTCGTCTCCGGAGTCACTACAGCGCCTCCTGGAGGGCCTCCATCTTACCCACCCAGATTCGCATACAGAGTCCAACCTGCCTCGCACGCCGGCTCGTTCGGCGGCTCATCCTTATTCGGCTACACCGCTTCGCAACCTACCAGGTCCTGTATCTGTTCGCAAAGGAACCCCTGCCAGGCTGTCGGATGGTATAGTCTCTACTCCCAAATCTCGCCCACCACGTTGAACTGACTGATTAGGTGCCCCTAACCTTTCTCACCTTATTTTTCTAAAGTTTTTTATATCCCTTTGTGAGATCTTTTAGGATTCGGACATCCGTGTGGAAGACGACTACTGACCTCTGTCCCGGAAGGTCATCTTCCACCGAATCCTTCGTGCCTGCTGCTCCGTATGTACTTTCTTTTTTATCCCCTTTTTTTCCTTAGTTTTATTTTCTCCCGGATTTTTTCAATATCGGTGGCCCCTGACTCGAGGCATTTCTCTATAACTTTTTCCTACAAGCTGCTTTATGACCAGCCTCTTATAGTTAATCTTTATGTTCTAGTTTATTTTTGCTAAGAAATGCTGACACCTCATACTTGCTTTATAGCTGTTCGGCACAACCTGGTAATGCTTATGATCATTGTGTCTACATGATCCTACTATAGATATTGCAGCAGGATGCCAGTTTCCTCATTGGCCTATCATATACCACCCTGTCCCCCCTTACCCCCCCTTTCCCTCTTTTCTCCCTTGTCTCTTTTCCTGACTTTCACCTCCCTCCCCCCATTTCCACCCTGATTTGCCCTCCTCCTTATCCTTGTCTACCCCATCCTTACCCTCCTTATTATTTGAAGGCCTCTGTGATATGGTTCTACAAGGGTACTAATCATCAGTCTAAATGTGTGCCTATTGCTTTCTGTGATTTCGTAAATAGGACTAAATCCTCATGTTTTATTCTTGTTTTCTTCTTTTTGTTTGTTTTTATTTAAATAACTGCTTGGTTTAGCAAATTGTATTGTTTACGTACTACTGTTACCCCTGCGGCGGCGGAGAGCAGTCACTGCTCCCCCCTCCTCTAATGCACTTTCTCCTGGGTTACCTGTTTGAGACCCTGGGGACTGAGCATTGCCTGGCCGAGCAAACCATCTCGATGTTAGACGGCTTTTGCCATCTCATGGTTTGCCCTGCAGACAGAATTTATTTTTTCTTCTTCCTCTTTCCCCCCTCTGTTTCTTCCTTCTCCTTTCTTTTGTTTCTTTTAGGTCGGTCGGCTCCTACACCCTATACGCTATCCTATAATCTCTCCCACTCTATCTATAGATGGCCCCCTTGAACATATTATCTTTGAATGTTAAGGGTCTTAACATCCCTAACAAGAGGGTTAAGGCCTTCCGAAATTTTCACTCCATGAACGCTGGGATAGTAGCCCTTCAGGAAACGCATTTTGCGTTATCCCAAACCCCCAAATACTTTAGCCCCCACTACCCTCAAGTCTTTACGGCTTCGGCGGCTACTAAACATAGGGGTGTCTTGATTGCGTTTCATCGCTCTTTACCTTTCACACCCACTACGGAAATTAAAGACCCTGAGGGTCGTTACATTATTTTAGTAGGTCTACTCCAGGATACTGAAACCCCAATAGTCTCTTATTATGCCCCGAACGGCAATCCTAATCCTTTTTTTTCACACCTCCTACAGGTTATCCAAACTCACTGCAAAGGCACGCTTTTTGTTTGTGGCGATTCCAATCTAACCCTACATCCCCACCTAGACAAATCACCATATACACCTGAAAGTCACTCCCTCTCAGCTCAGCTTAGGAAGCAGTTCCACATGGCATCCCTCCTAGATACTTGGAGGGAATGTAATCCCTCGAAGAGGAATTACACGTTCTATTCGTATCCTCACAAATCGTTCTCTAGGATTGATCACATTTTGACTCCGGTGGCTTCCTTCCCAGTCGTGCTCCAATCCAGTATATGCCCGGTTCCCTGGTCTGACCACTGCGCCGTTATCACTACTATTGCCTCGTTGGTTCCCAGAGCCAAGGATAGGTCCTGGTGTATGAACGAGGCACATCTCACCAATCAAACTTATTGCCTTGATATTCGTGTTGCTATAACAGATTACTTACGCCACAACACTTCTACAGACATATCCCCGGTTCTTCTCTGGGAGGCTCATAAGCCGGTAATTCGGGGTAGTTGCATTTCTTTAGCCACGCACATCAAAAAAGACCGTCAACGCAGACAGCAACAGCTAGAGGAGGAGTACCATTTGCACTTCCTCCAGTTCCAAGACTCAACCACGGAACCCCATAGGCTTATCCTTGAAAAAACCAAATTAGAACTAGACCTTCTATTAGCTGAGTCAGCGGACAAAGTCCTTCGTAGGGCTAATCATACGTTATATACCAAGGCAAATAAACCTGATACCTTTTTGGCCCTACGTCTTCGTCAGCCTGATAAGATCCGTAAACCAATTAGACTCAAAATCGCTAAGAATTCCTATACTAGTAATCCTGTTAAAGTACTAGCCGAATTTCGTGAAAAGTTGGCTGACCTATACTCAGACAAAATCCAGTTCTCTCAACAGCAAGCTGAATCCCTATTTCAGAATCTGTCTATACCTGAACTATCCCTCTCAGATAGAGATTCCATTGATGCTCTGATTACGTCGGAGGAAGTCCTTTCGGCTATAAAGTCTCTCAAACCCCATAAACGTCCTGGCCCCGACGGGCTACCCAGTAACTATTACAAAATTTTTTCGGATGTATTGGCCCCCTTGTTAGCGAACTCATTTAACGCCCTATTAAGGCAGCAAGCCCTAGGTAGAGATTCCCTGATGGCCACGATAGCTATGATCCCCAAGCCCAACTCGGACAACACCCTGTGGTCTAACTTTCGCCCCATATCCCTACTCAATGTAGATATAAAAATCTTAGCCAAGATCCTTGCTTTGCGCCTTAATCTGATCATAGGTAAATTGATTCATAAGGATCAGGTAGGGTTTATTCCCCGTAGACAGGCAAGTGACAACATACGCCGAGTCGTCTTACTGCAACACCTTGCGAAAGCGCGCTCAATTCCTATGCACCTTTTGTCCCTAGATATCAGAAAGGCTTTTGACACGGTCTCCTGGCCTTACTTGCATTTCATTTTGAAACGCTGGGGTTTTGGCCCCCATTTCCTTCAATGGATTATGTCGCTATATGCTGACCCCCAGGCTTCAGTGAGATACTCAGGGTTTAGTTCCCAAAACTTCCCAATACGTAGAGGGACGCGTCAGGGTTGCCCCTTGTCACCGCAACTCTTTGGCTTGGCAATCGAGCCCCTGGCTGCGCTTATTAGAGCTCACCCGGACATTAGGGGCTTAGAGGTAGCCTCCACTACCCAGAAATTGTGCCTTTTCGCAGACGACGCTTTACTGTTTGTTACCTCCCCACACATTACTATCCCCAATTTGCTTGACCTCCTTGATAAATTTTCTAAAATATCCGGCCTAGAAGTTAACCAGGCTAAGTCCAAGGCCCTTAACGTGACGCTACCGCACGATACTATGGCACTTCTTAAGACTAATTTCCCATTCCAATGGTCTAGCCTTTCTATTCCATATTTAGGCATAAAACTTACCAGTGATCCCGCAGATCTGTTTTGAGCGAACTATCTCCCAATGCTGAAACACCTCTCATCTTTACTCCAAGATTGGCGTCCCCTTTGCATCTCTTGGATGGGGCGTATTACCGCCGTCAAGATGTCTTTGCTCCCCAAGCTTCTCTATCTATATAGAGTTCTCCCCATTCCAGTGCCCTCCTATTTTCATCGCATCATCCAAAGCCGGGTTTTCACTTATATATGGGGCCCCATAAAACCTAGGATTTATAGATCCACCTTGCTCCGTCATTATAGGGCCGGTGGTTTAGGTATACCCAATTTCCAACATTATTATCACGCGGCCCAGCTTGCCCAAATAACACTTTACCATGCTGCAGTCGAAGTTCCTATCTGGGTGAGTCTAGAGGCGGTAGATCTCTACCCTATATCCCTAACTAATCTTCTTTGGCTTCCCCCTGCTGCCCGAGGTCCCATCTCCAACCCTTTGACCTCTGACTCTGTCAAATTGTGGGATAAGTTGTGCAAAGCATTTCAGTTGATCTCCCCACACTCCCCCTTACTATCTTACATCGGTCACCCTAAATTCCATCCTGCCTACACTTCTTCTTTCTCATTCCGAGTATGGGTGCAGACAGATTTAACTCGTATATGTGACCTGGTGGCGGGTAGCTCAATCAAATCGTTCTCCTCCCTGCAAGCCCAAAAACGATTACCAAATAACGAATACTTCCGATACCTCCAAATTTCGCATTTTGTGAGGCAGACTATAGGCTTGACAAGGGGAGGAGGCACGTACACAATTTTTGAAAACATATGTAACTCTGACCCGCACGCCCCAGGTACCATATCACAATTATATGCACATCTTACTTCCCAACCCTCGACGCTCCCGACGTATGCGCAGTGTTGGTCCAGGGACCTGAACCTGAACTTGGAGGGGCACGACTGGTCTGATATTTGGCTACATACTAAGCTCTCCTCACAAAATATTGTGGCCCTGGAAGCGAGCTATAAAGTTCTCATGCGTTGGTACTTAGTGCCAGATAGAATAGCAAAATTTTTGCCCTCTTACTCCCCAAACTGCTTTCGTGGCTGTGACGAGAGGGGTACACATCTACACATTTGGTGGACCTGCCCAGTGGTGAAACGCTTCTGGTCTGAGATCTTTTTAATTCTATCCACTTTGATTGATATCACAATAGATCCTGACCCGGCTTTGGCCCTCCTTAATTTTTATCCAAGTTTGTACACCAAGGCACAGATGCGTCTCGCTTTGCAGGTCACCACAGCAGCCAAACAAACAATAGCCAGAGCTTGGAAAACTCCCACCCTACGCCTGACTGAAACCAAAAACAGGATTACGCAGGCAATGATACATAGCAAAATTGAGGCTACCGTTCAAGACACTGTCCCCCGACACTCTAAAATTTGGCATCCTTGGGTTGAACACTATCTACCTCCACATTTCGATTACCATTTATTAGACCCATAATAACATCTTTCCTTGTTTTAGCGGTTAACAGCTAGTTTAAAGCTATTTAATGGGAGTCGACCGACCGAAATTCTCGCTTATCTACTTTTTTCTCCCCCCCCCCCCCTCTCTTCTCTTCCCTTTCCCTTCCTCTCCTTCTTACCACCCCCTTTCTAGTCTTTCCACCTTTTCCTCTTTTTTCTCTTCTGCTTCTTTGACTTGTACTTTAATATCCACCCTCTTAATGTACTCAACTGTGATATTCGTTCACCCTGGAGGTGATTTTGGATAACACTAGTTAAGTTGTGAATGCTCTGTGGCTTTTTATATGCATAGAACTAGGTTGTCTCACACTTTACTGAACTATAATGTCCTAGACCGTTTGCATGTTGCATATATATGCCCGTATGCTTTGGCCTCTAGGCTCATGTATATTAGGTTTCACGCAACTGTAATTCATATTGTTACCTTGACAATCTTATTGTAACCTGTCATGTTTTGGAGTACATTTTGCTATTATCTTCCTGTATTATGTACAAGACGAAATGCTGTTGCCTATGTACTCTATGTCTTCTCTGTTAATAAAAACTTTTTTAACATAAAAAAAGAGGGCAAGCAGGCTCTGTGTCTAGAGACAACAGTGCTGGTCGTGGATGCGGTGCATTGTCATCAGCACGTGGCCATGGGACACGCTTGTCCTTCTTTTCGGCAGCTGGACATGTTGAACCGCAACATGCTAACGACTTGGTAGAGTGGATGACCAAGCCCTCTTCATCCTCCTCATCCTCTCTCACCCAGTCTCAGGGTACTAGCAAAGTAGCTGCCAACGCATCGTCTTCCCTCGTCTCAATGTCATCATCAGTGACTCCTTCCCTAGACCCACCACGTCCTCCTGAGGAGTCTCCTGAACTCTTTGAGCACAGTGTTGGGTACATGCTCCAGGAGGATGCCCAGTGTTTTGTAGGCTCTGATGATGACACTCAGCTAGAGGAAGGCAGTAGCGTGAATGCAGAGAGAGGGGATGCTCAATAAGGACAGCAATCTGGCATTCATGTTTCACAAGCTGCAGCATATTGCCATGTTTGCTACAGCGATGAAGAGGGAGGGGATGATGAGGGCACTGACTCCACATGGGTGCCTGGTAGGAGAGAGGAGGAGGAGGCACATGTCCAACGAGGCAGGATGCCCTCCGGGGGCCAGCTTAGGGGCAGCACACCGACTGAATCACACCGCAGAGCTCCGCCTGTGCAGGGCGCTGCCTCTGCGTGTTATTCTAAAAGTTGTTTGGTGTGGGCCTTTTTTGAGACGAGTGCATCAGATCGCACCGCTGCCACTTGGGCACCACATGCTTGACCAGACATATGTTGACCTGCCATGCAGCTCGTTGGCAAGCGTACCTCAAAGACCCACACCAAAGAACAAAGCGGACCTCTCCTTGCTCCTCATCAGCTGGCATCTCCAACCCCACTAGACCTTCAGTCCTCTCTGAAACCTGCTCTGAGAGGAATGAAGGTGTAGAATTAGGTGTGTCACAGCCAAGTGCTTCCGGGCACTCTGCTAGCAGTACACCCACGTCCGATTATAGCAGGCAAATGTCCCTGCCCCAGCTGCTGGACTGGCGAAAGAAGTTCACTCCCAGCCATCCACATGCCCAGCGGTTGAATGCTAGCTTGGCTAAATTGCTAGCACTTCAACTGCTGCCTTTTCAGTTGGTAGACTCGGCCCCCTTCCGTGAGTTTGTACAATGTGCGGTTCCTCAGTGGCAGGTCCCCAAACGCCACTTTTTCTCACGGAAGGCGATTCCGGCTCTCTACCGGCATGTGGAAGGCAATGTCCTTGCCTCACTGGACAGGGCGGTCAGTGGTAAGGTGCATATTACCGCTGACTCATGGTCCAGCAGGCATGGACAGGGACGTTACCTGTCTTTCACGGCCCATTGGGTCACTCTTCTGGCAGCTGGGAAGGATGCAGGACAAGGTGCCTCCAAAATGCTACTATTGGTTGTGACACACCTCTCTCCTCCACCCCCTCCTCTTCTTCTTTCTCCATGGCCTCTTCCAGTGCTCTGTCCTCAGAACCAGCGGTGCTCCGTAGGCGTTCCAGAGGCTACGCAAGTACGCAGGCAAAACGATGCCATGCCGTGCTTGCGCTGGTTTGTTTGGGGGACAGGAGCCACACTGGGGCGGATGTTTTGTCAGCTCTGCAGGGGCAGCCCCGAGAGGTGGTTGACGCCACGCCAGCTTAAGCCAGGAATGGTGGTTTGCGACAATGGCACCAACCTCCTCTCCGCCCTCCGACAGGGACAACTGACCCATGAGCCCTGTGTAGCTCACGTCCTTAACCTGGTGGTGCAGCGGTTCTTGGGCAGGTACCCTGGCTTACAGGATGTCCTGAAGCAGGCCAGGAAAGTCTGTATGCATTTCTGCCGATCATTTAATGCCTGTGCTCGGCTGGCTGAGCTCCAAAAGGAGTTGAACCTGCCCAAGAACCGCCTTATATGTGACATGCCCACCAGGTGGAACTCAACGTTGGCCATGCTGCAGCGGCTGCACACGCAGCAGAGGGCCATCAATGAGTACCTGTGCGACTACGGCACCAGGACAGAGTCAGGGGAGCTCGGTTTTTTTCTCACCACGCCAGTGGGACATGATCAGGGATGCATGCACTGTCCTGTCACCGTTTGAGGAGGCCACAAGGATGGTGAGCAGTGACAGTGCATGCATCAGTGAAACTGTACCTCTTGTCCACCTCTTGGAGCATACGCTGCATGGAATAATGGACAGGGCACTTGAGGCAGAACAGAGGCAGGAAGAGGAGGACTTCCTTGCCTCTCAAGGCCCTCTTTATCCAGACAGTGTTCCTGCTGTGCCACCCATCACACAGGAAGAGGATGAGGAGGAGGAAGAGGAGGAGGAGGATGATTGTGTCAGCATGGAGGTGGAGGCTGGCACTCAGCATCAGCAGCAGCAGCAGCAGCAGCAGCAGTCTTGTAGGGATGATTTACAGTCCCAAGAAACACATGGACTTGTACGTGGCTGGGAGGAGGTAGCTGCGGATCATGTTGTCCTTAGTGACCCAGAGGACTTTGGACCGAATGCCTCAGCTAACCTACGCTGCATGGCCTCCCTGATCCTGCAAAGCCTGCGGAAGGATCCTCGTATTCTTCGGATCAAGGAGAGGGACCATTACTGGCTGGCCACTCTCCTTGATCCATGGTACAAGGGTAAGGTTGCCGACCTTATCTTGCCATCGCAGAGGGAGCAGAGGATGAGACATCTCCGGGAGGCCTTGCAGAAAGGTCTGTGTAACGCATTCCCAGAGACTGGGAGGTTACAAACTCCTGGTCCTGGACAACGTGTTGCTGAGGCATCGGTCAGAAGGAGCGGTGGAGAAGGTGGCCATCTGACTGATGCTTTCAGACAATTTTTTAGTCCGCAGCCCCAAGGTATGATCGGTTCCAGCAACCATCGCCAGCATCTGATTTACATGGTGCAGGAATACCTAGGGGCAAGGTCAGACTTGGACACCTTTCCCACCGAAAATCCTCTGGCTTACTGGGTCTTGAGGATGGATAACTGGCCAGAGCTTGCACAGTATGCAATTGAGCTTCTGGCCTGTCCTGCATCCAGCGTTCTTTCGGAACGCACCTTCAGTGCTGCTGGTGGCTTTGTTACCGATCACAGGGTGCGTCTGTCCACCGAATCAGTTGATCGACTGACCTTCATCAAGATGAATCAGTCTTGGATCACCCACAGCTACCAAGCACCTGAAGCTGATGTAACCGAATAATTTTTTTGTGGCACCAGCACCACAACCACCAAAGGTCAATTTTTCTACCACTGTTCAACAATGGCATGTAATTACAATTCTTGATATAATCGTTCACAGCAGGGCGCTCCAGCGCCCACCAAGAGTCACTTTGAGGGCTTACAATGTTGTGGCAAAACCAACACCTTGTTCCGCCATTTCTGCAGAGCATATAGGGCAGGCCCCTACTTTCAAACATCTAACTTACAAACATCTCCTACTTGCAAACGGAAGGAGACAACAGCAAGTGAGATGAAAAAAGATGTACGACAAAACAAATTATACAGGGGTGATAACCCTTCCCTATGTTTTCCAAAAAGCTTAAAAATAGTTTTTTTGACTGGAGCTACACTTTAAAAATGTACCAGTTGAAAATTACAAACAGATTCAACTTAACACAACAAACCTACACAGTCCCTGTCTTGTTTGCACCGCCTGTATACTGCTGTTCTGAGTATATAGGGCCTGGGGGCCACACGCATTTTTTTTTTTTAATATGGGTACTGGGTTCCCCTTAATATGCGTACAAGACCCAAAGGGGCTGGTAACGGGCAGGGAGGGCTACCCATGCCATTTTTCTCAATGATTTTCAACCATATTGCAGGAACCAGATATAACATTAAAATCGCAAGCAGTTTTAAATGATGTTATTTCCGTTTAATGTAATTTTGTGCAGGGACTGTTCTAAACACGGGAAACACGTGGCACTTCACAGGCATACTATAGACACCCCCCAGGCACCATATTTAAAGGAATATTTCACTTTTTTTTTCACTTTAATCGTAATTAAAATCAGTGCTCCCACCAAAACGGCCATTTTTAAAAACATTTTAGGCATTGACCCATGTCCCCTGGGGCAGGAGCCAGGTCCCCAAACCCTTTTTAGGACAGTATCTTACATATTAGCCATTAAAATTAGCACTTTTAATTTCGAACGTTCGAGTCCCATAGACTTCAATGGGGTTCTAAAGTTCGTACGAATTTGGGGTCCGTTCGAAAGTTCTGGTGCGAACCAAACCGGGGGGGTGTTCGGCTCATCCCTAGCTATGACAATAAAACATAGAGACCGATTGGTTTCTATGCAGAGCTGCACCAGATTTTGCACTCTTCAGTTTCAGTAAACTAACCCCAGCGTCTCTTTAAAGACTAAATTCACCTTTACAAAAAAATAAATAAATACATACATGCACATTTTTTGCAGGTAAACAAAATGTGCATTTTTTTTTCTTACTTTAAGCCAGTCTATCCCAGCTAACCCTTGAGGTTTCTTACGAAGATGCTTGAGATTCCATTGGCGGAGAGCAGTGGCAAACATATATACAGTTCCTATTAGCGCTACAAACTATTAGTGATGTGCATTGACATGTACAACCTGAAAAAAAAAAAAAATATATATATATATATATATATATATATATATATATATATATATATATATTATCTTATTCCTTTTAGGTCTGCAAGTGATCAGCTTTAAATTTTATCTATGTCCAAAATGTAAAATTATATATTAAATTTCCACAGTATGTTTCAATAATTTCTAGCCTATGCAGATTAACCACTTCAACACCACAATGTTTATCCCTTCATGTCCAGCCCCTTTTTTGCAATATGACACTGCGTTATTTTAACTGACAATTGAGGTACTGTACCCAAATAAAATTTTTATCCTTTTTTTCCCACAAATAGAGCTTTCTTTTGGTGGTTTTTGATCACCTCTGCGGTTTTTATTTTTTGCGCTATAAACAAAAAAAGACAGACAATTTAAAAAAAAAAAAACTTTTTTTACCTTTTTGCTATAAAACATACTTAATAAAAAAAGTAAAAAAAATCGAATTTTGTCATCAATTTAGGCCAATATGTATTCTGCTACATATGTTTGGTAAAAAAGAAATCCCAAATAAGGGTATATTGATTACCGTATATACTCAAGTATAAGCCAACTTTTTCAGCACATTTTTTATGCTGAAAAAGCCTCTCTCAGCTTATACTCAAGTGAGGGTCTCCTGCTGTGTCATGCAGTCTTAACTGTTTGGCGGCCATCCACTGTTACAAAGCCCTCCTTGTCCATGATAGACGGAACACTGAACACTGATACAATGTTGGGAAACGTAATCAGTGTT
This sequence comes from Lithobates pipiens, assembly GCF_037356315.1. NCBI lineage: Eukaryota > Metazoa > Chordata > Amphibia > Anura > Ranidae > Lithobates > Lithobates pipiens. Next base: position 92,363,069 of record NW_027507718.1, read on the forward strand.
CCGTCTATCACAGACGAGGAGGAGGCAGAGCTTTGTTACAGTGGACGGCCGCCGAACAGTTAAGACTGCAGTTGCATGACACAGCGGGAGACACCTGCTGTTTGTAATCAGAGGTACAGATGGGCACAGTGAGGCTGGGAATGGGCACAGTGAGGCTGCAAATGGGCACAGCGTGGCTGCAGATGGATACAGTGAGGCTGCAAATGGGCACAGTAAAGATGCAGATGGGCACAGTGCGGCTGCAGATGGATACAGTGAGGCTGCAAATGGGCACAGTAAAGATGCAGATGGGCACAGTGAGGCTGCAGATGGGCATCGTTTACCAGTAGCTGCTGCATTTCCCACCCTAGGCTTATAGGGTGAGAAGTTTTTAGTGGTAAAATTAGGTGCCTCGGCTTATCTTCGGGTCGACTTTTACTCAAGTATATATGGTAGTTGTGGAAAAGTTATAGTGTCTACAAACTAAGGGATATTTTTATTTATTTAAAACTATTTTGTTACTTTAGAAATGAAAAAAGCATTGAAAGATGTGGTGATTTAGTAATAGTATGTGTGCACCCTCATCCCATTGGGTTAGATTTAAAGGAACAGTGGATGTCTCCTATCTCCCAAAGGGGACATCAACTGAGATAAAGGGGTGAGTATCGGGACTGTTGTGGGGCACATAAGATGTTTTTATATAAAAGATAAATATCAAGACAATAAATCATAAAAAACAATTTATTTAAAGAAAACAAATAAGAAACATATAAAAGTATATACGAGATATCAAAATACAGTTGGTAGAGACTCGTGAGGTGTTTGTTCAACTAGTTTCGCTTAATTGCTTCCTCAGGACAACACCTAAGTCTGCAGATATACAAGTAAATATAAATATGTCGTTAGTATCAATAGATACAAAACTCACAGATATTGGTAGATTTCAATTTGAATAGATCTATACAGTTTGTTGAGACATGGGAGAAGAATATGTCATCATTACAATGTTAAACATAGGGCATATTCCTACCTCTCCTTTCAAGCCCACTCCTTTGATCCTGGTCAAGCCCAAAAGTGCAAAGGGAGAAAATTCCTCCCGGCGACTGGGGGAGGAATAAATCACAGTGCCAGCGACAAGTTGAGATGTTATAAAGGTTTGCTAGATATATAAAGATAAATATGGTCATAAGGATAAAGTGAATTGAAAGGAGAGGTAGGAATATGCCCTGTTTAACATTGTAATGATGACATTTTCTTCTCCCATGTCTCAACAAACTGTATAGATCTATTCAAATTGAAATCTACCAATATCTGTGAGTTTTGTATCTATTGATACTAACAACATATTTATATTTACTTGTATATCTGCAGACTTAGGTGTTGTCCTGAGGAAGCAATTAAGCGAAACTAGTTGAACAAACACCTCACGAGTGTCTCCACCAACTGTATTTTGATATCTCGTATATACTTTTATATGTTTCTTATTTGTTTTCTTTAAATAAATTGTTTTTTATGATTTATTGTCTTAATATTTATCTTTTATATAAAAACATCTTATGTGCCCCGCAACAGTCCCGATACTCACCCCTTTATCCCCCTTTGGGAGATAGGAGACATCCACTGTTCCTTTAAAACTATTTTTTTACTAGCAGTGGCAGTGATCAAAAACTGAACTAGACTGTGATATTGCAGCAGACAGATCAGACACCTAACTGACACTTTTTTGGGGACCAGTGACACTAATACAGTGATCAGAGCTACAAAATATGCACTGTCACTGTACTAATAACACTGGCAAAGAAGGAGTTAACATCAGGGGTGATCAAAGGGTCAACTGTATGCCTCGTTTGTGCTTACTAACTGTGGGGGAGGTGCTTTGACTAGGGGGAGGCAAAGATCTGTGTCCCTGCTTAGCAGAAACACAGGATCAGTACCTTCCCCTCTGACAGAATGACAATCTAACTGGTTGACATAGACATCAAGTCCACAGTACCCGCCGCTGAGCTCCCGCTGTGTATAATCACAGTGGGAGTGGGTCGCCGGTGGGGCGCTCATGCGACCCAGACCCGGAAGTGTCAGATCGTGTACTAGGTACATGAACTGGCACAGAGTGGCCACCCTGCCACTGTAAATGTATGTGGGGCAGCCGATAAGTGGTTAATCCATGGAATATGTAGTCCTTACAAATTTTTTTTTTTTATACCTTAATACATTAAGATAACACGGGGAGAGGGCGGGGGCACATCAAGGCTCCTGTTTGACTTATTGCTGTGGGGGTACTCAACAGGAGAGAGAGGCTAGGAGCACCGAAGATGAACTTGAGAAGCGGAAGATGTGGGCTGCTCTGTGGAAAACCACTGCACAGAGCAAGTAAGTATAACATGTTTGTTCTTTAAAAATAAAAGAGAGAGGGTTTGCAATCACTTAAAAAATAAACAGCAGAGGAGAAGCTACAAAACCTGCAGTGAATCCAGGACTTTGTGGAAAGGAGATGGCTATCCAAAAGAACTAATCAACATGAAAGTAGAATTAAGCTTATATTGGGTTTTTAGGATCCAATGTAACTATTATATTGCTTTTACAGTGCTGACATTATTAAATGACAGTGCATCTTTGACCACAGATATCCCTTAACAAAAACGCATTTTTAGTGTTCTGATATCTAATTAGTATAAACGCTACCATAAAAAAAAAAGAAAGAAAGAAAAGAGAATAAAAAATAAAAGAAAATAAGTTTCCAGAACTACTCATTTGCCTTCAATCAGTTGCATGTCTATTTATTGTTTGCAGATCCCTCCGTAGTCTGTAGTCAATCTGACAAATCCAGATTTTAATCAATATTGTGTGATCAGGACGCTCAGGCATTTGGTGATGTCAGATGAGTCAGGTTTGGTAATCCGCCAGATGTTATTGAACTTGTTCCTCCTCGCACACATGTTATAACATCACAAACCGATGTAAGGACAGTAGCAGTTTACTTTTCGTACACACCGCATATTAAAGGCGACATCCAGCCACATTCATTTGTTTGAAAACTGGTCTCATTACTGCAGCAGGATGAGAGGCGGAGTGGTGACAGCAGCATTGTGGGGCGGGTAGTTCACAGAGCGATCTATCACCTGCCATTTCTACCTAGCACAGACTACACATCCCATAGATCTGTTCTCCGATCCTACTGCTATTTCTCTCCTTCAGTGGTATTTTAGCGCAGCCAAGCGACCATTTAAGACTAGCAGTAAAATCTTCAGACATGTGCAACGCCTATATGGATAATCTATTGCATTGCACTCGCTTATAGGAAATAAAGAATAGTCTTATTCTTATTCTAAAGAAAAAAAAAAATATTCAGATCACCCTAAAACTCCTGGGATTTTCATTGGCTGTATATATTGGAGATGTGAATGCTGGATGTGGAGCTCGAAGCTGGAGAGGAGAAGTTAGCTGATGAAGGTCTGAGGAGCTGCAATGTGATGATCTGTGGAGTGAGAGGAGAGCCCTTGAAGTGGCTGATCTTTCTTGCCCCGGCCAGGCTGATTTATTTGCTAGAAGCCACACGGGCGTCCAGTGAGAGAGAAGCGCAGAAGTTTTGTAGAGGAGAGAATGAGGTTATTGCTGGGATTGTGTGCGCTCTGCTGGTGATCACACGTCTACAGAGGAAGCTTCCTTCCCTCTCCCAGGACTTCGCTGCTGACTGTACAGCCACAGCTGCTACTTCTCCCCCTCCTTTGACTCTCCTGCCAGGGATGTGCAGGCTGAGTTGGTGGTGCCTGGTGCTAAGCAGGATCTGCCTGCTGATCCCTTGTGCCCTGGTCCTAGCCAGGGTCCCTGGTTCTTCTTCGCACCCTCAGCCCTGTCAGATCCTCAAGAGGATTGGGCACACTGTACGGATCGGGGCTGTCCAGCTCCAGCCCTGGAGGACAAGGGGCATCACCAGTCAATACAGCAGAACTTGGCCTGAAAATGACACCGGGCTGCAGAAGACGGGCACAGTTCGTGATCAAGATGCAGATGAGGTGGAGGGGACGGAGCGCTCCAGCAGGTTAAGGGAAGGAGACAAACATGAACTGCTTGGCCCGACTTTGGAAAGAAAGTCGAGCCCTGGTCCAAGGAGTATTATTGGCTACAGAGGAGGAGATGAATTGTTGTTTCCAAGGGAAGCGCTGCTTTTGGCAGTGGATAACCTTAATCGGATGCCAGGGCTCCTGCCATACAATCTGTCACTGGAAGTGGTGATGGCCATAGAAGCTGGGCTAGGGGACCTGCCCATCTTCCCCTTCTCCTCATCCAGTTCTTCTTGGAGTAGTGATCCCGTATCCTTCCTGCAGAGTGTGTGTCATACTGTAGTGGTCCAAGGAGTCAGTGCTATCATTGCCTTTCCCCAAAATAAAGGGGAGATGCTGGAGTTGGAGTTTGTATCATCCGCTTTACAAATACCTGTTGTTAGCATTGTGAGAAGTGAGTTTACCCGAAAATCAGAGGTAAGCAAATTGTTTGATTTAAATGTTAAATCAGAGGCGCTTTTTAAGTGCGTTTTCTAAAAACTTTGACCTTGGTAATATATTCTAAGGTGTGTCATATGTGCTACAATATTAGTGCTCTCAGCACCACACTGGCTTCTACACGGGGATCCCACCTGTATGTATCCTATGTGCTCCCAGATCAGGGCTTTCAGTACCATGGACCGCTCACTACGTTCTTTATAGGGCTGTCACCTGTATGTGTCCTATGCTCTCCCAGTCAGATCAGGGCTTTCAGCACCATGGACAGCGCACTACGTTCTGTATAGGGCTGTCACCTGTATGTGTCCTATGTGCTCCCAGATCAGGGCTTTCAGCACCATGGACAGCGCACTACCTTCTGTATACTGCTGTCACCTGTATGTGTCCTATGCTCTCCCAGATCAGGGCTTTCAGCACCATGGGCAGCGCACTACCTTCTGTATACTGCTGTCACCTGTATGTGTCCTATGCTCTCCCAGATCAGGGCTTTCAGCACCATGGGCAGCGCACTACCTTCTGTATACTGCTGTCACCTGTATGTGTCCTATGCTCTCCCAGATCAGGGCTTTCGGCGCCATGGACAGCACACTGGTTTCATTAGAGATGGTGTCTGTATGGGTCATATGTGCTCCCAGATCAATAGATTAAGCACCATGGACAGTGCACTAGCTTTTGTATAGGTCTGTCATTTGTATGGGTCCTATGGCTCCCAGTGCAGCTCAGTGCTTCCAGCTTCACTGGTTTTCCTATAGGGATTTCACCTTTATGTGTAATGAACACCCCCAGCCGCTTTCAGCACCACGGACAGCGAATTGGATTTTAACTGGGCATGTCACCTGCCGCTAATTGCACCCTTTCTGCTAGGTGAACACCTTCTCTCTGCTGAATTTCTTGTCTACTCTCTGTGTTGAAAATAAGTCTTTGCTACCCCGCTGTTCTTTATTTTGCAACTTTTATAAAAAAATAAATAAAAAAAGTATACATACTTTAAAAGAGAAATACATATTTGTAAATGTAATCGTAATATACTTTTTTTGTCAGTTTTCTGTATCTGAGATGTCTTGAAAATCACTTTAAGGGCTAATTCACACTTGCAGGTGGGGGAGGCGATTGAGTAACAGATTTACTGCCCCCTTACCACCCCCTTTAACATCCCCCTGATCAACCGTCTTACCATAGCATGCCTGGTGAACACATTGTACAAAAATGCTGTTGCAAAAATTGTGCTCCCTGTCATGTTTAGCAAGCAGTACCACTGACAAATGTGACCCCTTCATGTGCATGGAGTTGTGTCGCAACCACTCTGCAAATATGTGCAGTTCTCACAGTTGTTAGAACAGTAGCGCATGCTTTTTAAAGCTAAAACAGGCAACGAGGTGACATATCACCTCCATGCCACCTGTCAGCCACCCTCTGAAATGTGATGCACTATGGATCGTTTTTCATGGGGTGGCAAGGGCTGCCTCAAATGTCAATGAGCCCTTAATGTGGGAGACATTTCAGCCCACAATTTTTCCACACAATTACATTTTTTTTGCATGTGTGTACAGTTAGCACTACTCAAAATTGTATGTATTGCTTCCAAAAAATACACACTGACCTTTAAGGTGACCATACACTGTACAATCTGATGTGCAATCTCCTGTAGGGGAATACAAGTTACAATTGGACTGTGCAATCTTTGTACAATTAACATTATATTTGCCAAAATGATGTAATATGAGGACCTTGCTAAATTATCTAATCAGTCTGTATAAGGTGATCAGACAGGCCCTGTTGTTGGCAGATCTAACAGAATTTGTGGTGAGCTTAACATCTATCATTCCAGGGGCTTGCTTGATTTAAGACTAAATGACTCAATTGTTAAGGTTTGTCTTCATATTACATAGTTTGGTAAATCAAATAAAATTGTATGATCAGAATGTATAATGTATGGCATTAATCTCACACGCACATCACAATCTGACTATGCATTCTCTTTTAGTTCCACCAACTGTATAATGCAAGGGCCTGCCTTATTGATCAAAAAGCTTAGGTAGATCCTCCTGTTATATAGTTATGGTACAGAAATTGTACAGTCAGATTGTAATGTGTGTGGTGATCCTTAAAGTACATCTCGTGCTATGGGAGTATGAAAGCTAAGATTGCTTTCTGAAAATGTCATTGCTTGGCTGTTTTGCTTTAGTACTGTCTGAGTCTCTGATCCTAAAAGAGCATGCATCTCAGGAAGTTTGCGGAAAAGCTAAAAGTTATCTACATACTTGTCTTGGGGCAGAGACTAGAGTGGTAAATGATTAACTATAACTTTCTGGTAACATTTATATCATTTCATCAATAACTATATTATCGTGAATAAATATCATAAATATTATTATTGTATGGCAAAAATATTTTTGAAAATGATAAGTGATAAAAGCCCACCTCCCATCAAAATTTCCACAAATTGTCTTGGCAAGCAACCTGAACAAAAATCTGTGCATCAAAAAAAAAAAATGTATATGTATTCTGTATATATATATATATATATATATATATATATATATATATATATATATATATATATATTCTGCAGATCCCCTCTTCTCAAAAATATATATCTCAATCCTTACATAAATACTGGCTGGGTAAATCATCTATTATCTTATATTTGTCTTTTTATATTCTCTTTTTTTTGGGGGGGGGGGGGCAGGGGTAGGAGGGAATGCAGCAGAGGAATTGAGACCCCACTTTCCCTAGGAGTAGTGGTTCCAAGCTGTGGTGAGAGAGGTGAGGGTAAATAGATCTCAACACTGCAAACCCTAAAAGAAAGAGCACATCTGCCAATAACTGAACAATTATAACATCTATAATATTGGTAAATTAACACGTGATTTCCCTTTCTCCTGTTTAGAAGTGCTTAAATTGAGGAGCTGAACCCCAGTGCAAGTAGTCCAGTTGCTATTAATCCTTAAGGCTAGGCCACACCTTTCTGTATAGACACACACATGGACACACAAATAATATTCACAAATAATAAAAGTGAGCGGGTTTTACAAATTGAAATTTTCCTTTTTGTGAACTATTTAATAACCAAAGCTTTTCTGTTCTATCAGCCTGCATAGTGATATTTTGTAGAGGAAAGTTTACAAAAAGACTCTGATAAATCCTTGTTCCAAGCACTTGTCCAGAAGGGTTTTATACGATGCTGGAGGAATTGATTTCATCTGGCTGGTGATGGCTAATTAAGTTTTATCTACAGCGTGTGCTTTCAGTCTCCTCAACAAACCAGATGCACAATGCTTAAGGAGAGTGGCTAGAAACAGGTGCCAGTAGCATAAAGCAGGGAATGTATTGTGCTTCCTATCATTTCTGTGTAATGTTCGATCATAAAAGTCACAAATGTAAACAACCCCCTGTCTTTATAGTTCATCATCTCTCTTGTTATGGTACAGTACCATCCTACTCTAATTAATGTGTGTAACAGTTAATTGCTCTTGCCAACTAGTAGGATTTCTAGAATCATTATTTTAAGGCACAGAAGGTGTTTTTGTTATTGATATGCATATATAATATATTATATTGATATGATTGAATATATATATATATATATATATATATATATATATATATATATATATATATATATATATATATATATATATATTTATTTCCTTTAAAAAAAGATTTATATTTATTTAGCAAGTCAACCCTTATGTTTAGAGCCAAATTGATCTTAAGATCAGATGTCTTTTACACATTATTACACAGATTATTAGATGTCTCCCACCACTTCTTACCACTCTCACTCCTTACTCCTTCTCTAGCTTTCCAGGCATTCCCATACATACATCAGCTATTATCAGAAATATTGCTTTTGGTTCACCTGCAGGACCGCGTATGTACTAAACCTGACATTTGAAGACAGCCATTATCTGTTCAGATATCAAATGTCCAGGCATGCAGAATAATGCATTTGTATAAAAAGGCACATTGGTATAATTATGCAGTTCATTTATAAATACTTTTATTGTTCCCTGCACGATGCATTGCCAAATCAATTGCTAAATAGCCTTCTGCATCTAAGATGGAGTGTGTGCTGACCTAATCTGCCTGTTTATGACCAGTTTAAAGGTTAACTGTAGGCTAAATTAGGGCAATCAAGTATATACATAATTCTAACAAGCTGTAAATAAACTTTGATACAAGCCCCTCACTGATCTCTGTAACTGCAGGCACTGTAAAAAATGAATCCTCAAAATTCACAGCAGAAACACTGAAGTCCTTATCTTTCAGCAGCTCGGTTCAATCTGCCCCTCCCTTCCCCTCCCAGAATACTTGCTTTGTTCATTAGAGATGCTGTAAGGGTGGAAGAAGTGTGAACTAAGCTGTTAAAAGGGTGGAAGGGTGGAAGTTGTGAACTAAGACGCGAACAATCTCAGTGCTTCTGTTGAGAACCTTAAAACTGAATTCTAGACATACTGTATATTAAAGACACATATTAACAGGGCCGCTGATAGGGCAGTACAACCAGCCCTGTTGTACCGGGCCTGGCCATCAGGGGGGCCCAAGCAGCTTTTAACTTCTAGCTAAAAAAAAAAGCTAAATAACTATATTAAGCCGCACCCACTTGATTACTAAGGTATATAAGGAATATATATTCATTTCCTGGGCCCCATCAGGTTACCAGAGAGGCCCAGGAGGTGAAAGCAGAAGAGGGACTTTTTTTCCATTTTCAGTGCAGGGATACAATTCAGTGCAGCATGCTGCTCTCAGTATACCTGCACAAACTAAAGTTCTCCCTGCTCACTGTGCCTCTCCAGCGGATGAATATTGCTGTTATACAGCTCCCTTTATTCAGTAAGTGCTGCAGCTTGAGGGACTTATCACTGAGGCGTCTGAGACAGACAGAGCAGCAGGAGTAATCTGGACAAAGGCAGTGGTGCACAGGCTAGCAGTCCCCTGCACATACACACACACTGACAGGTCACACTATTGTAGAATGTGCAGTCCCCAGACTCTGTGTGCTCATGGTTGTTATCATTATGATGATCAGGGCACAGCAGGCGCTGTATGGCTCTGTCAGTGTAACATGGCTGTTGGGTGCTGACTTTCCTGACATATGGCTGTGCTGTGTGTTACAGACTATAACTCAGCACAGCCATAACAAAGTCAGCACCACACAGTCATGTTACACTGACAGAGCCATACAGCACCTGCTGTGCTCTGATCATCATAAGGGTAATGACCATGAGCACATAGTGAGATGCTACTTTTACACATGTGATGGGGGAAGGGACAGTAAAAACACACAGCCAAGCTGCATTTTTACCACCCCCAAACCACTCCCCTTTCATAACCTTTCACCCAAGCTTTGCAATTAGGTCCTTTTTCATGCAGACCTGATTGAAAGCTCCATGTAGGTTTACAGGTATGAACTGACTTGTGTGCATTTAGATCCACCTTCCTCCGTGTCCATTCAGGTAGGAAAAAAAAATTGGAAAAGAATATCCTTTTCTATTTTTCCAGACCTAAATGTGACAGATCAGAGGTAGCCTGATGTAAATGGACACAAGTCGGTGGTGTATGAAGACACAAACTGAATGGGCACAGATATCCAAACACTGACATCTCTCCCATTCAGATGCAGTTATGATTGGTGGGGCGCTGTAAATGTTACATGTTCCAGCTCCTGCCTCCAGACACCCCCCCACCACACCCTGACAGCGTGGAGGCAGGGGCGGAATGAGGAGCAGGGTTGTGGGCGGAGCCATGATGGGTTGTGGGTGGGGTCAATGGGGCCCCGTCTGGTAGGCTGTATGGGGCCCCATGATTTCTAACAGCGGCCCTTCATAGTAATGTAACAAATTATATAATAATTGTCTGAGTGACTTTTTAAACGCAAGTAGTGTAAGTATTTGAATTTGACTTATTAGCTTTTTGCCATCGCTGTACAGCTGAGCACAGAGAGAGGCAATTAAAAGAGCCAATTAGTTGTGGTGTTGTGTAAAAAGAATGCTGATAGGAGGAGAGATCAGAAGGACAGGGAGATCAGCTCATCAATGTGGTGCTTCTCCCTAAACTGTCAGTCACAGAGTGGGGAATACCTGAAACTGAGACTGCAGCAGAGAAAGAGCAGGTCCTCTCCACTGCCAGAAAGGACTACACTGTGCAGCAGAGTTACAGTATGTAGATCTCCTCCCCTCCCCAAATCCATACCAGACCATATCCTTGGTGAGCGTTTGGATTTTGAGAGGGAAACCTACAAAAAAAATGCAGTGATCTACAAAGTCCATAACATACCATGCTACATGTGACATGTTAGTATGCATTTAAAGGGACTGCTTGCAAAAAGAAAACAAGAAAAAAACGAAAGAGTCAAGTATGGAAATGTAGGGCTCTTTCACACAAGCAGATTCTGCCTGCAGATTCACCTGCTCAGCGGAGGATGTGTCCTCTGATCCCCGCTAAGCAGGCGGATAACCATCTGACTTATGGGGGGTCAGATTTAAACAGACCATCCGACCATCCGTTTAAATCTGACTGTCATCCAATTCACAAGAGAGATGGTGAACGTATCCCCCATCTATCTATTTTTAGTGGATCAGATCTGATGTTGGGGAGTGTAAACAAACACATGTCCATTTACATCCACTGTTCCACAGAGGGCAATAGATCAGATCCGTCTAAAATGCTGACAGGCGGACCCGATCCATCTTCCCGTGTAAAAGAAGCCTTAGAAGGACCTCAGTAAATTAATTATTGCTTGTATTTTGCATGAAGTCCCCCTGATATCACAACCTAATTTAGTGTATGAGTCTAGTATGTATTTTAAGGTAGACTGGTATTCAGAGAATGTTGCCTATTCCAGGAAAAGTGCAAGTTCACATTAACCACTTCACTACCACTGTGCATTTGTCACTGCAGGAAATAATGCTGGGCAGCCAGTGCACCCTGTTCAAGTCTGAGGGTAATGCCTGTGATCTGAATTGTCAATGAACTGTTTACATTGGAAAACTTGCCCTTTCCTCTCACAATTCCTCTCACAGTGGAGAAAGGAGAAACGAATAAATGAATGAATAATAATATAGTTAGAATAATTATTTAGTTACGGAGATCATGGAACATCAGATTTGTGGAGAGGGGTTTTGATTATGGAATTGTTTTTAACCCTTTACCTCCTCCTCCCTTGTACATCTGACATTCATCTTGTCTCAGTGTTTCCTGTATCTTAAAGGAGTTGTAAAGGCAGAAGTTTTTTTTTATCTTAATGCATTCTATGCATTAAGATAAAAAGCCTTCTGTGTGTAGCCCTCAGCACTCCCTAATACTTTCCTGATGCCCCTCTCTCTCCAGCGATGTCCATGAGTGTTTTAGCTGTCCGGGACTCGCCTCCTGATTGGCTGAGACACAGCAGCGGTGCCATTGTCTCCCATGGCTGTCAATCAAAATCAGTCAACCAATCAGGAAAGAGAGGGGGGCCCGGCTGTAGCTCTGTGTCTGAATGGACACAGGGAGCTGTGACATGGCCTGGGTGCCCCCATAGCAAGCTGATTGCTGTGGGCACTATATAGGAGGGAGGGGGAAGGAGCACCAAAGAGAGACCAGATAACATTAGGATCCAGGCTGTTCTGTGCAAAACCACTTCACAGGGCAGGTAAGTATAACATGTTTGTTTTTGTTTTATTTTTAAACTAGACTTTACAATCACTTTGACTCTTCATCTCCTTTCTACTTTACATTAACCCCCACCCCAAATCTATTCTCCCACTTTATCCTATACATTAACCCCTTTATATCTTCCTCTGTGACCTATATACTCTGTATCTAGTGCACCATTACCACGCTCAATACCACGCACATAAAGTTTAACCTCCTCAATACCAGCATGTTTTTCAAAAATATAGCAGAAAATGAGATCACCCCGTGGTATCTACTTTCCAAAAAGGGTCTTTAGAAGGCTTGAATTCTGCCGTGTTGTTTTTATTTGATGCTTTATAACAGAAAATAAATGAAAATGTTTTTTATTCTCCATTTTTGGTTATTTTCTCTTTATATAGCACAACGTAAAAAAAAAAAAACGTAGTGGTTATAAAATACAACCACAAGAGCTCTATGTGGCTGAAGAAAATTACATTAATTTGGGTACAGTGTTGCATGAACAAGTCAGTTAAACTATCACAGCACTGATAACTCAAAATGGCATGGAAATTAAGGGGTATTTCACAAAAAGGTTAACGTGTATGTAAAGAGATTTCTTTTACACTGTTATACAAGCTATACACTCACTATTTTACATTGTAGCAAAGTGTAATTTATTCAGTGTTGTCACATGAAAAGATATAATAAAATTACAAAAATGTGAGGTGTGTACTCACTTTTGTGAGATACTGTATATAAGCCTTAGTATATTATTATTTCACTTAAAGTGTAATTTCTCTGAAAACTAATTTTACATTTTTGGTTGGATATTGAAAACGTGATATATAAACAATTACATTAAACAAGTTATTTTTATTTTTTTATATTTCCTGGTAAATTCAAATATGAGACCCCCATTAGATTTTAAAACTCTGCTTTGTTTGTATACAACATGTTTCCACTCTCTGCAGCATGGAAATTTCAACCCAAAATCTAAAAATGAAAGTGATATTTCATCATAATGACTGTGACAGGTGAGTGAACCTGTCTGAGAGCTTAAAAGCATAGTTTACCTTCACCAAAGTTTATTAATACCCTTGCTATAAGTGTGGGTCATTTACATACTTCCTGAAGCCTGATTGAAAAACTCACAGGAATTGCATCATCCCATTCTGCCTGGTTGATTGGGTATTGCGCATAAAAATATAAAAGGATAAAGCAGCCAACATAAAAAACCTGCAATACCATACTTAATAAGCACAAATTAAATACCAACATCTATTCTGTAACACATGCATCATCATTAAAACCATGTTGAAAATAAAATGATAAAAAAATATATAATGTGCAAATCACCCATACATTGACCAATCTTGTGAATAATAAAATATAATAGTCCCATTCCATAGGTGAATTTCCAATTTCCATAGATCCAAGTGAACTTCATACTTCTTAACCTCCCTGGTGGTATGATTAGTTCTGATTTTAGGTGCTGAAAGCAGTACAATTATTTTGCATGGAAATTTGGCGTTTTATATTGTAGGCCTGCAATTCTTAGGAATAACTCTCTTAAATCTGTTCAAACCAGAGTCTAGTAGACATCCCGGGTATGATAAAGTTTATCATTTAATAAATAATGATAATAAATAATAATAAAAATTATTCAATAATGTAATCAAATCTAAAAACACTGAAATTTGCTCATTTGCAGAATTGTCGCTGTCATTAGATTTAGTGTTTGAGTGTTTGATGACGAAGTGATTATAATTTATTATCACTGTTTTCTAGTTGGTCTAAAATCACTTTTGACATAAAGGGACAGTTTTTGGTTGCTATGGGCAATCTCCAAATTCCAGGTAGAAAAAACTGTATTTATAATATAAAAGTGCATGCAGGGCACTGGACAGACCACTAGGGACAAAGGGGGTGTGTAATTTTTTTATACAGTACTGTAATCTGTAAGATTACAGTACTGTGTGTGTTTTGTGAATTTTTACTTTTTTGAATTTGGCACCGATCTCCGCTCCCGTGCCCCGTAACGTCGCAGGGAACAGAGCTCGGTGGCACTTGTCACTGTGTGAATCCAGTGGAGAACAGCTCGATCACACAGCGCGGAGGACATCGCTGGATACAGGGGACAAGGTAAGTAAGTCTCCCTGTATCCAGCGATGCGATCCCGAGTCGGGCTCGGGGTTACTGCTTATGGTACTGAAATCCCAGCCCGAGCCAGACTCGGGATCACTGCCAGGGAGGTTAAAATCACGCCAACTTGTGAATGCCAACCCCTTTATTTATGAGAAAAGTCATGTATCAAGCCTGTTACCGGATTGCAGAAATGGTCTGAGAGTTTGCATTTTATTTTTAATACAATTGAACTATGGGACCTTTTCACTAAGTCACTTAATATTTCACAGGTATGGCATTTGGGACTGTTATTCAGCACTTACTTTTATTTGCATTATTGTATTATTTGCTGTTTCATATTTGCTTTTATTTTTGTAGTGTGGAGCTATTTGGCAGATCAAGATTGCTTATAGATTCAAATTAAACTGTGTATGGGACTTTTATTTGAGTGACATTTAGAACTTTATTTAGGGCTTATTTATTATTATTATTATTATTATTATCATTATTATTATTATTCATTATTGTGTTTTGTTTTATATCTATTGTCATGTTTGTAGTGTCATGTTTGTATTTCAGCAAGTCCATAAAAACATGTCCAAAAACACAGAGGTTAACAGCATTACCTTCTAACGAGTTTCATGCTCCCTTAGACTCCTTTCACACTGATAGCTCTCCGCATTAGCTGTAAAGCGCCGCTAGTTTTATTACTGTTGTTTTAGCGGCACTATTTGGCCGCTAGCAGGGTACTTTCAACCCCCGCTAGTGGCTGAAGAAAGGGTTAAATGTGCCCGAAAAGCTCCACTGCCGAAGCACCTGCGATGGGCAGGGGTGGTGCAGGAGTGGTATATACACCACTCCTACACTGCACCAAAGATGATGCTTGCAGGACTTTTTCTAAAGTCCTGCAAGCGCACCAGTCCAGTGTGAAAGCGCTCGAGCTTTCACACTGGAGCTGCAGGGGAGGCATTTTACAGGTGCTTTACAGTGGCTATTTTTAGCTCTTTAGTGTCTAAAAAAGGACTCCAGTGTGAAAGGGATCTTAGCACTTAGTCATAGCTATGCTAAAGCTGGTGAAGCTGCTAATGCTGTCCCCCTCTATTTGTGTTTGTGGACTTGTTTTTATGGACTTTCTGAAATAAAGTTGATTTTACTGGACGTGCAGCCAACCAGAATTATTTTTTGCTTATTGGAATCTGTGATGGACAGGGCCAGCATCAGGTCTGTGTGTTAGTGGAGGTGGAAATGGGAGACTGACCTAAACCAGTGTTCACACACATCAGTGCTTTACTTTTATCTGATTGATTGATTTTTATATGTATAGTGATTGCACATACGGGTGGTAGCAGCTCCACTTACCTCTCTATGGTGTGATATATATATATAATATAAATATATCTGTCGTTTGTGATATTTAATAGCATGGTGATTTTTTTTTTTTATATTTAAGTGAACATGTTGAAACTTTCACTGACAAAGCACAGGTTCAGTTTAAGTGCAAAAATATCACAGACCTAATTGCCTGATATGTAATAAACCTTTATGCGTTTAGCTGAAATTACCAGTTTTGGACCAGTTTAAGGTAATTGTGATCATTGATGCTTGCGTTGTGTGTATATTTTTGTAAATAACATTGTGCTTTCTATTCTGACCAAATTTGTGGATAGTTTAGGTGCTATTAATATTATTTAGAATAGAGGTGCATGTTTTTTTTGTCAATGACCTATTTTTGGAAACCCTGTTGTCAGTTTAATTTGTTCTGAGATACTAATAACAGTTAGTTTCTAATAAGTATCCTATATTTAATTCTGTTAAGGAGCCCTGAACATCATAGATATATAGGAGTTTTCCCCTTTTAATGGACATATTTAAAATATACATTTTTAGATATAAAGCAGTGCAAAAAACTGTCAATGTGAAAAATTCAGTACCTTTAAGGCAGCTAATCAAATACCACATTACTGCAGTCAGTGAAAGAGTGTTACTGCCCTTTGTACATTGATGTTTTGTTTACTGAAACTAAGCTCAACAAAGCTAATAGGCTTTATGCTGCATATTTCTCCTTGCATATAACAGTTCAATGCATTTTAACTATGGCTTTTATGTTTCAAAGTACAAGGTCTTCTGAACTTCAATGCACAAAGCTTACACTAACACATGAATGAAGATCATTCTTGTCATTTCCACTGCATGGTTCCTTTGCAGCAGCCCCTGACAGCTGTACTGGACCTACGCTTCTGAATACAAATGAAATCCTAGACAAAATATAACTTGGGCAGATCTCTGGGAAAGCAGCTTAACCGATTCCCGACTATGTCACACAGATATACTGTGGCACAATGGCTCTCCTGGGCGAAATCCCGTATGGGTATATCCTATTGTTTTTTGGCCACCAGAGGGAGCATGCACATGCCCGCTGCACTGCGGGGAACCCAATGCGCATGCCCGGTGAGCAAGATCGCCACCGGCCATACACAATCATGCGCACAAGCGCCAGTAAGGGGATTTCTGTGTGTAAGCACAGAAATCCCTGTACTGTCAGAGGAGAGGAGCCATATCATTTGTTCCTACTAAGTAGGGACGTCCTCTTCTAATCAATCCTATCTCCATACAGTTAGAACACAGTGAAGGAATGCACAATTCACCCCTTGATTGCCCCCTAGTGTTAACCCCTTTCACTGCCAGTGACATTTACACAGTAATCAGTGCACTTTTATAGCACTGTTCGCTGTATAAATGCCAGTGGTCCCAAAAAAGTGTCAAAAGTCTCTGATCTGTCCATCGCAATGTCACAGTACTGCTAAAAAATTCAGATGACTGCCATTACTAATACAAAAAAAATGCCATAAAAATGCCATAACTGTTTCCCATAGTTTGCAGACGCTATAACTTTTGTGCAAACCAATCAATATACGCTTATTGAGATTTTCTTCTTACCAAAAATATGTAGAAGAATATATATTGGCCTAATCTGATGAAGAAATTTGTTTTTTTTTTAATTTTGGGGGTATTTATTATAGCAAAAAGTAAAAAAAAAATTTTTTCAAAATTGTCTCTCTTTTTTTGTTGATAGTGCAAAAAATAAAAACCACAGTGATGATTAAATACCACCAAAAGAAAGCTGAATTTGTGGGAAAAGCAATAAAAACCTGACAAGCGTTCTAATCCCTCTCCACTCCATCCAAAAAAATAAAGAACTGGTACCTTGCGCTATATAATCCTTGCTGTGTCTGAAAAAGGAAATTGTAAATCATCTTTGGAATTATACATATATTTTTGTCTCTGGAACCCTCATATGCATAATTATCAATGCAGTTCGCTGTTCAGCTTGAACAGACTAACTTGCATGTTTCTTATATCACATATTGTTCTACAAAATACACTGGGGTTTATTTACTAAAAGCAAATCCACTTTGCACTACAAGTGCACTGAAAGTGTAGATCTGAGGGGACGCTCTGAAATGAGTGGAAGCTCTGCTGATTTTATCATCCAATCATGTGCAAGCTAAAATGCTGTGTTAGATTTTCTTTGCATGTCCCCCTCAGATCTACAGCGAATGCACTTCTAAGCGCACTTGCAGTGCAAAGTGGATTTGCCTTTAGTAAATAAAGCCCTGCAATTTGTTGGAGCACCAGAATCCCTGCAATCTTCAGCCATATCAGAATATTACACCCGTCACATTCCTGAAGCCCTAGGTCTGCCCGGATCATGCACGGTCCAATGGGCACACCACATGAGGGTGTACTCATCCGAATGCACTCCCCCATGTACAATTATTGCCAATTACCTGAATTATGCTGATAAAGCAGCTATATTACAGAAATAACGACAAGTCAGATCCCTGAAAATTGACGGAATTAAAATTCTGATCTTCGCCGATGCCTCCAAGAAAAGAAAAGCTTTCCAGCTCATCTGCACAGCGCTTCACCAACAACAGATAAAATTCACATTGACATTCCCAGCTACACTTCATCTCAAAGCACCTAATGGGGACCAGATCACCTTCCGCAGGACGCAGGAAAGGTCTATATAAGGGGTCGAGTTATTTCATATGCCATGTCCTATAAAAAATACCCTATCCAGTTATATGACAGCAAGCTCCAGCCTTAAGCTGGCTCAACAAGCCCTCTCTGCCCATGCCTCTTTGAAAATAGGGATGAATGGTGCAAAGCCAAAAACTAGTTAGATACATGGGCACATATCTTAGAACTGACCAAACGAGCTCATGCCAACTCAAACTTATACAAATTTGGTAACAAATCAGGTAGACTTCTGGCTAGATTGTGCAAAGGCCCATACAGTCCCACTCATATCACAAATAGGACTCATCTGGCACTATCAAAAAAACACCACAGGAGGGCAATACAGTCATGCAGACATTCTATTCTTCCCTTTATGCTCCAGACCCTATAAACCACAGTATTGCCCAAAACTTCCTTGACAAGCTTGACTTCCCAGTTAGATACACTAAATGCGCCTATATCCAACTCAGAACTTTCTACCACCATCCGTTAACATGCCTGTCGACTCTCAGGGGATTTATATAAGACTCTTCAGGAGAGCCGTTGAACCCGTCCTCCTCAATGTCTACAATGGCATCTGGAAAGGAGGGTGGCACCTACCCTCTGAAAACAAAGCCATCATAAAAGTAATTTCACTAATTTCAAAAAAGGGAAAAACCCTCTAGACCCGGGTTCATACAGGCCAATTTCACTTTTAAATTTGGATGTCAAGATCCTCTCAAAAATAGTTGCCACCAGACTTGCCAATATCATCCCCTCCTTAACCACTTCAGCCCCGCACCATTTTGCTGGCTTAAGACCAGACCACTTTTTGAGATTCTGCACTGCGTCGCTTTAACTGACAATTGCGCGGGCGTGCGACATGGCTTCCAAACAAAACTGACGTGCTTTTTTTCCCACAAATAGAGCTTTCTTTTGGTGGTATTTGATAACCCCTGCGGTTTTAATTTTTTTGTTATAATAAATATCCCCCAAAAATATATAAAAAACTATTTTTTCCCTCACTTTAGGCCGATACGTACAGTATTCTTCTACATATTTTTGGTAAAAAAAAACGCAATAAGCGATTATTGATTGGTTTGCGCAAAAGTTATAGCGTTTGCAAAATAGGGGATAGTTTTATGGCCTTTTTATTAATATTATTTTTTTACTAGTAATGGCGGCGATCAGCGATTTTTATTGTGACTGTAACATTATGGTGGACACATCGGACATTTTTGACACATTTTTGGGACCATTGTCATTTATACAGCAATCACTGCTATACAAATGCAGTGATTCCTGTGTAAATTGCACTGGCAGTGACGGGGTTAACCAGTGGGTGGCAGTGTATGTTTTTTTTTTTTTTTCCAAAGAAGTTTATTGAAAATTATTGTGAAAATTACAAATAACAAATAACACATGTAGTAAGCTAGTGCCAAGTATTAAAAATATGGAGCAGTACTACAAGAAAATACTGATCAGTTAACAACAGTTTAGCTTAAATCCACATATATCATAAAGAATAAGGCAAAAAAGGGGAAAAAGAAAGGAGAAACAACATAGCAAAGCCATTGTAGTCCGGTACAAGTGAGTACTCAAGTAAGTTATCACGTGTCTAAAGTAATGGACTACAAAGGTAGAAAGCCTAAATACCCCAAGGGGGGCTAACCTATGTTTCAAAGTTAACTGTGGGATACTGCAATTATCACCTGAAGTACAAGAGACAGAAGCTTAGTAGCATATCCTGTATCAGGCAAAAGCTCATGTCAGGTATGCGTGTGGATACATTGGTATAATGGGATATGTCCATAGGGGCAGTGTAGGGGTTAAATGTTCCTAGGGGCGTGTTACTAAAAGTTGGGGGCTGGGCTTTCTTTTAGTGAACACTGATCTCTGCTCCAATTGCATGGAGCAGAGATCAGTGTCACTTGTTGCTAGGCAGAACTGGGAGATGCTGTTTACATGAGAGGATCGCGGGTATGCCCGCGGTGATCGAGTCTGCGACCGGACTCACAAAGGTCCCGACCAGCATGCGAGTGCGCCGGCAAGGTGGCAAATTTAAAGGGACGTACAGGTACACCCATTTGCCTGCCCGTGCTATTCTGCCGACGTACATCGGCGTGCACTGGTCGGGAAGTGGTTAATCCAGCGCAGTCATGATTTGTAAAAGAGAGAATGGTTTCGCGGAACATCCGCAAGGTACTGATGGTATTAGAACATGCTAAAAAAAAACAGGGGGATTTTGCCATTATCATTCTGGACGCGGAGAAAGTCTTTGATAACATCAGCTTTTATTAGACATGTGCGGTTCCTTTCGTACGAATCGAAAATTCATACATTCGGAAGCATCCGAAATACAAATTTTTATGCTTCTGAATTGAATACGAAATATGAAATTTCATTGACGAATTTCAGATCCAAATTCCATTACAACAGAAACGTGACTGGTGTTTTGATGACCAATCAGAGGTTTTCTTCTGTTGCTGATTGAGGGTTGGGAAAATTACCTTTTTTAATATGGGAGTGGAAGACTGGTACGGGTAGTCGACGGGAGATTCAGAATCTGACAAAATAAGAATGTTTGTTAATATTGTTTTATTATTGTCATAATAATTACGATTATTCGTTACGATGAAGTTAAAAACACAGGAAGTTAGCACAGCACAGGGATGGTGTGAGCCCCTCATAATGAGCATAGCAGGGGTACAGCCCCAGGAGGAAGTCAGCACAGCTCAGGGATGGTGGAAGCCCCTCCTAATGAGAACAGCACAGGGATGGTGGGAACCCCTCATAATGAGCACAGCAAGGATAAAGCCACATGAGTAAAGGCCATTTACTCTGAAAGATCACCTCCTCTGAGTCCTCTTCCTTTGTTGTGAACTGAGGCAAAGAGTTTCCGGATCCTGTGTTAGTTGACAAACTACTGCAGGGATACAACAAAGTCCTCCAGTTGATACCTTGTGAATATTGGAGGGAAACATGAAAATTATTCATTGCACCTGTATACCCTTCCTGCAACCAGGCAAGACCTACTTTAACACATCGCTTCTGGTCATGTAATAATATCTCTACTTCCTGGGAACAAATCATATCCTTCATTCAGGGAATTACCCTGCTGCATCTCCCTAAAGACCTTCTGCTTCTGTTTTTCGGATACTGGGACAAGCAACTTCTGACTTGGTCTTCCAATGCGAATCATCCTCATAAAAAGTGGATCCTCATCAGTCTTTTTGTGGCGAGGAGAGCAATTCTTAAAAACTGGACTTCTCCATCCTGTCCAGAAATATTACAAGTCAAAGAAGAGCTACTGCTGCAACTTCACAAGGAAAAAATCGCTACTGATTTTAACCACCCGGTCACAAACAAATGCTTCTTCCCACAATGGGGGGCATTCATAAATTTCATAGTTTCATAGTTTCATAGTTAGTTTCATAGTTAGTACGGTTGAATAAAGACACCAGTCCATCCAGTTCAACCTGAGTGTGTGTCTACAATTGTCCCTATCCCTGTACATTGCCCACTCTCATCGGTCCCTACCCTCAAGGAGCCACAATCCAACGTCCCCATTCATATACTAGGGCCAATTTTGGACAGAAGCCAATTAACCTACCTGCATACATACAAACTGAACAATACATCCAGAGTCACTCAAGTCTTTTCATAGCCCTTTCATCTACTACTACTACTACTACTACTTTCATCTACTACAAGAATCTCCTATCACAAGAGGACAACAATGACACTCCTTGAGTTCTCGTTCACCTTTTATATCTAAATTAAGCCTATTGGGTGTGGATCCAGATGATTTACTTCTAACCCGCAAATGTGTGACGTGTAAGAGCAACTCTCCATCTTTGTCTGTTTAGCTAGTACAGATTCTACACCCAAGGAAAATAGTTGCAGCCCCCCCCCCCTTTTTTTTCTTTTTCTTTCTCATAATTTAGTATTCTTTAATAGGAGATCCATTCAATTCTGTATTGTGGTTTTCAGTTATTATTACTGGTTTCACTGGATTTACTTCTTTCTGTAGAAAACTTGTTTTCTAACTAGGCTTGTGCAATTTGTTTCATAACGAATCGAAATTCTGCCGAATTTTGCATCTTTCGGACATTCGGAGGCATCCGAATGTCCGAATAAAAAAATAACAAATTACAACGAATATGAAAGAAATATAACAAATGAATTTGAATTAATTCGACATGATTTGAAATTATTTCAACCAAATTTGAAATTATTTCAACCAAATTTGAAATTATTTCAACTGCAATTTGGATATGTTGTAGTGCTAGTATAATTGCGTTTGCATACTAAATTTGGGGTTTCTAGCTATAAGGGACCCCGAGATATGTGGCCCCAAAATCGGGTCGCAAAATGTTATTAGTTATTAGAGCAGAGAATGACATTTTGCGACCCAAATTTGGTTTGCAAAAACCATAATACTAGCACTACAACATATCCAAATTTGAAGTGTCTAGCACCAAGTAACCCCGAGATACATGGCCCTAAAGTCGGGTCACAAAATATTTTTGAATGCGGTTGAAATAATGTCGAATCATGTTGAAATAATTTCGAATGCAGTTGAAATAATGTCGAATCATGTTGAAATAATTTTGAATGCATTCAAAATGATTTCAACATGATTCGACATTATTT
Organism: Lithobates pipiens; assembly: GCF_037356315.1. Lineage (NCBI taxonomy): Eukaryota > Metazoa > Chordata > Amphibia > Anura > Ranidae > Lithobates > Lithobates pipiens. The sequence goes on from NW_027507718.1 coordinate 92,385,946, forward strand.
CAACCGCATTTGAATATATTTTGTGACCCGACTTTAGGGCCATGTATCTAGGGGTTACTTGGTGCTAGACACTTCAAATTTGGATATGTTGTAGTGCTAGTATTATGGTGTTTGCAAACCAAATTTGGGTCGCAAAATGTCATTCTCTGCTCTACTAACTAATAACATTTTGCGACCCGATTTTGGGGCCACATATCTCGGGGTCCCTTATAGCTAGAAACCCCAAATTTGGTATGCAAACACAATAGTACTAGCACTACATCTAGTACATATCCAAATTTGGAGTTTCTAGCACCAAGTGACCCCGAGATACATGGCCCTAAAGTTGGGTCACAAAATATTTTCGAATGTGGTTGAAATAATGTCGAATCATGTTGAAATCATTTCGAATGCGGTTGAAATAATGTCGAATCATGTTGAAATCATTTCGAATCCGGTAGAAATATTTTCGAATTTGGTTGAAATATTTTCGAATGTGGCCGATTTTTCGAATTCGGTAGAAAACTAAACGAAATCCGAAAACGAATTTAAGGAAGTTAACGAATATAACTAAACGAAATTAATGAATTAACGAATTAAAACGAAACTAAACTAAACAATTTTTTTCCTTTTGCACATGTCTATTTCTAACCGTTGCCCCCCCACTGGGAGTATATTTTATTTTATTTTATATTATTTTATATTATTTTACATTATTTTATTTTAAATGTATTTTGTATTAATCTCTACTGTTCCAATGTTAAAATGAAAAAATGTAGTATTTCGGGTGACGCAGAGTTCCTGCTGTCGCTCACAAGATATAGCTGTATGCTTAATTGTTCAATAAATTATTTTGAAAAGGAAAAAAAAGGAGAGCTCTGGCTCTGACTTAGCAAAGGGCATGTCATAGCTGTGCAAGGGTCCTACTCTGAAGCATGCTGATAGCGGACAAGCTTTTGTATTAAGACAGTGACTGATGTTTAATAAATAACATTAACAATGAGACTTTGTGCTCCTTTTGTTTTGGCGCACCTAGAATTATTTTAGCTAATTTGATCTAAAAGTTTAATTGGGCTTTTAATGTTTCCTTTAAAGGAAGACACATTCATAACTGGATTTCTGATTTAAACTTTACCTACATTGCTTATTGTCTTCTGTGCCAGATTCTGTGTCTAGATTGCAATATTGTCTTTCACACTTGCACACCCGCACATCTTTATTGATTTGAGAATGTTAGTTTTTTTTTTTTTTGGCATAGGTCCGGTGTTAAATTTTCATAAAGTACATTTCTCCACTATCTCTCCTCACAATCTATGCTAAGGAAGGACAGTGTGAAGCACTTTATGTGCAAATAAATGTTTATAATGTTCACACCCACAGTTTTTTACAAATTTTCCCTACTGCTGGCATTGGTGGCATGATCATTCAGACAACAGTTTGATTACAATTCTTAAATGCTCACAATATTCACAGCCTCAGTTTTCATACAACCTTATTTTGTCTACTAAAGTGAGGATACTACACTTTGAAGAAAGATGAAAATAGGTGTGCAAGTAATGTGAACAGAAAATGAAAGGAACTGTGTAATCAGAAACTGTGCTCAAAAGATGATGAAAAATGACAGGCTTACAGAATGGATATAAGACAGTAAATAGCTTTCATTTATCCTTTTATTCTGGCTGTAGCTGATCTTTCAAATAATGGCTGAAAATAAAAGGGGCATTTCATGCATTACAACATACAAAATGTAGGAAAATAGTGTAAATGCTGCACTTTATACACCAAGAAAAAAGGAAAATATAAACGTATGAACCGAAAAATAAAGGCATACATGCTTTTATTATTGTACATTAACCTATAGTAGCAAGTCACTTTTTTTTCCTTATTCTGGGTTAATAAAAAATGGAATTAGCTGGCTGTTATGGGTTTCTGTACTTTGCACATCCTAATTGCTATTTGCTTTATGCATTGCCTTAAAGCAAAACAGCTAAATGCATAACTTACATATATAACTTACTTATATATATATATATATATATATATATATATATATATATATATATATATATAGATGACTTCACCTTTCAAAATATCTGTTCAGTTAGTCTAATAATTCACTGCAAATCCAGAAAAATGATACTACTGTATGAACTGAAAAATAAAGGCATACATGTTTATTGTACATTAACCTATAGTAGCAAGTCACTTTTTTTTCCTTATTCTGACTGTTCTGGGTTAATAAAAAATGGAATTAGCTGGCTGCTATGGGTTTCTCTACTTTGCACCTCATAATTGCTTTATGCATTGCCTTAAAGCAAAACAGCTAAATGCACAGCTTACATCTTGATCTTAACTGGAGGTTTGTGTCACTCAGGCTACTGTGAGCACAAACAAAAGCAGGTGGAACTTGGGTGGATCTCATAAGTCTGTGTAAACCTACCCCAAAACAGGCTAGCTCAATTTTAGTAAATACATGACTTGACAAAAACTGAGTAAATGCAAAACCATTTTGTTCATGCATTTTTTTATATACATACTTATACTGGTCACATTAGAGCACATTTATAAGAAATGGCTAACATGCCTGTTGTTCACAGCAAAAGATTAGCTTGCTGATATTTTACAGTGCAACCTGGAAAAAAAGAAGGAAAAAGGTATTGTTGATATTTTTCACTGCTGATGCTAAGACTGTTCTATTAAATACAACTTACCATGATACAAATTTAGAAGTTATAATTTCATGACTTTCCTGTTCAAACTCTCTTATATGTAAACACTGTAAGTAATATACCGGGTCACTTAGAGAATGAATGACAGAATTTAAAGTATATCTAAACCCAAAATGTATTCATAGAGTATGGAATGGTTAAAACCCCTGAAAAGAGAGAGTGGATGCCCTCCATCTGGGAGGCAGACAACAATAAAACCCTAAATTGTAAACTTTCTGTATTGTATAATAAAAAAACAGACTGATTTGACTTTAGATAAACTTTAAAAAACAAGGAACTATGTCTTCATTGAAGCTGAATACCATTTAACAACCTTTAAAAGCTATTGAGGTTACTTATTAAAGTTTTGCCAGGCCAGTATATATGTAAGCAGCCAGTAAAAGGGGCCAATCCTTTGTAACATGTTTATTGTTTTAAGGGTTTGGCGATTTTTTGGTAAATCCACTGTTTAGTGTACACATATTCTTATGCTATGTGTATACAGGCGAGCCTTTAAAAAGGATACTGGGGACACATCTATGGTATATCATACATTAGTCACATGAAATACCAATAACACAGTGATGAATCTCCTACCCCCAGTGCTGTATAGATAGGACAATTTTAAAAACAAATGTTCTATGGTGTGCTTTTATCCAAAACATTCCTAAAAGGAATGAGGACACGACATCTGTCATTGCACAAAATGCTATTAGTGCATGCTACAGTATGTATGTGTGTGTGTGTATGTATATGTTTTTGACCTCTCTCTCACACAATGAGTATTTGATGTACAGGTGGATTAAAATAAACTTGTACTGAGAGTATCCATAGACTGCCTTACTCTTCTTTTCAAATGCTAGTTTCATGTCTGTGAAACATATGCAGATACACAATTCTGACATCCTCTTCTACTCACCTTGTTTAGCACCAGTTACCCAGAGTAATGAGGCTATAGTCAGTCAAGCAGTTAGCATTTTCAAATGGATCTCAGTCTCTATATCTTGCACAGTATAGGTTTCCTTTAAGATGCTTGTTTTTCTAAGCTATAAGTTACATAGTTACATAGTTACATAGTTAGTCAGGTTGAAAAAAGACACAAGTCCATCCAGTTCAACCACAAAAAAAAAGCATTTTCAAATGGATCTCAATCTCTATATCTTGCACAGTATAGGTTTCCTTTAAGATGCTTGTTTTTCTAAGCTATAAGTTACATAGTTACATAGTTACATATTTAGTCAGGTTGAAAAAAGACACAAGTCCATCCAGGTCAACCACAAAAAAAATATATATATAAAAAAAAAAAAAAAAAAAAAAAAATATATATATATATATATATATATATATATATATATATATATATATAATATCATCCCATATACCCACAGTTGATCCAGAGGAAGGCAAAAAACCCCAGCAGAGCATGATCCAATTTGCTAAAGCAGGGGAAAAAATTCCTTCCTGATCCCCCGAGAGGCAATTGGATTTTCCCCGGATCAACTTTACCTATAAATGTTAGTACCCAGTTATATTATGTACACTTAGGAAATAATCCAGGCTTTTCTTAAAGCAATCCACTGAGCTGGCCAGAACCACCTCTGCAGGGAGTCTATTCCACATTTTCACAGCTCTTACTGTGAAGAAACTTTTCAGTATTTGGAGATGAAATCTCTTTTCCTCAAGACGTAAAGAGTGCCCCCTTGTCCTCTTTGTTGACTGTAAAGTGAATAACTCGACACCAAGTTCCCTATATGGACCCCTTATATATTTGTACATGTTGATAATAACCCCCCTTAATCTCCTCTTATCAAGAGTGAATAAATTCAGTTCCTCTAATCTTTGCTCATAGCTTCTTATCAGTTTGGTTGCCCTTCTCTGCACTTTCTCCAGTTCACTGATATCCTTTTTGAGAACTGGTGCCCAAAACTGAACTGCATATTCCAGATGAGGTCTTACTAATGATTTGAACAAGTATGCTATATAATGCCCTTGCAACACTTTTTAAGAACCATTTAATATCTGTGCAAGAAGCACAGTGTGGACTGAACCATAATGTACCAGAAACCATCTTTTAGCAACATGGTTGTACACAGATTTTGAATGCTACCTTTTGCACTGCCCTATAGAATAAACATGTAAGTAACTTACTTGATATAATTCAATGAGAGAGAAAACTCTGCCCATTGCTCATAACATCTAGTCAGCTTTCATCAGTTTAGTTCAATCATAACAAATAAATAAAGATTTTTGATAATCAATTTAGATCATTGTATGCCATTGCTGTTGCCCACTGTTACTAATAAAGGCATACATGAATAATTTCAGAGCCAAGCAGTCTTCTCAAACTGGCTTTCAACACAACTTACTTTTTCCTTCATAGCTAACTTGAGAAATGCATAACGCAATAGCTAGAGCTACTGCATGCTGATGCTGATTCAGCTTATGTAGCACATTCCAACACTTTGCATATTAGACTGAATAGATTTATGCTAATTGTTAATGTATGATCAGCTACAGAGACATATGGACATCTTGAGAAATTGAAAACAAATCTCTCTATTTTTATCCTTATTATATTTTTGAAATGTCTTTATACACATTTAAGATTGATGGAAAAATGTATATTTATTTCACAAAAAACAAATGTGGATCTTTAGGTCTGGTATGGATTTCAAGGAGGACCTCATGAAAAAGCAAATAAAAAATAAATAAAACATTCTATACCAGATGCTTCAAGTCTGGTATGGCTTTTAATGGACAATCTCATGTTAAAACAAGAAAATAAGTGTAAGGCTCGCCACCAAATCCATATCAGGTCCCTTATTGGTGCATACTGCCTGATTGGCCATGGAAGGGGGGAGTAAAAGTAAGTACCTTGCCAAGGGGTACCCCCTGGAAAAGCACCTTGTCCCAGTGTTGATGAGGGGAGAAGGGCCTCTTCCCCACAACCCTGGTCCAGTGATGGTGGGGGTCTGCACAGCAAGGGCTTATAGTATTGGAATCTGGAAGTCCCCTTTAAAAATAAGGGGGGCCCTAGATACTAGTTCCCCCATATAAATGAATAAAAGGTGCATTGTTTCCATACTCATTCGCCAAAAAAAAAAAATGCAACCTAGAAATAAACATATCCAAACTTTTGAGAAGTGCTCTATTAAAAGAAAAATGTTCCACAATGTACATCCATAATCAATCATGTTGTCCAATGATGCAGGTCCATATCAATCATAAAGACTGCCACTGGCCCATCAAAGGAAAAAAAATGTGGCACCAAGGTATGTCTGGTCCCGTCACTTCCCTCTCATCAAATGACAACTACAGGTCCCCACAAAGGGGCGGAGTCACTCATGATGTATTTGACCAATTATGAACATGTTTAGATTTGGTCAAAGATGTGACTGGGTGACCCCACCCCTTTCTTCAGTGTAGAGGTAGGGACCTAGAGATGTCATTAAGATGGTCCCTGCTGCTAAAGTAACCAAAGGGCAGGGATCATCTAGATGGCATTTCTGGGACCATGGTGATAATGTCACTGGGTGGGTGGTTCTCTAACAACCAGGAGAAAGCTATCACATTTAGCAGTGGTAAAAAATACCACTGCTAAATATTTTGCTTCGGTCTGCAGCTGGAGGTTCATCCTACCAAAATTCATTTGTTCTGCCATTCACACAAGATTCGCCATAGACTGCACATTATGCAGAACTCTCCCTCATATTATTCCCCCTGCTTGACAAATGTTCTTAACCTCCCTGGGGGGATCCTGAGTCTAGCTCGGGTTGGGATTTTACTATCATAAGCGGTAACCCCCGAGCCAGGGATCGCATCGCTGGATACAGGGAGAGGTTACTTACCTTGTCCCCTGGATCCAGCGATGTCCTCCATGCTGTGCGATCGAGCTGTCCTCTGTTCGATTCACACAGTGCCCGAATGCCGCCGATCTCTGTTCCCTGCGACATTATGGCGCACGGGAGCGGAGATCGGTGCCAAATTCAAAATTCAAAAAATTCCAAAATTCAAAAAAGTTAAAACACACAAAACACACACAGTACTGTAATCTTACAGATTACAGTACTGTATAAAAAAATCACACCCTTTGTCCCTAGTGGTCTGTGCAGTGCCATGCATGCACTTTTATATTATAAATACAGTTTTTTCTGCCTGGAATTTGGAGATTGTCCATAGCAACCAAAAAGTGTCCCTTTATGTCAAAAGTGATTTTAGACCAGCTAGAAAACAGTGATAATAAATTATAATCACTTGCAGAATTGAGCGATAGCGATTTGTGGGGAAATTCGTCATCAAACACTAAATCTAATGAAATGGTAAGGGGTACACCTGACTTGCAGAGGTAGTTGTAGCGGAGGGTGGTTCTACAGTATTAACTCAGGGGGGATGAATACAAATGCACAAATACAAATGCACGCCACACTTTTCACATATTTATTTGTAGAAAGATTTATTTTTAGATTTGTGAAGAAAATTGAAATCTTTGATCTTGATTTTTTCTTCCACTTCACAATTATGTGCCACTTTGTGTTGGTCTATCAGATAAAATCCCAATAAAATACATGTACGGTATGTTTTTGGTTGTAACGTGAATAAATGGGGAAAATGGGGAAAAGGAGCATGAATACTTTGCCAAGGCACTGTATATGTAAAGCACTGCTTAAATTGATGGTGTTATATAAGTACATATAACAAAATAAATGTACATCTTTATCAATTTCCTATAAAATAGAAGATGTACAACATGTTTATTAAAAGTTAAAAACAGTCAGTGGTGCTCAATTGTTGCACCCAGGTTAGTATAGCTCAAACTCAGGGAAACCTCCATCACTTCCTCATCTCTCATGTGTGAAGTCTCTAACCTGATGATACTATTGGGTTCTGGGTCCACTCAATGCGCTTCTTAAATAATTTAATCAGAAGCTGGGGAACTAGGTGATGTCTATCTGGTTAAGATATCCTTTCTTTAACCCTTCATATAATGAATGTGTTTCAGTATCCAAAATTGCCTCCAAACGGTTAACCATCAGAACATGTAAAAAAATCAAACATTAAAATTGAAAAATAAATTAAATAAAAAATCGATATAAAATATATCATGTAAAAAATACCCCAGTCATCTGCATACCAGGGGTGCAAGCTACTGTACCACAGAGACAATTAACTCCCACAACTTAAGTATACATAATTAACCCACTCCTTTCATGCTACAACAAATAATTATGATCGCACATCTAACAGCTAAATACACTGACGCAATGCATAAAAGAGAGCTGCCATGCCTGCCAAATAATTTACATTTCTCTCAATTCAGTCCTAGGATGTATACAGCTCTGCTACACAGCACATACTTATTTTCAGCAGAGAAAAACAAGAAACACTAACAGGTCTTGTACCTGTCTGTGACATCTGTGACTGGTGTACTAATTTTTCTCTCTGCTCAGCATGTTCCTTCTTATCACATGGGTATTGCAACACAGCTAATTGGCTCCTTATGTCCCATCCATTATCAGCCTTTGCACTGCAATACGGGACTGCACTGTAATAGGTGAATACTGAATTTAGGTATTTACTCTGCTAGCATTTATAAAAAAAAATTTAAATCTGCCTGGAGTTCAGTATTAAACAATTTTACTTGTGTTGCCTGTGTTGCCTGCATGTATATATTTATATATAGACGTATCCTTACTTGCTGTTTTGATGTTTTATAATACATTGCATGGTGATAATCCTTCTGATGTACTGTGCAATACAAAAACTATCATTAGCATAATTAGCTGCCACTTAGGGAAAGCACAATGTGTTGCTGAGTATGAAATTTAGAAAAAAAAATCAATGCAGGAATGCAGAGGTCACTGTGTAAAATAGTGAAGTATGCAACCAATATGAAAATACATATCTACTAACATTTAAATTAAGTGCTTTAAAGGCTAGTAAAGGTATTTATCTTTATCTTCATCATTATGTTGGAAGCTCTCTGGAACACAATGTTTGCTAGGTTCAGTAACCTGACATAAAACTATAAGAGAAAAAAAATCTTGTAACTTGACATAAAACTAATAATGAAAACATAATAAAATGCAATTAACATAGAAGCAGATTTTAATTAGTAAGTTTGAAACTATATAATAATAATAATAATAATAAAAAAACAATAAACAGGAATTTCTAACATGAAATCAAAGTATACAATTAGTTTATTTATATTTTAACATATGTATGTATATAGTATGTTTCAAAACTAAGAAAGAATACAATGGAATTCACAAGAATCAAGCCAACCAATATTCTCAATACAATTTGGATGGCTGATGGCATTTTATTTTTGAGAACCCCAGTGGCAAAAAAAAAAAACAACCCTTCTGACTCATACTTTATAGCCATGTTCCTACTATACAGCCTCAATGTGAATAAAAAATATTTTAAAGCTACTGGATTGCATAGCAAAAAAACATGTTTTTAATGATCAATACAATTTAGCTGTGATAGGTTGAAGCGAGGAAGCACAGAAAACTCTCTATATATACTGTACATGGCAAAGTCATGAGGATGTCATATTTATGGAAATTACATGTATGTTATGCCGCGTACACACGATCAGATTATCCGGCGGACTTGGTCTGGCGGACCAGAGTCTGCTGGACAATTCGCCTATGTGTGAGCTCCGGCGAACTTTTTGTTCCCAAAAGTCCAGCAGACTTAGAAAGAAGTCTTGACTCAAAAATCCGCCCGTCTGTATGCTAGTCCGCCGGACTTTTGAAATGAACGGACTTGCTCACACACGGAGTAAAGCTCGTTCATTTTGAGCATGGCTCCAGGTAGATGGGACTAGCAAATGAAGTCAATGTCGTCGCCTCTATCGGCAAGATTGACACCTCGCTAGCCCCATCACCTGGTATGGATTTAAAGTCCATACCAGACCCTTATCTGAGCACGCAGCCTGGCCGGTCAGGAAAGGGGGTGGGGACGAGCGAGCACCCCCCTCCTGAGCCGTACAAGGCCCCGTGCCCTCAACGTGGGGGGTGGGTGCTTTGGGGAAGGGGGCCCTGGATTGCATAGCAAAAAAAAATGTTTTTAATGATCAATACAATTTAGCTGTGATAGGTTGAAGCGAGGAAGCACAGCTAACTCTCTGCGGTTCCCCACCCCAAAGCACCTTGTCCCCATGTTGATGAGGACAAGGGCCTTTTCCCGACAACCCTGGTCATTGATTGTCGGGGTCTGCAGGTGGGGGCTTATCAGAATCCGGGAGCTCCCTTTCTTTAATAAGGGGGCCCCCAGATTCCGGCCCCCTGCCCTATGTGAATGAGTATGGGGTGCGATGTACCCCTACCCATTCACCTGGGGAAAAAAGTGTACATAAAAAAACACAGGTTTTTAAAGTACTTTATTAGATAGCTCCGGGGGTCTTCTTCCATCTTTGGGGTCTTCTCGCCAGACTCCACCCCTATCTTCTGCTCTTTTACAGCTAGTTCTTTTACTAGCTGAGGAGACCGGCTTTTTCATTTGTCGTCGCTGCCGTCCGGGGGTCTTCTTCCGAAATTGGGGGTCTTCTTACTCATACTCATTCACATAGGATAGGGGGCTGGAATCTGGGGGCCCCCTTATTAAAGGGGGCTCACGGATTTTGATAAGCCCCCCACCCGCAGACCCCGACAACCAACGGCCAGGGTTGTTGGGAAGAGGCCCTTGTCCTCATCAACATGGGGACAAGGTGCTTTGGGGTGGGGAGGCCGCAGGGCCCCCTTCCCCAAAGCACCCCCCATGTTGAGGGCACGCAGCCTGGTATGGCTCAGGAGGGGGATGCTCGCTCTTCCCCACCCCCTTTCCTGACCGGCCAGGCTGCGTGCACGGATAAGAGTCTGGTATGGACTTTGGTGGGACCTCGCACCATTTTTTCAGGCATAGGGGTTCCCCTTTAAATCCATACCAGGTGACGGGGCTAGCGTGGTGTCAATCTTGCCGATGGAGGTGGCGACATTGACTTCATTTGCTAGTTCCGTCTACCTGAAGCCACGTTCAAAATGAACGGACTTTACTTAGTGTGTGGGTAAGTCCGGTCATTTCAAAAGTCCAGCGGACTCCTGCCTTAGTCCGGCAGATTGTCCGCCGGACCTAGTCTGCTGGAAAAGTCCAGTCGCGTGTGGGCAGGTCCGCTCGTTCAGAAAGTCCAGGCAGGTTGTCCACCGGACTAAGTCCGCCGGATAGTCTGATCATGTGTACGTGGCATTAGGTGGTCACCATGGATACAAGTTATACTGGACCAGGGGAAATCAAGATTTGAATGCTAAGGCATTCCAGGTTTTTTAAAGATATGTGTAACTTTAAGTATCTTTCACATGTTTAACAAACAGACAGATGTATATTACCTTTAAAATTTAGGATTGCTTAATTAAAGTTTTGTGTGAATGGCCATAGATAATAATTTGTAGAAAAATAAATTGTAAGTGTTTTACCTTGTATGTATTTTTAGTAGCTCCAGAGCCAGCACAAAAGCCAATCAAGGGGCAGGCTTCAAATAAATACCACTGCTGTATTTCTGGAAGTCATAACCATTACCAAGGTGATTTTGTTCAAATATATTTTGATGCAAAATGATTGATTTCACTGTCATTGGAATTTCATTAAATCAAAAACTGTTAATTTAACTTGCTTTAGCATAATTTGGCAAAATGTTTTTTTTTTTCTTTTTTTGGCTGAGAGTAGTTTGTGGTTAGTTTTCTTTATTCAACCACTTGCCCTCCAGAAGATTTTACCCTCTTCATGACCAGGCCATTTTTCGTTATTTGGCACTGCACTAATTTAACTGACAATTGCCCGGTCATACAATGCTGTACCCAGATAAAACGTATGTCACTTTTTTTTACACAAATAGAGCTTCCTTTTGGTGGCATTTGATCACCTCTGTTTTTTCCTTTTTTATATAAATGAAAAAAAGATCAACAATTTTGAAAAAAAAAATATATATATTTTTTACTTTCTGCTATAAAACATATCTCATAAAAAAATCTAATATCTTAATACATTTTGGCCATAATGTATTCTGCTACATGTTTTTGGTAAAAAAAAAATCCCGATAAGTGTATATTGATTGGTTTGTACGAAAATTATAGCATCTATAAACTATTATATTTAGACTGGAATATTTTTATTTTTATTGTTTGTTATAGTACTCACGGTGATCAGCAATTTATAACGGGACTGCAATAGTGTGGCGGAAAATCTGACACCAACTGATGCAAGGGGGGAACTAATGAACTGCCACTGACATCACCAGTGACATTCTTGCAGTGATCAGTGCTAATAGTATGCACTGGCACTCTACTAATGACATTGGGCTTAAAGGGATTAACATCTAGGGAAAACAAAAGGTTAAATGTGTGCTTAAAAAGTGTTTATGTGTATACTAAATGCTGTTTTTCCTGGGGATCTAGGTAGGACAGGGAATGAACAAACAATGAGATCCCCTGTGACTAAACACAGCTTTGGGTTATTTACATTCACAGAGCTGTGTTTAGGGAAGTTCACCAGCGTTTGGAACCTGGTGATTGGCATGCGCCATGATGAATCGCAGCACAGTCAGGCCTGCGGGTGTGTGTTGTGCGCACCCAAGTGCGCAGATCACATACTAGGTACATTATTCAGTGCAGGGAGGTTGCTTTGCTGCTGTACACCTTTATGATGCAGTCACCAAGCGGTTATGTTCTTGTGCTCTGTGATAGAAGTTTATACTCACCACTCTACTAGCCCATCCTACTTCCTTTTCATTTAATTACTGCAGCCTCCGTTCTCTAATAATATGGAGGTCAGAAGATAGAACTATGGTGCATGAAGGAGAAGCAATGGGCTGATGAGTTTAACGCTCTATTTTTGCTCTCTCCTTCAAACCGCATTCTCTTTGTAGCACATGAGTGTTGTAGCACAACTGATTGGTTCTCTTAGTCTGAACTTGGCTTCACTGTGGACTATGAAGGACTTTGTCAAGTCAAATTCAGCCACTTAAAAGTCATATTTTTAAAGAGGAAATAAAGCCTCTTAAAAAAAAAATAATACACACCCTGCAAGGCAAAGGCATAAAGAGCTAGTATGCGGAGGCGCGATGACGTCACTCCCGCGCATTTGCTCTGGTGCTGCCACTAACGGCATGATCGTTGTTAGAAATGGCACGCTCAGTACGACTGCGCCCAATGTCTATGGCGCATTCCATTAAATAAGAGACATTGGGGGTTATTTACTAAAGGCAAATCCAAGCTACAAGTGCAAAGGGCACTTGAAATTGCATTGAAAGTGCAATTGCTGTAGATCCAAGGGGGGCATGCAAGGCAAATAAAAAACAACATTTTAGCTTGTACATGATTGGATAATAAAATCAGCAGAGCTTCCCCTCATTTCAGATCTACCCCTCAGATTTACAGCGACTGCACTTCCAAATGCACTTTCAATGAAATTGCAAGTGCACTTTGCACTTGTAGCTTGCACTTGTAGTGCAAAGTGGATTTGCCTTTTGTAAATAACCCCCAATGCATTGCTTAGCAAAACACATTCAAAAAGCATGTCATAGTGACCAATCAAAATGTCTATTTTTTTTCTTCATTAAATAGTGAATTCTAATCAGTTGTTATTAGCAACAACTCCACATTTGAGCTAATTTTCCTTTCTCCAGTTTTCTCTGTTTTAAGACTTTCAAAATGAAATCTGAGGTGCTTATTTTTATTACAGTCATTATGACTGTCATTGGTGCAGATACTGAAATTACTGTGTCTATTGCAGGGTCTTCTACTAAACCAGAAAGCTATCACTTGTTTAAACTGGAAATTGTGTTAATTTAGTCAATGTTTTATTTAAGGTTTTATTGACTAAGAAATGTGTAGGCACTTAAGGGAATACTGAAAGACAATTACATGTCTTAACTAATAGACAAAACTTAATAAAACACTTGCCTGGACTATATAATTTGCAACAGTCAGACAAAGCGAAAAAAAAAATGCTTGAAGTGGCAAAATGCCTAAATAAATACATAGATATAAAAAATAAAAAGTGACTGACTGGCATATAAGTGATGCATAAATAAGCAGTTTTTCATTTATTCTAAAAATAAAGGTATTCTTACTGCATTCATAACTGCAAACATTCTGATCTATTTTAAATTTAAGGCATATATACTTAACATTAAAGACAAACCACATTCTGTTGGAAAATACATGCAGAACCACATACTGTAAGTCATCTCAGCAGATTAGACTTACTTGGCTCTTCAGAGAACATACATTGTTCCCTACACACAGCATGAAATATAAAAAGGCACTTACTTTATTTTAGTTTCATAGTTAATTAATTATTTTGAAATATACAATGAATGTACAGAAAACAAAGAGGCAATTCAATAAAATGTCAACATTTCAGTTTTAACATTGACCCTATGGAGGAAGGGCTAAGACTGGGATAAATAAAAAGGTAACCTGAGGTTTTAGGCTGAGGTTCCATGCACACTATCTTAAATAACGCTGATTCTACACGAGTTTTGTGCTATGCCTGTAGAAGCAGATCAATGTTATCGTATGTGTCCATGCACATTAGGACGATTACAGGCATATTTTGAGCTCAACGTTTAGAGGCAGAAAAAAAAAACCCTTCTGGTTTGCATTTCTGATTGGATCTTACTCCTAAACATGTCTAAACTTTGTACAAAAAATATAAGCATTTTTATTCTGCCAAATCAACAGGAGTTTTTCTTAAGCCCGGTGTAGATGGAGCCTTACTGCAGGTATTATATTGCACAAAGATGAAAAGGAGGGGTTGCCTCTACCTAACAAAGTTAGATGTCCCTTTTTCATGAAGGCTTAATCACAGCTAGTTTGAGTTTGATCTTGGACTTCTAACGCAATCTCTCATAGAGACATATGTGCTCTCTAAGCGTGGTCTATAGACATCATGCCTGAACAAGCATAAGTTGTTTTATAATGGATCCAGAAAGTCCAGGTTTTATGATATGCTGTCAGTCTTGGGGATTTTGATGAATTCTTCCATTTCTGCCACTTTCTTTTAGTCCAAGAAACCAGTATTTTAGTGTTGGGATATATTTTCTTTTCCAATAAATTGGTACACACATGTGTGCCGCATTCACCATGTGCATTGTTAGATATTTACAATACAAATTGTCCATAACTGTGGTGTCATTTATAAAGCTTGTATTGTGGTGCACATTTTTTGGTCAAGCCACTAGATGCAATAACAGCTGCAATGTAGTCTCAGGCCACACTATTAAATGCCTTTTCCACTGGACATGGGCGCCATCAAAAAATGTGTTTTGTTTCGTTCCGTTTCCTTCTGTACGAAAAAATTTTTTTCTTAGATTCGTAAACTTTTCATGAAAGTTCGTTATGATGAATTTATCATGATGAGGGGCTCCCACCATCCCTGTGCTGTGCTGACTTCCTGGGTTTTTAACTTTTAGGTTTGTTAACTTTTTGTAACAATTACAAATGTTCATTATGATGAATTTATCATTATGAGGGGTTCCCACCATCCCTGTGCTGTGCTGACTTCCTCTGATTGGTGAACAAAACACCAGTCATGTTTCTGTTAATTTGGATCCAAGATTCATTAACGAAATTTCATATTTTGTATGAAATTTGTAAGCATAGAAATTCCCATAGGGTTCCCACCATTCCTGTGCTGACTTCCCAGGTCTGTACACCTGCTGTGTGTCCATTATAAGGGGTTCCCGCCATCTCTGTGCTGAGTTTCGTGGGGGTTCCCACCATCCCTGTGCTGTGCTGACTTCCTCTGATTGGTGAACAAAACATCAGTCATGTTTCTGTTCATTTGGATCCGAAATTCCGAAATTCGTATTTTCGGATGAAATTCATAAGCATAGAAATTCCCATAGGGTTCCCACCATCCCTGTGCTGGCTTCCTGGGGATTTAACTTTTAGGTTCATTAACTTTTCGTAAAAATAACGAATGTTCGTTATGATGAATTTATCATTATGAGGGGTTCCCACCATCCCTGTGATGTGCTGACTTCCTGGGTTTGTAACTTTTAGGTTAGTTAACTTTTCATTAATTATGAATTTTCATTATGAATTTGGATCCGAAATTCGTAAATTAAATTTCGTATTTCATACAGAATTCATATGCATAAAAAAATTGTATTTCGGATTTGTACGAATGTACGAATTTTCGGAAATTCATACGAATTTCGTACTAAACTAATCGCACATGTCCCTTTTCCACATCCATGGGCAGAAGGAAGCACATTTGCAGTTTTTAGTCAGCCAAATGGTGACTATTGCGTGATTTACTCGTGTTTCCCTGCTAGGGATAAACCCAACTTAGCCCAATGAAATTAGAGAAGGTAATAGAGGAATGAGGCAGATCGCTAATATTTTAGTGTGCAATTTCAAGTCAACATTGAAAGTGAAATCAGCCTGTAAGTTGTTACCTTTTGAGGGCTCTTTATCTTTTTATGAATAACTGTTTTATGACCCTTTAACTGACCTTATTTCAAACTTTATATATATATTTTTTTACAGTAAAACATAAAAGTCTGTAATATTATTTTGAATTGCTATTCATTTTGATCTGTGCTGGCAAACCTAAAAACATTGTTATTGAAAATATGACTGATCATGAAAATAAATGTTATTTAAGAATAGTGATCTTATAAAGCTATGTATTTTCACGTAGTTGTTTGGTTCCTTTTTAAATCATAGTGACAACAGAAATCACCAAAATGCCCCTTATCAGGGCCGTTTTTAAGGCAGGGCAAAGGGGGCAGCT
Source organism: Lithobates pipiens (assembly GCF_037356315.1). Lineage (NCBI taxonomy): Eukaryota > Metazoa > Chordata > Amphibia > Anura > Ranidae > Lithobates > Lithobates pipiens. Next base: position 92,402,418 of record NW_027507718.1, read on the forward strand.
ACCCTGGCCCCTGTCATTGTTGTGGGGCCCAAAGCAGCTGCCTCATACTTGCCAACTATCCTGGTTTAAATTCCTTCTTCACTTGAGGTTTTAGTCCTGTGCTGTGTCCTGATATCTCAGTGTGAAGTGCTTCTACTAATGCTGCCCAGCTCTCCCCTATTGTTGTTTACAGATGATTTACCTGCAGACCCTTTGTTTACATGTAAATTACCGGCATTCATATGTAAATAGCGGTGGCATTCATTTATGGTCGAAGCCCTATGGCCGATACGGATATGAACCAATATACTTTACCATAGGATTAACAACATGAAATGGACCTGAAGTGTGCCCTGGTCTGATGGTCGGTATACCAAAATAAGGGGGCATACCCTAGATTAGAAATTAATATATTGTGAAGAGAAATGAATTTGAGAAATGCCCTGAAAAGGGGATGGGAGGGTGGGTGCCGCGCACCGGAAACCGACAAAGACCACAGGCGAGCGGGCTGGTTAAATACCCTCTGGGCTCCTCCCATAAATTCAGGCCACCATACTGGCCTTCCTACTTATGGTCGAAGCCCTATGGCCGATACGGATATGAACCAATATACTTTACCATAGGATTAACAACATGAAATGGACCTGAAGTGTGCCCTGGTCTGATGGTCGGTATACCAAAATAAGGGGGCAAAAACATTCAGGTAGGGGTGTAGTTTTATTCGTTTTAGCTAAATTAGATGAGCGAGTTTGGTGAATGCTTGTGCCACTTCCGCACGAGGATTGGGGATGTACTGGGCGAGGTAAGCAGGGTTCCAACTGCTTAGTCTCTCAATGACGTGATTTGGGACCCAGGCCAACATGCTGCCAAGGGCGCTCAAATACTAAAGAGTGACCACGTTATGGACCGGGGTCGAGGTGTAGGCTGCATAGAAGGACCTAACCGAGAGCGGTCCTGACCTAGCTTCATCAACAAGATCAACCTCGGCCCAGTTGTCGGTGGTGAACGCCATGGCCTGTCCTGTCTTGACATGACCCCAGAGTCGAGAGGCTGTCATGACCGGGTATAGCTTGAAGAGGGAGGAAGTCCAGGTAAACCCGGGGTTTAGGAGTATCCCTGATGCCATGGTTCTGTAAGCCAGTGGTGGCCAAAAATTGTAGCGAAGCCTGTGGAGGCTGCGGCATCCGTCACTACCAGGGGTGACAGGGCATCGTAGATGGTATAAACTTCGCTATACCAATCCATGCAGTAAGGAACCTTCCGACATAGATAGGACTGCTAATGCTACGGCATCTAAATTAAGGATCTAAGCGGGGTCCTGCGTCCGTGAGAGGGAGACCAGGAGGCGTGACATAAAGATTGACCCTGGGGGATGGTCCGTATTGTAGATTTTGACCAATCGTCAGGTGGTGTTTGTGTAGAACTTGGCTGCCAGTGCTACTAACGATAAACTGGGTAGGCCGTGAAAACCACAAAGGGCCCGGTAGATGGCCGCTTGGACGACCAGACTGGGGAATGTGCGAGGATTTTATGTGTCCCTAAAGATGGCAGATGTGATGGGCGAGTGTATGCCGTTGGCTATGGGGTGATGCCTCTAGATGCCTCGTAGTGGGGATCTTACTGTATGGGCCGTAAAGACAGATGGCTCTCCGAGTCCTGTAATGATAAGAAATGCTGAACGCTGGCTAGGTATAGCCTGACTGTGTAACAAGAAGAAGCCAGTTGCGTGTGTCAACACGATCCCGGTGCAGGACGGAAGTTGAACTCAACTGTCCTAAGGGAGAGATGACAGACAGGGAACGGTGAATGGCTTGTAAGAAAAGCCACAGAAGACAAGTGGCCAATTAAGTGCTGCTGAAAACAACGTGTAGCCAGTTTGTGGGCCACTGAGAATGTGCTAGCAAAAGAATGATTGCAAGAAGTTATGCTAAGTCGCGAGCCTTGTCACGATTGCAAAAGTTGTGTTTAAACATGTGCTTGCGACAATGGCACGGGAGTTTGTCACTGGAGATGTGTTCGTAGTGACTCTGAGAAATTCGTGTTACCGCATGTGCTTTGCGAAGACTGCAGGAGTTGTGCTTGATCATGTGTTTGGATGCGTGCTTGCAACGATTGCAAGATGTAATGCCAAGATGCGTGCTTGCAACGATTGCAAGATGTTATGCTAGGACGCGTGCCTGCCACGATTGCAAGGAGTTACACCAGGATACGTGCTTGCCATGATTTTAAGAAGTTATGCCAGGATGCGTGCCTGCAATGATTGTTTAGCTGTTATGCCAAGATGCGTGCTTGCAACGATTGCAAGATGTTATGCTAGGATGCGTGCCTGCAACGACTGCAAGGAGTTCCCCAGGATGCGTGCTTGCCATAGTTGTAAGGAGTCATGCCAGGATAGGTGCTTGCAGCGATTGCAAAGAGTTATGCCAGGATGTGAGCCTGCAACGATTGTAAGGAGTTATGCCAGGATGCGTGCCTGCAACGATAGCAAGGAGTTATGGTAGGATACATGGGTAGCCAGGTTGAAAAAGACAGAAGTCCATCCAGTCCAACCACAAATCAAATAAACAAAGTATCGCACAACCCAACATACCCAATTTTACACCCACAGCTGATCCAGAGGAAGGCAAAAAACCCCAGCAGAGCATAGTCCAATTTGCTACAGCAGGGGAAAAAATTCCTTCCTGATCCCTCGAGAGGCAATCGGATTTTTCCCTGGATCAACTTTACCTATAAACATAAGTACCCCGTTATATAATGTACATTTAGGAAAGTATCCAGGCTTTCCTAAAGCAATCTATTGAGCTAGTCAGAACTGCCTGCTAGCAATGATTGCAATAAGCTTGTGCCTGGACATCTGCTTGCAATGATTGCAAGAGTTCTATGCTTGAATGAGTGTTTGCAATGATTGCAAGAGGTCCATGCTTGAATGCGTGTTTGCCATGATTGCAAGAGGTCTATGCTCGAATGCGTGCTTGCAACGATTGCAAGAAGTCTATGCTCGAATGCGTGTTTGCAACGATTGCAAGAAGTCTATGCTTGTATGCGTGCTTGCAACGATTTGCAAGAAGTCTATGCTAGGATGCGTGCTTGCAATGATTGCAAGAAGTCTATACTTGGATGCATGCTTGCAACGATTGCAAGAAGTCTATGCTTGGATGCGTGCCTGCAACGATTGCAAGAAGTCTATGCTTGGATGCGTGCTTGCAACGATTGCAAAAAGTCTATGTTTGGATGCGTGCTTGCAACGCTTGCAAGAAGTCTATGCTTGGATGCGTGCTTGCAACGATTGCAAGAAGTCTATGCTTGGATGCGTGCTTGCAACGATTGCAAGAAGTCTATGCTTGGATGCGTACTTGCAACGATTGCACGAAGTCTATGCTTGGATGCGTGTTTGCAACGATTGCAAGACGTCCATGCTTGAACGCGCGCTTGCAACGACTACAAGAAATCTGCGCCTGGAACATGTTTGCAATGATTGCAGGGAGCGTATGCTTGGGTGCATGCTAGCAGTGATTTGCAAGAAGTTGTTTCTTGGATGTGTATGGAATGAATCCGATATGAATCGGTCGAACAAACCGAATCTTGTATGAGCCGATCGCATGAAATTAATCTGACAAAATCCGTTTTAGAGTGTATGAATTTAATCTAATATATAAGAGACTGTGGAGAGTACGGGATGAACCCGGTGCGAATCAATTTGCCGCTGGGGCGACTGAAATTGAAACGGGTTGTAGCGTGTATGAAAATGAAACTGACACGAATCTTTGTATCTATATGTAACAATCCTGATAGGAACCGATCGTAAGATGTATGAAAGGAAACCAAGATGCATTAGATTGTGCGACTATCAGGGGGAGTAGTAGTGAGGTGAAGGTTTTAACGAACGAATCGAGACCCTTGGCTGAAATTCGAAGCACGAAGGATCGATCTATAGTGAGTGTCGGACTTGGAGGAATGACAGGTAACATGCGAACGATACCTATAATGCTGACATGACGGGTGCGAACCAATGTATTGTTGGTATGAGTGGATTAGACTCAAGTGACAAGAGTGCGCAGTGAATGAGTGAAATGTTTGCTGTGACACAGGCTGATTGCGATAACCGACGTTTCAGACGAAAAGGGATGAGATGAACTGTGGAGCATGTAACGAAATGCGACCGAGCCAATTCGGAACAAAACAATTGGAGCACACCGGAACAAATCGGTGCCTCACGGATGCGACTGACTCGAATCGGGGCACGGTCTATGACGGTCAAATTAATGATATATATGTTATGACAGAGGCATAAGTCGATCGTGCCGCGACTGCGACTGATGAGGAACCGGACCCTGGAATATGCACTGAAATTAGGTTAAAGCACTGGGGCACACCGTAACGAACCGGTGCATAACGTATGCAACCAGATTCGAAATGGAGTGCGGTACGTGGCGGCGAAATTATTTTGATTGCCATGACAGAGGCACGAATCGATCATGCCGCTATTGCGACTGACCGTTAACCGTGTACGCTCTGGAGCATGTACTGAAATGTGGCTGAAATACCTGGGACGCGCCGAGACGAATTAGCGCACGATGCGACTGGATTCGTATCGGAAGCGTGATACGTGACAGTGAACCGATTTCCCATGACAGAGACATGAATCAGAGAACCGAAACCTGCAACCAACAATGAATCATGACTCTGGAGCATGTACTGAAATGAGGCCGTAACAACTGGGGCACATCGGAACGAATCGGTGCATCATAGATGCGACTAGATTCGAATCGGAGCGCGGTAGGTGACAGTGAAATGAGTGACAAAAGTTTGCCATGACAGAGGCCCGAACTGGTCGTGCCGCGATTGCGACTGACAACGAACGGGACTCTGGAGCATGTACTGAAATGAGGCCGAAAATACCTGGGGCCGTCCGGACGAATCGATGCACGGGGATGCGACCGGATTCGAACTGAACGTCCTATGTGACAATGAAATGTTTCCCATGATAGAGCTACGAATCGGAGAGGATGCAACCTGCGACCGTCAACGCAACTGGGACACGTCGATCGAACCTGCGCGTTTTGGGAAAAGCGACTGGTTTCGATTCGAACGTAATAGGTGAGGTGAAATGACTCCCATGACAGAGACCCGGGTCGTTTTAACAACGAGCGGGCTCTGGAGCATGTACCGAAATGAGGCCGAGCAAGTAGGGGCACACCAGAACGAAACGGCGCATTTATCGGATGCGACTGGTTTCGAATCGGAGCGCCGTGCGTGACAGAAATGAAATGAGTGAAATGATGAAATGACCTACGTGAGCCAGCTATGGCAGAGGTACGAGTCGCTGTGCCGTGGGACACGACTGGCAACGATTTTGACTGTGGAACACGGTAACGAGACTATATAACAAGTACTAAAACAGTGCAGTTTTTTCCTACCAGCAATATCTACCGAAATGACGCCCGTGACATGAAGGGCGCTGCGAAATTGGAGCGTATTGAGTGATAACAACCGGTATCATAACGAACGATTCGATATTTCAGGTTTTAATGACACTAAAAATAGTACGGGAAGGTCAATCGAGACCCTTACCTGCGGCAGTCGAGCTGGCGACGTTGTACAGAGCCGGCGATGTTGTACAAAACGAACGGGAAAGAAAACCACGAGAGACGTTTTGTCCGCATGGAAACGAAACACGAGTCGTCGGCCTAGTGGCGTAGTGCCGCGCACCGGAAACCGACAAAGACCACAGGCGAGCGGGCTGGTTAAATACCCTCCGGGCTCCTCCCATAAATTCAGGCCACCATACTGGCCTTCCTACATATATATCATGCCCCCCTGAGGTCATATCCATGGTAATCTCTAGCAACCAATCAACAAGCAGAAATCATGTGCTGCAACCTCTAGAAACTAATCAGTGAGTCGTAATGTGTGCTGTAACCTCTAGCAACCTCATGTACTACTCAGCTTCTCTTGTACTACTATAAAAAGAGGTGAGTTTTGGGTTCATTTGCTGATGATTTTTTCTGTTTTTCTTTTGCTAACTTTTCATTAGCAAGATACTACACAGTTTAGCAGCGTATATATACATACTTACCCTTATACTTTTTTACAGTATTACTCTTTTTCATTCTGGCTCACCTTCCTTGCCCACAAAATCCCTGGGACACCTAATTTTTAAAGTTTAACCTCTAGCAACCAGTCAGTGACAAGGGGAAGACAAGGGGGACCCCTGATTTAAGTATTGATTAAAAGGGAGGGGGCTCTTAATGTAAAGGTGGACTCTTGAAGTGAAAGTGGACTCTGATGTGAAGGTTGCTAGGTAGTCTATGAAGTTCTTTTGTAAGATGTACTGAAAAGCATATTTAATGGGAAGAGTCCCATAGATTATATAACTTTCTTGATTCCCCCGTTAACACAATCAATGTTCACGGGGGAATCCCTCCCATGGAGCTATTGTGTTCTGCTGGTGGGTAGCCTTCACGGCCAGAAGAACACAATGATTACTGATAGCTTCTATAGCTTCTGGCAGTAATTGGATCTAAAAAAATCAATGGATCGACTTGGGTACAATCAGCCTGACCATACTGTAGATTTATCAAATCTTGGTCCATCCCTGCAAAAACACATGCTTTACAATCACTCACAGAAATGTTCTTCCCTTTATCAGACACGAAGCAGTGCCATTGATGGCACCCCATGCATCTGCTAATGACCGCATTTTCATGTGCCTCAAACTGCATAGTGCTGCAGTACCATATAGTTTGGCGCGGTGCATCTTTCAAAAAGGGTCAGAGGCATTTTCATGTTTTTTGCATTTAGGTCAGTCTATTGAAATGAATGGGCTGCCCAAAACACAGAAACACGCAAATACTCTTACATCTGTAGTTGTGAACCTAACCTAACTTTATTTTATAACTCAAATGTGATCACCAACAGTCTCTATCAATCCTTAACACAGATCCCTTTGTGGATTGTGTCATGATTCCATTAGCATTGACTGAACTTAAATACTGCCCACTGAATGTGGCAGGGTGATAAAAAAAAATTATGAAATAGAAAGCATCACAGCTGTAGTATGTGCATAGCCCAATATGGTTACCTTTGTAGCCCAGGGAGGTGGTAAAACCACCCCACAATCACAATTGTAAACAAAGTCTTAAGGCTCATTCACAGGCAGGCAGTGTCAAACACCAGCAATAATTGCTGGATCCTCCTAGAGTCCTTTAGTTCCATGCACCCCACAGAGCCCACCTATCAGCTCCCCTCCCCTCCTTCATACCACTGACATAGATGCAAATCAGTCCTCCTGAGACCTCACCAGCAACACAGCAGCATTTTTCCTTCCAATGACATCATCAACACAATAACATTTTGTTTCCTTCCAGTGACACCATGGATGCAGGGATATTCTTTCATTTCAGTGACACCATCAAAGCAGGAATGTTTTCCATCTAGTGACACCATTGACCATCACCACTGTTAGCCTTTTTTGCACCAATTTTTAACTATTCAGTTCACTGCAGTGTAACACATTTGGTACTATTTTGGTACGTCCCATAAATTACATACATTGCAAACCTAACAATACTATTGGGCCTATCCTGGAGGAAGGGCCCAGTTTGCCATTTCCAGCTCGGGGTTCAAAAGGATCTTCTCCTTGCACTGCATAGCACATTAAGCATGCCTCTCCAAAGTTAAACATTAAAAATCAGGAGTACCACAGGAATTATATGTGAGACATGCACTATTCGGTGGAGTAAAGATTCTCTGAATATTGAGTGTGGTTTAAAGGGGCATAATGTTTACACTACATATCAGATCTAAAGGCAATCCCTCCTTCTCTCTGTGGTATCCATCATTCAGACCTTACTTGCATATAACCCAAACAGCAAAGTTACAAATTTATGACCCAGGCTTCCCTTGCAAGTTTCTTTCAAATGCATTTGTCACTAGACCAAAAGTAGGAAGTGTGAATAGAAGGGTTCCCCACTCTCCTGTGGCAGTGCCAAGCTGTCTAGACACTGGTTATCTCGCACTGGGTGCACAATTGTTTTCCATCACTGAGCAAAGGGATTTGGAGAGGCTTGCTTTTTCACCAGGCAGTAATTATTTTGTCTAGACCCAGCCACTGACGATAACATCTGTGTGATCCACTGATCAGAAGCATGCATGCATGGGGTATTCAAAGCTCCCAATAGGCACATTTCAGGCTTCTGTAACGTAATTGTATCCTATGCAGCACTGGCATTTAATCAAGCATAAAATACATCTTTCCTGTTTATTAACCCTTTCCATATTCTTTTATTTCTTTCTTATTAAAATGCATTATCATGTTTCTAATGTATTATCTTTTGCCCCTAATAACATACTTTCTTGTCTTACTTTACTCTCCACATCTCAACCCTTGCTTTGTTTATTCTATATGAATATCAAAAACTCCTTTTGTAATATCAGTCCTTGTTAAACTGAAGAATTGTGCATAAGGAATGAAGAGACATTTTTAATTTTTGATTGATAATAATTTTTTAGGAATTGGGAATACGTGTTTACGAGAAGCTTTAATGAAGTATACCTGAGAGATAAATAGAAGTGAAATATCAATGCATTTATAATTGCACACAGCAAGCATGTGAAACAGCTGTAGGCTTAGGTATTTATTAAATATGAAAACTGTAAAAATTACTGCGCTAATCCCAAAAACATATGAAAAAAGAAAAATAAAGCAGCTACATAAAAATGTGACCAACATAAATAGATGCAAGATAGTGAAAATTTAGCGCTGAAACACCGTACACAAATATCATGATATGTGCAAATACTGTTAATAACAATGAAAATATAAACAGCTCAAAAAGTCCATCTGCAAAAAGAAATAATGAACCAACAATGTGCAAATAATGTCCAAACAATGACAATGAAGGGCAAAAAAAGGGGCATCAAACACCAGGTGGTGGCAATTTACAGACGAAGGGACTGGAACACTCAATCCTTTAAAAGAACACATGCGGATCAATCGTCAACTGCACAAATAAATGTGAATGCTCTTACCAGAACAGATGGACTCCAATGTCGGCGACACAGAGTCTAGGAGGCAATATGTCACAAATGACAGATGTCCGTAATGGTCCAGGTTTCCCAGGCAGGATCCAATAAAATCATGGATGACCTCCGAATCGACCTCCAAACGATGTCCGTCTCGACTCAGTGGTAGGTTCAAGGATGGACAACACATCCATACATCCAGATAATATGTGGAAAAAGAAAAGGCTTCCATATAGTGTAGATCAAAAGGGGATTTATTTCTATTCAGTCAGCAGGTGGAGCTCACTTCTTTTTTTTGTATGATCCTAGCTTGCTCTGCTTGCCAAAGGGTGCACAACTTTAAACTTTAGAAAACTTCCATAGACTATCTCCTTCCCATAAGGCACTGCTGCATTGCCTGGGATGAATGAATGAGAAGGCCCCTTGCAAAACTAGAGGAAGCAGGAAGTGTCTGGTGAGCATAATATGTACGGGGCATAATGTGATTTATTTCTGCTCCTCATTCATAAATAATGCACATGTAATGTCACAGGGTGAATAGTTCGGCACACTTTTTTTATAAATACACCCATAAGTGATACCCTCTAATAGTTACCATAAGTTATTAGAGATGCAAACTTTCAGGACGCTTTAGATTCTTTCTTCAAGCCCCCAAGAGCTTGCATCTTTTATAGTTAGGCATTAAATGGTATCACTTACTCAAAATTGTTTTGTATGTGTGTGTATCTATCTCTAGATAGATAGATATATACTAAGATAGATACGTAGATATATACAGTAGATAAATAGAAACAAAAAATAAAAAGTAGGTCACAGGGGCAGGGAGAAGGCAAGTGTATTAAATGTCTTATTTAGATTTCTGTATAATGATATAAATAATGCTACTGATGTACAGTATAACTATAGCATTGACACAATTGAACATTTGCTGCAGTAGCTTAATTCTGATTAGATTTTAAAATGTCTAAATAAAGTTAATGGGACTAAAGCCCCTGAATAAGTACTCTGTCGGAAAGACTTACTAAGGCATTCAAATACAGGCACTGTTCACTGAGCAAAATTAATCTTTCCTATGCAAAATAGATTGAATTCTGTGGGACACCCAATATTTAGCACAATTTAGCCATACTTATTTTCACTGTGGAAGGGTGTCCTTTATTCTTAAATTATAAAGTTGGGAGGTATGCAATCATCCAATCATGTCAAAGAAAAGACAATTATGTTGCTTTAATTCCCTTTCTCAAAATCATATACTCTAAGCCCTTGTACACACGGTTGAACATTCCGACAACAAAATCCGTCGGATTTTGTCCGACGGATTTTGTTGGAAACTGGTGTTACATACACACGGTCGGACAAAGTTGTCAGAAAATCCGATCGTTCAGAACGTGATGACGTTATTTCGTTACAATGAGACTACATTCAGGCTAGTAGCCAATAGCTTTGGTCTAGGAATTTGATCTGAGCATGCATGGCACTTTGTCCGATCGGAATTCTCTACAAACGATCGGACAAAGTCCGATAGTCCGATCGGATCATGTTGTCGGAAAATTTTATAGCCCAGTTCTAAAACTTTGTCGGTCGGATATTCTGACGAAAACAGTCCGATGTAGCCCACACATGATCGGATTATTTGACAACATGGTCCTATCGGACATTTTCCGTTGGATTGTCCGACCGTGTGTACAAGGGCTTAGAGAACAGTTTCATCTTCTTTACTAAGCTTAAAGTGGTTGTAACCCCTTACATATACCCAGTGCAGTGATTAGACAACTGATACAAGGAGATGAAACACATCCTCCTACATACATTGTACTTGTCTATCTGCAACCATTTGTCTTGTACAGTCTTCTACAACACAGAGATTAACACATAATCTGGCAGCATCTCTGCTGACAGGAATCTGAATTCACACACTGCACAGCTAAGGGAGAAGGATCTGATTGGAGGGAAGGGTCACACCTCATCCTCATTCCAGTCTACACAGATAACAAGCACAGTTGTGGCTGTTAATCACAGGCTGTGTGCTGGAACTCTCCCCCCCATCTCCTTTACACCCTTATGGGGCGTACATTCAATAGGATTTTCCAACAACAAATGTTGGATGTGAGCTTTTTGTCGGAAAGTCCGACCATGTGTATGCTCCATAGAACATTTGTTGTCGGAATTTCCACCAACAAATGTTTGAGGGGGGCGTGGCCGGGATGGTGGACTGAGCAGACGTGCTGTTTGAGCTCTGCTGGAGGTTAATCCGCTCAGTCATCCGAAATTTACGTCAACTACATCAGAAACCCGTGTATGCCTTCTAGAAGCTCGGGGGGTCCCAGACGGGCCAAGACGTTCAAATTTCTCTCGCCCCTGGAGACCCTAGAGGACCCTATCCCGCAGCCTACTTCGGTGTCCATCAGCAATATGGCGTCGCAAACGGACCGCGTGGCGGATGCCCCGCCTGGGATCCCGGAGGTGATGGCTGCTATTACGGCGTGCCAAGCAGCCCTAACTACCAAAATTGAGGCTGTGCAGCTGGATGTCGGGCTGCTGCGTCAGGACATTGATAAAATCCGCTCCCGGATCTCGGTGGCGGAGCAGCGGATTGGGGATGCAGAGGACACGGTGACCAACCATGAGGCCTCCATATGGGCGCTCCAGACGAAGGTTAGGGCGCTGGAATATCAAGCGGAGGACGCCGAAAACAGAACCAGTCGAAACAATCTCCGCATTGTTGGACTCCCGGAGGGGGTGGAAGGCAGGAATCCCACCGTCTTTACAGAGGACCTGCTGCGGTCAATCCTACCTGCCGCCCAACTATCCTCGTACTTCACTGTGGAGAGGGCGCACAGCGTTCCACCGAGGCCTGGACCGGAGGGAGCACCTCCGCGCACATTGATCCTCCGGCTACTGAATTTCCGCGATCGTGATGAACTTCTCCGAGCGGCAAGAGTTGCAGGTGACATCCCATATCGCAACGCTAAACTGATGCTGTTCCCCGACTATACCCTGGAGACGCAGCGGCAGCGTAGATCGTTTGACACGGTCAAGGCCGCTCTACGGGTCAAGAACGTTCGCTACAGTATCCTGTTCCCTGCTAAGCTGCGAGTGGTTGATGGTGAGACTGTGCGGATCTTCACCAGCCCTAAGGATGCCAGCGCCTGGTTGGAAACACTACCCCCCCTGTGTGAGTAGGTTTGGGGGTGGCTGTTTATGAGACTGCCTGGCGAGTCATTTTGCCTCTGACTTTTTCCCCGATCAGTGCCGCTAGATGCCCTGCCCTTCCTCCCTTCCAGTCTAGCAGTGTGGCCTAGTAGTCACCCCTTGCAGCTCTACTGGAGTTCTGCACTGGCTGTTGGAACTTGCCTCACGTTATCTGCCTGGGATCTCTCCCCCCAAAGCCAATGTGATCCTTCTATGTGTTTCTCTGGGCATTTTCTTGCAGACCGGTTTTTCTGATATCCCCCCTTTTTAATTTTTATATCTATTTTTAATGTTTATTTTTTTTGTCCATATTCCAGCATCTCATGGCAGAGACATTGACTGTTGTTTTCTTCTTCACCCCACTGTTCTGCGGTTGAGGATATCAGTGCAGGCCCGAGTGGTTGCGAATCAGCTGCCATTTTCCCCACCTGAACATTGTTCATATTTGTTTTTGGGGGGTACATGCGCCCTTCACTCTTAGGAGGTGCGCGGGGAGGGGAGCCTGTTGTGACCCGTGGGTTACTTGTTCTGAGGTTTAATATTTTTTTTTTTCTGTTGGGTTGGTTGGTTTGGGAGGGCATGTGCTGCTTGTATATGTGGGCTGCCCGTCCGGTGGGGCGCAGGGCCCGGGCCGCTGGTGCGTAGGAGGCCTGGGGAGGCCGGAGCGGCCGGGGTCCTGTGTCCCGGCGATTGGGTGGAGTTGGTGTCAGTGTGTAGGGATCCTGTTTTTGTGGTGGCTTGGAGATCATGGCTGATTTTACGGTTCTTTCTTGGAATGTCCGTGGCCTCAACTCTGCCATAAAACGGTCCCTGGTGTTCAAATATGTGCAACGGTATACTCCCAAGTTATGTATCTTTCAAGAAACGCATCTTACTGGTTCCAGGATCCTAGGATTGAAGCGGGCCTGGGTGGGTGCACATTATCACGCCTCCTACTCTAGCTATGCTAGGGGGGTTAGTGTGCTGGTGCACAAGTCGCTGGATTTTCGGCCCATGCTGATCAAAACAGATCCGGAGGGGCGCTATGTTTTGATCTATGCGCTGATTTCTAACATCCCCTATGTTATTGTGGGCATATATTTACCCCCCCTGCAGATACAGCCCTCCTTTACAGCTTAATGCGGACAGTGGTTCAGCTGGGAGTGGATCGGGTCCTATTGGTTGGGGATTTTAACCTGGTCATGTCGAATGCTGTAGATAGGCTCCGCCCCTCCCCCCTGTCCAGTGCTGAGTTGTCAGGCTGGTCCTCTGCATTTAGTCTGACTGACCTGTGGCGGCACTTCCACCCCTCTGACGCTCAGTTTACTTGCCTGTCCGCCACATATCGGACCTTGTCCAGGTTGGACATGGCTTTTGCGTCTTCTGGTATGCTCCGGGAGACGGTCTCGGCTGAGATCCTCTCCCGGGGTATATCGGATCATGCTCCTTTGCTGGTGTCGGTTGGGGTGGGGGGGCCGGCGGGTATGGGGTTGTGGAGACTGTCGAAGTACTGGATTGCGGAGGTGGGAATCCGGGACGAGATACCAGAGGTGCTGTGTGACTTCTGGTTGCGCAATGAGGGCTCCGCTGATCCTTATGCACCTGGGATGCCTTCAAGGCATGGGTCAGGGGTGAATATATGAGAAGGATCAGTAAACGGAAGAGGGAGTATGTGCAGTCTTTGCGGCAATTAGAGGATCGAGCGCAGGAACAGGAGGGGAGGTTTGTTGCCAGCCCGAACCCTTCTAATTATACTACATGGCAGGGTACCCTTCGGGAGCTATCGCTGCTTAGGATTGACCTGACCAAAAAGTCCATGCTGTCTAGTGCCCAGAGGGTGTTCGAACACGGGGATAAAAATGGGAGGCTTCTGGCCTGGTTGGCCAAGGGGCAATGCGCTACGACCCATATCGGGCGGGTGAGGGACGCTGATAATTCTCCCTTGACTACCCCTGAAGCGATTAACACCAGATTCCTACAGTATTATCGGGAGCTCTACTCCTCCAGAGCTGCTTACACGGAGGAGGAACTAGCTGGGTTCCTGGATGGGGTAGATTTCCTGAGTCTGTACTCGGCCCAGCGGGAGGACCTAGATCGGGACATTTCTCTTGAGGAAGTACAGAGAGCTATGGGTTGCATGCAGGCTGGCAAGGCCCCGGGCCCTGATGGTATCCCAATCGGATTTTACTCCACACACCAGGAACTACTGGCCCCGAGGCTGGTCTCTTTTTTTTCCCAATTTGCTGATTCGGATTCCCTCCCAGAGTCTATGACTGAGGCAGTGGTGGTGTTGGTGCCTAAACCGGGCAAGGACCCTGAGGACTGTGCCGCTTACTGGCCTATTTCGCTGCTTAACGCAGACGCTAAGTTACTAGCAAAGGTCTTGGCACTCCGCCTGATGCAGGTGATTGAGGACCTGGTTCACCAGGACCAGACGGGGTTCATGCCGGGGAAGGGCACCGACATCAACATTCGAAGGCTATTTCTTAACCTGGATACGCCTCATGACAACATTGGCACCAGAGTCATAGCTTCTCTGGAGGCAGAGAAGGCTTTTGATTCTGTGGAATGGGTCTATCTCTGGGAGGTTCTCCGTAGGTTTGGGGTAGGCCCTAGGTTCCTGGGATGGCTTCGGATGTTGTATGGAGGCCCGAAGGCCCGGATCCGTACTAATGACTCCCTTTCTGAGTTTTTTCTCCTCCAGAGAGGCACCAGGCAAGGGTGTCCGTTGTCACCCAGCCTTTTTGCATTGGCCCTTGAGCCGTTGGCGATTCTGATTAGGGGGTCGGCTGTGGTGAAGGGGCTTAGGGTGGGTCCTCTGGAGGAGAAAATCTCGTTGTATGCGGATGATGCCCTGCTGTACCTTCATGATGCGGGAGCCTCATTGCAGGCAGCTCTAAATATCTTCACTGAATTTGGCAAATACTCGGGAATCCAAATTAACTGGACTAAATCTGTCCTCTTCCCTCTGGATCCCCAGGCGCGTGCGTCGCAGTCACCGTCCCCACTGATTTGGGTGGAGGAATTTAAATATCTGGGGGTGGTGATCACGAGGGAGCTTCGGGCCTTCCGTTGTCTCAATCTTCAGCCCCTGGTGGGGAAACTTAGGGAACATTGCGCTCGATGGAGGGAGCTACCTCTATCCCTACTAGGACGGATTAACATCCTCAAGATGATGTTCCTCCCGCGGTTTCTGTACTTGTTCCGCAACTGCCCGGTGTGGATCCCTGGCTCCTTTTTTAGAGAGCTGGAGGGACACATGAGCACCTTTCTGTGGGGTGGCTGGTCCCCTAGACTAGCTAGGATTACCCTTCAGCTGCCAGTTAGATGTGGGGGTCTGGCTATGCCGAATCTGAAAATCTACTACTGGGCGGCAATATTAGTTTCGGTGAGATGGTGGTTTGAGCAATCTGGGACTAACGCAGCGGTGGGCCTGGAGGCGGCGGTTCTTGGTTCCTTGCGAGAGCTTGGGAATCTGGTGTACAGGGGTCCCAGGGCGTATCGGTCCCTTCCGTCCCCGACTAAGACAACCTTACGGGTATGGGCGGTGGCCAGGAAGAGATTCCTTCGGGAAGATCAATACTCGCCGTTTACCCCGTTGTGGGGCCACCCAGGGGTCCCTCATTTCCGGACGATACCAGACCCGCAGCTGTGGGCCTGATATGGCATTCAAAACCTTTGGGATGTTTATGGTGAGGGGTCCTTGCTTCCCTTTAGGAGTCTGATGGAGAGATCCGGGCTTCCTGGGGCTATGCTTTTTCGATACTATCAGCTGAGACATGCGGCCAGGGCTCAGTTTCCTAGACCTATTGTGCTGCGGGCAGACCCAGTTGAGGACACCCTGGCGCAGGAATCTCTAGGAAAGATGCTTACCACACTGTACCAGGTTCTGTTGCGCACTGACTCTCCTAGGTTGAACACCCTCTGGGACAAGTGGCAGGCGGACATCCCCAGTTTGGATAGGCAAGCTTGGGAGGAGTGTTTTGAAGATGGGTCCCGGCTGCTGATCTCCTCTAGGGACAGGTTAATCCATACGAAGTTTTTGCACCGAGTGTACTTTACACCGCAGAGGCTGCACAGAATCTATCCCCATAGGTCTCCGGAGTGCCCCAAGTGTCACTACCCCAATGGTACTTTCCTTCATATGTTTTGGGAATGCCCCCGTGTTGAAAGGTTCTGGCGGGATGTGTTTGACTGTATTAACAATCGGCTACAGTTGAGAGTGCCTATGTTGCCCGAGTTTGCCCTTCTAGGGATTCAGGATGACGATCAGCGATCACGGTACAGTAAGCTGCTACTTTCACTCCTGGCGTTTTACGCCAGGAAGGAAATTCTTCGACACTGGATATCGTCTTCGCCCCCCACGGTGGAGTCGTGGGATGCAGCGGTTAATGCTGTCCTCCCCCTATATAAACTGACCTACATGGTTAGAGGATGCCCGCAGAAGTTTGACCGAGTATGGTTACCTTGGGTGGAACAGTTCTGAGAACTTGTTGTAATGAATGTAGGAGTGCTGGCCCTCCCCCCTCCCTTCCTTTCTCTCCTCCCCCCTCCCTTCCTCCCCTTCCCTTCCTCCCTCCCCTTCCCCTTCTCCCTCCCTCCCCTTCCCTTCCTCTCTCCATTCCCTTCCTCCCCCCGCTTTTCTTGTTTTTCCTTCTCATTATTATGGCAATTGTGTACCCGGCTATGGGCCCCTTCTTCGTACTCACTGCTTCATTAGTTATCTTGCTATGATATATTAGTCTACAGCGACTCCTGTAATGTACAAGCTTTTTGTAATGTCTGTATATTTACTGTTCTGTGATGTCTTCTCAATAAAACCAACCGTGTTGTTAAAAAAAACAAATGTTTGAGAGCAAGCTCTCAAATTTTCCTACAACAAGACTTGTTTTCGGAAATTCCAAGCGTGTGTACACAATTCTGATGTATTGAAAGTCCATGCATGCTCAGAATCAAGCAGAAGAGCCGCACTGGCTATTGAAATTCATTTTTATCGGCTCGTTGTACGTGTTGTATGGCACCACGTTCCTGACGTTCGAAATTTCAGACAACATTTGTGTGACCATGTGTATGCAAGACAAGTTTGAGCCAACATCCTTCAGAAAAAAAAACACAGTTTTGTTGTCAGAAAATCCTATTGTGTGTTCATAGTTTTAGTGTGGGAAAAAAGTGAGTCATGATGATAACAGAATATCCAGATAGCAGAAAGAATTGGCACTTTGAGCTTTGGAGAAGCCAGGTACACTGTATAGAGGGATGTGCTTTGTTCAGAATCCATGTCTCAGGTTTACAACCACTTTAATGAACATACTGTTTTCAGAGTCAACAGTCTCCACTCTTTTAAAGTACTAACCTTCAATGAATACTTAACGTTTAGTACCCGGATAGCTAAATTTTTTTAGTTGTTCAGTAGTATCTGATTTTCTGAGAATGTTAATTAATTGACATGCATAAGGATTGGTGAGGAGCCTAACTACTCTGGGTTTCGGGTAGGCAGGAGTCAGGAAAATTTCAAAAAGATTTGGGTGCAAAACCCAAACCCAGTTTACATAATTACAAGCTGAATATGTCAAATAAAAAATGGATATCAAAAAATAGGTGGGCGCTGGGGAACATGCACCAGTGATTTTTTTTTAATCACATGCCAGGTGCAGTGATTTTTTAAGCACTGACATTTAATTTAAATTGACTTTGACAGCTATAATCGTCTTTATTAAAAAAAAAAAAAAAACACAGATACCCCAAGGCTCCGCTATGTATTTTTGGGGACCTTTTTTTTATTTAATTTGCCAGAAAGATATGTATGGTTTATTTATTTTTTCTTTGCAAATAACATTTTTGCTGTAGCACATCCCAAAGCAGAAAAAATGAGCTTCCAAAATAGAGGGGGAACTTCACACAAAAAAATGTGGGGAATCCTACAGAAAATCTGTACTAAACCCTTAATCCAAGCATGTGACCTGGCTGGCCAGGTAAAGATGGAATTCGCAAGCACACCCTGTCCTGAAGCATACCAGGCCACATATCCTCAACCTTGGGGTGGTGTGTTGCTGGGGTAGTGACTAGCGAAGTAACTTACAGGTATCTCCATGTTGATGCAGACAAGAGCTGTGGTTTTGGGGGTTAGTGAGCATGGGGTTTAGAATTTAGAGTTTATAAGCCCCCTTTAACAATAAAGGGAAAACCAGATACCAGCGTCTTCCCCACTATGTTATTGAGTATGGGATACATAGTAAAAAAATAAAAAATAAAAAAAAAAGTTGCAACTTAAAAATAAACACACCTAACTGTTTGACAAGTTGTTAAAAAATTAAGACCCCAAAGAAATGTCCCTTATTGTAAATCCATGGTCAGTCGAGGTATCCAGTGATGTATATATACATCATTCACAATGACTGATGGCCAGCGACACTCCTGTGACATGTCCCGGTCTGGATGATTACAGCTGTCATATAATATATATAAAAGGGACGGGGTCTCCTAGTGACATTACTGACCTTATATGGACATGATCATCAATGACACACATGACATCACTGGGATGCCACCTCCCTGCTTACATGGCCTGCTTACAAAGATTCCTGGCCATGTAAGTTAATGGGGGTAGTGACATTACTGGTTGTTAAGGACTCGGTGGTGCCCACACCCACTGGCATCCTTAACAACCATTAACAGCGGGAAGCTGTCACCTGTAATAGTGGTACTAATACTGCTGTTTTACATGATGGTTGGTTCCTTCTGAACAGGTAAATAGTCTTATATTCATCCAAATGCCTGAACAGCTAAAGTTCAATCTGAACGTGTTTGGACCAAACCTTGAGATTATCCCTAATAAGGATTAAGGAAAATATTGAAAAAGCTGTAAAAGGACCACATACAGGAGCACAAGAAAATATCATAAGTTATAGTCAATGTAGATTTATGAAGGGGTTATTTCTAAACAAATGTACTTTTCTTTTTTAAGGAAGCACAAGAAGCATACATAAAGGAGTGGTTGAGGATGTAATATATACTGTATGTAGGCACATGTAATAGTTCCATACAGACTCTAAATTTGCAAATTCAGATATATAGGGTTAGAAAATACTATATGTAGATTAATAAAAAATGATGCAAAGACCTTATGCAGTTATTGTAATAACCAATTCTTTGTATATAATATACTGCACCTCAGGGTTCAGTTTTGGTATCAATGCTCTGCAACCTGTTTATAAATTATATTGAATTTGGGATTAAAATCACTATTTCTGTGTTTGTAAATGATATGCTTATGCAATATATTTCAGTGTAGGAAAGATATCTCAAACTAACAAACTGACCTCGACTGATTTGAACAGCTGTGTGATAAATGAGGTTCAATGTGGAAAGATGTAAAGTTATGAATTTGAGAGTAAACAATATATAGGCAACGTGAATTCCACAAAATAATAAAATTAGGATTAGGTTAAACAATAATGAATGTATGTTCATATCAAATCAGCAACTTGAAATTTATTTTTTAAATACATGTACTGTAGAAAAGGGAAGTGTACCTAATGTGACTGTGTTTCAGTAATATGTAGATGCACTGCATTGTCTAAGTCTTAAACTAAATTTTGGCCCACCTGATGCCACAATGCTGCTAGTACCCAACCTACCTAGAATTTAACAGGGCTACCTTGCAGTATTAAAGCCAGGTGTTCAAAGCCAAGCATTGTGTTAGTATGAATTTGCACATTCTCTGTTTGTTTGGTTGAGTTTCCTCTGAGCACTCATCCTGCTAAATTAATTAGGCATTTGCCTTCTGTTCTTAAAGTGCATGTGTGCATGCAATGTGTCATTAGCATATTCAATAGAAGACTTAATCCTTGGATTGATGGGAATGGTTAACTGTTTTCTGTACGACACTTACCACATAAATATAAGTAAAATGTTATTTTACAATATTTATTAATAACTTTATACCTATTAACAGTATATATTCATCATCATTTCAAATCCATTTTTAATACTTATATCTACTGTTAGCAGGTACTAAACAACTCATCATAATTAATTCTGTGTGGTTGTTAAACCCCTCAACACAGGCTGTGTATTCAAGATCATTTCAAGGGTTGTATAGATGACATAAGTTGGTCCCTTGAGCTTAGAGAGAGTGAAGTTTCACCTTCAATATTTGTTTCAACCATTTAATTATGTAAGCACAGAATATCAGTCCCGCAATGTTACTGATCCCAGCGCTCAAAAGACAAAAAGTTCATGCACATTAGCTGCTGCTATAAAAAGGTCCTCAAAAAATATGTAGGGAAGATTTGATGGTCATCCAAGCATTAACAGCACTTAAAAGTTACCAAACATACTTAGTGCAAAAAATTTGAATGACATAAAACATGTGATAATACATAATCATCACTGCATAAAAAACATGTAGAAAAAAATATTGACTGCATGTTTTTTATGTAGTGATGATTATGTATTATCACATGTTTTATTCAATGTCATTCAACTGTTTGGTAACTTTTAAGAGCTGTTAATGGTTGGATGACCATCAAATATTTCTTGCATATTTTTTACATTTAATTATGTCGTTTAAAGCAAGAACAACAGTATATTTTTAAAGAGAAACTATCAACAAATTGATAAAAAAAAAAACTGTAAGCGCAAATATTTGAGTACATGAAGTAATACAGCAGGCAATATGAGAGCAATAATGACTCGATAGTCCATACATACAGCAACAGTTCTTAGGGTGAGGTGGCAGGAGGCAGCTGTCCTCAGAGAAAAGCCAGCTCTGTAAGCAGATTGAGAAAGGGGGAGAAACACAGGAAGCGCCAACCTGAGTGTAGTATATTAGATGCGATTTAGTATCAAAGTAAGTAATGCACTTACAGGAAATAACAGAAAAACAGGCTCATCTGTAAATGGTGGTGTCTGCAGGTGTAGATCGGCATCCAAAACGAGCATCCACAGATCTGGCAGATGACTGGGGGAGCATCAGTCCATCAATCCGTCAGGCCTGTAGAAGGAGCTGATGCTCCGAGCGAGTAGCCTCTTTTATTCAGTTGTTTCTCCCCTGATGTCTCTCTGCTTCCTGGTGACGTCATCTCCCTGCACTCCATGGAGGCCCAGACCGCCCTCCTGGTGGTCACAGGATGGATTGAGGCTCCCCCAGTCATCTGCCAGATCCGTGGATTCTCGTTTTGGATGCCGATCTACACCTGCAGATACCACCATTTTCAGATAAGCATGTTTTTATGTTATTTTCTGTAAGAGCATTATTTACTTTGCTAATAAATCATATCTAATGATTTGTGTCTCCCCCCCTTCCTCAACAAATTTAAATAGCTGTCAGTTTTGAATTAGCCTAACAGTTGCCAGTTGGAAATTACATAATTCATGCTGGATAAATGAATATTGATAATTTGGTATAAAATAATATACCACAAGGTTTGTCATATCATCTTGTTATAATGAAAATTTAAGATTTATCTTTCCTACTGATTTTTTAACAGCATCTGTAGACATGCATCTCAGTGCAGAGATGATGAAAGCAGCCATATTTTAAAACAAAATCCCCCATGACCTCTATTTCTTATCTTTAATTAGAATTTCATATTTTCAGATATTTTTGAAAAGAGATTGTCCTTTAATATGCGTTTAATGCATTTTTACTTATTATAAAGAGCGGCGGAATATGATTCCTTGATAATAATAATGATAGAGTTTAAGATTTATATTAACTTAATGGCATTTTTATAGAGAAACAATGAAAATATATTAAACTTAGTAAAAGTGCAGTTTGCCTTTTCTTTTTTCAAATTAGTGGATCTAACATACAATATACTTTCCATGTTAAAATAAGCTAAAATCAATGTACCACAAGACCTCATTCTAATGGATGCTATGTGAGAGGCATACAGTATGGAGGTGGGTGAGTGGCTCCAAACACAGACAATGTGCCATTGGGGCTGTCACCTGCCCCTCTGCATGCATGTCTAATTGGGGCAAGTGACTGTGTCCATACAGCTGCTATATTCCCATAGAGTAACAAAGGCTGTCTGCATACAGCTCTAGATGGCTCTAGCTGCATTAACAAATGGCCTAATTTAGTAGTAATGAAGGGGTAATTGGGAGGAGCAGGGGTTCCTTGGTGGAACCAGTAGTTCAACACTTCTGCAAGTGTCGTTTCCAGAAAATGAGTCTTCAAAAAGGCATCATTCCTTGTTATACATCTTTTATTGGTGTTTGAATTTTAGCAACAGTTTCACTAATTCCACACAAGCTATTTAGTAAGTATTTAAGTAATATTTAAGTGTTACATGTACAGGTATTTGTTACCTCTCATAGATATCACAACACTCATCTGATTGTTGTCTCTCCAAGCGAATGGCTTTGTTCAAGCATTATGCAGGGTCAGCATCCTTGACTGAGTTGCTGGCTCAGATATCACAGTCATGCAAATTTTAGTGCCTGTGAAGTATTTTTTGCTATATAAAATCCTGGTGCCTGTGTAGTTCATGACTGTGTTCATAAATATCTGACACAGATTAGTTCCTGCTGCAGGTTCTCACCTTGTAACTTGCTAAAAGGTACTGGGTCATCAGACACTGCTGATTGCTCAGTTCTCCCCTCTGCTCTGAGCAGATAGTGGTGACTGTCAGTTTACAGCTCTCTTCTCTGCCCCTCCAGCGCTCACCGGAGTACTAGGCTGTGAAAGGGACAAAAGCGGCTGACTCAGTGAGAGGCTGAGCCAGCTGCTGGTCCAGGCTTCTGGACAGATCCCAACCATATGGTTTAGCCCACTGTTGACTGAAAGTAGGTCATAACAGAACAAACTGCACTCCTGTGATCCATAGAAGAGGTATAGCTAAAAATGTTGCAGTCTCATTGCAGGGGTAGAGGAGACTGGGAAACTGCTTCCTTCTGCCTGAAGCATAGAAACATGTACCGATACTTAGCTGAAGCTCAAGACTTTTAGTGGTAAAAGGTACAGCTTTTTTTAAACATTATACAGATACAGGCAGTCCCCTAGTTACAAACATTCGACTTACATACAACTCATACTTACAAACTGAGAAAGACAACAGGAAATGAGAGTAAATCAACCCCAAGGAAGGGAAATTCTCTCCAATAAGAGTTATCATGGGGAAAAATTGTGTCTCCACTGAAGGTTTATCACCAAACTTTGTTTCCACACAACCCAACATTTTCTAAATCCAATTGTCACAGGGACAGAAAGTGTGTTGAAATCTTCTGAACAGGGGTACAGACAGCACAACAAATGTTACATGGGTGTTAACTCTTCCCTACACTATCCAAAAAAGGTAAAAAATAATTTTTAACTGCAGTTGTACCTGTCCTTACATACAAATTCATACATACAAATTCAACCTAAAGCAGTGCTCCAGCTGCAATTTTTTTTAAGTCAACAGCTACAAACGCTGTAGCTGCTGACTTTTACTAAGGACACTTACCTGTCCAGCAAGCCTGCAATGTCGGCCGCCTGAAGCCAATCCGTCCATCAGATCGAATGCCGGCGCTGCAATCTTAACAAAGGGAAACAGGCAGTGGAGCCTTGCGGCTTCACTGTCCATTTCCTACCACGCATTCGCGAGTCACGTGCCTTTTTGTGAATGGATCTGTTGTTTTCTGGGACATGTCCCAGAAGACAATGGGGCAGCTCGCCGAAGAGGAGGAAGTGCTACGGAATAAGAAGAGGCAGATTAGGAAGACAGCCTAGCAACAGGGGTTTATGGTAAGTAAAGAAATATTTTTATTTCACATTTTTTAACATTTTTTGTGAATGTTAATGTCATTGTTTTTTAGGGTGGCCCCCCACTTTTAGAACAAACCTACAGAACCTGTCCTGTTTGTAACCCGGAAGCTGCTTGTACTCTATATTTTGACATGTCAGGGAGGTTTTTCTGCTTACTGGTAAAGTTTCTCAAAGGTTCACACTAAGTGCTAGGCAATTGCATCTTCTGAGGATGTACTCATGGGGTGAATTTACTTCAAACCAAATAAGAAGTTTATATTGGAAAGGAATTTTGCACGCGGAAAAGGGATTTTCCTCTAGCTTAGTAAATGAGAAAAAAAAACTCTTTTAACCTCCATCGTCCATTGACATGCAAGCAAAAAAATAGATTGTTTTCATTATTCTCCTTGAACATGATTTGGTATTCTTTGTAAAGTGAGTTTTTACCACATTCACCAAGCTAAGAAAAATATCCACTGCAGAGTGAAGAATTAATATCTTAGTACTCTGGGGTCAGGAAAGTCTATCAGGCTCTGCCCACAGGGCCACATTATTGATTCACAGATGCCATGGAATCAGCGAGCTACAACTACCATGAGCCTGTGCTGCTGACAGCTTGTAGTTTTCAATGAACTACCAGAGTGCTAATGAGTGCTCTAAATAGTTCATTGAGCTTCCTGTCATTCAGTAACTGCCTGCCCATACCCAATGCACAGGCTACAGCTACACTGACAATTTGTAGGAGCCTGGCATTACACACAAGATCTGCTGATTGTGGGGGAAGTGCTTTACAGGCTCCTAAAAAAATAATAACTGGAAATTTTGTTTACCTGCAAAAAATGTGGATTTATTTATTTATTGTAAAGATGAACTTATACTTTAAAGAGAGCATGGTGTTGATTTACTAAAATGGAAGCATGTAAAATCTGGTGCAGCTCTTCTTCGAAACCAATCAACACCCATTTTTTTTGTCAAAGCTTCATTAACCACTTACAGACTGGACCATTTTGCTGGTCAAAGACCAGACCACTTTTTGCGATTCGGCACTGCGTCGCTTTAACTGACAATTGTGCGGTCATGCGACGTGGCTCCCAAACAAAATTGACGTCCTTTTTTTCCCACAAATAGAGCTTTCTTTTGGGGGTATTTGATCACCCCTGCGGTTTTTATTTTTTGCGCTATAAACAAAAATAGAGCGACAATTTTGAAAAAAACGCATAATTTTTTACTTTTTGTTATAATAAATATCCCCCAAAAATATATAAAAAACATTTTTTTCCCTCAGTTTAGGCCGATACGTATTCTTCTACATATTTTTGGTAAAAAAAATCGCAATAAGCGATTATTGATTGATTTGCGCAAAATTTATAGCGTTTACAAAATAGGGATAGTTTTATGGCATTTTTATTAATAATTTTTTATTATCTATTTTTTTACTAGTAATGGCGGCGATCAGCGATTTTTATTGTGACTGCGACATTGTGGCGGACACATTGGACATTTTTGACACATTTTTGGGACCATTGTCATTTATACAGTAATCACTGCTACATAAATGCAGTGATTCCTGTGTAAATGACACTGGCAGTGAAGGGGTTAACCAGTGGGTGGCAGTGTAGGGGTTAAGTGTTCCTAGTGGTGTGTTACGAACTGTGGGGGGGTTGGGCTTTCATTTAATGAACACTGATCTCTGCTCCAATCACATGGAGCAGAGATCAGCGTCACCAGTTGCTAGGCAGAATGGAGAAATGCTGTTTACACGGCATTTCCTCCATTCAGCCGTGATGATCGCAGGGTATGCCCGCAGCGATTGATCCCCTGGGACCCGCGACCTGACTCCCGAGGGTCCCGACTGGCACGCGAGGGCGCCACCGGCGGCGCGCTCACGCTGGCAGTGTGGCATTGAAGATTGGACGTACATGTACACCAATATGCCTGCCCGTGCCATTCTGCCGACGTACATCGGCGTGCGCTGGTCGGGAACCAGTTAAACAGGCTGAAGTTAGAAGCTGATTGGCTACCATGCACAGCTGCACCACATTTTGCACTCCCCAGTTTTAGTAAATCAACTCCACTGTCTCTCTCCACTGGCCCATTTGAGGCAAATTGAAAGTGCCTTCAGATAGCTTACTCCCCCAGCAAATTATACCCATTTTCCCTATAGTCCCTTGCTGCTTTACTCCATTAGAGTCGTTGTTCCATTGTAGCAATGGAGCAGGGCTGTTGGGTATGGGAGAGCATGTGAACTCCCAATGTGACAATACTCTGCTAGACTGTTAAGCCTGAACTCTGGTCACTTGGCAAGACAGTGACATCATATTTCCATGTAAGCTTCAACACCAAGTTTATTAAGCATGGACTCCTACAGCAAGGACGTAGCAAGACGTGTGAAGTGTGAATTGGTGAGATGGGCTATAAGCAGACATTATCGCTTTTTTTGTAGCAGCCTACTTTCTCTAATACTAGCATAATAATAGCCATCAATTTAACAGAAAACATATTTGCCCTGAAAAGGGTACTAATGTAAAAATCCGTTGAAGTATATTCAAGCCCAAAAACACAAATGTCATGTATTGCAGTTTACCAATCATTAGAAGTTGAGGCTGCATTCATTTTCTTTTCAGTTTTCTTTTTTAATTTCATCTTCATCTGATGATTTTGCCAGTATAATTACAAAGTTACAATTTGATTTTAAACCTCCTTTCCTCCAGTCTAAAATTGTAACAATATGTACCCATGCATAAACTAGGATTAAACTGTAACTTAATGTACTAAATCTATGAGGGAGACATACAACATTGCCACCATATTCTGCTGATAGGATTGGATTACAAAACACCTTCCATTTTTTACCATTACATAGGGATGCAGAGGTGCACACAAAAAAGCTGATAATATTGTTTTTGTTTTAGTTCAAAACATGTTTTGTTACAAATACACTGAATTTCTTTCAGCCTCAATTTTTCTGTACTATCCTGAAAGAAATTTATAAAATGAATGCAGCAACCACATCCAAGGAATGGTAAACTGCAATATATTAAAAAAAAAAAATTCTTAGGTATACAGTTATAGTGATTCTATTTTACAAACAATGTATTACAAGACAGACATGACTTACAAAATAGTGTATAGAACACGATTCTCTTAAGTTTGATTATTATTAACTTAGTAATGAGATTCCTGCAGTTTTACTCTCTTCTAAATGACATGGTTAGGTCACAGTGTCACTTTCATTCATACTTTAATTTCTCAAAAAGCTGCAAAGGTTCCATGAGCTTTGTAAAAAAACTACAGAATGAATAAACGTGACACTGTGACCCATCCATGCCACTTAGCAGAGAGCAACACTGCCAAAGTCTCATAACTATGGTAATAATGTACAGACTTTAGAGATTCTTGTTAAACAAGCGTACATTGTGAAATCTATTCTGTAATTGCTGGCAAATGTTAACCCCCCCTCCCCCCCCGTACCCCAGTTTTGTCACTGGGATGGGAAGTGATGAGACATTTCCTCAGCAAGATTACCTTACATAGGATTTAGCCCTTCCACAGAAATGTAAAAAATGTAATATTTTGGGTATACAGTAGTTCTAACAGCCAGGTAGTAGTAATTTTACAAGGATACGTCATAATTTTCAAAGCTGGGAAACTTTGACACTGGTTAATCCTGGGACAATAATATTAATCCTGGTACAGTAATTCTCAAATTTCAGCGGCAGTACTAAAACGTTTTTTTTCTTGAAAGTCAACTTCTGAAACTAGAGGTGCCACCTGATAACAACCTTCTTAACCCCACAGTTTGGTTTCCATCTGCAGCACTCCACTTAACACCTTCCCACCAGGCCTATAGCACATTGACAACCAGGCAGGTGATTTACCATGCTGAATGGACATCATATGACGTCCTTCACATTGTGCCACTCGTGGGTGCCCCTTGGACACATCGCATCACTGATCAGGGTAAAGAGCTGATGACGTGGACTCCAACAACAGCTGATAACATGTAAACAAATGATGGTTATTGGCATTTCTTTCCATTTCCTTTCCTCAGCACTGTCATTCAGAGGAATGTAAAGATGATAACTGGCTTTCCAGTTATCAGGGACATTTACACTGATAATCAGTGCAGCGTATCAGCATCCATCAGTGCCCATTAGTGCAGCATATCAGTGCCCATCAGTGCAGCATATCGGTTCCCACCAGTGCAGCATATCATTGCTGCCTATCGGTGCCCATCAGTGCTGCCTTATCATGCAGTCTCATCAGTGCCCATCAGTGCCTTCTCCTCAGTGCTCATCAAATTACTTTCTGCAAAATTGTATAACAGAAACAAATAAAAAAGGTATTTTTCAAAATGTTGTCTTTTTTTGTTTGTTTAGCAAAAAAAAAAAAAAAACTGTGGTGATTAAATAGAACCAAAAGAAATATCTATATTCTAAAAAAAGATAAACATTTCATATGTGTACAGTGTTGCTTGACTGCAAAATTGTAATTTAAAGTGTGACAGCACTAAAAGCTGAAAATTGGCCTGGGCAGGAAGATAAGACTACTTATATTCTCCCTCTATAGTTCCACCCTGGATCAGTGGATCACCTCCCACAGGTTCCAATACCATGCCAATGCTAATGACACCCAAATCTGTATCATAACTTCTTAGTACACCCCTCACTCTACTCAGGCATTATTTATCTTTCAAACCGATATATAAATATGGATGTCACACCACTTCCTCAAACTCAATATTTCAAAAACTAAGTTCATTTGACATCCAGAGACCAATAGCATAACTATGAGTTCCTTAACTTTTTGTCAGGGTGCTAGGCATAATCTTGAGTGCTGAGCTTTCCTTAGTGCCAACATCCCAAACTGTCCAAAACATTTCCAAAAGGTGCCCCTTTTTTTACGACACCACAAAGCTACTAATTTACTTCTTGCTTTTCTCTTCCCCGCCTGTTGTAACTACTGCCGCGTGGCCCTACGTTTAAAAAAATCCATTCCCCCTTCAGTTTCTCATGAATGGTGCTGCTAGACTTCCACCAACAGTCATTGACAGAGGGGGGAGAAGTGAGTGATCAGCTGTGTTTGATTGCTCAGTTCTCACTGCAGAGACGATGGGGGAAAAATGCAGCATCCACCTAGGTAAGTATAATTTTTATTTATTTTTTACTTTCACAAACTTCTCTTTTAATATATTTTCCCAACAGTACTGTTTAATGATTCTAGATGTCTGCATCATTCATCTTTCTCTGGCCATCCTGGATCCATCCTGTGATTAGGCAGTGAAAAAAAGATTCAGCACAGTGTTGAGCTCATCTCTCTGTCACTCTGCTTTCTCTTCCAATTGGCATGCTTCTTGTCAGCATCGGAACTCATTTATTCTTGCTACTTATTTCTCTAACATTTCATCTTTGCTATAAAGCATATAGAAGGCTACATTTAGACCAAATTCAGGTGCTTACACTGTTTGTATTAAAAAAAATACATTATTAAATACATATTATTCATTACAGAGCTGCAATAAATTGTGTTGTTTGTATCTGCCAGGCACTTAGCCTTAAGAACTTTAAAGACTGAGGACACAACATGTAGCAACACACATTCTTTTTTGTTTATAGATAAGCAGAAGCAGCAAAGATTTTGACGTCCTTGTCCTTCATTAAACCATAACCAAACACACAGCATAGAACAATGTCTTACAAATTTAAGAAGCAGGATACTACATCACTAGCTGTCATGATAACAAAAAACACCAAACCATGAGCACAAGCTTCACACTTAGGTTACAACAAAAACAAATAATGCTTAATCATACAGCAAAGCTATTAAAGAAAGTAGCATCATGAAGAAATGATAGTTTCATTAACCAGTCTAATATATCAATGTTCTGCCTATACATTATATTCAATACGTTTTTAGGCTTGTCATGAAGTATTGATTTGTATTCACTAACCTTTCAGTTTAATGTCAGTGGTGTGGTAATGTTATCTATTTGTTCTACTGTAAGAAGATCAAGAGGTTTGCACTTAAATGTTTCTAGTTTCATAATCATGACTGCTATCAATGTAATTGGCTACTCCTTCCATTTATAAGATGTGGGTCTATATTACATGTTATATTTATATTCTTCAGAATTGTATTATAGGCAGTATTAGAAATTATTTATGTAAAGTTGATCCACTGGGTGGTAGTGTGGAGATCCACTCATACTTTGGTAACAGACATCACATCCAAAAGATATATATATATATATATATATATATATATATATATATATATATATATATATATATTCAATAGATCTGAGAAATTTTACAAATATTGACTTTATAAGCACTACATCAAATAAAAAAAAATGTTTTCATTGTACACCAATTAAAAACATTTTAAAATCAATGACACCACTTTGTTAATTGGGCCTATTATTGGATGGAGGAACTTCCCCTATATATGGTATACACTTAGTACTTATAATGACAGTTCAATATGGTATTTAAACAGGGGGTGTCACCATCCTTGTGTTAAAGCTCTACACTGCCACCTTGGCTGGATATATAGTTCTGCAGTTAAATACCACTATAGGACCTCAATCTAATGCAGGAGGCCCCCAATAAAATATGTCCACTTAACACAGATCCTAATACCCATCCACTAATTTAAAGGTTCTCTGAATATTAATTAATTTGCATAAGAACCTTCACCGCACCCCAGGCTAATGTGTCACCCTATTTTTAAAATGACTGAATAGCAAAACAGATGTGCATTCTTTTTAAAAGTAAGGTGGCACATTGGCCTGGGGTAAGGTGAATGCTCTTATGCAAACTAATTAATATTCAGAGAACCTAAAAATTAGTGGATGGGTATTAGGATCTGTGTTAAGTGGACATATCTTGTTGGGTGCCTCCTGCATTAAATATATGTCCTCTAGTGGTAATTAACTGGGGAACTATATGTCTAGCCAAGGTGGCAATTGTCCTAATTGACAATCTGTTATATGAATAGATTTTATACGTGCATATACAGTGGGGCAAAAAAGTATTTAGTCAGCCACCAATTGTGCAAGTTCTCCCACTTAAAAAGATGAGAGAGGCCTGTAATTGTCATCATAGGTATACCTCAACTATGAGAGACAAAATGTGGAAACAACTCCAGAAAAGCACATTGTCTGATTTTTTAAACAATTTATTTGCAAATTATGGTAGAAAATAAGTATTTGGTCACCTACAAACAAGCAAGATTTCTGACTCTCACAGACCTGTATCTTCTGCTTTAAGAGGCTCCTCTGTCCACTCATTACCTGTATTAATGGCACCTGTCTGTGACAACCTTGTGAAGACTTACAGAAAATGTTTTACCTCTGTCATTGCCAATAAAGGATATATAACAAAGTATTCAGATGAACTTTTGATATTGACAAAATACTTATTTTCCACCATAATTTGCAAATAAATTCTTTCAAAAATCAGATAATGTGATTGTCTGGATTTGTTTCCACATTTTGTCTCTCATAATTGAGGTATACCTATGATGACAATTACAGGCCTCTCTCATCTTTTTAAGTGGGAGAACATGCACAATTGGTGGCTGACTGAATACTTTTTTGCCCCACTGTATATTGTCCTATGTTTAGAGACACTAAGACTGGGTTCAAACTAGCTGAGGCCATGGCTCACAGCAGGGGGTCAGGTGTGTGTCTGTTCACCATTTCAGGAGCGAATCAGGTCTGAATGTTTGGCTGAATTAGCACCTGAGGCTGTGTTCATACTGATTTCAAAACTAGTTGCGGGTTTTTTGCATGACAGATGAGTGTGACCGGCTCTCAATAGACTAAAATTGGGTGCCCCCTCCCTCCCTCTCCTATGTAAATTTGGCCCACTCCTTCCTGTTTAATGAATGTGATTCCCTTCAAAATTGTAGGACTACAAGTTCCAGCATGAACATCTGAGATCTCATGAGAGGGGGTGGGTGAGAGAGAGGGGGGTGGGTGAGAGCGGGTTAGAGAGAGGGATGATGAGAAGGGGGATGAGAGAGAGAGGGGGTGGGAAAGAGAGAGGGAGAGGGAGTGGGAGAGAAAGAGAGGTGGGAGAGAGGGGTGGGAGAGAGAGTGATGCACCTATCTCCTGCCCATTCTCATCCTCTGGGCCTTCCGTCAGTCTGTCTTCCTGTTGATGACAAAGCTGGGAGTGGAGTGGAGGCTGAAGAAGGAATGACGGCTCTGGGAAGCGCCAGGGATGCTGCGCCCACTGCTATTCAGGACAAGGTGGTGCCATAGCAGTGGATGTCTTCTCCCTCCCTGGTTCTTGGTTTTAGCCAGCCTCTGGGGATGGTGTTCTGTCAAAAGCGCCAACTCGTCAAAATCTCCAATTACTTCACTTCCCATTTCTCTCTTGCCGTAGTAATTGCAGATTTCGACAACATGCCTGTTTTCACAGAACATTGGCAGCTTATACACTACAGTAGACAATATAATGAGTGGGCATTGTTAGTTTGCCCGCTAGTAACCAACAACATGGCTGCCTCCAAGGCAGCAACAGCTTTGTTACTGCTTAGCTATTGTTCTGTCAAAACAGCCGACTCGTTATATGTATGTATATATATATATATATATATATATATATATATATATATATATATATATATATATATACATATATAGATAGATAGATAAATAGATAGCTATACAGATATATCTATCAATATGGATATGGATATATAAAGATATACACAAACACATATGCACAAAGACACCATATTTTTACTACATTATTTCTTATAACATTATAAGTCAATATCCCACATACGGTACTTCTGTTGTTCCCGTAACTGTGTTAGAAAAGTTTGCCATCAATTTCTCTAAGTGTCTGTGGCAATTAGCTAAATGTTGATGATGACTTGATTAATAGTAGTGTTAAATATTGATTGTGTAATTGTGACTGAAGCATGGTATAAATCTTCTACACAATAGAATGGTTAACTAACAGGCACAAGACAAAGAACACCACAAATTACTGTCAGCAGCAATGAAATTCTTTCATTTTAGGGCCTTAGGGATGCATACCTGTATGAATGTTTTATAACTGTCACTTTTTAGTCACTGAAAGTTCCAATTATGTTCTGTAATGGAATATACAGATGATGACTTATGGCAGTTTTATTTATAAGCATCATAAAAGATAAGTAGCAAAATTATATATATATATATATATATATACTTTTTTTTCTTAAATACATTGAAAATGGATCTAAAATCATATCAGAATACCAGTAAAACACATCTCTAAGTAAGACAGCCAAGTCAACATTACTTGTCATATAAATCAGTCACATAAATAAAAGTTTATGACCATGATTTAGGTTTTCAGCATATTGCTGTCAATGTATAATATTATTGAAGCACCTGTTAATTAGAAGATTCATTATTTGTTCTTTTGCCAGCCAATTTCAGTATATCCCCCTTGATAAGCTAATTTGTTGAAAAAAAACCCATAAAATTTAAGAATGTCACTGCTGAAAATTCATAAAATATGTCTGGGAATATGTGTGCATTCTTACCAACAAAGCAACAAAGGACACAAAGGTAACAACTACCAATGCTTTCTGTTCTGCCATTGTACCAATGGAAACAGGCTCATAAGTTATATTATGGCTTAATGATGCTTTCATGCATACAGGTCTGTTATATTTTGCAAGTTATTTAGCAGCTGTTATGAAAGAAAACATATAGTGAAAGAAATAAGTAGGGTGCCATTGCTGACTTCTCTATAAAAATTCTTAATGCCTGACCGTCTTTCATTAGCTTACTGCATGATGAACTGCATGCAAACACTGTGGTGAAAATCCCTGATTTGATTAGTTATTCCTTGTGAATGGTTTAGCAGATGTGACTATTATTTTTTTATGGTTATCATTCACTTGTAAACAGCTACAATTTTATGTAGCATTGACCATTAAATAATAAGGGTTATATATACATCTAGTCATAGAAGGAAATGATGACATAACTGAGATGAGTTCATCTACAGTCACACAGCTAAAAAAGTTGCAAGCAAATTAAACCAGAAGCTCAGTATGACAGGTAAGAAGCTTTTTTTTTAAAAAGAGCTCAGCAATGATGGCCTACATTTTTTCTTTTAACACTGGTTCCCCTAAAGTGTGTGTAAGCCCAAATATAAAGTTCAATAAAAGGTAACATTCCTCTTAATAACTTTTGTTGTTTGGGGGTTTGGAAGAAGGCAGGAATATTAACCAATTTGGTGGGAGCGTTATTACCTCCGCTACTACACTTGACAGCTAGAACAGCATGTCCAGGGCAGCCATCAGAAATTTTGGGGCCCCTTACACAGCCTTAGGCCACATCCCCCCCCCCAGGCCTGACCATCAACATTTCATAGGGCCTACCCACTGGCTGTACCACCGAATCTGCTCACTGACATCCCATACCAAGTCCCGGCCCTCCTCCTTCCCTTGTCCTCTTCCTCCTTCTCTTTGAAGCCACTTTCAGACTGAGGCGCTGGCCACATTTATAGTAGAGTGCCGCTAATACTTTACCGTAGTTTTAGCATCGCTTTTTGGATGCTAGCGGGGCACGTTTAACCCTTTTTCAGCTGCTAGCGGGGATTAAAAGGGCCCCGCTAGCGGCCAAAAAGCTCCGCAAAAACGTCAGTAAAGCGCAGATTAAACTAGTGGCACTTTATCATCAAAGTGGCTAACGCCTCAGTCTGAAAGTGGCTTTATTGCTTTCTGTCTCTGGTCTTCATGCTCACAGCTTTGGCAGCGCTGGTCATTGTTTTCAATGGCAGGGGCGGTTTAGGAGTGGTGTATACACTGCTCCCACACTGCCGCAAAGATGCTGCTTTCAGGACTTTTTTTCCCATCCCGCAAGTGCACCATCCCAGTGTGAATGCCCTCAGGGGCGCTGCAGCCCCACTGGGGCTGCAGAAGAGGCCGTTTACAGGCGCTTTTTAGGTGCTATTTTTAGCGTAAAACACCTGAAAAATGCCTCCAGTGTGAAAGTAGCCTAACAGGACACATTCTATAGCAAACCCACATAAAAAGTTACCTAGGGGGGAGATACATAAATAACATTCCACTTAGTGCATGTGTGTACAGACACAGCATCTGCGGGGGGGAGGAGATAGGACATTGATGCAGAAAAGGGGTAGAAAGTAGCATGCTGATGACTGGAGGTGCGTGTCAGGGAGAGCTCTTCCTGCCAATCACTTCTGATCCCTCCTCAGCACTCCACTCCCCATCTCCTCCATCTGCTGCAGGGATGAGCTCTGTTGAATGTAAGCAATCTATCTTCTCCTCCTGCTACCCGATATCCTCAATGTCTGCAGCTCTGCCACTAGTGATGTGAAGGAGATCAGGCACTGGGGGGAGCAGCGGGAGGAGAACATCAGATGAGACCACAGGTGACCCCCCGTTGGTGACCCCCCGTTTCAGTCCTGTTCCTGGTCACAAGAAGCTGTCCCACTATGGCTGTGAGACCCTCTATACTTTCCGTCATTCTGCCACACTTCCTGGTTGCCAGGGCAACGCCAAGCTCACTCTTCACAGGCATTGCTGATTTGAAGCCTCCGGATGCACTTCTGCTGCAATTGGTAGAGGGGGAGGTGGACGAAAACTTTTCCACCCACCTCCCCCTCCACCAATCCCAGCAGAAGTGCATCCTGAGGTGTCTAAGCAGCGCTGTGAGGTGTGATATTGGCATTGCCCCGGCAACCAGGAAGTGTGGCGGAATGGCCGAAAGTGGCTGTCAATCATTCAGCCTTCAGGCAGCGGGTGAAAATACTTTGGGGGCCCGAGTCGCTTGGGACATCTGGGCCCCTTGAGATGCCAGGGCCCCTTACATGAGTGTGGGCTGTACCCCCCTGATGGCAGGCTTGAGCGTGTCAATAGTTGTGCAGGCACTATCAAGTCCTTAAAAACCACTTGCTTGATTTACTGTTTACATTTTTTTGTGAATGAGTTCCCCCTTATTGTTAAATAATAATAGATAATAATCCAGATTTGGATAAACCCTCCATCTGCAGACCCTCAGAACCTTTAGGCCAAGGTTGTGGGGAAGGCCCTTGTTCTCGAAACATGGGTACCTCTCCATATTGAGGGCATACAGCTGGTGTTGATTGGGGGGGGGGGGGCATATGCAGGTGCAGATTAACGGTCAGGTATGGATTTTTATGGGGTTGCACACAATTATTTTTTAACCTCTTAGAATCCGTACCAGACTCAGAGCACACATTTTTTAATTCATGCATGAAAAAATTACATTTACAGTTTAAATTGCAAAAGTCATATTTTCTTGTTGGCTTAAAAAAAGTATGCATAACTCTTGAAAGGTCCCTAAAAATATTTTTGGCAATTTAAAGCTCCAGCCACTTTTTTTGAACTTGGCATTATAAAGTGCCTTATCACTTTATAATGCTGCATTGTATTTTTTTTCTGTAGTTTATATAACCTTATGTGCACAGGGGAATGCTCTTCTTCCAGACGACCTCACTGTGGCAAGGTACATAATTTCCAGCTGTGCATTGGCTGCTGGAATATGAGTTTCATCAATCCCAGGAGTCAGCCGGCATCCTCCGATGGTAGCATTGTGTTATTTCCAAACAGGAAATGATGCGATGCAAGGCAACAATGAGTGTGCCACTCTTTGTAGTTTATGCTCATGCACATGATCGGGAGGTGCATGCTGGGTATGCTGAAGATGAGAGCATGCTTGGAGAGGACAGCAAGGTCAGTTTCCAAAAAAATAAACATTTAGAAGATGTATGTTTAATACTAATTATGTTTCGTATTACTATAAGTCCAAACATCACAGGGGTGTTTAAAAAAAAACAGCTGGAATTCCACTTTAAAACCTTTTTTCTTTTCTTACATCAGGGGACACAGAGCCATAGTAATAACTATATGGGTTATATCGGACCATCAGGTGCTGGACACTGGCACGCCCCTTAAGGCGCGTACTTCCCCCATATAACCCCTCCCATTGCTGGGAGTCCTCAGTTTTTTTGACAGTGTCTATGGTGTTGGGAACGAGTAAGGATGTGTTGTACTGAGCTGCACGGGCAGTAATCCTTGATGAGAGCCAGCCATCCTGACTGGATCCATTCTGGTGTCTGTGTAATGGGCTAAATGAATGGTACCTGGGCCTCGTAATCCAAAGAAACGAGGTTTTGCTTGCGAATGCTTCTCTTTGAGAGCTGGGCCCTGGGAATCAGTACTTTTTGGTAGTGGGGCCAATAAAAGTTTACTGACAGGGTGCTGTCGCAGGTCCAGGATTGTGGGATAACCTGAGAGTTCCCGGGTTCCTGAAGGTTTCCTTTAAGGTCTTGGAGCCTTTGTCTGGGGAAGAGAAACCACTACATTTTCTTGATGTAGTAAGAGCGATCTGAGTCTATCTAAAGGTGACTGCTCAGGTTCGCAAAACAGAGGTTTTGTTTGTACTGCCAGTGTCACGTACCTTCTAGTAGCGAGCCCGGATTGCGGAGAGAGGCTTCCCTTACGACTCCCACTACCGGTTTCCTGGCAATGTAACAGGGAACACAGGAGTAAGGAGGGGTACAGGTGCCTGGCAGGATCAACAGATGGGTAGGATGGGTAGGTGAAGTTCAGTGGAGCAGGTAATCACAGTGAATGGATCAGCAGGTAGTTTATAGCAGATAACACAGTTCAATGGAGCAGGTAACTTGATGATAAGCAGTGCAGGGAAGTAGGCAACTTGTAGCAGATGAACAGTGCAATATACACAAGTACTTGCAGCAGATAAACAGTTCAATATGAGCAGGCACTTGCAGCAGGTAAACAATTCAATAAGACAGGTGACTTGAAGCAGATGAACAGCGCAATATGACAAGTGGCTTGAAGCAGACAAACAGTGCAATATAAGCAGGTACTTGCAGCAGATAAGCAGTTCAACATGAGCAGGCACTTACAGCAGGTGAACAGTTCAATACAAGCAGGTTACTTGCAGCAGATGACACAGTTCAGTATAAGCAGGTTCACCTTTAGCAGACGGATGGTCAAAGCAAGCCGGATCGGATATCAGACAGGAACGAAGTACAAGGGAACAGGCAGGAGAATCGTCACAACAAGCCGGGGTCGGGTGCAGGCGGATAGCAGATGGGTCACAGGCAGGCCGGGTCAAACAGGAACAAACAATACGGATCAGGTCTCACAGGTATAACGCTGTAGAGCAGACAGCAGAGACCATTAGCCAGAGGCTAGTTTAAATAGGCCGTTTGGCGCCAACACGGACGCACGCACGCGACCGTGCACGTCCGTGCGTACCTGCGACGATCGTAAATCAGAAGACCTGGAGGTCAGTCTCTTCATGCGATTTTCATGACATTGCCCCCTCCCAAGGGGCAGCCTCCGGATGCCCTTTCGGGCAATTTTTTCCGGATGGGCCCTTTTAAAAGATTGAATTACGTTTTTTGCATGAATGTTGTCCTCGGGCTCCCAGGAGTTCTCTTCGGGACCATAACCTTTCCATTTGATTAAAAACTGGTTCTGGTTTCCTCTTCTTCTGAAATTTAGGATGGCTTCTATTTCAAATTCTTCTTCACCATCAACCAGGATCGGATCAGGAGGGGTGGTCTTTCGGTTAGGAAATGGATTGGGAGTGAAAGGTTTCAATAAGGACACATGGAATACCGGATGGACCCTTAGTGAGTCTGGAAGTTCTAGTTCGAAAGCAACTTCGTTAATCTTCCTTTTGACTGCGAAAGGTCCTAAAAACTTGGGACCTAGTTTCCTTGAAGGGCACGCCATTTTTAAGTTTACCGTGGATAGCCACACCAAATCACCAGGTACCAGTACTAACTCCCCTCGTCTCTTCTTGTCAAAGGTTGCCTTGTTGTGCTCTTGAGTTCTAGTCATTGTTTCTTGCAGAAGTTTGTTGTTGGTTGAGAAAAAGTTCATCTTATGCTGGACTGCTGGTACTGAGCATTCAGGAAGGGAGTTGGGTAGAAACGAAGGGTGGAAGCCATAATTGGCAAAAAAGGGTGTCTGTTTGGTGGCGGAATGGAGAGAATTATTATATGTAAACTCAGCTACTGGAAGCAGGGAGATCCAATCATCTTGTGCAAAAGAGGAAAAACAGCGTAAATATTGTTCGAGAGTTTGGTTCGTCCTCTCAGTCTGCCCATTGGACTGAGGATGATAGGCGGATGAGAAAGACAGTTCAATATTCAAGGCCTTGCAGAGGGACTTCCAGAATCGAGAGGTGAACTGTACCCCTCGATCCGACACTATATTGGCTGGTACCCAATGGAGCCTAATGATTTCCTTGATGAACACTGCAGTTTCAGAGGCTGAGGGGGTACCCTTCATGGGAATAAAATGTGCCATCTTTGACAGACGATCAACCACCACAAAGATAGTGGTATGATCGCCTGCCGGAGGCAATTCAACAATGAAGTCTAGAGACATCATTTTCCATGGCCTGTCTGGAACAAACAATGGTTTAAGGAGGCCCCAGGCCTTAGTTTTACAGTTCTTACTTCTAATGCACGTAGTGCAGGTGTTCACGTATTTCTTGCAATCCTCCCGTAACTGAGGCCACCAAAAAGTACGCTGTACCAAATCAATAGTTCTAGTGATACCAAAATGTCCAGCGAGTGCATGGTCGTGACACAGCTCAAGGATAGATACCCGCAGAGTTTGGGGGATGTAGATATTGTCTTTATACCACAATAACCCACCTCTGGTTTGTAGTTCTGGTTCTGAAAAAGGTCTTCGTCCCATGGAGGCTTGTCTAAGCCGGGAGAGAAGATCTTCCTGAAGCAGAAGGAAATTCCCAGGAGCGAGAATGGTATCTGGAGGAGAAATTTCCTGGGACTTGAGGAACATCCGTGACAAGGCATCTGGTTTTATATTCTTAGACCCTGGGCGATACGTCACATGAAAAGAGAACCGGGAGAAAAAGAGTGCCCACCTGGCTTGTCTTGGTTTTAGTCTTTTTGCAGATCTTAAGTACTCCAGGTTTTTGTGATCGGTAAATATTAAAATTGGATGAGAAGCTCCTTCCAACAAGTAGCGCCATTCCTCTAATGCAGATTTAATTGCCAATAGCTCCCGGTCTCCAACATCGTAATATTTCTCGGCTGCTGATAGTTTACGCGAAAAGAAAGCCACAGGATGGAGCAGGGCCTTGGTTCCTTGTCTTTGGGATAATATAGCTCCTACGGCGATTTCGGATGCATCCACTTCTAAAACAAATGGCAGGGAGGAATCTGGATGTCTTAAAATAGGAGCGGAGGTGAAAAGTCCCTTGAGAGTCTCGAATGCTTCTTGAGCTTCAGAAGTCCAATGAAAACGGGTTCCTTGTCTGGTTAGTTGTGTGATGGGTGCGACAATAGCCGAGAACCCCTTAATAAATTTGCGATAGAAGTTGGCGAATCCTTTCCTGTCTACAGGAGTTGGCCAGTCCAAAATCGCAGCGATCTTCTGGGGGTCCATTTTTATACCCTTACTAGAAATGATCAGCCCCAAGAATGGTATACTTTCCTGTTCAAACAAACACTTGTCTGCTTTTGCATATAGTCCGTGTTGGCGGAGCCGACCCAACACGCTTTTGACGTGCTTGCGATGGGCTTCAAGGGAGGAAGAAAAAATTAAAATATCATCTAAGTAAACTACAGCGAATAAGTCCAGAAAGTCCCGGAGCACATCATTGATAAAGTATTGGAAGGTAGCGGGGGCATTACACAAATCGAAGGGCATCACCAAACACTCAAAGTGTCCGAATCGGGTACGGAAAGCGGTCTTCCACTCATCTCCGGCCTTGATATGGATCAAGTTGTAAGCCCCGCGGAGATCGAGTTTAGTGAAAACCGTAGCAGTGCCCAGTCTTTGGAATAACTCTGGAAATAGAGGAAGAGGGTACCGGTTCTTTATAGTGATGTTGTTTAATTCACGGTAGTCTACGCAGGGTCGGAGAGTGTGGTCCTTCTTCTCAACAAAAAAAATACCCGCACCTGCTGGGGACGTAGATGGGCGAGTGAAGCCCTTCTTTAAATTTTCTTCAAGGTATTCTTTGAGTTTCTCCTGCTCTACCTCTGTTAAGGGGAAAACCCTTCCAAACGGAATTTTGGCTCCAGGAAGTAACTCAATGGGGCAGTCATAAGCTCGGTGGGGCGGGAGCACCTCTGCCTTTTGTTTACTGAATACGTCCAGGAATTCATGGTAGACTTCGGGAATGGCCTGACGTAAATCGATCTCTGAGTCAATAGATAATAAGGTTGCTGGTCTCAGGAAACCGGAGGAACCACAGAACTTCTGGCAATAGGGTGAAGAAAAAGTAATTTCTCCTGTAGCCCAATTTATGGTTGGATTGTGGGCCTGTAGCCAGGGCATCCCAAGTATTACAGGAAAAAGTGGGGAGGAGATAATGTCCATCCGGAGAAGTTCTCGATGCAAACCAGAGATAACAGTAGATAGAGGTGCAGTTTCTTGAGTTACAGGACCAGATTTAATAGCGGAGCCATCGGCCAAATGGATAGAGAGTCCACGGGTCTTAGGTAGGAGAGGAATTTGATGTTGGGCAGCAAAGGATGAATCCATAAAACAGCTGCATGCCCCGGAATCAATAATGGCGGGCGTCTGTAAAGTCTTTCCTGGGAACTGGAAGGAGACAGAAATGATAAGGTGAGACGAAAACTTTATTAAAGAGTCTGGGAGATCAGGAGGCATAGATGGACACTTATGGAGCTTAATAGGACAGTTCCTGACGTAATGTCCAGATTCCCCGCAATAGAGACATAGATTGTTATTCCACCGACGTTGACGTTCTTCGGGGGTAAGAGATGGTCGCAAAACCCCAAGTTGCATAGGCTCAGGTGTGTCAGACGTGGCCCCGGGTCGGGCGGCAGGTACTGGATGTAAATGGCTTGGGGCCTTTGGAAGCATCCAGGTTGGGCGAGAGAAACCTGTGGTCCTCTCGGATCTCCTCTCTCAGACGACGATCGATCTGTATCGCCAAGTCAATTAATCCATTTAAGGTCTGTGGAACACCGACTCTAGCAAGCTCATCTTTCAAAGAATCAGAGAGTCCCATGCGGAACTGATGACGAAGGGCAGCATCATTCCAGTTCGTATCCGCGCCCCATCGCCTGAACTCGGCCACATAATCTTCCACCGCCCTTTGTCCCTGCTGGAGGGTCCGCAAGGCGGTTTCTGCAGTCGCTGAAAGTTGGGGATCTTCGTATATTTGAGCTATTGCATCAAAAAAAGTGGTAAGATTAGCCAACGCTGAGTCCTTCTGTTCTAATAGGCGGTGGGCCCAGGTCTGGGGGGTCTCCAGAGAGTAAAGATACCACAAAACCCACCTTGGTAGCCTCTAGAGAAAAGGTCCGTGGTTGGAGGGCAAAATATAATTTGCAGGAGTTGCGGAAGGCCCTGAAGCCACTGCGATTCCCAGAAAATCGCTCAGGTGTGGGAACTTTAGGTTCTGGTGGTAACATCACAACTGTAGGTCCTGGTCCTGCTTCAGCTGAAGAAACTGATGGTTGAGGGGCCCCCAAGGATCCGGAGGGGTTAGAAAGAGCAATCACCCGTTCTTCCAGCTGGGTGTAGCCTTGCTGGAGGCCCTTAACTGCCTCAGAAAGTCCTGCCAGGTGCTGACAAAGTTCTTTAATGGCGGAGGCTCCCTGCTCGGGCTCAGACATTGGCTGTCTGCTACTGTCACGTACCTTCTAGTAGCGAGCCCGGATTGCGGAGAGAGGCCTCCCTTACGACTCCCACTACCGGTTTCCTGGCAATGTAACAGGGAACACATGAGTAAGGAGGGGTACA
This sequence comes from Lithobates pipiens, assembly GCF_037356315.1. Taxonomy (NCBI): domain Eukaryota; kingdom Metazoa; phylum Chordata; class Amphibia; order Anura; family Ranidae; genus Lithobates; species Lithobates pipiens. The sequence goes on from NW_027507718.1 coordinate 92,445,121, forward strand.
GGTGCCTGGCAGGATCAACAGATGGGTAGGATGGGTAGGTGAAGTTCAGTGGAGCAGGTAATTACAGTGAATGGATCAGCAGGTAGTTTATAGCAGATAACACAGTTCAATGGAGCAGGTAACTTGATGATAAGCAGTGCAGGGAAGTAGGCAACTTGTAGCAGATGAACAGTGCAATATACACAAGTACTTGCAGCAGATAAACAGTTCAATATGAGCAGGCACTTGCAGCAGGTGAACAGTTCAATAAGACAGGTGACTTGAAGCAGATGAACAGCGCAATATGACAAGTGGCTTGAAGCAGACAAACAGCGCAATATAAGCAGGTACTTGCAGCAGATAAGCAGTTCAATATGAGCAGGCACTTACAGCAGGTGAACAGTTCAATACAAGCAGGTTACTTGCAGCAGATGACACAGTTCAGTATAAGCAGGTTCACCTTTAGCAGACGGATGGTCAAAGCAAGCCGGATCGGATATCAGACAGGAATGAAGTACAAGGGAACAGGCAGGAGAATCGTCACAACAAGCCGGGGTCGGGTGCAGGCGGATAGCAGATGGGTCACAGGCAGGCCGGGTCAAACAGGAACAAACAATACGGATCAGGTCTCACAGGTATAACGCTGTAGAGCAGACAGCAGAGACCATTAGCCAGAGGCTAGTTTAAATAGGCCGTTTGGCGCCAACACGGACGCAGGCACGCGACCGTGCACGTGCCCGCGCACGCGCACCTGCGTGCGAACGCATGCGCGTTCGTACGATCGTGCGTACCTGCGACGATCGTAAATCAGAAGACCTGGAGGTCAGTCTCTTCATGCGATTTTCATGACAGCCAGAGGGTCCAAGATGTGGACAAGCAGTGTCAAGATCCCCTATTTTTCAAATAGATTTGTCAAGAGATTATTCAAGCTTCACCTTAACCTCCCTAGCGGTATGATTCAGTCCGGTTTTAGGTGCTGAAAGCGGTACAATTATTTTGCACGGAAATCTGGCTTTTATTTTGTAGTCCTGTAATTCTTAGGAATAACGCTCTTAAATCTGTTCAAACCAGAGTCTAGCAGACATCCCGGGTATGATAAAGTTTATAATATAATAAAGAATAATAAAAATTATTCAATAATGTAATCAAATCCTAAAACACAGAAAAATTTACACTTTTTGGTTGCTATGGACAATCTCCAAATTCCAGGCAGTAAAAAACAGTATTTATAATATAAAAGTGCATGCAGGGCACTGCACAGACCACTAGGGACAAAGGGGGTGTGTATTTTTTAATACAGCACTGTAATCTGTAAGATTACAGTGCTGTGTGTTTTGTGTGATTTTACTTTTTTGAATTTGCCGCCGTTCTCCGCTCCCGTGCGCCATAACGCCGCAGGGAACGGAGCTCGGCGGCATTCGGCACTGTGAATCGAGCGCAGGACTTCTCGATCACACAGCGCGGCGGACATCGCTGGATCCAGGGGACAAGGTGAGTAACTCTTCCTGTGTCCTCCCCTGCATCGAGCGAAGCCATCCCGAGTCTGGCTCGGGGTTACCGCTCCTATCAGTATATTCCTACCCCAAACCAGACTCGGGATTACCGCTAGGGGGTTAAAGAAGAAGATTCTTCCTTCTCATATTAAGATCACACTCATCCAGGGCGATTAGTGCCTCTTGGGTGGTGCATCATCGGGCCTCTATGGCTCGGATCTGTAAGGCCGTGACTTGGTCTTCGGTTCATACGTTTATCCGATTTTATCAAATCAATATTTAAGGTCATGTGGATATTGCCTTTGAGCACAGCTTATACTGCAGGCTGCAGTATGAGTCCTCTGGCCTCCTGTTTTTTGTTCTGTCTCCCCCCTTTAGTTGCCAATGCTATGGGACATCTCATATAGTTACTACTATGGCTCTGTGTCCCCTGATGTAAAAAAAGAAAATAGGATTTTTAAAACAGCTTACCTGTAAAATCCTTTTCTTTGATGTACATCAGGGGACACAGAGGCCCCTCCCTTCTTCTTATACACTTATATTGCTTGGCTACAAAACGGAGGACTCCCAGCAATGGGTTATATGGGGGAAGTACACACCAGTGTCCAGCACCTGATGGTCCAATATAACCCATATAGTTATTACTATGGCTCTGTGTCCCCTGATGTACAACAAAGAAAAGGATTTTACAGGTAAGCTGTTTTAAAATTCTGTTTTTCTTTGTAAATGTCAGTGCTTTAAAAAATCACTGATCCCATCCCAGCCAATTATAATTTTTTCACATGTCAACCCCCCCCCACCACCACCACATAATTTTTTAGACAACTCTTTATCTTTTAGTAAAATGGGTGTTTATGATTTGACAAATTCAACTCCTTTTGGTTGCAATGGGGTTTCGGTCAGCCAAACCCCGCTGAACTCAACCCAGGACAGTTCAGCTCATTACTAGTAGAATACTTCACTGAGCATGTCAAAGTTGATATAGTCATTTCCTGGCGTGATCACCAGGTACAAAAAAGAAGCATTAAATAGATTTGTGTATTAATGTTTTCTCCAATTTTTTTTATTTGCATCGCTACCATCTTCAACAAAATAGTAACATTTCATTGACTCTGAATACTTTCATATTAGTTTATAACATTTTTTAACACAATGCAGAATTTGAATCCTCATTTTGTCTTCTATGTCATAGGGGAATTGTGTTATAAGCACATGATCAAAAGTAAACCTAAACATTAAACTTAGAAATCATCTCTAACCAACTTACTTCTTTCAATTAATCACAGAAACTGGCTCATTAAGCCAGCCAGTGCCTGGTAATAAATCAAATACAGCTATAAAGTAGTCATTTACCGCTGCTGTACAAGCATACTGTATTTATTTTATTATCACACAGATTTTCTGAAAACATATAATACGAAAGCAAAATACAGATTCATACTGACATGTTTTTTTTTTTGCTCTGATTTTGTAGACTATTATAAATGAAAATCACAAGGTTTTGTGAAATAATATGCAATGATATCTGCTGGCCAACATGGAATATCTAATGAACATCAAACTGACACCATAACTGAACCAAACTGCAATAGCAGCATGTTTTATACACTGACATTGGATAAAATACTTAAAAGTAAATACTATTTACATTGTAATTACTGAATAAAAGCATGGACATTGATTGTTTTGCACTGGATGGACTGGGTAACTTTTACTGGGTAAAACAAGTGCTGGGTATATTTCACTGTTCTGCACTAGGGATGAGATTCGGGTTAAGGCCAGTTGTAGGCCTGAAACCCAGCCTGTCTGTGGACTCTACAAATGAATGGGGTAGTTCACCCACCCATATTCCCAGCTTATAAATTGCAACGGGCAGCCAGGAATCTTAGGTGACGTCATTGAAGAAATTTACTATTATAAGGGTGGACCACATGCTCATTGCCCTTCTCTTCCTGGCCACCAAGGCTGCATGCCTTGATAAGAATCAGGGTGGGGTTTTAACCCGGAAACTCACACTGTTTTTTTTTCCTTTTTTGTTTTTAAGGACTACATTGTACTGTTCCCTAACATCATGTTAAGCTTTAGGGCATTATTTAAAGTATATACAGTATGTATATTAATTGTTGCCCTTTGACCAACATGAAAAGACCCCATTCCCACTAAGCAGCATTAAAACGCATATAAAAGATTTTTAAATTAATCCACGTCTCTATGGTAGTGCCCAGCTTTGCATTACTTTTTTGAACAAGTGACCAGAAAAAGAAAATTGCTTTCCAAGTTTAGGGTCTGTGGACTTAAAGCTGTGTTTGCCTAAACTCCCATAAACCAACCCAGTCAGATTTGTTCATCCTTGGTGCGTACCGCTGAATGAAATGAAGTAAGAGATATCATGTGTAATAAACATAGCTGAACAGCAGTCAGCTTGCTTTGGCCGAATTATATCAACAAAGACCTGGTATGCTGATATCATCCTAATGGGCTATGCTATGTTGCCATGGATAATTTTGGTAAAGGTAAAAAAACTAACAAAAAAAAATAAGGTTTCATGGTAATTATTAATACAAGTAATTGAGAATGTATAAATGTTGCAGAGAATAAAACAGGAATCCTAATTGCACACTTTTCCCATAATTTTTCATAAGTATATCATATCATATACTAGGGATGAGCAAATCTGCCTGGGCTCCATTTACAAACAGGAGATGGGGACAATATGGTTGTCCAACTCTGGCCATTTTTTGATCAAATAAGCTAAGATATTGTCAAACAACTTGCATGGGAAGCTGGACACTGACATGGGGGGGACACATTACATTGCCAAAACTGAAAAAACGAATACGAAAAAATGGTTGTTGTGAACCAGGAAAGTGATGGGGTTATTCATCCCTTCAAATTGTAGGTTCTTGTGAGGGCATGGGCTATGCACTGCTCATAGGTTCCATATTTCTGGTGGTGATGGTGAACCTGCCAACTTTTTAGTCAAAAATCTGCAATTGGCATACTTTGCAAATCCTGAGCGTTTGCTGCAAACCCCCGTCCCTGCCCCCTACTATGAATAAATGTACTTACAGACAATGTCTTCATTACTAGAACTACCAATGGCGGCCCATCCATAGGGGGCACATGAGCGCCGCCCCCCAAGCAGTCACAAAAAAAAGGCCCATTGAAAATAAATAAATAAATAAAAAAGGTTCTTTAAGTGCACTGTGTTTGGGCGTCGGACACAGTGCACTATGGGAAGTGTGATGTCTATGCAATCACCTGATTGTAGACGATACACTTCATTTGCAAGGTTTTGACCTGCCTTGTGGTGCAATGCATTGCGCTGGAATACTTCCACCCCGTAGTATTACTATGCGTGCTTTGTTTTTGATTGTCACTGCCCTAGGACATGGGTGTTGCTTTACCTGAGTTGTGATGTCACTTCCGTTTTTCCTGTGCCAGCGATAAACCAGAAGTGGCATCGGCAGTGCATGGCCTGAGAAGAGCTTTTTATTCATGAATTGGTAAGACAGCACACAGCCCTTCCTCCTCTCTACATTGACACCTCCATCCCAGCCTGGAGCATGGGTAGCTATGGTTGGCAGGCTAGCCTTGCAGGATGTCCCTGAGCTGCTGGACATGAAGAAGGGGGAAAGGGTGCTGGACAGTCCAGACTAAGGACTCCCCCCGAGTCCTTGTCCCAGCAACTGACTTCTCAGCTCAGCAACAGCAGACAAGTCCTCTGATCAGGAGGTGTCTGGGCAGACAGTGCGGCTGGTGAGTACAATCTTGTCTATGTACTACAGGTCATTGGGCTGTCACATATGAGCATGTATAGATATAAGCTTATGGACTGTAGGGGGTACAAAGTGTACAAGGGCACACTGTTTTCCATCAATGGGATGTTCACTGATGATGTGATCATTGGTGATCAGTAATGGGTTAATGATCAATGATGCAATGTTATGATAATCAATGATGTGAACAGTGACGATTAGTATGCTGTGATTCTGGGCTGTATTCTCTGCTGTGAGTTTGGGTTGTATACTGTGCTGTGATTCTGGGCTGCATACTCTGCTGTGAGTCTTGGTTGTATACTGTGCTGTGAGTCTGGGTTGTATACTCTGCTGTGATTCTGGGCTGTATACTCTGCTGTGATTATGGGCTGTATACTCTGCTGTGATTCTGGGCTGTATACTCTGCTGTGATTATGGGCTGTATACTCTGCTGTGATTCTGGACTGTATAATCTGCTGTGAGTCTGGGCTGTATACCCTATTGTGAGTCTGGGATGTATGCTCTGCTGTTATTTTGGGCTGTATACTCTGCTGTTATTGTGGGCTGTATACTCTGCTGTTATGTTGGGCTGTATACTTGGTTGTATACTCTGCTATGAGTCTGGGCTGTATACTCTGCTGTGAGTCTGGGCTGTATACTCTGCTGTTATTCTTTGCTCTATAATCTGCAGTTATTCTGGGCTGTATACTCTGCTGTGAGTCTAGGCTATATACTCTGCTGTTATTCTGGGTTGTATACTCTGCTGTGAGTCTTTGCTGTATACTCTGCTGTGAGTCTGGGCTGTATACTCTGCTGTGAGTCTGGGGCTGTATACTTTGCTGTGAGTCTGGGCTGTATACTTTGCTGTGAACCTGGACTGTATACTCTGTACTCTGCTGGAAGTCTGGACTGTATACACTGCTGTGATTATGGGGCTGTATACTGTGCTGTGATTCTGAGACTGTATATTCTGCTGTTATTCTGGACTTTATACTCTTCTGTGATTCTGGGCTTTATACTCTGCTGTGAGTCTGGGCAGTATACTCTGCTGGGAGTCTGGACTGTAAAAGGCAGATACAATAATCTGTAAATTCTAACAATTTATTGGTGATCATCTATTCCGGGGTAAAAGATTAGGATTACTGAAAAAAAGGTAATATCCAAACCCTGACATCATGGAAAAAAACTACGGTATATTAAAAAAATTAAAATAGATATAAGAAATTTAATAAAACATGATCTAAGATTTGTGCCAATGTATCATATTCTTTATGCAAAACAATCCTTCACTGAAGGTTCAGCTTTCTTTCATTCTGTATTTATATATTAACTTTCCTGCCTGGAGCAAAGTCCTGTTCTAAAGTTAGCTATTCTTGATTATTCAAAATAGTGCCACAAATACCGTAGGTGCTGCCACTTTAATCTGATGGTGATGCTGGAATACCCTGTAGTGATTTGTGGGGAAACATACCATAGGATAGTCAGATGTTTTTACTGCACAAGGCTGTATCTTCTGCAGGAGTGACAGCTGTGACAAGCCATGTTAATCCTGATTAGTAGTTTATGTCTGAACTTGTAAGGCCTCTTAAAATTGTCAAACAACCAGAAAATCTGTTTTTACCCCAGCATACTTTATACTGACTTTGTACATACTGTATATTTTCAATTTGTAACCCTTTAATTCTTTTCAGAAAATAGAAGAAAATAAAGAAGTAGAACATTGTATAAAACGTCTAACCTGCTCTTTTTTATGTAAAGCCTAAATAAACTCTCACATCTTTTTATCTCAGTTTTCATGCAGACTTGTATAGCAGAGAATAGGAAAGGGCATAGCAGACCAACTCTGTTACAGAGAGCTGATTAGAGGGTAAACTTGGGCTATCTCTGGTGCCTATTGAAATTTACAGTCATATTTATACACCTGACCCATTTTTTAACCACAATAATTCAAAATATCACATACTGTATGAATAGTCCAATGGTTCATATTTACCATTTGTTGCCAGCTTGAGGTTACTTAGCAGCTGACTTGATACTTGATAAGCTGACTAAGTGCTGTTCAGTGAAAAAATAAATATATCATATGTTACCAATAGACCTGAGTAGCAGGAGATTTAAAAATACATACATTGTGTCATTTGTCAGAGGAAGAACAGTACCCCCAAACCCCTAGCCCAGCTATTCTCAACCAGGGTTCCATAGAACCCTAGGGTTTCTCCGAAGTGGCAAATGGGTTCATCGAGCTGTCTTTGCAGAGCCAGCAAAATGGCTCCAAGTTATTTCAAAGGTTCCTCCGGGGGGGGGGGGGGGGGTAAAAAAGGTTGAGAAAGGCTTCCCTAGCCAATATAGACTGGAAAAGGTATCAATTAGACAGAAGTGGTCAATTGAGAAGACGTGATGCTCTACAAATAGTGTCAGGGAAGCATAATGCATTATATGTTAATTTGTAAAATAAACATTTTATACCAGAACCATAAAAAATACGCACGTGATTAATTTATAATCGTAAACTTTGTAAATGTGTATAACAATAACCTATCATTTAGAAAATTAGAAACTTTAATTGTTTCGGGTCAATTGTGGTTAGAACTTCTGCCTGGCAGCACTAGGGACATTGGTTCAAATCCCATCCACAACACTACCTGCCTGGAGTTTGCATGTTTTCCATGTTCTTGTGTGGATTTCCTCCTGGTACTCCACTTTCCTCCCACATTCCAAAGACATGCTGATAGGTTAATTTGATCCTATCTAAATTGGCCCTACTATGTGTATGTATGAATGTGAGTTACGGACATTAGATTGTAAGCTCCTTGAGAGCAGGGACTAAAGACAATGTACAACATATATGTAAAGTGCTCCGTAAAATTATGGAGCTGTACAAGTACTTGTAATACATTTTGTTTTAGCTGTGTTTAGAAGGGTATGTTAAGACAAAATAAAAAAATGCAGTACATCTCTACAGGAATTTACACATTTCCCCATGCATTATCTATTTAAAGACATGGCAGTTGCAAAAAAATAACCATTGATCTACCAGAAATAAGCTCAGCTTCTTATTTCCTCTTATGAAATACCACCACATGCCTTTTTATGAACTGAAATGGCAAGGCTAAGTCCCTATTCACACATTATTTTAATGCCAGCTGCAGCAAGAAAGCAGTGGATACTTGCTGCTGGATTCACAGTGGATGCAGATAGCTGTGGCCACTCAGCCTGTACAAAGCAAAGACAGGCTGATAGAAGCTGCAGCTGTCCACTGGTGTTCAGGTTTAATTGCACATGGAGCGATTACCTGCAGTTAGGCCAGATGATTGCCCCAGACACAAGGTAAGTCTGCTAAATAATTAAAATTCTTTTGCCAGGAAACTCCCTTTTTCTAAAGACTATGGCTCTACCTCTCTCCAGCACAAGAGCCCTGACAAATAGTGCCTGGTTAAAATGTTAAATTAGTTGAAGTGCAATAAAGGACATGTGTGCTCACTCTCAAAATACAGTACTGTATAGGAAAATATCTATTTTTGTTAATATGAAGCCCTGCATTGTTATCCAGAAAATTGTCTTAATCCTTATAAATCTATAGGCACATGTACACCTTATTACCAGGACTCTAACAATTGTCCATCACAACAAGTAAGGTGAAGCAGGTTTTAAGTGAAGTTTGCGGCAAATAAAGAAATGTTAATTATGCCATGATTAATTATAGTTTAAATTCTTCAACTTACATTAACTGCTGAGAACACTAATTCTTAACACAGCTGGCTGATTGCAAGCTGTACTAAAAATCATTTAAGCTTTTCTATCTCAATCTCTCTCTCTAATGAAAGGTTATAATATCCAGCCTATGTATAGCGTATAGACATGTTTTCAATATTCTCTTCTAAAAAGACCAATTCTGTTATCATTTTATCTCAGTTTATACATGATGTCATTATTAATGTTACAGTGACATATGCAGAGAACTTTTGCATTTTATTAAAAAATACTTACTTACATGATTGGTTCTTTATTTTAGTGGCCTATATTGGGGCATACAGTAAACTCTTTACTTTTTTTAACACTTTTTTTTCCCCTTTCTTAAAGGTCCAGTACTATTGAAAAAAAAAAGCATGTGATTGTATAAAAAAATGAACAGAGCAATTTAAATGTAATGTCAATCACATCGTCCAGTAATGTAGATCCTCTTCAATCACAATGACCCAATGAACGATGTTGACCCACCAATATAAAGCCCCACCACCTAACAGGCACTATTCAGTGGGAAGAGTGTCCTTTAATACAGCATCCAGAGCAATATTAAAAACTCAAAAATCTTTTAAATAACATACTGTACTTTGGCTATACCTTAAACGTGCATGTGACATTTCAGAACAGTACTGTGTACTCCTTTACAAGTATAATTTTTTAACAGATCTTGGGAACTGTCATTTAACAGCTGTAGCACTGCCACCACTAAATGGCAGATACCCAGCTATCTTCTCTCTGTAAACAAACCAGCTGGGGATCCTGGGTGACACGAAGAACCAAATATGGTCAGGAACAGTGTTGCCAACCTACCTGATTGAAATTTACTGACATGACAACCCAAATTTCCTGTCACAACCAAGTTTTTACTAACATTTCCAAAAGTTACAACATTACAGTTTTAAGTGCATATTTTAGTATTCAGGCTACAAACAAGTGCAATATGCAATTAGAAATGTGATTTAAGGTAGATATTAGGGCAAAATACATATTTGTTATTTTATTTTCAATATAGTAAGTAAGTAGCTCAGGAGCAGGACTCAGGAGGTCAAGAAATTAGAATAGGAAGGCACACACACACATGAAGTTGACTTTCACAGCCAGTGACAATGACAGAAGTGTGCAGCAGCACACTGACTTCTTTATGCTAACTATCACCGACACAACATGACCCCCTCCTTAGTCACAGTGACAGTCTCTCTCCAAGCCAGGTGGTCCCTTCTGTCCACTCCAGTCCAAACAGCACTGACAGTCCCGCTCCTGACCTGTGCTGCTCCTATCCTGCAGACCCACACACAAGGCTCTGCCCGCTCTGCTTGGCTTCCTTGCACCAAGACATCACACGAAATGCTCAGGCACTGCCTCCATCAGAGCTACCCAAACAGACTGTAGCAGGCATTCGGATGGCCTCGGCTGCCTCTGGACCAAGCCGAACATCACAGCCATATTTTTTACTGGCAACTTTTTCCTTTTACTGGCATTTACTGGCAGGAGAAAACTGCCTGTTTTTTATTGGCTGCCAGTAAAAATACTGATGGCAACACTGGTCAGGAATCAAAGGAAGTACCCCCTCCCCCTTCTTTAGTGTTTATCTCTGCCCCACTTTCCCCTCCTAATATCTTGGCACTCTCTCCTCTACAGACAATAATGTATATAACTGAGCGCAATAGTCATTATGATGTCACAAACATAATTTTGTCACTGCAGTCAAAATGGTGATGCTATTGTAGGCTTTGTGATGTCAGAAATATGATTTTGATGTTACAGGCATTTGAATGGTGTTCAATTTAAGATTCTTGCAATACAAATCTTTATACAATCAAAATATCTGGAAGGTCCTACAAATCCCCTTTTTATTTATTTATTAAGTTAATACTCTGGAATCCTCAGTGACTGAAAACTATATTGACCAATTAAACATATACAGTTGAATTCATACAACAATTGTAAAAATGTAATAGAAACAACTAAGTTAAAAATGGTTAAAATATACATTAACAAAACACTTTCCCTAGAGATATATATAGCCCATTATGGCTATATTCCTTGTCTGAATGTAGATCCAGGTCCAAACCCCATCAAAACATATGAATGCATATATTAAAGTTTAATGATTTATAATGTACGAGAATACATATGGTTCACTGTGTAAGCAAAACTGAGTAACACAGAAAAAAAGTAGACTAATATCCCAAAAGGAGAAAATAGAACAATAAATATAGCCAATAAATCTTGACAAATGTCAGAAAGTGAAGCATCATATGTAAGTATTATTATCTTAATAATACCCCAAGAGGGACACGAACATGTGAAATAACAAGAAAACACACAAACAATGAGCAATTTAACCGTAATAATGGTGAATGAAAGGACATACAGAGGTATTAGAGTTACAACAGAAGCAGTGAAATAAGGTTTAATTAAGTGAGTAACACCCTGAATAGCATGTGAAATGAACTGAAATGATGATCAAGCAGGGAAGTTTTATTAAAAAGAAAAAAAAACATATAGGGCAGTGATAAAAATGTCTCCTGTAGTGCTCAATACATTTTGAGATAAAGTTGCTCTCTTGGGAGTAGGGTGGTAATATACATTTTACAGCGTATAGTTATACTACATTGAACTTTTTCCCAGATTAAAGACTATTCTGCTTAAAAATGTATGCAAGTGAATACAATGATGCACAAAAAAAAGTAGAATTCTATTAATCTGTTACAAAGTGTATCTAGAACTATTTCTATTTATTTAAGGTATTGTAATATGTACAAATGTTAGATAATTGGCTGGAACTAAATGTACCATCCACTTTCCAAGCTTGGATTATCCATCAGAAATCACAAGATTACAGTAAATCAGTAAAGAGATCATCTGGATTGCCTAGAAGTCTATTTCTGTTTTCTAGAATGAAAGTCCCACAAATCTTTGCAGACCAGTGGTCAATAGGGGAATGATCTGATAAATAAATACATTTTTAAACAACAGCACAATGCACAACCTGTTTGGATCTATGTTCTAAAAATATTTTTTTTCAAACATCAGTGATTATCCAGGATATTTGCTCCATCCACCTGATGTATTTATGACCAATGCCCCTGGATGATAGAAAAAATTCTTAAGCTGTTGCCAAGTGATGTGACCACCAGTATTCTAAACCATAACTTTGTATTGTACTCAGCCTTCCTGGCACAGATTGGACAATGATATGAGTTCTTGTCTCTGAGAATCAGTGCTATATCCTAGACTACACAGGAGACCTTTTACCTGCATTTCCCAAAGGTACAGCAGCCCATTGAAGTGAAAGGATTGCTGGGTCTACGCAAATGTGGGTCGCACTGAACGCATAAGTGTGAACCTAGCCTTAAGGCTCTGCACATATACCTTACTTGTATGGTGAGATATAATCCCTCTGCTTCCAGTGACAGAGTATATAAATGTTAAATTATATACACGTTTCTTACTGAAACTGCTAATGAACAATTGTTGAAGGGTAAATAATGACTCAATGTAGGTCTGGCAGTCAAGCATGACTGTCAAAGGGACATACGCAGGTATGAGTAATTGAAATGAATTATAACTACCTGGCACAGTAAATATTATAAAGCCAGATTTCCTCTTATGTGCAGAATTTTTTTTACCTTCATGTTGTTAGATCCAAGGGAGTTCATGATAATCACTTTCTTGGAAGAAAAGAGACTTGGTTAAATGCCAACAAAGAAGTGAAATTCGAAAACAGATATTGTAATAATAACTACAGGTGATATATTTCTTTATTTATGCACAATGAATACCACATAATTAAAATGCCTTTATAGCCACATTGACTATTGCTTCAACCTAAAGAGAAAACCAAGGTTTCCAATAAATCACAGGCAAGAGGGTAATTTAAATTGTGTCTATTTTTTCAGCAACTATTTGTGTTGTATATTATACTCAACTGAACAGTGAATCTCCTACTAATAAAGCATATTTTATACATAGTCTCACTTTTTTTTCAATTTTTCCCAACCATAATGCTAGACACAGCAAAACAGAAAATGTTCACAAAAATATAACAATATTCATAAGCCATGGCGTCTATATTCAATAAACACACACAGTACATCTTTGAGATAATAACATTCAGATATATGAAATTTGAATCTAAACATCATGCATTGTAAATAGTATATATCAATAAATAATAGGAACAACAGATATAAAATAACTGCATAACTAAAGTACAGTATAAAAAATAGGGTTCCCTTGAGATAAATAAAATAAAGGGTAATAGAAAAATGCATTTTATCTGATAATTTTCCAGTGCAGGTTAGCAAGTAATGCTCTAAGTTCAGATCTGACTGACAGTTATTGTGAACTACATATTTCATTTATTTGTACATACATTTTACAGACTGGTACACTCTGTTGTACTTGCCCAGACTTGTATCTGATTTTCATCAGGTTGTGGTCCTTATGGACTAAGACTTGAACAAGACTGATTCATTTAGTAAATGAGTGATATATTGTTTATCCTTTTCATTTAGCTGTTTTTATTTTTTATTCTCATTACTTTAATCTCATCAGTTCCAAGTACCAAAATATAACTTGCTGCATTAAATATCCTTAACCTCCCTGGTGGTATGATCATGTCAGATTGTTGGTGCTAAAAGCAGTACCATTATTTTGCATGGAAATTTGGCGTTTTATACTGTAGGCCTGTAATTCTTAGGAATAGCTCACTTAAATCTGTCCAAACCAGATTCTAGTAGACATCCCAGGTATGATAAAGTTTGAAAAATGAAATCATAAATCATAACATAATAAATAACTATAAATAATTATACCAAATAATAATAATAAAAATTAAACATTATTAAATAATGTAATCAAATCAAAAACACAAAAATTTGCTCAGTTGCAGAATTGTCGCTGTCATTACTTTTCAGTGTTTGATAACGGATCTCCCCACAAATCACTATCGCTCAATTCTGCAAGTGATTCTAATTTATTATCGCTGATTTCTGGTCTAAAACCACTTTCGAAGTAAAGGGACGGTTTTGGTTGCTATGGACAATCTCCAGTTTCCAGGCAGAAAAACAGTATTTATAATATAAAACTGCATGCAGGGCACTGGACAAAGCACTAGGGACAAAAGAGATGTGAAATAATTTCATACAGTAATGTAATCTGTAAGATTATAGTATACTGTATGTATAGTGTGTGTTTCAATTTTTTAATTTGGTGCCATTCTCTGTCCCTGTGCGTCGCAACGCTCACAGGGAATGGAGCCTGGCTCCGTGATGAATCGAGTAGAGGATGAGCCGCTCACACTGCGGGGAGGACATTGCAGGATCCAGCGGACAAGGTACGTAAGCTCTTCCTGGATCCTGCGATGCGATCCCAGGTTATCGCTTTTGGTTCTGTTTTTCCTCCAGGGAGGTTAACTATTTATGCAGTATCAGCAGCTGACCACCTGTATATAATTATTTTAAGTTCAGTTACACAAAGTAAATAAAAATTAGCGAGAAAAGGTTTATTTGAAAGATTTATAATTCTTGAAACTTTGTTTTAAGAAATACTACTACAACAACAGAATTATATTCACAATAGAAAGTTCAGTTTCCTGCTTGGCACTTGTTTCCAGCACCCTTTAATTTCCCCCAACTGATACATAGAGTGCACAGAACTCTTTATTCACACAACATGCATCAGGTCAGAAAGCGTATGTTCCTCTGACTTAAGCCATTGTTTCAAACTTTAAGTCATTGTTTCACTGGTGCCTATATTGTTTTATATTCTTATACTTCAGTTAAAATCTCATGCCCTCTGTATGAGTGGTGTAGGTGTTTGGTCTCCTCTATCCCCTGGTGCATTTACCCATGTAGCTTCCTGTAAGCCCCAGATGTCTTGTCCCTCCTAGTTTGTGGTTGAAGTTACTGAGGAGAAAACACTGGAATTTTAATTGATCTAGTTTATTTTAACCATCCCCACATTGTAAGATATCCCTGACCCCCTACATTGGGGCTTCCTTTGGCAGGAGTATCATTCAGAAATTAATTTGTATAGTGTAATTATAAATCAGCCACCAACAAAGTTATCAATTTGCATAATATGGGGACAAAATACATATTGGCATAGTTACATAGTCTGGTTAAAAAAAGACACAAGTCCATCTAGTTCAACCAATAAAAGGGGGGAAAATCAGACAATTCTATATACACAATCATATACCCACAGTGGAACCAGAGGAAGGCAAGAAAAACAGTAAGGCATGTACCAATTTGGTCCAGCAAGGGAAACATTCCTTCCTAATCCCCTGAGAGACAATCGGATATTCCCTGGATCAACTTTACCTATAAATGTTAGTATCTAGTTATAATATGTACATTTAAGAAAGAATCCAGGCCTTTTTTTTAACCACTTCACTACCAGGCACTTCCTGCCCAGACCAATTTTGAGCTTTCAGCGCTGTTGCACTTTGAATGACAATTGCACGGTCATGCTACACTGTACCAAAATTAAATTTTTATAATTTTTTACCCCCCACAAATAGAGCTTTCTTTTGGTGATATTTGATCACCTCTACGGTTTTTATTTTTTGCTAAACATATAAAAAAAGAACGAAAATTTTGAAAAAAAATATGTTTTTTTTTGTTTCAGTTTCAAAACATTGTAAATAAGTAAGTTTTCTCCTTCACCAATGGGCACTGATGGGGCAGCAATGACGGGCACCAATGAGGTGGCACCAATGAAGTGGCACTGATGAGGTGGCATTGATTGGCACTGATATGTGGCACTGATAGGCGGCACTGATGGACACTGATAGGTGGCACTAATGGGCGACACGGATGGACACTGGTAGGTGGCACAAACTGGCACGGATTGGCATGGATAGGCGGCATGGATGGGCATGGATAGGCGGCACATATGGGCATGGATAAGCAGCACGGATGAGCATGGTGGGCACTGATAGGCAGCATGGATGGGCACTGATAGGTGGCACAGATGGGCACTGATAGGTGGCACAGATGGGCACTGATAGGCGGCATTGTATTGTATTATATTGTACTGATGTATGCAAATCAGTGCCAAACAATAATGCATGCCAATCAGTGATGCCCATTGTGGACACTGATTGGCATCCATTGTGGGCACTGATTGGCATCCATTGTGGGCACTGACTAGCATCCCTGGTGGTCTAGGGTGGCATACCTGGTGATGGGCATCCCTGGTGGTCTGGTGGCTTCCCTGGTGGTCCAGTGTGGGCATCCTCGGGGGGGCTGCACTGATAATCGATCAGCACAGACCCCCCTGTCAGAGGAGCATCCGACAGACGCGAATGAGGAAAAGCTGATCAATGGCTCTTCCTATTTACACTGTGATCAGCCGTGATTGGACACGGCTGATCATGTGGTAAAGAGTCTCTGTCTGAGACTCTTTACCAAGATTGTAGTTGCGGGGTGTCAGACTGACACCCCGCAACAACGATCGCCGCAATGCACACACCCGGGGGCGCGCTTCAGCTTAATATCCTGATCACGTCATATGACGTCCGGTCAGGATATTAAAACCACTTTGCCACTGTCATTTTGCTATATGGCGGGCGGTAAGTGGTTAAGTAATCTACTGAGCTGACTAGAATCACCTCTTGAGGGAGCAGACATGTGCAGAATGGAAAATGTATTTAGCTTAATTTCAAATAAATTTTAATGTTACTAATTTCAATTTGTTGATATAGTTTTGTTTTGTTTAATTTTCATAAAATTGTGTTTAGTTTATACATTTTCTTGCTAATTCCAAATTTCGGAACGGTTTAAATGCTGATCGGTGGAAAAAAGATTGACCGATTTGAATTCTGTGTGATGAATAGCTAGTTTTTGAATCACTGGCTCTTAGCAGCTTCCCTGCAGTGAGCTGAAATGTAAACAAAATAGAAAATTTGGGAAAAAAAGCATGCCCCCCCAATCCAAAGCTGCATGCTCAGATAAGGGTCTGGTATGAATTTCAAGGGGAACACTACGCCAATTATTTTATTTTTTTACAAAACAGCATGGGGCCCCCCCAAAATCCAATACCAGACCCTTATCTGAGCATGCAGCTTGGCAGCCCACGGAAGGAGGGTGAGCGAGCACCCCCTCTTCTGAACCATACTAGGCCACATGCCCTTAACATGGCTGAGGATCTGCTCCTCCACCCCAAAGTTCCTTGTCCCCATGTGGAAGAGGACAAGGTCCTTTTTCCCACAACCCTGGGCTGTGGTTGTGGGGGCCTGCAGGGAGGGGTCTTATTGGAATCCTGCCTCCTCCATGTGAATGAGTATGGGGTATATAGTACCCATACTCATTCACCAAAAAGTTTAAAAAAATATTAAAGACGGTACACAAGTGTCTGACAAGGCCTTTATTAAAAAATAAAAACAGTGTCCCATGTTGTACATCCATTGGAAATCACACCCTGCCACACCGTTGGACCAGAAAAAAGAAAAAAGAAAAACTCCAGCTTAGTTCAGGCCTGGTATGGATTGGGGGACCCCATGCTGTTTTTTTTCCAGAATTTTCTATTGCTGTTATTCTTTTGTTTACAGATGTGGCAGCTGGCTTCCCAGCCCACTGCCTAACACGCAGACATTCTTCACAAAAAATTTGAATCAGTTGATCACTTTTCGACCGTTTCAAATTCAAATCATTCCGAAAATTTGGAACTCATCAAAAAATAAACGCACTGAATTCTAACAAATTTCAACAAGATTCGTTACTATTTCTGAGATATATAATGTGGAAAATGTCTATCAAGAACCTCTATGTCCCTGGTTATGTCTAACATCTATTTATTGCTGGTGAGTTGTTGTGGTATAGTGGGTCCTATTTAAATTTTGGAATCTTGCCGGATGGGCAGTGATTTATTAGGCCGCGTACACACGGGTGGACTGTATGGCCTACTTAGTCCGTCGAAACACATTTCAGCGGACAGTCCGCTCGTGTGTGGGTTTCAGCGGACTTTTTCAGCGTGCAGTCTGGCGTACTAAGTATTTCAGAATTTCCGTAATTCTGTCCGTCATACTTTGGTTTCAGCGGACAATCTGCTCGTCGACGGACTAAGAATGGCGCATGCTCAGAAAGGATTTACACGGCAAAAGGTTGCATTGCTGTGTATTGGACTTCCTATTTCTAGTCCCGTCGTACGTGCTGTACACGTCATCGTGCAAGCTTTCGACGGACTGTTTGTGCATCCGTGTGTGGTCAAGTCCGTTCATTCGAAAGTATGACGGACTGTCCGTCGGATTGTATGACGGACTAAGTAGGCCATACAGTCCGCCCGTGTGTACGTGGCTTTAGATATATCTTTCTGTTTGATATATCTTTCTGACCATGTAGAATTGTTTGGACTAGCCTACTTTTTCCTCATAGCCTGAGATCTGAATTGTCCCTTTGAGGCTACTTTTCTACTGTTGTTTTTGTAAGTATCTTATTTGTTGTGGGTTGTTGTGTGTGTTTTTTATTTCTCTGATCCTTTTCCTCCTCTCCCCTCCACCCCCGCCCCATTCCCCATCCTCTTTTTTGTGCTTCCCTTTCCCTTCTTCCTTTTCTCTCTTTTTGTTTTTTTTTGCCTGGGTGGAGGATAGGAGGTGAACTAGTCTGACCTTTATGTATGAAAGAGGATTTACCAATGCATAGTATATTTAATTGTGTGTTCTTTACCATTAGAATTAGGAGATCACTCTGGATAACTGTCACAAGTGAATATGATAATCTAAAGAAGCGATGTGTAACCCGTGAAATGCGTAGTTATATCAACAAATTTGGCAGTACCTTTTTGTATTATTGCTGTACTTTATATTATACACGGTTTTAATGTTGTTTCAATTGTGTACAATAAAGCTTTCTATATATTTTATATAAATATTTGGTGCATCCATCTGGTAAAATGTAAATACCTGCAGGTCACAATTGAACGACTCCCCACTGCACATATAATTTTGTTGTCTGTTGATAAATGTAAATGTTTGGACTTGAGGGATAAAAAAAATGCCTGTGTCTTACAATAAAAGCTGATTACAGCTGTAACTACAGTCAGTTATACAGAAGGATCTGGGTTTTCTGGTGGATCTTCAACATAATTACAGCATGTTATGCCAATCTGCCAATTACTAGAGTTAGCAAGACACTTTCCTGTATAAAAACAGGTATAGGTTCACGTGAAAGGGACATAGGGGCATATTTTTAAAGCAATACATTTAACAATCACCAAATAGTTAGTGCAGGTGAATATTCCTGGCACTAGTGTTTTTACATTACAGGAAATTATTTACCACCTGTGAATTTTTGGTACATATCACTTTCACTGCTTAATTTTTACCATGTACAATGTATAAGTAAGACCCCATAGAGGTATTGCTTATTAAGAAAGTGAAGTGAATTAATAAGGGACATGGAGGACTCAGCTATAAGGAAATAATAACTGAACTGAATTTATTCTCCCATCAGAGGGAGTTAAGGGGGATCTGATTGTCTTGTATTAATACATAAATGGTCCATAGAGTACATTTTGTACAAAGTTGTTCACTTTAAGATCATCGCAAATGACAAGGGGGCACAACTTGCAACAGGCGATAAAGAGATTTATTTCTGCATATAGAAAGGCTTATTTACATTAAGAACTGTGAAATTGTAGAATAAACTTTCTCAGCAGTTCATTCTAACCAATGCTGTAGAGTAAAAAAAGACTGCATGTTTCTAAATGCAGCTATTACTATTTACCTGAGGTAACACTGTAAACTAAGTGAAGGAATATCTGATTGCCTTATGGGATTGGGTAGGATTTTTTTTCCTTTACTAAAGCAAATTGGATCATGTTTTTGTCTTCGTTTGGATACACAGCAGGATTGGGGGACTAATGATGCTTTTTTTTTTTGCCTTTTGGCTAACCTCAGACAAGTTTTTCAACCTGACTATGTATTATCTTGAGGCATAAGTTGTAGATTTTCTTTTTTTTTTTACTTATTTTTTCCTCAGCATGCATGCGTGGTCTATAATTGGTTGCCTACCAGGGCTTGGTTTTTTTTTTATACCATAGCTGTCTTAACGCTTCAATGGGTTAATATACAAATTTGCAAGTGTATTTAATTTTCACTTTTGACACTATTTTTTCTTTAACTTAGCCCTATATACTTTCCCATGACAGTACTCTGCCTCACTACAGCAGTAGAAGATCCATAAAAATAAAAGAAAGTAGGGGGATCATAATACTAATCATATTTGGGCTTTATTTACTAATCCAGTGTGAAAACTCATGGTTTGTAGTAACTCAAAAGTAGTAACTAATTGTGAGAGTGTAAATGTCCATAGAAGCATCAGAAAATAGCTTTGGGTATAAGAGCTTTGGTAGTGAAAATGTAAAGTTAAATATTTACTATTATAAAATATGTTTTAAAAAGTAAAGCATAGTTTTAATTGTTTCATTGGTTTACTAACTGTTCACATAGTAAAGTGGATGTTCACTTTGAAAAGTATTTGTTAACTTTGAAAAAGTGAAAGATGATAGAAAGGTGAACCTGTGTTTACTTTAAATAATTGAGTCGAGTGCAAGCCAGATTAACCACTTGCTTACTGGGCACTTAAACCCCCCTCCAGCCCAGACCAATTTTCAGCTTTCAGTACTCTCACACTTTGAATGACAATTACTCAGTCATGCAACACTGTACCCAAATGATTTTTTGTCCTTTTTTTCATACAAATATAGCTTTCTTTTGGTGGTATTTGATCACCTCTGGGTTTTTTATTTTTTGCACTATAAATGAAAAAAGGACCGACAATTTTGAAAAAAAAAATTGTTTTTCTTTGTTTCTGTGATAAAATTTACCAAATTAGCAATTTTACTTCAAAAATTTTGCCCACAATTTATACTGCTAAATATCTTTGGTAAAAATAACCCAAATTAGTGCATATTATGTGTTCTGTGTGAAATTTATAGAGTCTACAAGCTATGGTGCAAATCATAAAAAAAATGATCACATCTGATGTATTGAGGCCTATCTCATTTCTTGAGACCCTAACAAGCCAGGAAAGTACACATGCCCACCAAATGACCCCTTTTTGGAAAGTAGACATTCCAAGATATTTAATAAGAGGTATGGTAAGTTATTTGAAGTTGTATTTTTTTCCCACAATTATTTGCAAAATTAAGATTTTATTTTATTTTTATTTTTTTCACAAAATTGTCATTGTAATAGCTTATTTCTCTTACATGCCACAAATAACACCACAAAATACATTCTGCCACTCCTCCTGAGTATAACGATACCACATGTGTGAGACTTTTACACAGCCTGGAAATGGCCAGAAAATGACTCCATTTTGAAAAGCTAACACCCCAATGTATAATATATGAGGCATAATGAGTCTTTTGAATGGTTCATTTTTTTCCAGAAGTTTTTGGAAAATGTGGAAAAAAATGAAAACGCATTTTTTTTTACACAAAGTTGCCTATTTATAAGATATTTCCAACATATAGCATTTACATAGCAAAAATAACACCCCAAAATACATTCTGCTACTCCTCCTGAGTATAATGACACCACATGTGTGAGACTTTTACACAGCCTGACCACATACAGAGGCCTAACATTGAAGTAGCACCTTCAGGCATTCTAGGAGCATAAATTACACATTTCATTTCTCAACCACCTATAACACTTTTGAAGGCCCTGGAACACCAGGACAATTGAAACACCCAGAAAACGACCCCGTTGTGGAAAGCTAACACTCCAACATATAATCTATGAGGCATAATGAGTCTTTTGAATAGTTCATTTTTTTCCAGAAGTTTTTTGGAAAATGTGGAAAAAAATGAAAATGCATTTTTTTTTACACAAAGGTGTCAGTTTATAAGATATTTCCCACACATATCATTTACATAGCAAAAACTAACACCCACAAAATACATTCTACTACTCCTCCTGAGTATGGCAATACCACATGTGTGAGACCTTTACACAGTCTGGCCACATACAGAGGCCCAACATGCAAGGAACACCGTCAGGTGTTCCAGGGACACATAGCATGCACATACCAAGAATTACACCCCCAAATACATTATGCTGAGCAAAGGGTAAACAAATGATTACCTGTGGTTTTAGTAGCGCAGTTGTCCACAGGAGGATAGCACTGGTCCAGGCAGCAAGCAGGGACTTGGTCAGCAACAGCAAACACAATTTTTCAGGCAGCAGGCAGGAATACTGTCCATATACAGTCCTGGGTCAGTGCAGAGATATTGTCAGCAGTGCCAAAAATATTGGTCCCGGTAGTAGGCAGGTCCATGTGGTGTGGTCACTGCGGCCTGACAGCAGTAAGTCCTACAGGCAGCAGGCAGAAGTAGGGCCTTGTTCATGACAGAATGGGGACGGGGTAGAGGCTTCTCCCACCCAAATCTGGAGCCCCTCACATATGTGAGACTCCTGTGTTGAATCCCACTAGCCCAGTTGTAGGATACAAGATCAGTCCAAGAGGCAGGCAAATATCATGGTCAAACAGTCCAAGGTCAGTTCCAGATCAGGCAGAGGTATGTACAGAATCATGAGGCAGAAGCATGGTCGAATAACAGTCCAGGGTAAGTTCCAGATCAGGCAGCGGTATATACAGAATCGGCAGGCATAAACGTGGTCGAATAACAAGCCAGGGTCAGTTACAGAGCAGACAGTGGCATAAGGGGTGTGAAGGTGTATGAATGCAGGAACTGAGGATTACATTTACCATAATTCACTAATAATTTATTGAAGTATGGTAACGGTGAAAACAGTCTTGCAGGGGCCTGGTTGGGAAGGACATTGTGCACAATAATAAGATGCGTCTCTTCTGACTCCTGCTCTGGTACACACCTTACATCTTTTTTGACGTCTTTGGCCTGCAGGTTTGGGAGGGATTTTATCGGGAATGTGGCACTTGGAGAGTCAACTAATAACATCTGATTGGATATCTTCTGGTGGGCTGTTCGGGAAAACAAGGGCAGTGAAAACTTCCTCCTAGTAGCCAAAGAAGTGTTTGAGGTTTTGGGTGGAGTTGCGGTAAATTACATATGAATTGTATATGGCCAATTGAAAAAAATAAATTGTGACTTTTTTATACCAATGGTATGTCCATCTTGTGGCAAGGTATGGTTCCATCATTTGATCATTGAAGTCGACTCCCCCCATGAACAAATTATATTCATAGATGCATTTTGTTTTTTTATGGGGCTATTCCTTCTGGGGATTTCCACAAATGTATCATTGTGGATAGAAGACAACATGTATACATCCCTTCTGTCCCTCCACTTCACTGCCAGAATCTAATGTTTTTTTTTCTCCTTTTCTCAACTTTTTATTGACAAGACTTTGAGGAAAGCCCTTCTGATTCTTTTTTACAGTGCCACATGCTAACTTCTTCTTCCGGTGAAGGTTGTGGAACAGGGGCAGAGATGTGTAGAAGTTGTCTACATACAGGTGGTAGCCTTTATCCAGTAGGGGGTATATAAGGTCCCAAACAACTTTCCCGCTGGATCCCAAGTAGTCCGGATAATTGGGGGGGGGGGCAGCTGGGTGTCCTTCCCTTCGTACACTATGAAGGAATATGTGTACCCTGTGGCTCAGTCACATCATTTGTACACCTTCACCCCATAGTGGGCCCTTTTGCTGGGGATAAATTGCTTAATTTTAAGCCTGCTGCTAAATTTAATAAGGGATTCATCCACACATTTGAGGTAAACAATTGGGGGAATGTTTCTGAAAAATAATTAAGTATTGGAGGAATTTTGTAAAGCCTGTCCTAATTTGGCTAATTTTGGGGAGGACACTGGGTATTGTCACTGAAATGTAGGAACCTCATGATCATCAGATACCTGGTTCTGGACATTACCGTGGAGACGAGCTGCATGTGGTGGAGGGGGTGGGTTGACCAATAGGAACGCAATTGATTTTTTTTTGTTGAGTCCCATATTAAATGTGAGGCCTAAAAAAACCTTGAACTCCTCCACTGTTAGGTCTCTCCATTCTTAGGGTCGGGCATAATAGGATGTTGGATTTTGCAAAATAAATGGTTGTGCATACAGGTTGCACTGGGCCACAATTGACGTCAACATGTCCTCCGTAAAAATTAAATGAAAAAAATGTATTGGGGTAAAATTCTCTGTGTCCACCTGGACTCCTGGCTGGGCAGTGAAAGGGAGAACATTGGCTTCTCCTGAATTAGGAGGAAGCCACAAGGGGTTCTGAAGGGCATAGGGAAGGCTGGCATGGGTCCTAACCCTTTGGGGCTGAGGTGACACCCCACTGGTACTTTGTCTTTCTTGCCAAGGCACTGCGGTGCTGGTGGATGGCACTTTAGTGCTGGTGGATGGCACAGCAGTGCTGGTGGATACCACTGCCTCCTCACTAGAACACCTTTGTTTGGTGGGCTGGATATCTTCCTCCTCTGAGTCACTCAGTGTTTCACTACTGAGGACTGGCTCATAATTTATGTCAGATTCAGAATCCAAATTTGAAAGGGAATCTGAAAAAGAGAGCTCCCGTTGCTCTCGTCGGTTGTGGAAAGAATTTGGTACGCCTCCTCGGAGGAAAAGCATCTTTTAGACATGGTTGGTTGCTAGTGGTGATGAGACTGCACAGGTGTGTGCTAAGCCTGCACTGATGGGCATTGATGAGGTGGCACTGATGTGAACTGATTGATGGCACAGATGTGCACTGATGAGTAGGCACAGATGGACACTGATCGCACAGATGTGGACTGATGAGGCAGCACAGATAGGCACTGATCGCACAGATGTGCACTGATGAAGCAGCACATATGTGCACTGATTGATTGCACAGATGTGCACTAATGAGGCGGCACAGGTGGGCACAGATATGCACTGAGGTGGCACAGATAGGCACTGATGAGGTGGCACAGATGGGCACTGATATGCACCGATGAGGTTGCACAGATGGGCACTGATGAGTCAGCACAGATGTGCACTGATTTATTGCACAGTTGTGTACTGATTGTACAGATGTGCACTATTGAGGTGGCACATATGGGCACTGTTGAGGCGGAAAAAATAGGCACTGTTGAGGCAGCACAAATGGACACTGATGGGTTGGCACAGATGTGCACTGATTAATTGCACAGATGTGTACTGCTGAGGTGGCACAGATGGGCACTGTTGAGGTGGCACAGACGGGCACTGATGAGGCAGCACCAATGTGCACTGATTGATTGCACAGATGTGCACTGATGAGGCGGCACAGATGGGCACTGATTGGTACAGATAGGCACCGATTGGTACAGATAAGCACTGATTGGCACAGATGGGCACTGATTGCAGACAGGTCCTGATTGCACAGACCGGCACTGATGGGCACTTATGGGCACAGATGGTGCACTGATGGCACAAGTGGGCACTAATGTGCACAGGTGCGTACAGATGGCACTAGATGGGTCACTGTGGGCACTGTTTGGGCACACTTGTGTTTGCAGCAGCAGCAGTTTTAACTCACAGATTCTCTCTCCTCACACGCTGTCTCTGTGTGAGGAGAGAGGGCCGGCAATGAGAGATGATCTCATATGTTTACATTTGAGATCATCTCTCATTGGAGGCGACGATCGCGCTGTAAACAGCCACTGTGATTGGCCGTGTCCAGGGGACACGGCCAACACAGATTTTCCCAGATGCGTGCTTACGGGAGCGCGCAGGGAGCCAGGAGGTTAAGAAAAACATTTTTCCTAACACATGAGTTCAAAGTGAACAAAAACTGTGCATTTATTTTTATATAAACACATACTTTCAAAGTGAATATTCACTTTTCAAAATAAACAGTATCTACGCCTTTAGTAAACCAACCCTAATGCATGTACTGCACATAAAGAGTTACACAGACCCCTTGATCAATACCCAGATTAACTACAGGTATATTTTTATATATTTTTCATTCATAAGCATTTCTTTCAACTTAATTCAGACATTACTGCCTCAATGTAATGCTATATAGGTCTCAAATAGTTAAGTAATTTAATGAAAGCTACAGGTACTTTGAAGTAAGAGTGGTGGGATTACAGAATTGCTTTCACATAAGAGCACAGCTTTGTAGAATTGAATCAAAAGGCATAAATGAAAGCCAGTGTTCTTGTTTCTCTCCGTGTGTCCCAGAACTTGTGATTTCATCAAGAACTGATAAGATATAATGGAAGATAAGCATGCTGCTACAGCTACCCAGTGATGGATGCACGATTTTATGGCACTGATAAATAAAAGTTGTTGCTGTCAAGAATTACATTGCTCACCAGGGGTATACAACACTTGTATAGAATCTATTATATCTTTTTCACCAGATCCAGATTTGTGAGCTATAACAGACAACTAAAAACCCAGATTATTGATATAGTATTATACGATTTAAAACCACCATAGATACAGTATTTATTTATGTTAACATGTACTGAGTAAATCATTTTTGTAGCTGAATATTTACACTTTATTGTAGGTAAATGCTGCACCCTAATAACATTAATTTAATTTTGGATAACAATAACCTGTCCTATTGGCTGCCTCATTGCAGTTTTTGGGGATAATCATTGGTCTTCAGCCAGAGAGCCAAACATGTTTCTGATTTGGAGCAGGCCTGTTAAAAAAAGTTAGTGTCCTAAGAATTAAATCATGTTTAATTATTGCACCCATAGCTTGCACTTTATTTTTCTTCAAACGTGCTTATAAAAGAATTGGCAATCAGCTAAATGATCAGCCAAGGAGTAATTGCAACTCACAGTTTACTAAACAGGTGCAAAGTTGCAAGTAATGGCACACTTCAGAATAATACAAAACAAATTATGAAAGCACAGACATAAACATCTCAAAACAAATGTCTCTGTGACTTGATCAGGGTAACATGTGGCTGCATAGTATAGTCTCTATAAGACTCTCAAAAGTGGAAGCTCCACTTATCTGTCTCCTCCCATGCCACATTTGGCACCTTTCGGGGAGGAGCAGGTATCTGGTTTTGACAGGTACCCTTCACCCACTTCTGGGAGACTCTACCGTGGCAACCTCGGCCCCCCTTCTCCTTCCTCCCCCACGGCCAGTTAGAAAGTGCAGTGTACTTCGCACATGCACAGTAGTAACCGACTGTGAAGCCTAAGGGCTTCAATGCCGTTTTCCCATACCACAAATGGATCGGAAACGATCGGAAGATCATCTGGGGTGCCGACATCATGGAATTTATGGACAGGTAAGTGTCCTAATACAGTATTTGTAGCTGCTGACTTAAAATTTTTTGCTGGGGGGGGGGGGGGGGGTGGGGGGACTCCTCTTTAATTACACCACAGATGAACATCATAGACTGAAGATGACAGTGTTTATTTAAAGGCCGAAGGCTTTCATTTTTTATCAATAATGCTTCCAGCTTGCATGTGATCATGAATGTCAAAGCTATCTGAGTGGTCACACAATCCAGTATCACTCAGCTGCATCTTGATTGTCAGTGGGGACTGCGGTTTTCTGTGACTGCTGAAACTGAGTGCAAGCAGCTGAACAAAGCGGTGTCAACTTGCTCTCAAAGGGGAGGACATTTATTGACTAATCCACAGTGCTTCATTTTGGGGAACAGATCTTGGGCAGGGATCATTAATTTAATATAATTTTCTTTGTTGGTGTTCATCTCCTTGATTAATACAACATTCTAATAAAGTTTGTTTACATTTTTTAAGCAATGTAGTATTTACGTTACATTTGTTTTTTTTGTAGGTAAGCAGTAAAACATATTACATTATGATGTATTTGGTAGGAGAACATTATGTATTTTAAATGGTAGTTATGGTTTATGAATTACTGTTTATGATATTGTAGTAGCGGAGAGCATGCTTTATCATATAGACATGCATATGAGTATATTTGGTTTAGTCAGCTAAGTAGAGTAAAATAAAAATTGTAATCTGATCATAATCAACTGATTGGTGGCTCTGAGAAGCATGGATTTCTTAAAATTGGTGGAAACAAATTGGGGTTGATTTACTAAGGGGGTTGAGACTATTCACTTTGCAAAGTAAATGCTCACTGAGCTAAGTAAATAAATACAAGCCATGTTTACATCAATCATCCAACCATGTACAATATATTTTTTTTCATTTTACTTGCACATGATTGGGTATTTAAAGTAAACACAGCTTCATCTTAGGTATGAAGTTAAGTGAACATTAATTTTAGTAAGTGAACACTCTCTACTAGTTTAGAAAATTGGTGTCATTTTGTAACCATTGTATCTATATCACAGGCACATTTAGGTTCCGTTGTCAATCATATTTGAAAGTTTTGGTTTAATTAAAGAATATTGGCAGTATAAAAAACACTAGTTTAACAGGTATAGGTATGCCTGCCTCCTTAAACACAACAATTTAAATATTGGTAATATTCAAGTAATCAAAGGCATGTGACTCAAAAACTTGTATGTTAAAATAAATACTAAAGAACATATGATACAGAGAGCTGCCTCGCAACCTGTTTTAAAATTGCTGCTGTCGGACCACAAGCGATGTCTTTTGCTGTGCAACAGTCTAATAACCCACCAATTCTTTTATAACTATAGCAATTAACTTATTATGAACAGTGACTGTTAAAGTGGTTCTGAAGGCAGAAGGTTTTTTTACTTTAACCACTTCAGCCCTGGAAAAATTGGCTGCTTAATGACCAGGCCATTTTTTTGCAATACGGCACTGCGTCGCTTTAACTGACAATTGCGCGGTGGTGCACCGCTGTACTCAAACAAAATACATGTCCTTTTTTTCCCACAAAAAGAGCTTTCTTTTCGTGATATTTGATCATATCTGCGGTTTTTATTTTTTGAGCTATAAACAAACTCCAAAGTTTCCAATCACATGTAGAAAAGCAGGCATGCATTCACGATTCTAAGCTAATAAATTGTATATCGGTTCAGCATGGTTTTAAACAAGCTTTTCCTATTCCTTAAAAGGTTAACGTACTGTTTTACAGAAATTCATCATCCAGTCCAGTGGCCCAAG
The DNA here is from genome assembly GCF_037356315.1 of Lithobates pipiens. NCBI lineage: Eukaryota > Metazoa > Chordata > Amphibia > Anura > Ranidae > Lithobates > Lithobates pipiens. Next base: position 92,474,086 of record NW_027507718.1, read on the forward strand.
TGTGTTAAATAAAAAAAAAAACCCTTAAGCAGCTTTGATATACTGCTTAGGTAAATAGTCATACCTCTGGAGCCTGGCCAAATAACACCTACAGGTAGATTTGCCCTGTCCTGTCATGAGGACATTCTAACCATGGGGTGCTGGCCCCAAGCATCATTTAAAAGAAGGAGAAAGAGTGCAAACTCCACATGCACAGGAGTTTCAATAAGGAGAATGCTCCTTCATATGATGCTGCACGTGAGTATCCAATGGTTAGAGTGTCCTAGAAACAGGACAAGAAGCATTACATCAATCTATAGACATTTTTGGTCAGGCTTCAAGGGGGACCCAGATGGCCTATGTTTATGGCTATTTAACATAGCACAATATTTCAAAGTTGTATAGGGCTTTTCAACACACTGTGTATTTTATTAGAAAGGTGAACGAAACCTTTAATCTTTCCAGTGGCAGAAACAATGACCTTTTTTAGAAAACAATGCAGCATGTTCTGAAAAAAAATTAAATAAAAAAAAATGTTCTTCCCTACATTCTTGTGGCTTAGGAAGATTAATCACCACTGAACACAATGCTGAGCCAATGTCATTTATCAACGGTCAAATTGAAATCCAAGTTTGCCTGAATTGTTGGCCTGGAACCTGATATGATACTTCTTTATGGAAATTGTGTTTGCTTCAATATCTAGGTAAACAGACACATAATCAGATTGTTAATTAAAATGACACATTTCCCATTTAGTTTTGTTTCTAACCTGATATAAATCCATGACAAGGTTTTCAAATTTGAAAACAAATTAATTAGTGGCAGGGGAGTGTTTTTGTATTCACTTTGCTTCTTGAATTATTAAAGATGTGGTGATGCAATATAAGGTGCCAAGTGTTGAAAACATTATAAAGTAAAAGATGGTTCTTTTCATTTAAATCATACACCTTAGTTTTGGAAGCAATCAGACAGAGCTGGCAGTATATGAGTTAGGAGAACCGTAGAAGCAAGGAAAGCTTTGCCTTGCTTTCAATTGCACTGAGAGATTTATGCAGAGAAACCAGCAGTTTTACTGAACAGAATATTCAGTGTCAGCATTTAATTAATTGTTCTCCATCAATTGCAATGAGCAATGCCAGTAAAAATAGTCTGATGTTTTATAGAGTTAAAATAAATCAATTCAACAGAGAGTCCATAAGCCCACATTTAACTGCATGAGAGTTTTAATAGATATAGTTTGTGTTTTTAAATTATCCTCTCTAAATACTTTTTTTTTTGTTTAATTGGTTACTTATTAGTGTGGAAATCTGTAGTCTGAAAGTGTAAAATCTAAGCAGTGCAACAAAAATGGCTTTAAAGAGGACACATTTTTCACTAAATTTAAATCTGCAATCCAGGTAGGGGTGGACATATTATTTTGTAGTCTGTGCAGCTGCAGAAAGGCCAACCAGAATTGTGGGTCAGATGGTTGCTGGGACTCTTCCCATCATGTACGTTTGGACAAACCTCATTTGTCTCTACTTGCTAATGGACAAACAGAGAAAAAAACCTGGCACACACATAATGTTTTTTTTTGTTCAACCCAGCGGGCAAGCAATGTTAGTGCAATGATCTCCCCCTGCTCTGCCTTTGTGTTTTGACAGGGAGACTAAACCCCACTCCCCGCCAGAACACACATTCATGTGACTCATTTCCCACTGATTCCAGGAGAGCAGTTTAACACAGAACAGAAATACTTAATTGGGAGAAATTTTACTTAGCAAAGATTTGTAATTTTGTGCATCCAGTTTTGTGAGCAGGAAAGTCTGTGCTTGCCACTCGCATTAGTCTAAATATAGTAGGGGAAATGTGCATGTAATTAGTGCACATTTCATAGAACATATTTAACAAAATGTTCCCAGCATTCAATCTAGCTAGCCAGTGCAAAAAACCTAACTAAAAGTCTTTCCATAATTTCGATTAAAATGAAAGGTTGCTATGTGTAAATATATGCAACACTGCCTGGAATGTTTAGTCACTAGTTCAAATTTGAAAGTACTCAAAATGGGATGACACAGGTAAAAAGCATTGAACACACGAAGAAAGGGAGGTGACATTAGCTGAAATCTATAAGTAATTAGAAAGCAATCCTGCCCCTTGTCAGTGCAAAGATAGGAGTGAAAAGAATTATCAGAAGAGCTACCTAAGAGCCAAGGGCCACTTGTGGAGAGCTTCAGAAAGACCTGGAATTAACAAGTATAATTGTTTCAAAGAAAACAATAAGCAATGCTCCCCAACACCATGGCCTGCATGCACATTCACCACGCAAGATTCCATTGCTTAAGAAAAAGCATGTGAAAGCTTGTTTAAAGTTTGCTGCACAACATTTAGCCTGTGAAATACTGGGAGACTATAGTCTCGTCAGATGAGACCAAAACTGAACTCTTTGGATGCCATAATACACACCATGTTTGGAGGTCAAATGGCATTGCACATTACCCCAACAACACGATACCAACAGTGAAGTTTGGAGGTGGGAACACCATGGTGTGGGGCTGTTTTTCAGCATACGGTACTGGCAAACTTCATATCATTTAACCACCTTCAGACCGGACCATTTTCCTGGTAAATGACCAGAGGTCTTTTTACAATTTGGCACTGCGCTGCTTTAACTGGTAATTGCGCGGTCATGCAATGTTGTACCCAAACAAAATTTGCGTCCTTTTCTTCCCACAAATAGAGCTTTCTTTTGATGGTATTTGATTGCCTCTGCGATTTTTATTTTTTGCGATATAAACGTAAAAAGACCGCAAATTTTGAAAAAAAATGATATTTTCTACTTTTTGTTATTAGAAAAATCCAATAAACTCAATTTTAGTCATACATTTAGGCCAAAATGTATTCAGCCACATGTCTTTGGTAAAAAAAAAGTCAATAATTGTATATTTATTGGTTTGCGCAAAAGTTGTCACATCTACAAACTAAGGTACGTTTTCTGGAATTTACGCAGCTTTTAGTTTACGACTGCCTATCTCATTTCTTGAGGTGCTAAAATGGCAGGGCAGTACAAAACCCCCCCAAATGACCCCATTTTGGAAAGTAGACACCCTAAGGAAATTGATAAGAGGCATGTTGAGCCCATTTATTTTTTTGCCTCAAGCGATTGAATAATGACAAAAAAAAAATATTTTTTTTTTTTTTACACAAAGTTGTCACTAAATGATATATTGCTCACACATGCTATGGGCATATGTGAAATGACACCCCAAAATAAATTCTGCTGCTTCTCTTGAGTACGGGGATACCACATATGTGGGACTTTTTGGGAGCCTAGCCACGTACGGGGCCCCGAAAACCAAGCACCGCCTTCAGGCTTTCTAAGGGCGTAATTTTTTGATTTCACTTCTCACTACCTATTACAGTTTTGAAGGCCATAAAATGCCAAGATGGCACAAAACCCCCACAAATGACCCCATTTTAGAAAGTAGACACCCCAAGCTATTTGCTGAGAGGCATTTTGAGTCCATGGAATATTTTATATTTTGCCACAAGTTGCGGGAAAATTACAAACTTTAATTTTTTTTTATTTTTTTTTCACAAAGTTGTCACTAAATGATATATTGCTCACACATGCTATGGGCATATGTGAAATGACACCCCAAAATAAATTCTGCTGCTTCTCCTGAGTACGGGGATACCACATATGTGGGACTTTTTGGGAGCCTAGCCGCGTACGGGGCCCCGAAAGCCAAGAACCGCCTTCAGGTTTTCTAAGGGCGTAAATATTTGACTTCACTCCTCACTACCTATTACAGTTTTGAAGGCCATAAAATGCCAACATGGCACAAAACCCCCACAAATGACCCCATTTTAGAAAGTAGACACCCCAAGCTATTTGCTGAGAGGCATGTTGAGTCCATGGAATATTTTATATTTTGCCACAAGTTGCGGGAAAATTACAAACTTTTTTTTTTTTTTTTTTTCACAAAGTTGTCACTAAATGATATATTGCTCACGCATGCCATGGGCATATGTGAAATGACACCCCAAAATAAATTCTGCTGCTTCTCCTGAGTACGGGGATACCACATATGTGGGACTTTTTGGGAGCCTAGCCGCGTACGGGGCCCCGAAAACCAAGCACCGCCTTCAGGCTTTCTAAGGGCGTTACAGTTTTGAAGGCCATAAAATGCCAAGATGGCACAAACCCCCCCCCAAATGACCCCATTTTGTAAAGTAGACACCCCTAAATTTAGGAGTACACTAGTGAGACTAGGTAATAAATGGCGGGTGCCCTGAAACTATAAAAAAATAACTAACCAACCAGCGTCACCTGTAACAGTTATATGGTGATCACTGGTGAAAGGGTTAACTAGGGGGCAATCAGGGGGCTTTATGCGGTAGTATATGGGGGTCCCTGGCGCTATAAAAAGCTGCGGCGAACCTAAATACCTACCTGCCTAACAAGCGTCACCTGTGACACTAATACAGCGATCAGAAAAATGATCGCTTATTAGGCTGGGTTCACACTGGAGCGATGTGGGAACGCCACAAATGCGCGGCGGGTTCCCGCATCACATGCCTCCCGGCGGCAGTTCACACTGCCCTATGCGAACTGCTGGGAGTGTCAGTGAAATGTTAATGACACCCCCAGATCAGTTCGCATATCGCAGTGCGATCTGCAAACTCGGATCGCATGGTGTGAACACCCATGCGATCCGATTCTGCTGCGGACCAAAAAAAGGGTCCCGTGCGAGTTTGCGGCGGGTGCGGCGGGTGCGACACAAATTCAGCCATACTATCTGTATGGCTGAACTCGAATCGCACAGAGATCGGATGTGATTTGCACTGCAGTGCGGTGCGAATCACATCCGTTCTCATAAACCGCTGCAATGTGAACCCAGCCTTAGTGACACTGGCGACGGGGGGTGATCACGGGGTTAAACCTTTATTGGGGGGGTTAGGGGGGTACCTTAGAACTAAAGGGGGCTAACCCTAACTGCCCTAACAGTTATTACAGTCACAAATGACACCCGCCGGGTGATCAGGGGGTTAAACCTTTATTAGGTAATAAATGGCGGGTGCCCTGAAACTATAAAAAAATAACTAACCAACCAGCGTCACCTGTAACAGTTAGATGGTGATCACTGGTGAAAGGGTTAACTAGGGGGCAATCAGGGGGCTTTATGCGGTAGTATATGGGGGTCCCTGGCGCTATAAAAAGCTGCGGCGAACCTAAATACCTACCTGCCTAACAAGCGTCACCTGTGACACTAATACAGCGATCAGAAAAACTATCGCTTATTAGGCTGGGTTCACACTGGAGCGATGCGGGAACGCCATGAATCCGCGGCGGGTTCCCGCATCGCATGCCTCCCGGCGGCAGTTCACACTGCCCTATGCGAACTGCTGGGAGTGTCAGTGAAATGTTAATGACACCCCCAGATCAGTTCGCATATCGCAGTGCGATCTGCAAACTCGGATCGCATGGTGTGAACACCCATGCGATCCGATTCTGCTGCGGGCCAAAAAAAGGGTCCCGTGCGAATTTGCGGCGGGTGCGGCGGGTGCGGCGGGTGCGACACGAATTCAGCCATACTATCTGTATGGCTGAACTCGAATCGCACAGAGATCGGATGTGATTTGCACTGCAGTGCGGTGCGAATCACATTCGTTCTCATAAACCGCTGCAATGTGAACCCAGCCTTAGTGACACTGGCGACGGGGGGTGATCACGGGGTTAAACCTTTATTGGGGGGGTTAGGGGGGCACATTAGAACTAAAGGGGGCTAACCCTAACTGCCCTAACAGTTACTACAGTCACAAATGACACCAATGCAAAAAAAAAAAAAAAAGCAATTGGTGTCACTGTGACTGGGGGGGCAGGGGTAATTGGGGGGTGATCGGGGGTAAAGGGGGGTGTGAGTGTGCCTGGCATGTTCTACTGTATGTGGGGTGTGTTGGTGCAACTCACCGAACCTCTCTCCTCGGTGCCGGAACGAAAACTACCGACACGGAGGAGAGAATACATCACTTCCTCTCCTGTGTTTACATTACAGGAGAGGAAGTGATGTCACCGGACATTTTCATTCGCCGGGAGCGATCGAGAGGGGGTGGCCATGAATGAATGGCCGTCCCCTCGTCCGGGATCGCTCCCGAACAAATACCGACCGCCGCAGGCACCGGGCGGGGGCCCGATCGGGCCCCCGACCGGCGGGCAGGCAAGGACGTACATGTAAGCCCTTATGCCTGCCCGTGCCATTCTGCCGACGTACATCGGCGTGCGGCGGTCGGCAAGTGGTTAAGGAAGGATGAATGGAAAATTGTACCAAGACATTCTTGATAAAAATCTGCTGCCATCTACCAGGATGATGAAGATGAAATGAGGGTGGACATTTCAGCAAAAGAATGATCCCAAGCACAAAGCCAAGGAAACTCTCAATTGGTTTCAAAGAAAGAAAATAAAGCTGATACAATGGCCCAGCCAATTACCTGACTTGAATCCAATAGAAAATCTATGGGAGCTAAAGATCAGAGTTTGTAGAAGAGGCCCATAGAAGAGGCCCACAGAACCTTCAAGATTTGAAGACTGTGGAAGAATGGGACACAATCACACCTGAGCAATGCATGCAACTAGTTTCTCCATACAGAAAGTGTCTTGAAGCTGTCATTACCAACAAAGAATTTTGTACAAAGTATTAAATACATTTTGGTTAGCATGTTTAATACATTTCCCTTTGTCTTTACATTTTATTCCCCATAACTTAATTTCTGATCTTATTTGTTTTGGTTTCTTTGCATGAGTGGATTGCATTGGCCGTTTCCCAACATCTGGCAACAATTTCTTGTCAATAGCACTTTTAGAAATATATCTACCTAGAAATATGGTGACATATTCAATACTTATTTTACCTGCTGTATAAATTGTAAATAAGTTGTATATATATATATATATATATATATATATATATATATATATATATATATATATATATATATATATATATACAATCTGATGAGCACAGCTATGGAGACTGGACTGGAATTTGCATTCATGAACAGTGGCCATCACATTCAAAATGACTAAGCGAGTGGAGCAACGAATCTACAATAAATTTTGCGTTAAGCTTGAACATTCTTCTTCAGAAAGTATTAGGATAACTCGGAAGATACAAACACTTCAAAGGTGGTCAAGAATCTGTTAAAAGTGATCCACATTCTGGAAGGCCTGCAACAAGCAAAACACCTGAAAATGTTGAATGCATATGGTCTGAAATCAGCAAGGATCGGTGACTGACAGTGAGATAACTAGAAACTGATCTGGGGATCCCAAAATCTACTGTGCCCAAGATTTTGATGGAGGATCTTGTAAAAGAGACACTAGAAAAACTGTTTGAGGTCTCAAGGTGCCTTCTGTGAAGGTTACTGAGGCATCGTTGTTCGATGTATGATGCTTCTTGAATCTTTTTCATCTTCTTCAATAAATGTCTCTATTATTATTATTATCTCTTTAAATTTCACAAAACAAACATTTTCTTTGTGACCCATGTGGTGACGTCTAAGTGGCTTTGTGTACTTTTCTTTCTTTTTCTGAGAGCTGCTGTACAGGATATCAAAAGAGATAAAGATGATTACCCTAGCTGCATGTACAGTAAAATTACATGCAATGCTTTTTTTAATAAATGCATAGCTGTATTAACCCCTTAAGCCCCAATTTGGCATCAAGGACCAATTTGCAGCCAAAGGACCGGGCCCCTTTTGCGATTCGGCACTGTGTCGCTTTAACTGACAATTGCGCGGTCGTGCGACGTGGCTCCCAAACAAAATTGGCGTCCTTTTTTCCCACAAATAGAGCTTTCATTTGGTGGTATTTGATCACCTCTGCGGTTTTTATTTTTTGCGCTATAAACAAAAATAGCGACAATTTTGAAAAAAATTCAATATTTTTTACTTTTTGCTATAATAAATATCCCCAAAAAATATATAATTTTTTTTCCTCAGTTTAGGCCGATACGTATTCTTCTAGATATTTTTGGTAAAAAAAAATCGCAATTAGCGATTATTGATTGGTTTGAGCAAAAGTTATAGCGTCTACAAAATAGGGGATAGTTTTATAGCATTTTTATTAATATTTTTTTTTTACTAGTAATGTCGGCGATCAGCGATTTTTATTGTGACTGTGACATTATGGCGGACACATCGGACAGTTTTGACACATTTTTAGGACCATTGTCATTTATACAGCAATCAGTGCTATTTAAATGCACTGATTCCTGTGTAAATGACACTGGCAGTGATGGAGTTAACCACTAGGGGGCGGGGAGGAGTTAAGTGTGTGCTTTTTTTTTAACTGTAGGGGGTGTGGCTTGGCATCTGATGTCACTGATCGTCTTTCCCTATAACAGGGAACAGACAATCAGTGACAGGCTTAGTAGGAATCACGGGGAGAGGTTTGCTTACACAGACCTCTCCTCGTTCTTCAGCTCTGTGACCCGGTCGCAGGACACCAGCGGTGATCGGGTTCACGGGTCCCGCGGCCACGGTCATGGAGCTCAGGACTGGTGCACTCCTGACCCACAGCTGGGCACTTAAAGAGCAACGTACAGGTACGTGCTTGTGCCCAGCCGTGCCATTCTGCCGACCAATATGTGCAGGATGCGGTCCTTAAGCAGTTAAGTAATGCAATATTATATCCACCTATAGTTGTACTTTATTATATATATTACAAATGAATGTGGTAAGAAAGAGAAGACACTTCAAAAACAAGACAAGCTGCATTAGTGTTCGTTTAATTGTTTGATTGATTTGAATCAATTTTTAAAATCAGGAAATTATTCAATAAACTACCTTTTTTACTTGCCTAAATATGTTCATATAAGCTATTTCCTAAACTCTGATTGCCTGAACGGTTTGATTATCCAAACATTAAGGAGTTATTGCAAAATTCAAATTTGATTCACTAATTTCAATTCTCAAAAAAATTATTTGGTTAGAAAAATTGAATTTTCCAATGAACCTGCATTTGCTTTTAATACCCAATCATGTGCAAGGGCAACATAAAGAATAGGCTTTTTTGCTTGACTAATTGATTGACGGAAACACAACTTTACCTTTGTAATGTAATCATTATCTAACCCAGATAGCAATCCCTTGTGTTTAAAATATGATGACGCACCCACGTCTATCCTAGAAGCATTCTTACCTCTTTCAAGACATGGATTCAGAAAGGTGGCACATTTGTTCCTTAATGTCACTGGACCTTGTTACCTACAAAGATTTTCTTAGTTATGATGATTTTCCATTTTTAAATGTAACCTATAGGTCTATAAGTCTTCCTACCAATAAAAAAAATTATATTTTATAAGCCCTCATGCACACTGTGTGTTAAAAATGTGGTGTGTCTGGTGTTTTTTTTTTCTGCCTCTAAACACCCCTCCATGTTAGCCTATGTGTCCATGCACACATAGGCATTTAGAGGCATTTAATGGCAGAAAAAAATTAAAATAAAACACTACCAGCACGATTAGGAGCATCAGTGTTTTGGCAGAAAAAAACTCTTGACTTGTGCAAACGCATCTAAATATGCATTAGCGCTATGCACGTCAGGCACTTGAGTGTTTGTTAATTTCAAGGGTCAGAATAAATTATAATTCTAGCCAACTAAATTATATAACACCCCAAGCTCTTGATTTACCCAAACATTCCTAAACATGTCCATATGCATTTGTATGCATTTCTTTTTGCCAAATTGCTGTTGTAAGTAGGAAAGGTACTTGGGAGACCTGGGCCTATGTGTATGGAGTTTAACAGTTTCTGAGTTTTTTTGGGGGGAAAATTTTCAGTATACTAACAAAACTGTTGAGCTTCAAAAACATAATTCAACCCTCAACAAGCTTCCCTGACACATATTATACTTGATTAAAATTCTTCTTTAATCTGACTTTGTCCTTTCAGCTAAATGTCCTAATTGTATCCATTCTTGTCCAGGGATCTGTCTTTGCAAGTTGGCTGCATATATGGGTATAATTTATTGAGTGGAGGTCAGTGACTTCTGAATGAGTTTCCACTCTCTTGCATCTCATCTCTAGTTCTCATACAAAAAGAAAAAAAACGTAAACATAGAGGCAACAATTTATATTGAAATAAATGCTTAAACATGTAGACTATCTAATTCTAATTGTTACTAATATTTACAACATTTAAAACTGATGTTTTACCTATCATGTCCAGATGCATATTCCTGTATTGGCTGATTTTCACCGCACCCTACAGGACAAATTGCCTCTCAGGCAACCTCCAGCACCATTCAGATCAAAATATTTATATAAAACTGTTCCCTCTCCATATCTGAACAAAATATTTCATTTTTTTTTGTAGAAATCCCTCTTTTAGGCTAGGTTCACACATGTACAGTGAGAACAAAAGCTCAGTTTTCACAAATAATTGACAAAGTAGTTGTTCAGCATTTCAGGTCAGCTTTTGATCAGTATCAGTTCAGGATTGCATCGGTATCAGGTCAGGTTTACATCAGGACCAGGTCAGGATTTAATCCTGTTCCCAACTGAATGACATGTGCGATTCGGAAGCATTCCCTTAGAAGTCAATGGGCCTGAATTTGCACATGAGCCGGACTGCACTGCTCAGAAAACTGGGAGGACTCCTTTTCAGTTCGCACTGAATACGCACTCCGGTAGCACCAAACATACTGTATGTGAACAGGCACAATAGAAAGCAATGTTCTTTCACATGTCATGCAAATTGGATCTGGTTAAAAACGTATCCAATTTTCATATGTGGGAACCGAGCCTTAAAGTGACACTAAAGGTTCTTTTAAAAAAAATAAAATAACAAACATATCATACTTACCTCCACTGTGCAGCTAGTTTTACACAGAGTTCCCTCAAACCTGCTCTTGTGGGTCTCTCTCGACTCCTCCCCACATCAGATAACCCCCTGGGAGAAGCACTCTCCCGGGGGGTTACCTTGCGGGCATGCTCCTGAATCCAGCATTCAGCAGCCATAGACGCTGAATGCAGGACTCGGCCCTGCCCTCCCATTGGCCATGTCATTGGATTTGATTGACAGTAGCGGGAGCCAATGGCTGCACAGCTATCAATCTATCCAATCAACAGCCAAGAACCCCCTAACAGAGAGACAACGCATCCCCATGGGACAAGTTTGACGGTTCAGTTAAGTAAAATGGGGGGCCAATCACTGACAGGTGTTTTTTCACCTTAATGCATAGGATGCATTAAGGTGAAATTAATAGGATGCATTAAGGTGAAACCTTTACAACCCCTTTAAAGTAAACCTGCTATGTGAGACATATGGGATCTGCTATTGCTGCCACCTTCTACATATGTGATAGGGGTTTGGCTGTCCTAGAACAAGCTGTCTAAAAAGTGTCAGAATACCTTATTGCTATACTTGTTCTAGGTCAATGCATTGAATGCAAAACATTATCACGAAAGCCAGGAAACTAACATTCTCAAAAGGAAAGGTCAACAATCAGCCTCCATAATTCTCTCATGACAAGTATACTTTAAAGCTGAACAGAATTTAGCAGATTCAAATTCAAATATTACTAAATATAACTAACAAACCCTTTTTTTAAATCTGGATAGAGTGGTAAGGAGTTAAAATCACTGTCCAATTGTTATTGCTGTTTGAGTCCCCATTAGAGAGATTCACTCTCCAATATTCCTGATCACCACATTTCTCAGAAAACAAAGCAATAAAAAAATCTAAATGGTAATTTACTGCCAGAACAGGAAAATAAGAGAAGTCTTCCAAAGAAGACATTTGTTACATGACAAATGCCCAAAAGGGACACCCATCACACTGGAAAGCAATTCTCTTACTGTCTTTTTGAGACCACAGGACAAGAAGTAAAGTTAAATGAGACACAAATGACAACAAAGACAGTTTTTAACCATCCCCAACTCTATTCAAAGTAAAGAAAAACATGTTTTAGAGTTTGGTAAACTTTAATGCAGCTCTTTAATCATTAATACTTTACTGCAATGTTTTTCTTTTTGTTTTTTTTAATGCATGCTATGTAAGTAACCTTTCACATGAACATTTCAATCAGGTCTACCTGTCAGGTTTTCAGGCTGACCTGATCAGAAGGTCCATTCATCCCTATGGACTGGCGGGTGTAAGCAGACTTCTGGGTCTGATCGGGACGATGAAAAAAATTGGAAGAGGACTCTGTCCCCTTTTGTTTAGGTGGAGTGGATCAGTGGTAATCAGTTTTAAATTGACAATGGAGTCTGTTCTCTCAGCCACCAATTCAGCAGAAAGGGCTCTGTCTATGTCCATTCTACAGAAACTGGACATGGATGTGTCATCCACCTACTCTGCTCCAATCTGTGAGTTGATCCCCCGTTGGCTGCAATGCAATGTGATCCATGTGAAAGGGGTCTAAGTATCTGAAGTTGACCTGGCATCAGCTGTGCACAGTCAATGTACAGCAGGTAGCCAGTTTATGTTCTGACAAGAAACATGCTGATAGGAAGTTAAAGCAGAAAGATGACCTCACCATTGTGCTGGTTCTCCTTTGACTGTTCAGTAACAGGCTGGGCCAGGTCCAAGACAACTTGGACTGCATTGAAAGAACATCTAGTGGCTGAAAAATGTACTTCTCTGGATTGAAAGTAAATATCACAGACAAAAATGGTTTGGTTATTTTACCTTGTAATGGGGTATTCATTTTTATCTTGTTATTTTTGGATGGAATTTGGATTTGACTCTTGTTATAGACACACATTTCAACAGCTGAGTAATGGTTATCTGAAATTGTTGTTGTAAATTACGCAAGGGCAGCTATTGGCTACTGGCTATTAAACTTCCTTTTTCTAGACCTGCATCTGTTACTATTAAACTATTAAATGCACATTTTTTACCTGCAAGAAAATGTGCATTTATTATTTTTTGTTAAAAGGTGAACTTATTCTTTAAGTTAATGCTCGTTCTACATTACTATTATGAACAAAGAATCTGCAGTGCATTTCAATGTGAGACCAAGGGTGAAACAAAAAACTCTGTTTCACTTTCTGTATTCTTCTTTTACAATAACTAATGCATAAAAAGCTGCATTATACAGCATTACAAATTAAGGATTAAATGTGTGTCTGTTTTGCCCATATGCAAACTTTTACTGCCTGTACACGAAGCCTAGCCTAGAATAAATTCCCAAAATTAAAGTTATGAACTATAAGGCCGCTTTATAAACATTGGTGAAATATTTTGTTTTCGTTCTACTGTAACTACGACTGTATCACCCTATATTGCAGAAAAAATATTCTCCAGTTGATAGGTTGAAAATGTAAGGTTGTGATCTTGATGTCAAGTCAAAAAAGTGGCAACAACTAGACAAAGAGGCATGTCTTTTCTCCAGCTTCTCTCTTTCCAAAATAATGGATTTTACCCGATTATTATTAGTAGAAACATTGAGCAAAAAGTATTTAGCCTTTGGCAATTATTTTCCCTAAAATTGCAGTGTGACAAAAATGATTGAAAAACTGCCCAAAGATGCTTTCAAATTGGAACTCAGAGTAGATATGAAGAAGCCAATTAAAGGGAGTTAAGTTTTGCCAATAGCAAAAAAAAAAAAAGACATTTAACCAATTTAAAGTCAGAAGCTCTTTTATTTTCAGCTTCCTGTAACACACTGCACCGTACACTGGGAATAGAAGGCCAGAACTGGAAACCAGTCTGGTTTTACAGCATGCAGTGACAGGGAACATACTGGCAGGAGGGGAGAGCAGAGTGATTAGTTGATGGAGACTCATGATTTTGCTGCTACATCTTCATTATCCAGTTAATATTATATATGTTTGGCAATTCAAGATGTGGCTCGGTTATGCTGTAGTTATAGCTGCAATGGATGTTAAACATATGGCTGTGCTAACTGAGGCTGGATCTTCACACTGACCGCAGGGAGCTTAAACAATATTTTATGGAAAACGGCACTGATGGGTACTTATGGGTGGCACTGATGGGTACTTATGGGTGGCACTTATAGGTTGCAAGGATGGGCACTGATGATCACTGATAAGTGGGCACTGATGGGCATGGATGGGCATTGGGCACTGATAGGTGGCACTGAGGGACACTGATTGGTGGCACTAATTACACTGGTGGGTGGAATTGCTGGGCATCACTTATTTTTTTATTTATGTAATGGTGCCAGTCAGCACCCATTTACAGGCACTGATTGGCATGGATTGGGCATTTTATTTATATGTGGATGGCCATGGGGTACATACCTGGCAATCCACATGCTGGGAGCTTCCCTGGTGGTCCTGGCTGCTTCCCTGGTGGTCCAGTGGGGGCAACAAACAATCAGCACAGACCCCCCCTGTCAGGAAAGCCGCCGATCAGCCCTCCTCTACTCACATCTGTCAGACGCGAATGTGGAAAAGCCAATAAACGGCTTTTCCTGTTTACATCGTGATCAGCCATGATTGGACATGGTTGATCACATGGTAAAGAGCCTCTGTTGAAGGCTCTTTACTGAGATCGGTGTAGCGGTGTGTCAGAGTGCCACACTGCACCACTGATCGCTGCGATGTGTGCCGCCACGGGCAAGGACCTCATATGACGCTCAGTCAGGATAACTAAACCTCCGTCTGGCCACCATTCTGCTATAGGCTGCATGGGAAGTGGTTAATATTGTATTCACACTCCCTGTGCTTTGCATAGGGCAGTGTAAACTGCCTGCAAGTCAGGTGCGATGTGAGGACCCGCAGTGGATTTGCAGGGTTTGCCACATCACACCAATGTGAACCAAGCCTTAGCGATATCGGTGCACACATCCTGTGATCTTATTATTCTTTAAAATGTACATACAAAATAGCTAACAACTGTAACATAGACCCCACAATTTTCCTTTAGTTATGCCAGCACTTAGCATGCATATATTTGGATGCTGAAGTCTGCACTCCTTAACCACTTGACCTCCAGAAGATTTACACCCCTTAATGACCAGGTCATTTTTTGAGATAGAGCGCTGCATTCTTTTAACTGACAATTGTGCAGTCATGTACCGAAATAAAATGTATGTGACTTTTTTCCCACAAATAGAGATTTCTTTTGGTGGTATTTGATCACCACTGCATTTTTATTTTTTGCGCTATAAACAAAAAAAGACAGACAATTTAGAAAAAAAAAATGTTTACTTTCTGCTATAAAACATACCCAACAACATAAAAAAAAAATTCTTTAAAAATTTAAGCCAATATGTAATTTTCTACATGTTTTTATTTTTTTAATCCCAATAAGTGTATATTGATTGGTTTATGTCATCGTTATAGCGGCTACAAACTATGGTATACATTTATGGAATTTTCATTTATTTATTTATTTTCATACTGATAATGGTAGAGATCAGTGACTTATAGCAACTGCGATATTGCAGAGGACAATCGGACACTCATGCCGCATACACACGTAGCGGACTATCCGACGGACTTAGTCTGGCAGACTTCCCGCCAGACTGTCCGTCGGACTTTCCGAACGGGCTACTTGCCCACACACGGCACTTTTTCAGCGGACTAATACGGCGTACTAAGTCCGCTGTATTATCCGCCCTACTTTTGAAATGACAACACATACGTGGAGGAAAGTCCACTTATTTCAAGCACGTCTCCAGGTAGGCGGGGCCCGCGAAGGAGACGTCGCTGGTGCCGCCACCTGGTATGGACTTTAAAGGGGAACCCCAACACCGAAAAAAATCGACATGGGGGTCCCCCCAGGTCCACATCAGACCCTTGTCCGAGCACGCTCCCCGGCCGGCCAGGAAAGGGGGGGCGAGCGAGCGCCCCCCCCCTCCTAAGCACCTTGTCCCCATGTTGATGAGGACAAGGGCCTCTTCCCGACAACCCTGGCCGTTGTTTGTCGGGGTCTGCGGGCGGGGGGCTTATCGGAATCCAGGAGCCCCCTTTAATAAGGGGGCCCCTGGATACCGGCCCCCCACCCAATGTGAATGAGTATGGGGTGCAATGTACCCCTACCCATTCACCTGTAAAATAAAGTACAAAAAAAAGCACAACACACAAGATAAAATAGTTTATTGCACAGCTCCGGGGGTCTTCCGTCTTTGGGGGTCTTCTCGCCGGACTCCTCCGCTATCTTCTTGTAGCTCTTTTGCTAGCGGAGGAGCCCAGCTTTCTTCCTCGCCGCCGCCCTTCTTCCGACTTGGGGGGTCTTGTCCCCCTCTTCGGTTCTTCTGCCAGGCCACCGCGCCTTCTTATAGCTCTTTTACAGGCGATGGCCCGGTCTTCTGTCGCCGCCGCGTGAGCGCCCCCCTCCCTTCCTGGCTGGCCGGGTATCGTGCTCGGACAAGGGTCTGATGTGGACCTGGGGGGAACCCCCCACGCCGATTTTTTTCGGCGTTGGGGTTCCCCTTTAAGTCCATACCAGGTGGCGGGGCCAGCGACGTCTCCTTCGCGGGCCCCGCCTACCTGGAGACCCACTCGAAATGAGCGGACTTTTCTCCGGGTGGGAAAAGTCCGCTCATTTCAAAAGTACGGCAGACTGGCACACACACGGCCGGATTGCCCGCCGAAATGCGAGTCCGGCGGGAAGATTGGAGTGCAAAACTACTTTCTAAGTCCGCCGTACTTTCGGGTCAAAAAAGTATGCCGGAGGCTACACACGGGGGGATTGTCCGGCGGACTTCAGTTTGCCGGACTTTTCCACCCGCTTGTTTGATCGTGTGTACGCGGCATCACTGATACTTTAGACACTTTGCGGGAACTAGTGACACTAATACAGTGATCAGTGCTTAAAATATGCATTGTCACTGGACTAATGACACTGGGTGGGAAGTGGTTAAATATCTAGGTTGATCAAAGGGTTACCTGTGTGCCTAGCCAGTGTTTTTGTGTACTGTGTTAGGTGCTTTGCAGGAACACAAAATCCATCCCTCCCCCCCTGTCACAATGGAGATCTGCCTTGTTTACATAGGCAGATACCCATTCCATGTATTTTACCAATGATTGGTGGGTGTCGGCGGACATCCATTACTCGGCACCCGCAGATTGGCTTCTGCTGTAATTATTTACAGCAGACGTGGCCCGGAGTAAAACTGCTATGTGGCGGTCTTTAAGTGGTTAAAAAACATATTTCCTATGTTTTTTTTATATGTACACCGTGGATGTTACATATCTTATGGGTATATAATAAAAACTATATGCAAAAATACAACTGGGCTTCTTGGCCCATTCTTCACACACATCCAGGCAATAACATAAATTCTAGACTTTAGAATTTTTTTAGAATACATATTATTCTTCCAATCACCATGCTTTTTAAACTACAAATGCTTGTCAATATGGACACTGAGCACATTTTACTCTTAACCTGAATAAATGCATGTAGTATGCAGTTTGTCTAGTTTGCATGTATCATGGCACTGAGGAGGTGGCACAGATGAGGTGGCACTGTTGAGGAGGCACTAATATGCAGAACTGATGGACGGCACTGATATGAAGCAATGATAAGCACTAATAGGTGGCACTGCTTTGCAGCACTGATCGACAACGATGGGCACTGATGGGCAACACTGATATATGGTATTGATAGGCAGCACTGATGATGAGTCAATGACAGACATTACTGATGGGCACTGACTGGCATTACTAATGGGCACTGATTGGCATATTATGTGGATACAGGCGGGGCACTGATGGGCATTACTGGCGGGCATTGCTGATGGGTCTTCACTGATAATCAATGCGCTGATTATCAGCGCAGAACCTCTCCCCTTTTAGGTGAGCCACTGATCGGCTCTCCTCTAACCACACTTTGTCAGCACGAATGAAGGCAGTTACCACTGTGATCAGCTGTGACTTGACAAAGCTGATCACGTGGTAAGGAGCCTACATCAGAGGCTCTTTACCTAGATCAGAGATGCGGTGTGTCGGATCAAAACACCACCGATCGCCGTACTGGGGGTGCACACGAGCGGGTTATCCTGCTGGACGTCATATGGTGCCCAGTCAGGAAAATGCAACCACTTTCCAGCCATCATTCTGCTATATGGCACGTGGGAAGTGGTTAAGGTGACTGTAGCCATATTAGTGCACTTGCAACAAAACAGTTGAATACTGTCCTTGATACCTTTTTTCATTTGCAAACGCAGTTCATTTTTAGGACAAATTTTTGGAGGTCTACCTCTTCTTCTAGGCCCAAGAAGTACTGATACCCTGAGATTTTTCAAAAGGGGTTGTAAAGTCAGATAAGATAAAAAGCGTTCTTTGTGCAGTCCCCCTCAGCCCCCCTAATACTTACCTAAACCCCATCTTTGCACAGTGATGTCCATGAGTGTCTCGGCCATCCGGGACTCTCCTTTCTGATTGGCTGAGACAGCGCCATAGCCAAACAGAATAGGGAGGGGGCAGGGCCAAACTGCAGCTCCGTGTCTGAATGCACACACAGAGCTGCAGCTCGGTTATGGTGCCCTATAGCAAGCTGCTTGCTGTGGGGGCACTCAACAGGAGGGAGGGGCGAGGAGAGCCAAAAGAGGCACTCGAGAAGAGGAGGATCTGGGCGGATGTGTGCAAAACCACTGCACAGAACATGTAACTATAAAATGTTTATATATTTTCATTAAAAAAAAAACAAGATTTTACAATCACTTAAAGGGCTCATTTACATTTGCTTCAGCTTCAACACACATTAACGGCTAGTGTACACTTGCTTCAAAACAAGGTTTTCAGACACACTTTGTTAAAGCTCTCTGAATGCCAGCCAAAGCTCCTGTCACTAAATAAAATGGTACAGTCCTGTTTACACCTTGCTTTTGCTTTGCTTCAGCTTCACTTCAAAAATTATACCCCCTATAGCTTTAGTGGTGCTTCAAACGTCTTCAAACCCTACATAGAAGTCTTTGGCAAAGCTCGCTTTAAGCCCCACTGAAGCCCCACCAAAGTCTAATTGACTCCCCACTGAAGCCTCATAGAAGCCTTATCGAAGCACCAAGCAAAAGCAAGGTGTAAACTGGACTGTAAGCTAACCATTTTATTTAGTGACAGGGGCTTTGACTGGCATTCAGGGAGCTTTAACAAAGCGTGTTCAAAGCTTTGCTTTGAAGCAATTGTAAACTAGAGATGTGCGATTAGTTTCGTACGAATCGCAAATTCATATGAATTTCCAGAAATTCGTACATTCGTACGAATCCGAAATACTAATTTTTATGCATATGGATTCTGTACAAAATATAATTTCAGATCCAAAGGGGCTTTGACTGGTGTTCAGAGAGCTTTAACAAAGCCTGTCCGAAACCTTGTTTTGAAGCTAGTGTAAACTAGCCCTTAGACAAGATAAATTAACTGTTTGTGAATTGTGTGTTTCTCTGTGTTACTTTTTAATTTACACAGAGGACAGGAACAGGATTCTTCCAGAACTGCCAGATTCTGTGTAAATCAGACAAATCTACATGAAAATTTAATAAGTGATAAATAAATCAACGATTTTCCTGATTCATTCATCACTAGGCAGAGCATCACCAAAATACAGGCATGTGTGGGAATTGATGAAAACCAAAATTGTGTTCTGGACATTTTTCTTGTGGATTTGTGCAGTGTATCTGTTGGCCATGCCTAGGGTTGTCACCTTTTCTTAAAGCCAAACCCGAACACTTTAGCAGCCTGGGACACCTTTGGGTGCCACCAAGGAGAGTAGTAGTGCAGTGCGCATATCGTGCTACAGTGGACCGGATGGCAACAGATTTGCGTGTGACTTTCTTGGTTATTTGGGGAGCCACAACCCAGTCTGAATAATGTGTCTGTGTTTCAGTCCACCTGAAACCCGGACACCTGATTCAAAACCCAAACTGTCCGGGTGAATACCGGACAGGTGGGAACCCTAGCCATGCACCCCCAGGATCAGGTGAGAAAGATGAAGGGATGTATGATATGACATGTGTGCAGGTCATCTGGTGTCCTGATATTGAATCTGTAATTATGAAAATGATGTAGTATTATACTGCTATGTGTTCTGTGCAACAAGGTGGAGACAGTGAGAGGATCATGTATGGTTGTTTGAGACTTCAGTCATCCTAAGTTGAGAGGTAACTCTCACCAAAACATGCAAAGTAAAAAGGGGGACACATTATAGAGCTGCTGTAAATATAAGAGTACACAGGAGGGTGCTTAATTGTAATCTTTGCACTACTTTGATCTTTTGCCATTTTTGCCATTTGTATCATATAGGAGAATGCAGACTTGTATTATATAGGAGATTGATCTGCACTATAAGAGCTACGCTGTTACCTTGGATTTCATACAGCATCACTGATACCCAATTTGATGATGCTGTGTCAGTAAAACTGATAATGCATTCATTAGGATTTCATTACTTGGGCAAAATACTCATTAACACTATATTATTTGCTAATCCTTTATTTGAACAATCACTGCTGAAAAGAATAAACCAGATAAATGAAACAAGACTTCAACATGTTTTTAAAACATCCATCCTGCATTGGGGAACAATGCGTGTTGATACATAATACATGATTATAGCTATTCATCTCCCTAGACAAAACACATCCCTAATTTAGCACTGCTTTAATTCCGTAGTTGCTCTGCAATCTCCGGCTTATCATTGACCGAGAGAAAATGTTAATTTGGCTAACAAAAGAGAATTGAATGTGATTTCATATTCTTTCAGAGCATAATGAATTTTGTGACCACATGCATTTTTAAACGTTTATAATCTCTATCTAACGTGATAATCAAGCTACAGAGACAGGCTTGATATTGCAAACTTTTTTCTTTCTTTTTATACTTAACAGTTGTATATGTGAACTCTTGTGAAAAGAATACCAATCATGATCATTATTGGAGATAGGACTGTGTGTGAGGGACAGGAGAAGATTGCCATCTATTGGTCATATTGGGTAAGACAGTTAGCGTGATTCTTCCTGATGCTCAGCATCCTTCATTAGGATAAGAATGGAACTGTGATTTTGGTTTCCATCAGAATACCACAAAAATTTGTGTAATAGCCAATCATAAATGTAACACAGCATGATTGCTCAGACATCATTCAAATATAATGCAAGCTATTTCAGAGGTAGTTTTCCAAATGAAATTTTATGTTTGAACATTGCTGCATTCAGTCATAGCTATAGAAAAAAAAATATTTTGTTGACAGATAAATCCCTAATGTGGAATGAACATTTTGTCACAATTGCTATAACTGGGAATAAAATGATGATGACGATTGATCAAAGAGTCCATTATTATGTTTTATGCAGTGCATCATTCAATTTGGAATAAAACTACCCGAGAAAATTTGAAAGATGTGGAGAGGCTGCCACTAAATAATGGAACATGACTAGGATTTCCTTTTTTTATTTTGTTTTCTAAGACTTGGTATTTATTTTCTTCTCTTTAACCCTAGACACCGTTTTTGGACTTGCATACCTATGTTCCTTTTAGGTGTAAATGCAGATTTATATACAATAAAATACAAATTAAGGGAAGGCAACGCTGTTTTTGTTTTGGATAAAGTGAGAAGGGGTAGAACTTCTGCCAGGTTTGTATTAATATTTATGGATCCACTGGAGGTGTTTTGCCTTGTTTTTTATAGCTGTTATTATAACTGAATTAGACTTGATATCAGATTCGCAATCCTGTTTACAGTATCATTTAGAGCAGTGATGGTGAACCTTGGCACCCTAGATGTTTTGGAACTACATTTTCCATGGTGCTCATCCACTCTGCAGTGTAGTTGAGCATCATGGCAAAAATAGTTCCAAAACATCTGGGGTGCCAAGGTTCACCATCACTGATTTAGACTAAAGGGAGGGGGCAGTTCTGGGAGAAAATCTAGTAGCCAATCTGGTGTGATGCTTGCAAATGTGCTAACAAGGAACATGCTGATAGGTGGAGAGAGCAGAATGGGCAGAGGGATGATCTCATCAGTCTGCTGCTGCTTTTTCGCCTTACAATTAGTAGGCAGAAGACACTACTGTATTCCTTCAACAGTCTGTGTGAGGGGGCTGTGTAAATCTCAGGACTCATTGGATAGAAATACAAATCCTTTGGAGGACAATTCCCTTATACATTTTTTATTTATGTATTTAGCTATTCACCAGGAGCTTAGCTTTAACATGGGGAATACAGTACACTGTGTTTAATAAACCTGGCAGAATATCACATCTAACGGTACTCAACTTTCTCAAATAATGGCATCCCTAGCTGTAAGGCTTCAGATGTATTTCATTTCATTGATCATATGACTCCCACTAGCTATGAACATTCCCTTTGAATCAGTTTTTTTTTTTTTGTTTTTTTGTTTTTACTAAAGCTGGAGAGTGAAAATCAGGCTCACTTCTGCATAGAAACCAAGCAGCTTCTAACCTCGGCTTGTTCAATTAAGCTTTGGCAATAAATCCTGCAAGCTGATTGGTTTCTATGCAGAAGTAAGCCTGATTTTGTAGCTTTAGTAAATAAACCCTAGTCCATCTCTAAGCCCTTGTACACACGGTCGGACATTCCAATGGAGAATGTCCGATCGGACCGCGTTGTCGGATAATCCGACCGTGTGTGGGCTCCATCGGACTGTTTCCGTCGGAATATCCGACCGACAAAGTTTTAGAGCTGGGCTATAAAATTTTCCGACAACATGATCCGATTGGACTTTGTCTGATTGTTTGTAGAGAATTCCGGTCGGACAAAGTGCCACGCATGCTCAGATCAAATTCCTAGACCAAAGCTATTGGCTACTAGCCTGAACATAGTCCCGTCGTAATTAAATAACCTCATCGCGTTACAAACTATCGGATTTTCCGATAACTTTGTCCAACCGTGTGTATGCAACACCAGTTTCGGAGAAAATCCGACGGATTTTGTTGTCGGAATGTCCGACTGTGTGTACAAGGGCTTAGAGTCTATCTGTCTCCATGTCACATGCAAAGTCTATATCGCTCATCCTCAACTACATAGATTTGCCTTAGTTGTCTATGCAAAGTCCATGCATTTTTGATGCAGAATAGAATGCACTAGACTGTCTCTGGTGTGAACCAGCCCTACATTTTGTTGTAAGTAGTGGTAATCTGTTGTATTCCCTTGGAAGTTTGATCAGGGCTGTGAAAGGGAATGGCTTTGGTCTAAAAAACTGGCACTAACAGTTGTTCTGATTTTGTCATCTTAAAAATGATAGTGGAAGTGGAAGTAAATATAAGTGTATATGTGTAATGTTGCCTCACTATCCTCATACCTATGCTGCATACCATTTGTAAAAGAGAGCAATGTAAATAACTTACTTTTATTCAGCGTGGTTTGGGTCACGTGATTCAAAATCAGTGGCTCACCTGTGTCTGGGATTGGAGGAGCAAAGGGCGCCACTGTTGAGCGCTCCATTATGCAAGGAAGCTGCTGCTTCTGGATCTTGTGATTGCATTTAAGCTAAATAATAAATGAAAAGTATTTACCCTGCTCTCTTTTACAAACAGTTTGCAGCATAAATAGGAAGAGAGGGAGCTGAAATTTTTAAGCAGACTTATATCAGCCTTTACTTCCACTGAGGGAATGAAAACACCTAAAATCATACTATATAAACATCTATTTTGTTGTTTTCACCTCAAGGGTATTACTACAAGGGACAAGGGCAGGGCTTTTTTTCAGCAGGAACTAGGGGGAACACATTTCCACCACCTTTAGCTCAGGTCTTCTGCTCCCTGCTCACCACTATCACTTGGTAACACTCTTTTTCCCTGGTGACCAGTTGTTGATGCTCCTACTGCATGATCTCCCTTGCAAGTGACTGTTATATAGTATAGAATAGTATAGTATAGTATGCTGGGAGGTACTACAGCTGGATAGGTGTTTCAGCTTAATGTTGCTACAAAGGTAAGACATATGACAGATGGTGGAGCTTTTAAGGAGGGGGGAGAAGATGAGGGCAGTGGATTGAAGGGGTTGTATGCAAAGGGAAGAGCTACTATTTGATGCCATTTGGCAGGTATGTGTGTGTAGCGGGCATGATTGAGTTCCTGCACCTATTCTCTGAGAACAAAAGCCCTGGACGAGGGTAACTTCCTTCAAACACATGACATCATAGAGCCCAAACGTGACTGCAGTTCTACCATAGTTACACGGTTGATACAAGGAATAAAGTCGTATTTCTCATTCTTTCTTCTCATTCTTTCCTTCTCTTATCTGCTGTTTGAAACCCTGCTAACAGTTTTATCCATAGTCAAGAAGACCTTATTCAGTTTTAATTAAAAATTAACAGTCAAATATATGAATGTGATAATCAAAGGATATACTGTAAGGGGTCCCTTTATTAAATTTTTCAAGTGAAAACTGCAACTTTATGCTCTGCTCATTTATTAGCAGTGACCTGGGAGTTTAAAATAATTAGATTTTATGAAAATGACTTCAGCCTGATTCTAAGCAAATCTCAAATTCAGTAACCATCAGGGCGTGTATAAAATCCATTCACACTGACTTTATTAGAGGAATAAAAGAGAACCAGCACAATAAACACAGGTGCGCCGCACTGTAGGAGTTATTTTGAAATACAAACAATACATTCCACATCTGTCAAAAAGGCTTCACGGTCTGATGTCAAAAGCAAAACACAAATGCAAATTAGGTCTAAGAGGTCGCCATAAGCGGGCACCCTTTTCAGCTCACCTCAACGTCATACTTTTTGTCTAAAAAGATGCGTTATTTTAAGCTGTCACCAATGTCTTTCTTTGTAATTAGTGTTTGTGATGCTCTTGTTCAAAGTTTCTAAAAACTTAAACATGCTCTAAGAAAAGCAATTTAGGGTGTTTTTCTTATTTCATCCTTTTGTATGACATTCTCATTGGAAAAACCTGTAGCAGTGCTATGTAAAGAAAACATCCCTAACTCCAATTGAAAGTCTGGATTTTGCCTGGTGTTTGAGCAGAAAACATTCAAAAGGAGACTAGGAAAGAAGCAAGAATGGTGGGGGTGCAATGAGATGATGATGGCTTTAGGTGCAATTAAATAGAAGAACATTCCTTACTGATGGGAAAAGTTGCAGAATAGAGATTTTAGGGTTGAAAAAAAAAAGCAATAAAAGAGACCTCCAGTGCACACATTTTGGGCGGAGGTATTTGGGATGCTCTCCACATTATTTGATACTTCACTTTCTCCAGAGGCCACAGTAGCTCTCCCTAATAAAACAGCTCACTAAAAGGAAGTTTAACCACTTCAGCTCTGGAAGATGTATCCCCTTCATGAACAAGCCATTTTTTGCGAATGGCACCGCGTTGCTTTTACTGACAATTGTGCAGTCATGTGACACTGTACCCAAATAAAATGTATATTATTTTTTTCCCACAAATAGATATTTCTTTTGGTGGTATTTGATCACCTCAGTTTTTATTTATTTTTTGTGCTATAAAAAAAAACTACTACCAATTAAAAAAAAAAAAAACAATATTTTTTACTTCCTGCTGTAAAACATATCCAATAAAAAAAATGTAAAAAATCAAATTTCTTCAGAAATTTATTCCAATATGTATTCTGCTGTACATATATTTGGTGAAAAAAATCCCAATGAGCGTATATTGATTGTTTTGCGAAAAGTTATAGCGTCTACAAACTATGGGATATATTTATGGTATTTTTTTTTTTTTTACTAGTAATGGCAGCAATCAGCGACTTATAGCATGACTACAATATTGTGGCGGACAAATTGGATACCTAACTGACACTTTTGACACTTTTTTGGAGAAACAGTGACAGCAATACATTCATCAGGGCTAAAAAATATGTACTAATGACACTGACTGGGAAGGAGTTAACATCAGGGGCAATCAAAGGGTTAACTGTGTGCCCAGCTAATGTTTCAGTGTAGTGGGGAAGGAGCTTTTACTAGTGGAAGGGAAGGGTCAGTGTTCCTGCTTTACAGAAACATAGGATCCATGACTTCTATACTGAGAGAACAGCAATCTGCCTTGTTGATCGCTATTTTGCCTGTGTACTGAATGATCATCGGGTGCCGACGGACATCGGGTCCATGGGAAAATCACAGGGGGAGCAAGCTGCTGGTGGTGCGCACTCGCACCCGATACCTGGAAGAACTGAAATGAAGAATAGAATCTCACAAGTCATGATCCATGGTAAAATAGAAGCTACCCTATAGGACGGAATCCCCTCATTTACCAAATTGTGGCACCCTTAGATAACTCACTTTCTGCTACCTGTTTTAACTGTTTTGGAGCCCTAATTAGTACCCAAAGTGTCTCAATAAACTTTCATATCTTTTACGCTATCAATAACGTGTTTCACGTGAACTGCTATGTTCCATGTGCAACAAATTTAAAACTGTGAAAACACAAGCATGTACATAAATCATATCTACTAAATGGTGCAGCGTTAATTTTCAGTATACTATCCCTTTAAGTAAAAATATATTGTGAAACAAAAAGAAACAATAAAATACATAATAAAAGGCCAGAGCAATTAGAGTTTCTTTTTCTAAATAAACACAATGGCCTTCTTATGCTTATTCACCTGGATCTACTTCAAAAAAGTCACTGCTGCAACCTCGATGTGTACACTGTCACCACCAGTTGTGTGCTCACTGGAACTAATTGACCTTACAGAATATGTAAGGTCAAAGTAAGCGTGTGTCCCCTTTAAATTGGTAAGTGGTCCACTGTGGCACCCCTCTGATTGCCCTAGGTAGATCGTACTCTTCTTTCCACACCTGGTCACAGAGAGGGGTCTTGCTGCTATGCATGCAAAAGCTTTACCCTAAAGATGGTTCCTTTAGCACATTCTCTCTTCTCCTCCTCCACTCAGCCACATAAAAGAAACAGACTAGATAGTGAATAAAGTGTATGAATGATAAAACACTAAAAATAGCACTCACATTGCTTAGTTGCTCTCAAGCACCAAAGAGAAAATACCTGTATATCCATATAACATACACAGTAAAGGGTTGATTACCTAAAACTGGGGAGTGCTAAATCTGGTGCAGCACTGTATAGAAACCAATCAGCTTTCAGTTCTTTTTTTGTCAGAGATTCATTTAACAAGCTGAACGTAAAAGCTGATTGGCTACCATGCCCCAGATTTTGCACTCTATGGTTTTAGTAAATCAACTCCTATGTGTCAGTGATTTTACAAGGCTCAAATACCAGTTTTCACTTTACTTCCTGAACGTGATGACATCATCAAGTATCATTATCAAGTATCATCAAGTATCCCTTATATTTGAGCCATGTGAAACCACTGACACATATTGTGTATGTTATATGGATATACAGGCATTTTTATTTTGGTACCTGTGAACACCTAAACTACAAGAGTGCTATTTTTATGGGAGTGAGTAAATAAAGTTTATGAAGGGTAAAGCACTATGTAGTATGCTTATGTTGCTGAGCGGCCAATATACACTGTCACTGTACTAATGACACTAGCAGGGAAGAGGTTAACATAAGGGGCAAGCAAAGGGTTAAATGTGTCCCTAGGGAGTGCTTACTAAATGTGTGTGTGTGTGTGGGGGGGGGGGGGGGGTATTTTAACTGTATGAAGACAAAGATCCCTGTTTCTGCTTAGCTGAAAAACAGGATGTCTGTCTTCTCTTTACATAGACTGATTGCTCCCAATCACAGTGGGAGCAGGTCGCCAGCAGTGCACATGCATGGCGCAGACCCAGAAACGTGAGTTCACGTACCTGTATGTGATTTTGTGCAGAAGATCTGCCGTCCCACAGTGTATGTACCATGGGGCAGTCAGCAACCGGTAAAGCTTTAAAAAAGTTAATTAGATAAAACAAAGTCAACTGTGAGGGCAAGGTGTGAACAAGGGAGGCAATAAAGGCACAGCAGGGTGGCCACGAAGATCAGGAGATAGAAGCAAGGGGAAAAAAAGAAAGCTAAATAGAGGAAAGGTGCAGAGCAACAACTTATTAAGTGGACGAGATTGTCGCTAAAATTATTGGTTTTTGGCTCATTATACAAGTTCTCAAGAAATATACTTTTCGAGTATGTTTATAAATGTTTTCATACAAGATTCACTTATCTTTCACTCATTATTCTCACATTTCTATTCACATTTATTTAGAAAAATGTGTGAATTATAGGTAAAAGCTAAGTGAATTAATAAATTGTAATTTGAAAACATTTGTAAATAAAGCTCTTCATGTTTATAGAGATCCCCTGTCAAGCACCAGAATAATATTTATAATTGTTATAGTCATTTTGTACTGAAGTTATGAAGATTGCTGTGCTGAGTTGAATATTTCTTTTTCTAGTGAACTGTTCTTATATTTATTTTTTGTTGTTTACAAACTGTTATTGAGTTTTACAAAAATAATGTTAGTACAATACAGAATGTACTGATATAGAAAATATAAAAAGAAAAACATACATACATTATGTATGATGAAGCCATAGAAGTGTAGAAATCAAATCTAGCAGTGATCAAACATTCAACAAAATAGCTTACCACATCCTCATGACCCTCTATAGCTGAGCGGTCATAAGTACTTGTGGGAGTAACCCCTAGTGCCCGGGATGGACTCTGCTCCTTTCAGTGTGGAACAATGGTCACAAGAAAATTTGAGTAAAACAGGAAGCATTCCACATAGTGTAATATATGTTAAAAACATAACAATAATAAAAATATAGCATACTGTATGTTATTTATTAAAATATAAAGGTGCACACTCACCTTTTTTCAAACGTATTGTTGCCGCTCAGCTATGTAAAAACCCAAATGGATGAACCAGCTCAAATCTGTTGGCTGATGGCCGCTATATGTCATGAAAGACACTAAATTACCAAAAGTATTGGGACATAAACTTTAATGCCATCCGAGTCTTAGTCCGTAGGGTTCAGTATTGAGTTGGCCCACCCTTTGCAGCTATAACAGCTTCAACTCCTCTGGGAAGGTTGTCCACAAGGTTTAGGAGTGTGTCCATGGGAATGTTTGACTATTCTTCCAGAAGCGCATTTGGGAGGTCAGGCACTGACGTTGAACGAGAGGCAGAACAGGAATGGGTCATCTCACATTTTTCCCACAAAGTTGGGAGCAGGAAATTGTCTAAAATGTCTTGGCATGCTGACGCCTTAAGAGTTTCCTTCATTGGAACTAAGGGGACAGCCCAACCCCTGTAAAACAACCCCATGCAATAACCCCCCCCCCCCTCCACCAAAAGATCTGACTGAATTATGAATCCAGGAGAAAAGGATACATGTCTTTATGGACCTTACTTTGTGCACTGGTCCAAATCATTCGGTGTAGGGAGAATTATGGCGTGGGGTTGTTTTTCAGGGGTTGGGCTTGGCCCCTAATTTCCAGTGAAGGGAAATCCTAAGGTGTTAGCATACCAAGACATTTTGGACAATTTCATGCTCCAAACTTTGTAGGAACAGTTTAAGGATAGATGAACGAGTTATAGCTGCAAAGGTTGACCTAACTCCATATTGAACCCTACAGACTAAGACTGAGGTGCCATTAACGTTCATGTGTGTGTAAAGACAGGTGTCCCAATACTTTTGGTAATATAAGGTCTCATTTCTATACAACGCAAGTCCCAGCAGTAAAATGTTATTGTGTCTTTTAAGTCCCACAGAGCCAGCAAGGAGCATGTCTGTTTCTAAATTGTGACCTGTGCTCTAATCGATCATTAATAAATTAAAGGAAGCCACCCTCTGCATGCTCTCTACAACAGTACTTCTGAATAGCATGCACTCTCACCAGTACTTTTGAATAGTCTCTACAAAGTAATCCAAGCAAAAGGAAACCTCAATTAATAGCCATTTCATAATTCTGACAGTGAAAAAAAGGAATAAAATGCATATGGTGCAGTGGAGGTCTGAAGAAATAAGTACATAACAGCTAGTCCAATCTAATGGAGATTGATACAGCCAATTCTGAAGAGAAAGGAGTGGCAGCTTCAAACAACATCTATTGTGCAAAAACAAGAGCAAACAGTGCAAACCCCACCATAGTGGAGTTTTAAAGGGACTGCAATTTATTAATAAAAAATAGTAACAGAAAAGTCCCTAAGGCTGGAAGGGCTTCACTGGTCACAGGCAGCATATATTACAACAGGCTAGCCTAACTGAGAGAATATACTCTCCATGAAACATGTTCCATACCTAAGCTGAAAATGGGGGTGCCAAGGTTGATGATATTGTTTCCTTTTGTGGATGTTCGAGGTATTTACTCCACATTGGGCCAAATGAGCTGCTTGTTACCCGTGGCCAAGGCAGATGTTTCCAGCCCCAGGGACTTGACCACCAGTGCTTTTGACCTGCCTTCAATGCTAATGACAATTATGAATGCACATTTTTTTTATTTTCAATTAATAAATCTGAATCCATTTAAAACTACACTATGGTAGTTTTTGCAATGCTCTCTTGTTTTTGCACATTATTTTCTTGTATTTCTTATTGCATATATTCCCAGGAAGTGCAACCTCACAGGGAAGTTTTTTTTTTTTGTCAGACTACATTTCATTAGTAGCGATAGGCCCAACACTCCCCGGTTCAGTTTGCACCAGAACTCCTGAACATGGAAAAAGTTTGGACCCAAACAGTGAACCCTATAAAGTCTATGGGACCAGGACACGAAAAAGCAAAAGTCCCCATTTTGAAGGCTTATATGCAAGTTATTGGCTATAAAAAGGGTATGGGGGCCTGGGTACGGTCCTAGGGGACATGTATCAATGCAAACATGTTTTTTTTTTTTAACCTCTTGAGATCCGCGCTATAGCCGAATGATGGCTACAGCACGGACCTCCTTTGCCGGGACTACGTCTATTGACGTTGTCCCGTGCACGAGCAGCCTGCGCGCCCCTTGAGGGGCGCACGCGGCGCGCTCTGTGATCGGCGAGTCAATGAGACTCACCTGATCACCGATCCGAGCAAGGGGTCGATCCCGACCCCATACCACGTGATCAGCTGTCAGCCAATGACAGCTGATCATGTGACAAAACAGAGCCGGTAATCGGCTATTTTTCCTCTTCGCGCTGATACCGGCGGCCGTGATCGGGACATCAGTCCCGATCACGGCCAGTGTATCAGTGCCCACCTGCCCCCTGCCAGTAACCCCCAGAGAATTAAAAAAGTGCCACCCAGCAGTGCCACCCATCAGTGCCCATAATCCACCTAGCAGTGCCATACATCAGTGCCCACAGTGCCATACATCAGTGCCCACAGTACCATACATCAGTACCCACAGTGCCACCTGTCAGTGCCCACAGTGCCACCTATCAGTGCCCACAATCTGCCTCAACAACATTGCTGCACCTCAGTGCCACATATACGTGCCCATCAGTGTCATCTACCAGTGCCCATCAGTGCCCATCAGTGCCGCCCATCAGTGCCCAGCAGTGCCACCTATCAGTGCCACCTATCAGTGCACATCAGTCCCATCTATCAGTGGTACCTATCAGTGCCCCTTAGTGCCACCCATCCGTGCCACCCATCCGTGCCACCTATCAGTGCCCATCAGTGCCACCTTATCTGTGCTCATCAGTACTGCCTTATCTGTGCCTATCGGTGCCACCTTATCTGTGCCTATTAGTGTCGCCTTAACTGTGCCTATCAGTGCCCACCAGTGCCGCCTATCAGTGCCCACCAGTGCCACCTATCAGTGCCCACCAGTGCCGCCCATCAGTGCCCACCAGTGCCGCCTCATCAGCGCATTTCAATGAAGGAGAAAAATGACCTGTTTGCAAAATTGTATAACAAACTATTAAACATGATTTTTTTTATTTTGCATCTTTTTTTGTTTGTTTAGCAAAAAATAAAACTCCCAACTGTAATTAAATACCACCAAAAGAAAGCTCTATGTGTGGGAAAAAAATGATAAAAATTTCATTTGGGTACAGTGTTGTATGGCCGCGCAATTGTCATTCAAAGTGCATCAGCGCTGAAAGCTGAAAATTGGTCTGGGTAGGAGGGGGGTTTAAGTGCCTAGTAAGCAAGTGGTTAAAGCACATTTTTAAAGGAGCAGTGGTTTTAATGATGTTTAAAGTGAAACAATAAAAATGACAATTCCCCTTAAATATAGTGCCTGGGGGCCCCCTTATTCTGCCTCTAAAGTAGCGCATCTGTGCTGTGTATAGAACCTGCTGCAGCAAAAGTGACATATATTAAAAAAATTACACTTACATTGAATTTCCCAGCTGCAAGCTTTCTTGAAAAAAAAAAACATGCAATACAAATGTATGAAAAAAAATGGTCTCTCCAATCCATACCAGGCTTTTGGGTCTGGTTTGAATTTTAAGGGGAAACCCATGCCAAAATAAAAATGGTGTGCCCCCCAAAATCCATACCAAAAGCCCTTAAAATCTATTCAGAGCACCGGTGGCACCAAGCATGCAGCCTGGCAAGGGACCATCCCTCCTCCTGAACCATACCAGGCTGCATACGCTCAACATGGGGGGTTGCTCTTCCCCCTGTAGGTGTCGCGATGCATAGTAGCCCATTATGCTTTACCTTTGCAGGGAATCAAAGAGGAAGTAAACCCATCAGGGTTTACTTCCTCTTTAAGTAAAGATGAGTAGTCTGGTGATATAGTCTTTTAATACAGTCTTTTAATACAGTCTTTTAGTACAACCCTCATATTTTGAATCCAACCATGAACATGCAATTATTTTCAGATATTACATTTTCAAGTAAACCTATTAAAGAATTTGGCTCTATAAAGGATTATATTTAACATTTACTATTTTGTGCTTGAAGTAAGTCACATATGTTGACTGTATAAAATCCAGATCAGTGTTAATCCATAATGACAGACATTTACAGCTCAGAAGGTTTAATGCTGTTTTTACATTAATCATTCATTGACATACACAGCATGGCATGGGGCATCGTAAAAAAGGTTGCACTGATTAGTAATTTAGAGCAATCAGAAAGCTTTCATTATTTATGGAATGGTGTAATACATGAACCGTAGACACATGCATGTTGTATTATCAATTATTTTAGCAGCTTGTCACTGTTGATCTGAAAATATTACTTAGATACTATGGTGCCTATTTATAAAGGGTGGCAAAATAATAAATTTTTACAACACCTTGACCAATTTCACCATAAAATCCCAGCAGTTTTTTTTCCCCCAAATCGTCAAACTCAAGTTTTAAAAAATTGTGAAGAGTATGAAGCCTGGTGAAAAAAAGGAGGAAAAAGGTAAAATAAGTCAGCAAAGTAATAAAAAATAAAAAAAGAGCTAAAAAAATACCAACCATACTTTAGGGCCTCATTTACATTGCAGTTGGAGTATCGACCTTAAAGGCAGTGGGAATCCAAATAAGGACCAATGCATATGATTGTGGCACAACGGTGCAGGATTTAGGGGTTAAAACAGGTGGTGAGGAGTCAACATATTGTCTTTATATTTCTTGTCACATTTCCATGCCAGATTGCTTGTCAGAGGGCAGCACAAGTGTAAATGAGCCCGTAGGGGTTCTTTCATATATGTGACTATACTACTGCCTTTCTGAGAAGTGACTTGCAGTGGATGGATTTTCAGGAGGTGTTTGACAAGCAGTATTTGGGAGGAAAGTCTTTCAGTCTATCTTCAGATTTGATTTTACAAGCTAAGTTTCACATTTGTTGAAATATAGTGAACATGATCTGATCAAGTCAACAGAGAAGCATCAGAAATAGCAAAACCCATCAGAATTTGTGTTTTTAATTACGTTGTAAAAAATTTGCAATATATCCCTAGAACAAGATGTTACTTTCTTCACCCGAATAAAAGTTAACACATTGGTTTTGAAAACTATGCAGTAATGTGCGGAAGGGATCTGTCTTTGAGATATATTGCTACCACTTCTTAATGTGATGGGAATTAAGACAATTTGACTCATTTTCTGTACACTGTGTAAAGGGTTAGAAAGGACACACAAATTCTGCAGCATTCGCTGGACTTACCTACCTATTTAGGGAGGATATTTTCCTGAAAAGAGTATCCATTATATTATTTCATTTTGTAACCTTCTGGTTAAATGATTATGGATCTGCGTAAATTTTAAACAAAATGTATAAATAAGAATAGTGATATTGTTATTGTCCCTGCCCAGTGATATCATAAGGCATCTCATTTTTCATCATATTTTTCATCATATTTGTGCTGACATTACAGAATTTAGGGCTCAGAAGTCATGAATAGTGATGGCCGAACGGTTCGCCCGGCGGTCGTTTCGCGGCGAATTTCCGACATTCGCGGTCCGCACGTTCGAACGCCTTTTTCCGTCGTTCGCCGCGGCGGACTTACGTGTTTAATGTATACAAGAACTTTAACCTTTGGTGACACGTTTATCATGTGATACAGGACAGCCAATTGAGACATGACAGCACATGGACACTTGTACATTCCCCCTAACCTATAAATACACCCGATCCGGTGGCCATTTTACATTCTTTCTTCTGTTACGATAGGGACAGGTTCCTGTGTGGAGTAGGGAGAGATAAACCACTAGCTATTTGGTACACAAAAGTTCTTTTCAGGACTGGTATAGGTGTTAGGTGTTGATAGGTTTGCTGTGCTGCTGATTCTTGCAGCAGCCTGAGTGTCTTTTGTTAGTTTAGAGAAAGGGAAAGGACGGTGTATGCTACAGGGACAGCCAGATTAGTCTTTCATCATCATCATCATCATCATCATCATTAGCTGTTACTATCAAGGTCCACAAAAGAGCTGTTCCAGTAACCACTAATCGTTCTCTTTTTTTGCCAATTTGTATAGGGACAGGAAGGAAGCAGTGTTGTCAGGCAGTGAGGGTAATTTTAAAGACTTGCTGTTATTATTAGTTCCACAAAGGTTCTTTTCAGGACTGGTATCAGTGGTACAGTAATAGGCTTGTACATGTATAATATTCTTTCTTCCAAATATAGAAAGGATATTATACTTGACTGCTGCCCTTCTGCTGCAGTCTGCTAAACATTCACAACTCACTTGTTCCACAAAAGTTCTTATAAGGACTGGTAACTTGGTATAGGGTGCTACGGTACATAGGCTTGAGTGCGGTACAGTCTGCTGTTCTGTAAGGACCGCTATCGGTCCACAATAGATAGGGTTGACGTGCACCACTGCTGACCGCTGCCCTATACTGCAGCAGTCCTTCAGCGGTATAGGGACTGACGTACAGTCTGCTAATCACTAACACACAACCTGCTTGTTCCACAAAAGTTCTTATAAGGACTGGTAACTTGGTATAGGGTGCTACGGTACATAGGCTTGAGTGCGGTACAGTCTGCTGTTCTGTAAGGACCGCTATCGGTCCACAATAGATAGGGTTGACGTGCACCACTGCTGACCGCTGCCCTATACTGCAGCAGTCCTTCAGCGGTATAGGGACTGACGTACAGTCTGCTAAACACTAATACACAACCTGCTTGGTCCACAAAAGTTCTTATAAGGACTGGTAACTTGGTATAGGGTGCTACGGTACATAGGCTTGAGTGCGGTACAGTCTGCTGTTCTGTAAGGACCGCTATCGGTCCACAATAGATAGGGTTGACGTGCACCACTGCTGACCGCTGCCCTATACTGCAGCAGTCCTTCAGCGGTATAGGGACTGACGTACAGTCTGCTAAACACTAATACACAACCTGCTTGGTCCACAAAAGTTCTTATAAGGACTGGTAACTTGGTATAGGGTGCTACGGTACATAGGCTTGAGTGCGGTACAGTCTGCTGTTCTGTAAGGACCGCTATCGGTCCACAATAGATAGGGTTGACGTGCACCACTGCTGACCGCTCACCTATACTGCAGCAGTCCTTCAGCGGTATAGGGACTGACGTACAGTCTGCTAATCACTAACACACAACCTGCTTGTTCCACAAAAGTTCTTATAAGGACTGGTAACTTGGTATAGGGTGCTACGGTACATAGGCTTGAGTGCGGTACAGTCTGCTGTTCTGTAAGGACCGCTATCGGTCCACAATAGATAGGGTTGACGTGCACCACTGCTGACCGCTGCCCTATACTGCAGCAGTCCTTCAGCGGTATAGGGACTGACGTACAGTCTGCTAATCACTAACACACAACCTGCTTGTTCCACAAAAGTTCTTATAAGGACTGGTAACTTGGTATAGGGTGCTACGGTACATAGGCTTGAGTGCGGTACAGTCTGCTGTTCTGTAAGGACCGCTATCGGTCCACAATAGATAGGGTTGACGTGCACCACTGCTGACCGCTGCCCTATACTGCAGCAGTCCTTCAGCGGTATAGGGACTGACGTACAGTCTGCTAAACACTAATACACAACCTGCTTGGTCCACAAAAGTTCTTATAAGGACTGGTAACTTGGTATAGGGTGCTACGGTACATAGGCTTGAGTGCGGTACAGTCTGCTGTTCTGTAAGGACCGCTATCGGTCCACAATAGATAGGGTTGACGTGCACCACTGCTGACCGCTGCCCTATACTGCAGCAGTCCTTCAGCGGTATAGGGACTGACGTACAGTCTGCTAAACACTAATACACAACCTGCTTGGTCCACAAAAGTTCTTATAAGGACTGGTAACTTGGTATAGGGTGCTACGGTACATAGGCTTGAGTGCGGTACAGTCTGCTGTTCTGTAAGGACCGCTATCGGTCCACAATAGATAGGGTTGACGTGCACCACTGCTGACCGCTCACCTATACTGCAGCAGTCCTTCAGCGGTATAGGGACTGACGTACAGTCTGCTAATCACTAACACACAACCTGCTTGTTCCACAAAAGTTCTTATAAGGACTGGTAACTTGGTATAGGGTGCTACGGTACATAGGCTTGAGTGCGGTACAGTCTGCTGTTCTGTAAGGACCGCTATCGGTCCACAATAGATAGGGTTGACGTGCACCACTGCTGACCGCTGCCCTATACTGCAGCAGTCCTTCAGCGGTATAGGGACTGACGTACAGTCTGCTAAACACTAATACACAACCTGCTTGGTCCACAAAAGTTCTTATAAGGACTGGTAACTTGGTATAGGGTGCTACGGTACATAGGCTTGAGTGCGGTACAGTCTGCTGTTCTGTAAGGACCGCTATCGGTCCACAATAGATAGGGTTGACGTGCACCACTGCTGACCGCTGCCCTATACTGCAGCAGTCCTTCAGCGGTATAGGGACTGACGTACAGTCTGCTAAACACTAATACACAACCTGCTTGGTCCACAAAAGTTCTTATAAGGACTGGTAACTTGGTATAGGGTGCTACGGTACATAGGCTTGAGTGCGGTACAGTCTGCTGTTCTGTAAGGACCGCTATAGGTCCACAATAGATAGGGTTGACGTGCACCACTGCTGACCGCTCACCTATACTGCAGCAGTCCTTCAGCGGTATAGGGACTAAGAGTTTTGTCACAGGGTCATTTAAAAAATGACATGCAGAGGAAGAGGCAGGCCCTTCCGCAGGGGTGGTAGGGGTAGGGCAGGAGCAACAGGCTTGAGCCAAAGTGGGAAGTTGCAGAAGGTGCGTTCAATTACTTTAAAGGATGCACCAGACTTGGTTGAGTGGCTCGCTCAGCCTTACTCTTCTGCACCCTCCTCATCCTCTCGATCTGCACCCTCTTCTTCACTCTCTGCTATGTGCACCCCCAAAGACACTACCACCAACAACACGACCACCACCACCACCACCACATACCTTCCGCTTGAGTCACTGGAATTATTTTCCGATCCATATCAAGAGGACATTTCTGATGCGCAGCCACTCTTGGTATTGGATCAGGAAGAGGAGGTAGCAACAAGCGCTACTCAGCAGTCTGACGCCAGTACCCAGATCAGCCCAAGGAGGAGGTTGGTCCCCGGTGTTGCTGCCTACTCTACTTATAGCGGTGGGGAAGGTGACGTTGATGATGACGTGTCTAGTGATGTCACGTGGGTGCCCACAAGAGAGGAAGAGGAGGGGAGTTCAGAGGGAGATATGGACCAGCAGATAGGGAGGAGAAGCAGCAATGACTTACATTGCACAGCAGGGACAAAGCAGACTGCAAATGTATCAGGAGCGAGTCATCGACCATGTACGGTCACATCTGGCGCTCCCAGGACACCGGCACATGGCTCCGCAGTGTGGGCTTTTTTTAACGTGTCCGCTGCTGACAATAGCGTTGCCATCTGCAATCTTTGCAGTCAACGCGTTAGTCGCGGTAAGCCCAATACTCACCTAGGGACGACCGCCTTAAGAAGGCACATGAGCAGCCATCACCGAGCCCAGTGGGAGCAACGGAACACACAAAGCCACACTGCAGGCTCTCACCGTCCAGCCTCGTCTTCTACTTCTCCTTCTCCTCTCTCCTCACAATTGTCCTCCACTCCACCTTCCATCACGCCAAGCTCACATTTTTCTGCAAAAAGGCAGGCTTCCGTGGGCCTAATGTTTGAGCGTAAAAAAATGATGACGCCGGATAACCCTCTTGCCCAACGGTTGGCGGCTGGCTTGTCAGAACTCATAGCCCGCCAACTACTGCCATATAAACTGGTGGACTCGGAGGCCTTTCGCAAATTTGTGGCCATTGGAACACCACAATGGAAGGTCCCAGGAAGGAAGTATTTCTCAGAGAAGGGCATCCCAGAGCTATATGGCCATGTTCAGCGGCAAGTGAATGTATCTCTGGCACACAGTGTCGGTGCCAAGATACATCTGACCACAGACACGTGGTCTAGCAAACACGGGCAGGGAAGGTATATCAGTTTTACTGCCCACTGGGTGAACCTTCTGACGGCCGTCAAGCATGTAACCCGTGGCACCCGTGTAGATTTGGTTTTACCGCCACGGATTGCATGCAGGCCTGACTCTTCTTCTCCTCCTCCTACTCCATCCTCCTCCCTCTCCTCCTCAGCTGCCTCCTCCTTTTCCGCTGCTAGCGTCTCTTCCACTGCACCGCCCAAGCTCCCCAGAACCTATTCCACATGCCAGGTGAGACGTTGCCATGCCGTGCTGCGTCTGTTGTGCCTGGAAGCAAAGAGCCACACTGGCCCGGCACTCCTTTCAGCTTTGCGTTCACAGGCAGATGAGTGGCTAACACCGCTCAATTTGACAGTTGGTAAAGTGGTGTGTGACAACGGTGCCAATCTGCTTAGCGCATTGAAACAGGGCAAAATCACGCACGTGCCGTGCATGGCACACGTCTTAAACTTGGTCGTGCAGCGATTCCTTGTCAAATACCCTGGGGTCCAGGACATCTTGCGGCAGGCAAGGAAAATCTCGGCCCATTTCAGAAGATCTTACACGGCCATGGCTCGCCTTGCTGACATTCAGCGGCGACACCATCTGCCGGTCAGACGTCTTATTTGCGATTGCCCGACGCGATGGAACTCAACCTTCTATATGCTTGATAGGCTGCTCCAGCAGAAACGTGCAGTTAACGTCTACCTGTATGAACTCTGCGAAAGAAACGGTTCTGGGGAGCTGGGTTTTTTTTCACCGCGCCAGTGGCTGCTCATGCGCGACACATGCAGACTTCTGCGGCCATTTGAGGAGATCACCAAACTGGTCAGTCGCAGCCATGGCGCCATCAGTGACATGGTACCTTATGCCTTCTTTCTGGAGCGTGCATTGCGTCGTGTCATTGATCAGGCTGTGGAGGAGCAGGAGCGGGAAGATGAGGAAGTCGCAATGCTGGATGAATTCCCAGGGGGGGCTACTCTATCTGAGACAAGTCAACAACAGGAGTCTGATGAGGAGTCAGAGGAGGATGGTGCCGGGGCGGATGAGCAGGAGCAAGAAGAGCATGCTTTAAACCTTTCTGGGATCCCTGTTGTGCGAGGATGGGGAGAGGAGAATGAAGAGGACGACATTATCCTGGATGATGAGCAGGAGCCAGGCCACCACACCGCTTCCACTTTAGTGCAAATGGGGGCCTTCATGCTCCAGTGTTTTAATAGGGACCCCCGTATAAAAAGCATGAGGGTCAAGGACCAGTACTGGGTGGCAACGTACTTAGACCCCCGGTACAAACACAAAATGGCGGAAATGTTACCGCCGTCGCAGAGGGCTGTCAGAATGCAGCACTTCCAGGCCTTGCTTCGAGAAATGCTGCATTCTGCTTTTGCGTGCGCTGGCAGAGGAGCAATTCCCACTCCCAGAGAAGGATTTGCGGGTACCAATCCAACAGCGCCTGCAAGAAGAGGCCGGTTTGAAGATGTGTTGGTGACTTCGGATATGAGGTCATTCTTTCAGCCGACCCATCGACAGGTGTCATCCGGATCCAGCATCAGGGAACGCCTAGACCGTCAGGTGTCCGACTACATTGGGTTAACGGCCGATGTGGACGCTCTGAGGAGTGATGAACCCCTAGACTACTGGGTGGGC
This sequence comes from Lithobates pipiens, assembly GCF_037356315.1. Taxonomy (NCBI): domain Eukaryota; kingdom Metazoa; phylum Chordata; class Amphibia; order Anura; family Ranidae; genus Lithobates; species Lithobates pipiens. The sequence goes on from NW_027507718.1 coordinate 92,514,310, forward strand.
AGGCTTGACCTCTGGCCAGAGCTTGCCCAATTTGCAATCGAACTGTTGGCTTGCCCCTCATCCAGTGTCCTGTCCGAAAGGACGTTCAGCGCAGCAGGGGGGATTGTGACCGATAAGCGTACTCGCCTAGCTCACCACAGTGTTAACTACCTCACATTTCTAAAAATGAATGAGGCATGGATCTCGGAGGAATTCAACACATGTGATCAGTAGACCATGTATATGTCTATAAACAATTTTTGGAATCAAGCACACAGACCTTCTTAATTCATTTGGCTCACTTCCCTGACCCAAAAAAGCACACCGTACTATATGCCCCTACCCTCCTCTTTGAAGAGGTTGAGCGGTGTCATATTTCTACTGGGGCTGCTTATTATGAGGGGTTCCCACCATCCCTGTGCTGTGCTGACTTCCTCCTGGGTGTTCTTATTATGAGGGGCTCCCACCATCCCTGTGCTGTGCTGACTTCCTCCTGGGGGTTCTTATTATGAGGGGATCACACCATCCCTGTGCTGTGCTGACTTCCTCCTGGGGCTGCTTACGGTGCTGCTGTCAGCGCTGTATGTCACGGAGCTGCTGTCAGCGCTGTATGTCACGGAGCTGCTGTCAGCGCTGTATGTCACGGAGCTGCTGTCAGCGCTGTATGTCACGGAGCTGCTGTCAGCGCTGTATGTCACGGAGCTGCTGTCAGCGCTGTATGTCACGGAGCTGCTGTCAGCGCTGTATGTCACGGAGCTGCTGTCAGCGCTGTATGTCACGGAGCTGCTGTCAGCGCTGTATGTCACGGAGCTGCTGTCAGCGCTGTATGTCACGGTGCTGCTGTCAGCGCTGTATGTCACGGAGCTGCTGTCAGCGCTGTATGTCACGGTGCTGCTGTCAGCGCTGTATGTCACGGAGCTGCTGTCAGCGCTGTATGTCACGGAGCTGCTGTCAGTGCTGTATGTCACGGAGCTGCTGTCAGCGCTGTATGTCACGGAGCTGCTGTCAGCGCTGTATGTCACGGAGCTGCTGTCAGCGCTGTATGTCACGGTGCTGCTGTCAGCGCTGTATGTCACGGAGCTGCTGTCAGCGCTGTATGTCACGGAGCTGCTGTCAGCGCTGTATGTCACGGAGCTGCTGTCAGCGCTGTATGTCACGGAGCTGCTGTCAGCGCTGTATGTCACGGTGCTGATGTCAGTGCTCTGTATTACGGTGCTGCTGTCAGTGCTCTGTATCTCCTGCACCCTCTTGTTTGCCTACCCTGGTCCCTGACCTTCCCTCTCCTCCATTGCCTTCATTAGCTCCATAGTCCTGAATTGTCAGAACAATTTCCCAAATAAAAAAAAAATGCTTGTAGTTATCGATCCCAAATTCACCTCATACATGTATTATGCTATTGTCCAGGTGGTGGGACTACGTGCTACCCCCTAATAATTACCCCGTGGCCGCAAATTCGACCTAAAGGTTTGCGAAATTCGCCTCCCATTGAAGTCAATGGAGCCCGCGGCGAACGGTCGTTTTCGCGAACGTTTGTGTCCGTTCGCGTTTCGCGTTCGCGAAACGTCCCGTCGGAAGTTCGTCCATCACTAGTCATGAATAATACAGCACATACTTAGAGAGATGGGCTTCATACAGTTATACCCCTTGATTGCAAATAAGTGCACAGGTAATAAATTGTTTGTGCATTGTGTTTATAGTGTAGATCAGTATTGCAATGTGTCACCCGTCCAGTGGATAAGCAGTTCAGTGAATCAAATGCTAATATCCAAACCCACAAATCCAGAAACTAAATGCAGATGCTAGTGTTTTAGCAAACATCTAAGAAACTTGATTCTCTGCTGTAAACGATGAGAGCACTAAAAGCTTGTAGGTTTTGTCCATTCTCTATTGTCCCAGCATATATACCAAGGGCTCTTTCACATTTGTATGGCCTGTGGTGCCCTCTGAAGAGTAATCCATGATAAAAATGCCTCCTTATCTGATTTAACCCTATAATGCCCACTATGATGCCACAATCACATGCATTGCACACGGTTACAATACAGCCCTATTAATTCAATGGGCAAAATTAACAGGTGGCACCGCCTGTCAAACTTACCACCCTGAGTGGAAATTCAGCAACCACAAAGCAGAGCATTGTGGCTGCAGTATCTGTTCCGCCCTGTCCAGCTGTATTGGAGCAGTTCATGTTGGCAGCTGGGTTAGGTAAAACTGATGCTCAGGCACCCATTTTTACCACTGCCCATCTGAAAGAGCAATAAGTATGAACTTTCAGTTCGATCTAAGCACAGGTTCAGGCTCTGCCTGTTCTGGCATTCTATAGAATGCTAGACTCTTGCTCCTTTGGCAGGAACCAAATGTGACATAGAGTAGCCTTTTTCCCAACTACATATTACAACTTTCTGTTAATGACTGATAATGAAGAAATGGGTACATGAACCCCCATGTTCTTAGCAACCAGTGAGGTCACCCTCTGTCAATGATTGTTAAGGAAGCAGCAGGTACTGGCATGCACTACGTCCTTAGCAACAAGTGACGTCACCATGCCCCATTTATTTTCTGGTCTGGAATCCTGGCCATGTAAACATAGGGGCAGAGAGGATTGTGGATATCACTGATCAAATAATAGCCACATGGCCATATGAACGACAGTAATAGATCATGTCAATTGTCAGCAAAATTATTTTCTTTTGGCAGGTCAGCAGACATTGTGATTGACCTAGATTGGCATCTCTGGATCTGGATGCCATGATTGAATAATTTACATTGTGAGACATATATTGTATATATATATATATATATATATATATATATATATATATATATATATATATATATATATATATATATATATATATATATATATATATATATATATATACACACACACACACACATACATATACTGTATATATGCAACATTTTTTATAGTAGAGAACCTATCAAAAACTGTGTTTATTTACACTTAGTTTTTTTGTGTGAATGAATAGGGCTTTTCCAGGGTGGTCCTTGTTTTCACCGCCTTTACTGTTACTGGCCGGCCAGGCTGCATGCTCTGCTATGGATTCTGTGTGGGATCCAAGGTTTCCTTTCTTTCTTTTTTTTTTAATACATAAACAGTAAATTGAACTCTGGCGTGCAACAGTGTACACAATTGCCAATTCCGAAAGGTTTAAAAAAAAAAAAAATGAATTTAAAGATAAACCAGTAATAGGTTTAAAAAACAGGTAACCATAATGTAGACTGGGTTTAGTAGTAAAAATTATTTAATGAAAAATAGATTACAGGGCTATTAAGTAATGAACGTGTCATTTTGTAAGGATATTGTTTATTGTCACTTTAAGCATGTTGTTAACAGTAAAGAGATAAAGTAACAAACCATATAATTTCCTATGACTTTACTCTTATTTTCCCAAGGTCTTTAATAGGTAATTGTGCAAATCTTACATTGTGATCATTTCATTCCATGCCAATGATGGTGTTGAAGGACTTGTTGTGACATACAGTGATTATACAATTTATATAGCTTTTTACATGGTCGAATAGTTCACTAACAAGACTTTAACTGATAACAATAGATCGTTACTTGTTTTAAATATTGTTTTCCCCATTCTGCATTTTCTACTCAAATACAATAAACATGCTTGTACTAGGAAGAACATAGCATTTTTACTGTCATCTAATTGTGTCGACATATACGTTTTATATCTAGAATTTTATTAAGCAGCTTTTCCTAATTCAGTGTAGACTAAGGCTTTGTAAAGCAAATAGCATCTACATAAACACAATACATCTTTTTACAGAAAAGTTAATCCCTGTTGAGGTATTTGCATTTAATTAGAATTGCATAGAGTGAAAATTAAAACATGCCATCAAACATAATGAGAAGAAATAAAGCATCTTTAGTATTTTAGCCATATGGCAGAAAGATGGTATACGCATATCTGAAATTCAAGATTATTAAATTGTGAATGTAGACTTCTCTGTGATGTTACTACAATATGGTTTTCCATTTTCGACTGGCTTATTTGGTAAGTGTAATATAGATGTCGCTTTGATCGATAAAAGTTTAATCTTGAAAGTCTAAAGCACAGCTAAGCCTTTCTGCATTGGGAGCTACAACTTTGGAGTTAACAGAAAATATGGAATAACTCACCAAAACAATTTGGTAAAAGTTTTATACATTTGATGTTGTTCCACATAGCCTTCAAGGGATTTAAACAGGATGCATACATAGCTTTCACAGTGTCAGCGTATTAACTAGATTCTGAGAAAATTACATCTTAAATTTACACAGGGTTATGCAAATCTCCAGGACTTGGTTCTGAGGTTTGGCTGTCCAGGAATCAAGAGCTGCATTGTTGTTGATAGGAAGAGTGGCAGGTATTGTCATGACACATACTGAAGGTATTTCTCCATTGGTGAATTGGGTGGGGGTGATTGGAAGGTAAGTATTGACTGATAAACCTTCCTCCTGTGTGTGAGTGGTAGACACAGCAATTTTGAAAGAAGCAAGCAGTTGATAAGAATGGACACAAGTCTGAAAATCCCCTTACATAAAACCAATAAGTTAACAATCATATACTACCCCACTATTTTTAGCTACTATGAAACGCAATTGTTTTGCTTATGGTCACTAGCCTCTTTCCACATATATTATATATATTATAGATTCTTTTTGTGTGTATAGATATGAGCAGCAATTCCTGAAGTAGCAAAGTCACAAAAAATGCACATTTCTTATAAAACTTCACTCCAGGTTCAAATTAAATAGGTTTTTGATGTTCACACCCTAACTACATATATTTAAATATGTTAAAAATAGAGATGTTCATCAGACATCTAAAGTGAACAAGAGTATTTTTCTCACAAATGTCTCCATAAACTGTGCTGAAAATGCTGCTATGCATATGTGGCCATTGAGACCATTTCAAATCCACAGATAACTTCTTCATGTATGGAAACAGTTGTTTTCCCTCCTCTGTACTCTCAGTGCAAGCATAATTCAGGCAAAGCAAACCTCTCACTCTTTCAAAGTGGCATCCACTTTGGATAAAGTTATAATATTACTATGCCCTCTGCTCCAATTAGATAAAACAACCATGTGAAACAATTGGCTTCTTTTTTTAAACCTGAATTTCACTTGTCATTCCAATTAAACTGTCCTAATAAAACTTGCCAATTAAATTGTGGTTGCAAAATCTATAGACCACCACTCAGTTTTAATTTTTTTTGACTGTTCTCAGCCTTTGACACTGTTCAATGCTCTTTACTATTCCAAGACATTCTCATCTTGCCAATGACTTCCAGCCGTCAAAGTCTAAAGGCCACTATTTCAATCTCGTTCATCTTGATCTGTTGTCAGTCTTTAACAGTTGAGCACTTTACTGCTCCAGACTCTCTCCTTTTTAGATATCAACGTTCTTGTACTTTATTGGATATCTACCTACTCTACTTCCTCTCGCTGCCCTCTTTCACTTGGTGTCCTACAAGTTTCTGTCTGTGGACCTCTTTTCTTCTCTATCCATACCTATAGTCTTGACCAGCTATTATCCTCTTTGGATTCCACTATTAATTCTCTGCGGATGATACATAAAACAATAATAATCCTATGACAAACCCCATGCCCTCAAAATATCTTTAAAACCAGCCATAGTAGAGACGCTGCAAAGCTTGTTTAAGTTCAGGTGGAACGTCTCTTAAATAGAATACTTAGGAATTACCCTTACAGAATAGACAGCCTATATTCGGCATACTTTCCTCCTTCCTACTGGAGACATGAAGTGGAGCTGATGACCTGGGCCAATAAAGACCTATCCTGACTGGGTAGGATCCACTCAATAAAAATGACACTACTCCCCAGACTGTTATACCTATTTAGAGCTATTGTGATCAACCTTAGGAAAGATCACTTGCATTCACTCCAAAGGAAAATTGTCAGGTTTATCTGGGGGGGAGCGGGACACAGGTTGCCTAGAAACACTCTATTCCGACAGTGTAAACAGGGAGGACTAGGACTGCCAAGACTATTTTGGTACTACCAGGTGGCAAAACTTGCTCAGCTTTATACAGTATATGCCAGATCTGAAAAACGTGATTGGATCCAAATAGAGAGGCAGGCGGCACCCAACTATACCCCTGACTATTTACTATGGATCCCCCCAAGGAAAGACCCCCCATACTCTCTCCGATCCTTTCACAATCCCTATCCCTCTGGGATACTCTGAAAACCAATACCTCCATATCCTCTGAATTCCGTCCCTTAGCGCACATTTTGAACAATCCTGAGACATAAAATCCTTTAAATGGTGGCTGGACAAGTGACTGGATCGGATCGGTCACTTCTTTACTGCTACAGGCCCAATAACTACAAAATTTTGTGAGCAACAACTGGATATCCCGAGGGAGGAAAAATTCAGATTTCACTAAATACAAGACTGTCTTCACAAAATATGGAAAGGGAAACCAGTCCCACCTAGGTTCACTCCCTATGAGTTATGGGCAGGACAAGCCTTGGATCAGAGGTGTGGAATCTCTGTTATATACCAAGCTCTAGAGCAGCAGGCAGACAAAACTCCTTACATGTCAGCATGGGAAACTTATCTACAAATTCAATGGGATCTCAATAAATGGCAGACATCCTTTTCCAGAGCCTATAAGGGGATAAATAATATTTCCCTAATAGAATCCAATCTCAAGGTGATGACCCGTTAGTATCTCACACCTTCAACATTATCCCTCATGTATCCTTCCGCAAACCCTCAGTGCTTCAGGGGATGCGAATTGAATGGTTCCACGGCACAAATTTGGTGGGAATGCCCCAAAATCAGGCCTTACTGGAAGAGGATGTTTAACCTAATCCAAAAAGTGACAGACCTCCAGATCCCCAGAACCCCTGCAGTAGCCCTTCTGAAAGACAACATCCCAGGAGCTCCTAGATGGAATCGCAAATGAATCCACTTTATTCTACTGGGCGCTAAGCTAACAATTGCCAAAGCCTGGAAACAGCCAGGGGTCTCTTTCTCAGCTGCCAATTGTAAAATATAATGGCTGATGTCACAAGAGAAATTGACCAGTATTCTACAAGATTCCAAAGCACAGTTTGAGTCCACCTGGGAGCCTTGGGCCAAACACATGGGTATCGCCCTCATCCCCGGGATACAAGCGTAACAAGTATGCCTCATCAATTCCCCCCCAACCGGCTACCTGCTGGGTGGCTCCTAACTCTTTCCCCCTTCCCCCCTTTCTTCTTCCTCTCTCTCCCACTTATTCTTGCTTCCTACTTTTTTATTTTTTTATTTTCCTTCTCATGTTTTATCAGACCTCCCTTACTTTGGCATGATGGGGTCCTCTACTATGTATTACGTATCTGAAAAATACAAATGCCTCCAGGCTTTTCAGTAGAGGAGCCCCCCATAGATGACCTGTGGATGGGAGCTCATACCATCTCATCTCAAGCAATGCTCGTTGCCCTCCACTGTAGGCAGCTACAATCCGGATGTCCTGGGGGGGCTGCTGGAACAGTCTGATCCCTTTAGGGGTGCCGGGGAGCTCCCTGAGTCATCTGGAACCAGATGTTAGAAGGCAAGTTGTCGTATGACATCGACTAACCTGCCTCAGAACTCGCTCGCAGAACAATAGTTATTCACTTTCCATAGTTGCAAATGAGTCTGCTCATTTCAAGCGTTTGGGAGGTATTTGACGTTATGTTGCATTATACCTTTATATGGATGTATAACCTGTAACTGATTCTTTTAAAAATAAAAAATTTTGAAGGTAAAAAAACAGTAATAAGCCATGTTAAAAAATTATTATAATAAATAAAATGCTGGAGGATACAAATCTAAAAATCGAATTTAATTGTACAAAAAAACTCAGCTGAGCATTAAATGTTGTTTGTAAATGAATTCACATCCAATTCCATGTTCAATCCTAAAGGATGAGAGATTTTTAGATCAAAGATCCATCACGTTATGTGATACAATAGGTGTCTCGTTAAATCACTGCCTCTCCAATGTGGGTATATTTTGCTATTCTTGTCAGGTGGACATCCACCTTCTAAGCAGAATGTGCTATTCTGGCCAGGATGAAGAAATGTTCTGAAGGTATCCTCATGTTTTACTATAAAAGGCACCCAGGGAACCCCAAAATTGGACTTTACCATCTATGTGCACATTTGGTCACCCTGACCCCCACCACATTAGCCTGGGGGAGGGGGCTTCCGTCAACAAGACCCATGTAGGGGATGAAGGGATTTAAAAGGGGTATGGTGTGCATCCTTCAAAAAGGTGCCATTCACTCTTGAAGTTTTTCATTCTGGCAAAGGGATCTTAAAGCGGGAGTCCGCGTTTTTTTTTTTTTTTAAAGCCAGCAGCTACAAATACTGCAGCTGCTGATTTTTAAAATAGTGACACTTTCCCGCCCAGTGCGCCCGCGATGTCGGCACCCGAAGCCGATCTCTCGATCGTCTCTCGGGTGCTGCCGCCGCCATCTTGGGTATGGGAATCAGGAAGTGGAGCCTTTCGGCTTCATTTCCCGTTTCCCTACTGCGCATGCGCGAGTCACGCTGCGCAATAAGGATAGTCCCCGCTGTCTCTGGGATCCATGTGTTTCCCAGCAGGCTGCGGGGGACTTTCGGAAAGGGGCGTAGATTCTGCGGAAAGGGGCGTGCCTTCTGCAGAATCTACGCCAGAAGTGGGTGCAGATACCTGTACTGTACAGGTACCTGCACCCCCCTCCCCCCTGAAAGGTGCCAATTGTGGCGCCGGAGGGGGGGAGGATTCCAATGAGCGGAAGGTCCACTTTAGGGTGGACCTCCGCTTTAAGTCTTGGAATGTAAAGTAGACCAAACTAGCAGAGAGAACTCATCAGAGCTTCGACCTCCTATGAGGAGGAAGGCCAGATTAACCACCAATTGCTCTTGGAAAAGTGCTTAGCATTGGGATGTACATGTGACTTTTAATCGTGACCAATAAATAGTGTTCGACATTCCATGGATGTGTGCCATGAAACTTAAACACTGTTATACAACATACAAGAGCCGACTGCAAGCACCATCCAGCTGCACAACAAACTGCGGACACCAAGGGTTGAGCAGCAGTGAGTCTCTTGGAATAGTCACAACTTCTAGTCAAAGTTAAAAACTTGTCATTATGCAGGCACTATCAACCACCCTGCCTGAGGACGGGTTTGTTAACCAAGGACTGGGCTTTATAGGTCTCCTTATTGTCTATATATATATATATATATATATATATATATATATATATATATATATGAAAAAACCCATAAGCCGCGCTAAATAGATACCAAGGCAAATACAACCAACTATTTGTGCAATGATATAAAAGTAAATGTTGAAATAAATATTAGTAAATACAACCAACTGTTTGTGTAAAATAAACAAATAAATATTAAAACAAATATTGTATGGGGTATAGCAACCCTATATGTGTATATGCATATACGTGATACAGAACATATAAGTATTAGGATTCCTGATCCCAAAAACCCACAAATGCTGATGGGCACATATAATAGGAATCAGTGACACACACCTATTATAAAATATAAACACCCAATGTGTGAACAATGAGTCCGTATAAAAACAAAAAGGGGGGTAACGTAAGGCCCAGTAAGGGTCCTCTGAGTAAACACCACACTCTTCCTGGAAATCCAAATATGGGAGTAGTTGTATTCAATCCACCACCAACACACGATAAGATTTACTGCTTACCAGATATGAATGACCCCCCACTACAGAGGGTCACACGGGGCTTAATAGGAATGGACGTCACTTCCAACCACAAGATAAAAGAGGTTCCTCGATGTCTTCCTGGATTCACTCTTTTAGGAACTCTTGTGAAGAAAACTCACTCCCGGACACTCAACTCAGTGGTCCAAACAGACTCAGAGTCAGGGACATCAAAACCATAGGGGAAAGATGAAACTCAAAATAGTGTAAAACCCTTTTTATTTTAAAATTAAAAATATAAAAATACACTTACAAGCGTGTAAAAAAGAAAGCGCCTTAAGTCCGTGGCGCCGGCCGGACGCACACGGACAGACTCGTTCTCCTGGAACCCGTCACAAAACCGAGGTGATAAGTAGCGCACCGCTCAGCCCTACGCGTTTCGCAACAAAATTGCGTCATCCAGGGGCACGAGCGGCACGCTGTGTCACCTCCATTTATATGTCTCTAATCATCTGAGCCTCACTCTGGGCGCCTGGCTTTTCCCGCCAAAACCAAGCCTCGTTTTGAAATCAGCATCTGATTCGTCAGGCAGTGATTCCAAAGGTCAATCCACAAGCTTGCGCCCTCCCACCCCCACCCTCATAATAACCTGTCATGTCCGTTCTGCTACTCAGCTGAATTGAATTGGGCACTAACAGTGTCTCACTATGTCATATGGGCCATGCATACCGACTATGCAGATGCATCCCCTTATGCTGGCCAAAGGAACGACAGAAAAGGGGGGGGGGGAAGAAGGAGTGTGTATGGAACACCAAGACTGTGTCATTAGCCCCACTTCCGGTTTGAAACCATCCCGGATGTCCAAGCCTCACTATCGTTCTGACATGACTTCCGGTCCTGCGTCGCCCAATCGTCCAACTCGTAATGTTTAATACCTGAACTCCCCAATATATCCCTCTAACATTTGTATAAACAGGACACCAGCCTTGTCCAGTGTTGCAGATTGGGAGAAGAAGAAAGGAAAAACGACCGGTACGTGTGCAGGGCGTCCCATCGGGATCACCCATGCCTCACTTCCTGTCGTTGATACTCGGACGTATGCCCCACTTCCGTTTTCGGTAACTTCCGGTCACCCGATCGGAAGTTGTACCTGCACCAACCAAGCCTCGTTCGCGTCGCGTGAGGTCACTTCCAGTGTGTGGCTATGGTGGTCCCGCCCTAATAGCTCCACACCGCCTACGGCGCGGCGTAACGAGAGACCCGACGTCTCCCTAAATCCATCCGCATACTCCCTACGCATGTGCAAGGTCATTTGGCAGAATCAGAGTCAAAAACACAAAAACGCAACCCATAGCTCGCAGTGGCAACAACCAGAACTGCGCCCCCAGTGAACTAATAGCAAAACTACATCCACCCCATACACCAAACTTACATAGCTGGTCTGTGTTGGTATCAAGACCATAACACTGGATGGGCAATCCAGAGTGTTCAGTATTCCACTGCAGGTCGCTTAATAGTGCATGGTGTGTTTCTTTTATAAATTATCGCAACAACATGCATCTGCAAACTCGAGATATGTCAAATATTTGTCAGATTGTGGCTATAGGAACCCCATTATAGATGGCCCCAAAATTGTCTTAGAGCCACCGGCCCAGAGCGCAGGTCCAATGAGAAGAGCTCACAAAAGATATGGTAAAACAATAAACCAAATCATTTAGTAACTGACAATATAAACAGATGACAAAAAAGAAACTCAACATTATTACAAACAAAAGCATTAAAAAACATGATAAAATTATTTTTATAGGTATCGTGAGTATATCTAGCACAAATGTGCTGTGCAAGGCACCTAACTTCCTGAAGAGTGTCCATAGAGTGGACAGGAGAATGAGGCAAGGACGTGAGCGCCCTCACAAATTATTTATGAAGGCGTTCACGTCCGTGTCAACATTCATACCAAAAGGCACATAAGTTTTAAGCCTGTGGATCCAGGCCATTTCTTGTCTAGAAATCTCCCTGACCAGTGAGCCACCCCTCCAGTGGGGTCTGTACTTATCGATACCGACATATAGTGTATTGGAGGGGTCTCTATGGTGCACTTGGTCGAAATGACGTGACACCGGATGCTTGTCAAAGCCTCTCCTAATATTACCGACATGCTCATTGAGTCTCGTCTTCAGTGCCCTTTTGGTCCTCCCAACATATTGGAGGCCGCAAGGGCACTGTATCAAATACACGACTCCCTCAGATGCGCAAGTGATGAATGACTCAATATCAAAGGATCTCGATGTGCTCGTAGATAAAAACTTAAAAATCCTCCTATCCTTACAACTATTCAAAGTACAAATCTGGCAGTTCCCACACTTGTAATAGCCTTTCATATCCTGAAAGAAAGATCTAGCCGCCCTTGGTGGGTCGTGTACACTTGGTGCCACGCGACTCCCCAGGGACGATGCTCCCTTAAAGATAACTTGTGGTTTAGGTGGTAAGATAGTACCTAGAACTGGGTCACTAGTTAGCAGGTGCCAATGTTTTTGTATCAGTTGCTTGACGTTACGGTGTTGAACTGAAAAAGTGGTAACAAAAGGAATTCCATTGGCTACCATTGGATCTGTAAGCCTGCCTTGCCCTAACAGTTCTGCCCTATCTTTTTCCCGAACCCATTTGAGAGTTTTCAACAGGTTCTCACCACTATATCCCTTTTCCAGAAATCTTTTAGAAAGGAGGGCTGCTTGTTCCTCAAAAACGCTCGTTTCAGTGCAGTTGCGTCTCAAGCGCATGAATTGTCCCTTAGGTACAGCCCTCAACCAAGGTTCATGGTGACAGCTGTCTAGGGGGATGTAGGAATTTCGATCAGTTGTTTTAAAGTGGGTTGATGTAATAAAACGGTTATTCTCGATCTTAATTTTGAGATCCAGAAAGGAAATCTCTGTTTGGCTGGCCTCAAAACTAAACTTAATGCCCCTATCATTAACATTAAGACTGGCCATGAAGGATTGTAGTTCAAACTCTGTCCCGTCCCACAGGAGGAGGACGTCATCAATATACCGTGCCCATAGGGCCACTTCTGGTCTCCTAGGGGCATCGATGACGTCCTCCTCCCATTTGGCCATAAACAGATTGGCCAGGCTGGGGGCATATTTAGCCCCCATAGCCACCCCCCTATCCTGTCGGTAGAATTGGTTATCGAACCAAAAATAGTTGTGACTTGCTGCATATTCTAGGAGTTCCATAATGAACTCTATCTGTGTGGGTACAAGGCCTGATCCCCTCTCTAAATATAATCTAACCGCTTCCAGACCTAATTGATGTGGAATGATGGTATAGAGTGACGTAACGTCAGCTGTTACCAACCACAAACCACTCTTGGGGGTCAGGCCGGCCAAAGTGTTGATGACTTGTTTTGTGTCTTTAATATAGGACGGCATGGTGTGAACCAATGGCTGCAAAAAATGATCAATGTACTTGCCCACCCGGGAAGTGACGGAATCAATACCGCTCACTATCGGACGTCCCGGGGGGCAAGTAACGCTTTTATGTATCTTGGGGAGGTAATAAATAACGGGCGTACGGGGAGCCCGTGGCACCAAAAACAACCTCTCTTTCTCATTAAGAATCCCTTTTCGGAAGCCTTGGTCAACGATGTTTTCAAGGGTTCTTTTGTACTGTAGAACAGGGTTCCTGTTTAAAATAGTATAGGTCTCATCATCCTCTAGGATGCGGTGCATTTCCTTTAGATAATCTTCACGATCTAGCACCACAATCCCCCCCCCCCCCTTATCTGCTGGTCTAATGACCAAAGATTTGTTAGTGCACAATGAATCCAGTCCAACTTCGAGGTCCCTCTGCATCCTGACCTTCCTTACTCTAAGGGAATCCAGGTCACGCAGAACCACATCCCTAAAGACCCTAATGTTGGGCGGTATGGGGCCTGGGGGATTGAAAAGAGAGGCGTTTGAAAGATTAGAGTGTTGAAACTCAGACCTAGTTCTACCTCCATCAGAGATTGGGTTGGTGAGCATGTACCTCTTAATATTGAGTTTACGAACATATTTATGGATGTCCATGTAAGTCTGAAATTTACTTATATTCCTTGGTGGGGCGAATTTTAAACCTTTATCCAATAGTCTTTCCTCAGGTTCTGACAATACCTGTTTTCTCAGATTGAAAATCCCAGACCCTATGGTCTCCTTCTTTTTAGTTGACTGGATTCTCCTCCCCCCTCTGCTTCCTCTCTTCGTTCTACGGGCCTTTTTACGCCCCTGTTGTCCCTGGGAAAATCCAGATTTTGGCCACCCCTCCTATTAGGGGAGTCTGTAAATTGCGGGAACCTATAATCGTCCTGTCTCCATCCAAAACCTCCCCTCTCAAGAGAATCTGTGTGGTGGGGGGGTCCCCTACCTCTACCATCCTGTATATAGCCAGAATGGTGGTAAGTTCTGGAGTTATTGTTATACCCCCCTCCATTGTTTGGGCCATCGGTCTGTCTGGTATAGTCAGATATTTCTAGATCAGACAGAGGGAAAAAGCGATTTTGGGTGTTAATCCCTCCATCATAACCGTCATTCTCCCTATTGTGGAATGGCACCTGGGTCCGGTCGGAACCCTGTGTCATATTACGTGGGGGGCGTCTATTCTGTGGAGCACCGCGCATCCACCTCGCATTGGGATGTTGGTATGGGTCAGAGCCATATGCCATATCCCTTCTCACACCTTGGGAAGGGGCACCAAAATGGCGTTGCCCCATCTCTCTATTGGGTGGCCTAGGTTCTGTGTTTGATCTATTATGTATGTTACCCCTTCTAGGGGAATGACGGGGCCCTTGCTGTGCCCAAGATAATGTGGGATTAATCATTGGACCATTGAGGACTGCTCCTTGAGTATATATATATAGGCTATATGATATGTTGGCATCAGGAAAAAATATTCTTGTCACTGTGGCTGATATATTGTGAATATATCTTTTTTTTTTTTTTTTTTTTTTGTGGGGGGGGGGTGAGAAAAATATCAAAGAGGGAGTTACTTACTTTCTTTTTTTATTTTGCTAGTAAATAAAGGTTGAGCATATAATTTTCTTATGGTACTATAGGGTTAATATTTCTGAACTGCCAATAGCATTTCTTATATTCATAATATAATTTTCATGGAATGGGCTAACTACTGGGCAAGAAAAAAAAAATCATATTCAATATTAAAGGAGTTATAAAGGTGGAAGTTTTTTTTTATCTTAATGAATTCTATGCATTATGATAAAAAGTCTCCTGTGTGCAGCAGCCCCCTCAGACCCCCTAATACTTACCCGAGATCCCTCTCTGTCCAGCGATGTCCACGAGTGTCTCAGCGGTCCAAGATTCTGACTCCCTGATTGGCTGAGACACAACAGTGGCGCCATTGGCTGCCGCTGCTGTCAATCAGAGTCAGCTAGCAAATCAGCAGAGAGAGTAGGTGGGGCCTGGTCAGGGCTCCATGTCTGAATGGACACAGGGAGCTGTAGCTCAGCTTTGGGGGCACTGAAAAGGAGGGAGGGGTCAGGATCACAGAAGAGGGATCTGAGAAGAGGAGGATCTGGGCTACTTTGTGCAAATCCACTGCAGCAGAGCAGGTAAGTATAGCATGTTTGTTTTTGTTTTTTTGGGGGGGGGGTGAGACTTTACAATCACTTTAATGTTAGTTAAGCCACACACTCAACAAGCCTATACTGTCTATGAATCTAACACGATGCTTGATTCTTTCTATCACTGCTGTGACCCTTGATGACTACCCTAGGAATGACCTTATCTAAACCTTCTGCTTGTTTGTGGTAATGGTCTTGTTACCATCCTAAGCCACTAAAAGAATTTAGGAGAAATTATAAGAATGACGTACAGTTAGCTCTACCACTTAATAAAATGCATGTGAGTGATTGTAATGCAAATGCATATATCCTTTAACTTTCAGGGGTGTTTGCTTGATGTTTGTGCTGGTCTCAAATTTGCACATAACAGAATTTTGTATGTTCCATATAGCTAAAGAAGATGGTCCTTAGAAACGATTTGTAATAGATGCTGGAATGAGACAGATAAAGGCTGAAAGAGACACTGGCAGTTTAGCAGCAATGAGACACAAACTGAAGAATTAACACAGGAAACTGTCAGGAATGACATGCCCCCTATTAAGTAAGCAGGTTAACGTTTCAGGTCTATTTGTGCCACCTGCACCAGTTTCTATAAACTATCACAGGTCTGTACCTTATTAACAGAGGAAATATGGCAGGTTTGCATATAGAAAATTCACAGATTTGCCCCATGTGTGACCTTATCATAATGCGAGATTTGAGCTGTCAATGGACTGCAAAGTGTTAACAACCCTCCTTCTCCCTCCACTCTGAGCTGAGCAGGGGATGGAGAGGGGCAGAGAGATTGGAGCTTGCAGCTCCTGCTCTCCCATACTCTCTTCTGTGCGATGTGCCTGTCAAAGCTACAGAACAGAAAACTGATTGCTCCTAATTAACAAAGGGGTATGTGACCTTTTTGTTGACTAGCAGCAGCATCTGCTCCATTTTCTGAGTTTAGAAGTGTCGTGCAAGTATTGTGCTTGCACAACTTTCTGTTAATTCCCCTCAACATGTTTTAGGGTGAAAACAGTATTTCATGAAAAAAAAAATGGCAGATGTTTATGATACAGTGCTTTAGACAAAAGAAATTGAGTATTGTTGGTGATATATATTTTTTTGTAATTTGCACTAACATCCAAATTTTTAGAACAAGCTTTCAGGGTGTATTCCCTTCCTCTAAGGTCCAGGCAGTGCCGCTTGGACCTTAGAAGAAGTGGGTACACCCCAAAAGCGCATTCCAAAAAATGTTGTTATATCTTCGTGCATATAAAAAAAAAGTATCACGGACAGTTGTTTTTGTTGAAAGTGCACTAATATACTGTAGCTACAATCACCTCAAGCACAGCACTTTAGAAAACAAAAAATTCTCCAGTTTATATCTACTTTAACCACTCACAAACCAGGGGCCTTTTTTCTGTTTTTGCAAACATAGTAAAATTTTAGGTCTGCAGATTACACAACAGTTCACTGGCTTCCCCTACCCCAAAATTCAAAATGCTAACCACAACATACAAAGCCATCGCCCAAATCGCCCCTCTGCTCCTCCCAGGATGTCCTGCTTTCTAGCTTCCTTGTTACCTCCTCCCATGCTCACCTTCAGGACTTCTCCAGATCCTCACCCATTATCTGGAACTCCCTGCCCTGGTATATCAGCCCCTACCCTGTCCACCTTTAGGAGATCCCTGAAAACTCATTTATTCAGGGAAGCCTATCCCACGCCCACCTAACAACTGTCACCGAGCCACCCCATCAAATCATTCTCTGCAGCTATTACTTTTTGTACCACCACCCCCTCCCTTTAGAATGTAAGCTCTACGAGCAGGGTCCTCCTGTACCTTTTGTATTGAACTTTACTGTAATTGTGTTGTCCCCCCTATACATTGTAAAGCTCTGTGTAAACTGTTGGCGCTATATAAATCGTGTATAATAATAATAATCTTTGCTGAAAGCAAAGACCTTAGAGAATAAAAAGGTCTTTGTTACAATCTGTATGTCACGGGATATTAGTGGATGTTTATCAAATGCCAATTTTTTGTAAAAATACATGAAAGTTATTTTTAGTGTACACAACCACAATATATTACTCTAGATAAAACATGTTCCTATACCCAATCTACTCTAAAGTGGTACCACATCCCAACAATACTAAAGTATACAAAGCACAGAAAGAAAAGAAAGGGGATCCAGGACTTTAAGGCACCAGGTAATAGGGAAAATTGCCAAGATGATGTTGAAAAATATATATTTTTTTTTATTTCATTTAACATATCATATATGTTCCCCTAGTCCTTAAAGTTGTGAGTTGACCTGATTATAATTTGCATTAACCGGTGTTAGTAAACTATAGCTACAGTATGATTGTGTGTCTTTAAGTAACTAATACAGTAGCTTTTTACTGGTGAGCGATTACAAAACGGTGTAATTACTGATCCCAGCTTTAAAAAAAAAAAAAATGAATTGGCTTTGTGCAGTACAAGTTATGGGCAGCCACAAATAGCCAGAAAAGCAATCACCACCTTAGTGGGTTTCTATTGTGCATCTTTCCAAAGCAATTTTTTACTTCAATTTTCTACTTGTGATATGAAGCCGAAAATGAAATAATGCTTTAGTGGATAGAAATAAACTCACCAGCTGCTTAGTTCTTTCACAGTGACATTTTTTTCCTGCTTGATGTGGCATAAGTTCCCTTTGACATGTGCAGAATGTAATGGGGAATACGATGGTACTATTGTACTGTGTCCAGAACAATTAAAGAAATAATTACAGAGATTCACCACTCGATTTTCTGTTACGAAAAATGATTCTGTCTGACTGCAGATCAGTCTGTTCTTGATATTGCTTTTTTTCCTGGATAATAAAACACAGGGTTAGGCATTTTACTGCTCAAAATCCTGCAGCATGGGAATATTAAACTTGCTTATTGTTTGTACGGAGCAGCTATATCCTGCATATACTTCCAGTGCATTTATTTTTATTTTTTAATAAAATGGAAAATTCCTATCAAAATACTTACCGTAATTTTCCTTTCCTGATGGACTCCATGGCAGCAACGTGTGGGTTAAGTCCCGCCTCCACTACCCATAGGACACTACTCCCATAAATCTTTGCTCCCTGCCCCTGGCCGTGTTCGGTAACTAGCCTACTCCAGCCATTTTGGAGGGAACTCCTGCTGCCATGGAGTCCATCAGGAAAGGAAAATTACGGTAAGTATTTTGATAGGAATTTTCCATTTTCCTGACAGACTCCATGGCAGCAACGTGTGGGAAATAACTCGCCAAACACACCCGGGTGGGCAAAAATGCTGAACAAAAGATTTATTTAACACTGTCGGCCGACAGGACTTTCAAACCAAAATCAACAGAGGATAAGGAAGCTGGCTCAACACAATAGTGAGACATGAAAGTATGAATAGAAGACCAGGAGGCCGCTCTGCAGATTACATCAGGTGCAACGTGGCGCGAAGCCGCCCATGAGGTTGAGAGACTTCTGGTAGAGTGAGCTGTAACCGCCTCAGGAGGAGCCAAGCCCTTCTCTCTATAAGCCCATTGAATTGCCTGAACCACCCAAGCAGCGATGGATCTAACGGAGGCCTTGGCGCCTCTACTTTTCCCGTTGAATAGTACGAAGAGGAAGTCAGATTGACGAAAAGAAGCTGTAATATCCAGATATTGTTTTAGAGTAACTCCCAAATCGAGTGGATGTGGATCTTGACTTCCAGCAGAATTGAAGGTAGGAGGAGTGATTTCCTGGTTTTCATGGAAAACAGAGGTCACCTTGGGATTTGTCCCCAACATCGGAATTAGGACCACCCTATCTGGAAAGAAGGTGAGAAAAGGTTCCTTTGTACCTAGAGACTGAATTTCGGAGATTCTCTTCGCCGAAGTTATGGCCACCAGAAAAGAGGTTTTAAGGGTTAATTCTCTGATTGAGAGCGTTCTGTCAAGTTGAGAGAAGAAATCTAGAACCAATGGAAGGTCCCATTTGGGGAATCTAGGCTTCCTTTGTGGCCTAAGCCTGACTGCTCCTTTGAAGAATTGTTGGACCAAGGGATGATTGGCCCATGCGACTCCAGAAAAAGCTGAAATTGCTGAAACCTGGACCCGGAGAGAACTAACCGAAAGGGAGATATCCAATCCTGATTGCAAGAAGCTTAAGACGTCCCGGACTGTCAGGGTATTACAGGAACTGGACCTTGAAGACAAGTGATCTGCAAACTTCGCCCAAATTCTCTCATATACCCGGTTAGTACTGCTTCTTCGAGCACTAAGAAGAGTGGGAATGACTTCTTCAGGACAGCCTAAAGCCTTCAACCGTCCCCTTTCAAAAACCAAGCCTTTAGGCGCAGGTGATCCGGGCAAGGATGTAATCTCGACCCTTGAGACAGAAGGTCTGGCCTGGATGGTAAAGGAATTGGATCCCTGACACTGAGGAGCATCAGAAGCGGAAACCAGGGTCTGTTGGGCCAATAGGGAATTATGGCTATCACTTCTGCTGTCTCTGACCTGAGTCTCCTCAGGAACTGATGAATAATAGGAGTTGGGGGAAAGGCATAGGCCTTGTGGAACCACCATTTCTCTGTCAAGGCATCCACCCCGTAGGCTTGAGGATCCCTGTACCTTGAATAATACTTCTCTAGTTTTTTGTTGCAAGGGGAGGCAAACAGGTCGACTTCTGGGGAGAGCCCCATTGTCAGGATCCAGTTGAACACTTCCTCGTGGAGAGACCACTCGTTGTTGTCCAGAAGTATCCGGGAAAGAAAGTCTGCCTGAACGTTCTGAATCCCTGGGACATAAGATGCTGTCAGATTCTTCAGGTTCCTCTGAGCCCAGGTCATGATCGGTTCCACCTCCTGGAGAAGGGATAGACTTCGGGTACCCCCTTGCCTTCTTATGTACGCCACTGCTGTGGTATTGTCTAGCCTGAGTGAGACCGAGGCTCCTGAAATCAGATGCTGAAAGGCTAGCAGAGCTTGAAAGGCTGCCCTTAACTCCAGGATGTTCGACACCGTCCCTCTGGAGGGGAGAATCCAGGTGCCCTGAGCCACTTCCGCCAGACAGTGGGCGCCCCAACCCCTGTTGCTGGCATCTGTTGTTATGGTGACCCATGAGATGGGGAGAATGGAATGGCAGTTGCAGAGATTTTCCCGTTGGAGCCACCACAGAAGGGAATTCCTCATGGATAAGGTGATCCGAATCAGCTGGGTTTTGCTGCCTGACCATTGATGAAGGAAACCCTTCTGAAAGGGCCTCATCCTCCACTGTGACCACCTCACCATCGGGATTGTCGCTACCATAGTGCCTATAATTTTCAGGCACTGGAGAGCCTGGAGATGAGAGGCAGAGAGGGCTGGACGGATTCTGTCCCTGACCACTGACAACTTCTCTTCTGGTAATGAGATGGTGCATCTGACAGTGTTGAATAGGGCCCCTAAGAACACCAGCCGCTGAGATGGGACCAGCTGGCTCTTCTCCAAGTTCAAGATCCACCCGAATTCCTGTAGGGTGGAGATGACCTGCTCTCTGTGTACCAGAAGTTGATCCTTGTCTTGAGCCAACAACAGAAGGTCGTCTAGGTAGTGATGTAGACGAATCCCTTTGGTTCTCAGAAGAGCTACCACTGCCAACAATACTTTTGAAAATACACGAGGAGAAGTTGATAGCCCGAAGGGAAGGCAAGTAAATTGAAAATGGCTTTCGCCCACGGAGAAGCGGAGATACTGCTGGTAATTTACTGCAACTGGGACATGAAAATAGGCGTCCTTGAGGTCTATGGAGACCATCCAATCCCCTGCTTGGACAGATTGTTGAATTGTGGATAAAGACTCCATCTTGAATTTTTATTTTTTGATAAAACTGTTCAAGTGGGTTAGATCTATGACCGGCCTCCAGGCCCCGCTCTTTTTCCGGACCATAAACAAAGGAGAGTAGATTCCCATGCCTCGCTGAATGACTGGAACATGGATAATGGCGTCTTGAGCCAACAAAGATTCCACGTAGGCTAGAAGAATTAGCCTTTTTTCGTCTGAGGCCGGGAGAGAGGTGGGGACCCATCTGAGTCTGGGAGATTCCTTGAAGGTCCAAACATGACCTGAGGAGACGGTCTTGACGGTCCAGAAGTCTTGGATCGAGGCCGCCCAGACATGGCGAAAGTGGAAAAGACGAGCCCCCACCTGCCCTGTCTGAGCGGGCCCAACCTCAAAAGGATTTAGTTGGTTCCCTCTCTCCCTTCAAATCACTTTTTGTAGATTTTTTGAAAGAGGATTGTCTTGATTTCCAGGACCTGGAAAATTCACGGCCTGGTCTGTAACTGCGAGCTTCCCTGGCTCGTTCCTGGTACTGTCTCTTTGGAAAAGACCTTCTCTGGGCTTGCAAACGCCGGTCCTGGGGGAGGAACCCCGACTTCCCACCAGTGGCTCGGGTAATAGCCTCATCCAACTTATTGCCGAAAAGGGAGGACCCTTCAAAGGGGATGCGGCACCATACTTGTTTAGAGGCTGGGTCTGCCAGCCAGGGGCGGAGCCAAAGAGCCCGTTTAGCCGTAACAGAAGAAAGCATCACCCGAGCCACCAGGCGTATAATGTCGATAGAGGCCTCCCCAAGAAAGGCGGAGGCCAGCCTAAGCTCTTGGATAGGGGAGCTCTTAGCTGTATCTTCAGAGATATTTCTAAGTGTCTCATCTACACTATCTGTCCATATCTCCATTGCTTTGGACATAGCGGCCAGAGCTAGCGCTGGCTTACAGGCCATTCCTGCTGTGAGATACACTCTCTTCAAATCAGCATCAATTCGTCTGTCCAGAACGTCCTTAAAAGACACGGTATCCTCTAAGGGAAGAGTGACGTGTTTCACCAACCTCATGACTGCTGCGTCTACTAATGGCGCTGACTCCAAATGCTTCACCTCTTCTTCATTGAAAGGATAGAGTTTCGAAACCTTTGATAGCATGGAATTTTTCTTCTCCACCTTGCCCCATTCATCTGTGATAATCTCACCTAGCTCAGAGATAAAAGGAAAATTAATTCGTTCCTTCTTTAATTGCTTAAAGAATTTTCTTTGTTTGGAAGGAGCAGCCACAGAATCTTCCCAGTTCAGTGTCTCTCTAACAGCTCTGACCAGAGGAGGCAGTAGAGCGAAATCAAAGCCCACACAGGGATCACTTTTATCAGAGTCACTGTCAGATATGGCAGCTGAGGGGTGGCTATGCGCAGAGGATTCCCAAGTATCCTGCAACTGAGTCTCCCTTCCTGGAGAAAGGGGCGGCTCTGCCGGGGGAACATAGGACTGGCCCTCAATATTTCTGAGGGACTCCTTAACAACTTTTTCCACCAGGGTTTTAAGTTGTTGATCCGCGTCACCCCTTTCATTGGAAGCCTTGGCGTAGCAAGGGTCGCATAAAGATTTTCCTGCCGGTACAAGAGCTCTACACCCCCAACAGGCACTAGCTGAGTGACTAGATTGAGTCCTCGAGGAGTGCGATCTTTCTTCACTACGGTGTCCTGATCTTGAGGAGGAACCATAATGTTTAGATTTGGAAGAGGAGTGCCGGTGATGCGACTTGGAGGAGTCGCTCCCTCTATGAGAGCTGCGATGCTGTTCTGACCTGGAAGGGCTGAAAAAGGAACAAGACAAGAAACCACAAGAGACAAGACATCAGGACAGAGCTAACAGATAAATACCCCTCCCCCACCAGACCTTCAGGTGATCATTAGAAATACCTTTTATGAGAGGGCTGGCCACAAGCAGGCGGTAAGGAATCCATGTCCTCAGCGATATCCATACGCGCTGAAAATATGACAAGGGATCAGTGCAAGGGACAGGGAAGGGATAGCCTCCCTATCCCAGAATGCCACTTACCAGTGGATGCAACACAGAGGCAGGGGGAAGTCACCACAACAGCCCGCAAGCATTCCCAAAGCTTGCAGACAAATTCCACATTTAAATAGCCCGCCCCTGTGATGTCACCGCCGTGCCTGTGCGCATGCGCGAAATAGCGGCAATTTGCCGCTATCGCGCATGCGCGAAACCAAGCCTCGATCTCAACCGCGTTCGCGCATGCGCAGTACGGCCGAAAACGCAAACCCGGAAGTAGAACGGCGGCTGGAACGCGGAAGAACCAGCCGCCATGCCTGCACACACAAACAAACAGAAACAAACGAAGACAGATAATAAGATACAAAAACTGCTGCCATAAAGAACTTTTAGAACCTCTCACCACTCCCACCACGATCGATCACTCGGCCGAAGATAAGGTAAGATGACACCGGACTTTCCAGGGGGCAAAACAGGTCACCTGCTAATAGCTGGCTATCCGACCAATGCGCAGCCTGCCTGCCAGTGGCCAGGACATGGGCTTCTTCACAGCGCCTCTTCCACTGCCCACTCCATACCCTGCTAATAGCTAGGGCTTAGCGGAGTAATGCGACTTTCCAGACCTAGAGTCGCAGACCGGCCGACCTCGATCGTGGGGATGATAAATCTTCAGGTAGGAAGACCACTTCTGGGTCCTTCGGAGGAGGACAAAAAAAGAACACGGCCAGGGGCAGGGAGCAAAGATTTATGGGAGTAGTGTCCTATGGGTAGTGGAGGCGGGACTTAACCCACACGTTGCTGCCATGGAGTCTGTCAGGAAAGCAGTTTATAAAATGCAAAATCTGCATGTTAATATATTGTGCTTAGGTTGAGTTATACAAAGAGATGAAATAGTTGAAAACACAATTTACTTGCTGCCTCTTGTGGCTCTCAGATCCACTATGCTGTAAAAAAAAAAAGCTGATTCTAGGGACAGAGAAGTTCTCTTTCCTAAAGTTGGACTCATGGTGTACAGGGGCTGCAGTCCAAGTAACGTAAAATGCTTGTGAAATCCTACTTGCCCTATAGACAATCATTCACGAGTTAGTGCACAGCAGTCAGTCCTCAACATGCATATGCCTATAGGTGAGCAAGAAAATAACATTGGAAGATCCCTATTTTTAAGTACAGTTTGACCCTTTTTACACTGAGGCATTTTTCAGGTGCTTTTGGGCTACAAATAGCGCCCGAAAAATGGCTCCCCTGCAGTCTGAGGCGATGCGTTGGCAGGATGTTTAAAAAACTCCTGCAAGCAGTATCTTTGTAGCGGAGTACACACCACTCCTAAACCGCCTCTGCCCATTGAAATGAATAGGCAGCGCCGTTGAACTGCCGGAAAAGCTCTGCTGCAGTGGCGCTTTGCGGGTCATTTTAACCCCTTTTTAACCCCTGTTAAAAGCCCCCCCACTAGTGGCCGAAAACCTCTGCAAAAACGACGGTAAAGCGAAGCTAACAACAGCGGCGCTTTACCGCCGATGCCTTGGTGTGAAAGGTGCCTAATGGAAACATGGGATCAAGACAAGGCATTTTTAAATATCACTTAACCATTTGCCTACCGGGCACTTACACCCCCTTCCTGCCCAGGCCATTTTTCAGCTTTCAGCGCTGTCGCACTTTGAATGACAATTGCGCGGTCATGCTACACTGTAACCAAACAAATGTTTAATCATTTTCTTCACACGAATAGAGCTTTCTTTTGGTGGTATTTAATCACTGCTGTTTTTTTTTTTTTTTTACAAAAAAAAGACCAAAAATTTAGAAAAAAAAATTTTCTACTCTTTTTCTGTCAGTAAATTTTATAACCAAGTAATTTTTCACCTTCACTGATGTGTACTGATGAGGCGGCACTGATGGGCACTGATAGGCTGAACTGGTGGGCATTGATGAAGCGGCACTTATGGGCACTGATGAGGCGGCACTTATGGCACTGATTAGGTGGAACTGATGAGGAGGCATTAATATGCTGCACTTATGGGCACTGATAAGTCTCACTGATATGTTGCACTGATGAGCACTGTTAGGCGGCACTGATGGGCACTGTTAGGCAGCACTGGTGGGCACTGATAGGTGGGACTGGTGGCCACTGATAGGCGGCACTGATAGATAGTACTGATGGGCACTGATGGGCATTACTGATGGGCAATGATTGACAGCAGTGATGGGCATCATTGATGGGCAGCACTGATAGGCAGCACTGATTACCAGCACTGACTGGCATTGCTAATGGACACTGATTGCTGCCATTGGTGGGCACTGTTTTGTGACACTGTTTTGCAATATTGTAATCAGGGCACTGATGATCAGTGCCCTGATTACATTCCTAAATGTCCCCCTGCTTGGAGTTGCCGCTGATCGGCTCTCCTGGCCACACACTCTGTCAGTGTGAGGCAAGGAGCACCGATTACTGGCACTTCCTCGTTTACATGTGACCGGCCATGATGGGATACAGCTGATCACATCGTTAAAGATCCATGGATGCAGCTCTTTCCATAGATCGGGGTTGCGCCATGTCCTAGTGCATGAGAGTGGCCATTCTGGGACGCCATCATTTGACGGCATCCCAGAATGAGAGCCTCACTGCCCCACCGTCATTTGACGATGGGCGGGCAGCAACCAGTTAAAGTGATTATAAAGTCTTTTTTTTTTTTTTTTATTAAAAATAAGAAGCATGTTATACATACATGCTCTGTGCAGGTTTTTCAGAGAGCAGCCCAGATCCTTCTCTTCTTGGGTCCCTCTTAGGGGCTTCTGGCCCCTCCCTCCTGTTGAGTGTCCCCCCACAGAAAGCAGCTTGCTATAGGGGTAGCCTAGCCACAACTCCATGTGTCCATTCAGACACGGAGTCATGGCCTGGCCCCACCCCCTTTCACTCCTGATTGGCTGATTGACTTTGACAGCAGCAGGATGCAATGGCGCTGTGCTGCTGTCTCAGCCAATGAGGATGGCAGTCGAGATACTCCTTCAACATTGCTGTATCTAGATGAACCTCAGGTAAGTATTAGGGGGGCTGAGGGGGGCTGCTGCACACAGAGGGCTTTTTATCTTAATGCATAGAATGCATTAAGATAAAAAAAAAAACTTCTGCCTTTACAACCGCTTTAAAACAGTAACATTTATTTTTAAATGGACCTTACCTTTCAATAATTAATATTCTATTGTGTAAATGAGTTGGTAAACTTAAAATTGTACTCAACTAATTTAAATGTCTGCTCCATTGACTTCCACAAAGGCAGCCTTTTCAAACTAATTTAGCAGTAATCAACAGAAATTAGAAAGGTCCCTTCCGCCCAGGCTACAGAGGCTTGGCAATGTGCTGCTTGACTACTCTCTAGTCTCCAGTACTGAGGCAGTGTTGAGTGTCCTTATTTCAGAATCTGGCAATGAAGAAACCACTTGGGAATGCAGGTCAGTTAGTATATGATGCAAACACGTTAAAGTGGTTGTAAACCCTTACAAACCACTTTGACCTACAGGTAAGCCTAGATTAAGGCTTACCTGTAGGTCCAAGCAATATCTCCTAAACCTATATGGTTTAGGAGATATTTGCCCGAAAACGGGCACCGCTGTCTACGGCGCATGCATCGTAGACAGCGGCACGCAGGCACACTGAGCACGGCATTCTCAGCGACGGAGATGCCGCACGTGTCGGCTCCCGTGCGCATGCGCGGGAGTGACGTCATCGCGGCTTCGCCGAATGACAGCGGCGGAGCTGCGAGACCCCACCAACAAGATGGATGCGGCGAACTACAGGGGACAGCGGCGACTTCGCTGGCTCCTGTGTCAGGTAAGTGACACATAATGGGCTACTATGCGATGCATAGTAGTCCATTATGCTTTGCCTTTGCAGGGAATGAAAGAGGAAGTAAACTCATCAGGGTTTACTTCCTCTTTAAGCATTCAGCCAAAGCTCCATAAACAATCAAAAGACGGGAAATAATGCAGTTAAAATTTTTGGTGTATGCACAGAATAAACAATTTAAAAAAATCACAAAAAAAGTTCAAATGTTCAAAGACTTTTTTTTTTTAACCCAAACTCTCACATTCATTCTTTTTAAAATGTCTTTCATTCAAATCAGTCCACAACATTTGACACTTCACAAGGTTTATGCTCCACAGCTGAGCTGGATCGCTGTGACAAGCGGTGATGTGTAGTGCAGAGCATTGCATTTTTCTGCAGAGCATCACACTGCATTTCGTTACTATTTTGTGGCGTGAATGGATGAGGCACAAGGAAAACATTTTTTATTTGATGTGCACTAGCAATGAAACTGTGTTGTTCTTGTGCACAGGTCACCGAATACAGTTTGAACAAGCTGCTGATACACCCACTCTCCTTTACTGTTGTTTATCTGCGCTGTGTATGTTCTTTGACAAATAAAGTGTGGCTCGGCCCCGCCTCCGCTCTCTCCTCACTGGCTGTGATTGACAGAAGCAGGAGCCTATGGCTCTCGGGTGCCACAATTTCCAGTGAGGAGAAAAAGAGCTACTGTTCTCGGTTACAGCACTGTATCGAGATCAGACTCAGGTAAGTAAAAGGGGCACTGGGAGGGGATCTGCACAAAAAAAAAAAACTTCTACCTTTAGAACCACTTTAAAGTAAAAAAAATTGTCTTGTATCAATCTACTGGTATTCTCTTCCAGTTCCGGGCTCTCACCAGCTTGGCTGAGAGCAATGGGAGCCATGCTGCTGTCAATTAAATTCTGTGAGCAGAGACGGGGATGGGCCAAGCTGTGCTGTGTGTGTCAATGGATGCAGCCCTGCTCAAAATCGAGCCTGCACATCTGCCCTTATAGCAAGCGCCTGCTATGGGGGACAGACACAGAAGAGGAGGAGCCAAGATCGCCGGTGAGGGGCCCCAGAAGAAGTGGTTCAGGGTTGCTCTGTGCAATATCATTGTTTATTGGTTTAATATAAAAAAATGCCTTTATAATTGCTTTAAAATCTTATCCTCCTTCATATTGAATAAGTCAACAGCTTTAATCTTAGCTTATAACCTCTTATTCATTATGATAATATTTTCAGGTAAGCATACATTACTTAAGTTCGCTTTCCATAATTACAATAAAACTTTCTCACTCTCTGTATATCAACACATACTTATGCCGTGTACACACGATCACACTTTACGACAGCAAAACTGTGGAATTTTGTTTGAAGGTTGTTGGCTCCAACTTGTCTCGCATACACACGGTCACACAAATGTTGGCCAACAATTACGAACATGGGAACGTGGTGATGTACAAGACATATGAAGAGTCGAGAAAAAGGAAGTGCAATAGCCAGTGCGGCCCCTTCTGCTTTATTCCACTCATGCGTGAACTTTTGTGCGTCGGACTTGTGTACACACGATTGAAAATTACAATGACAAAGTACTGTAGGGGGAAAATGTGAAAAGCCGCTAGCCAACATTTGTTGGTGGAAAGTCTGACAACAAATGTTCGATGGAGTATACATACGGTCGGAACTTTCACCCAACAAGCTCACATCAAACATTTGTGGTTGGAAAATCTGATCGTGTGTACAGGGCATAACACATCAACACCAGATCAATTTCAAACACACCAGCAACAGACCAAGTTTCCATGGGTTCTGATTTGCCCAATTAAAAAAAAAAATATCAAACAGAGAGAGGATCTTCCAAGACCCCTTTACCCGTATACTTCCAGAGGAAGAAGGCATGAGTTGGTTTGTCCAGTAGATATATAGTAGCAATATATGCAGTTTTCAGGACCCCGATTCACTAAATTCTAAACACCAATTTGACAATTCGATCATGTGTGGGCTCCAGTGGACTTTTTCTTCTCAAAAGTCTGGCGGACCTAGAAATAAGACTGGCTTCAAATTTGTCCACCGGACTCGGCTTCTAGCGGACAATCCGTTTGTCTGTGTGCTAGTCCGTCGGACCTTTGGAGTGATCGTGTGTGGTCAAGTCCGTTCGTTTGAAAGTCTGTCAGACCTCAGCTGCAAAGTCCATCGGATTGTCCGCCGGACCAAGTCTGTTGAAAAGTCCGGTCATGTGTACGTGGCATAACAGGTCCTTAACCACTTAATAACCGGCCTATAGCCGATTAACGGCTATAGGTCGGTTTGCTATCTCTGAGAGGCCGTTAATTAACGGCCTCCCGGAGAATCGTTCGTGCGCGCCCCCTGGGGCGCGCACGCCGGAACATCCGTGCTCGCCGAGTTCACGGGACCCGGCGCAACACGGATCGCGGTAAAGGACCAATGGCAGCGGTCCTTTACCACGTGATCGCTCCGTCCAATGACGGAGCGATCACAAATGTAAACAATTCGGCTTGCCGGGTCAAGCTAAGGTCATCAGTCTCCTCTCCTCACACCGATGCAGCGTGAGAGGAGAGGAGAACATTCCAGTGAAACTAAAACATAACCGTGAGTGCCCAGCAGTGCCCAGCAGTGCCCAAATAGTGCCACAACAGTGCCAGAACAGTGCCAGACCAGTGCCAGACCAGTGCCATCTATCACCTGTGCCACATCTGTGCCACCTGTGCGACCTGTGCCACCTTTGCCACCTCTGTGCCACCTCTGTGCCACCTCTGTGCCACCTCTGTGCCACCTCTGTGCCACCTCTGTGCCAGCAGAGCCACCCCAGTGCCACCCCAGTGCATACCAGTGCATACCAGTGCCACTACAGTGCATACCAGTGCCATACCAGTGCCACACCAGTGCCACACCAGTGCCACCTGTGCCCAGCAGTGCCACCTGTGCCCATCAGTGCCACCTGTGCCCATCAGTGCCATATGTGCCCATCAGTGCTCATCTGCGCCACTGCAGTGCCACATCAGTGCCGTCTGTGCCCACCAGTGCCGCCTGTGCCCACCAGTGCCGCCTGTGCCCACCAGTGCCGCCTGTGTGCTAATCAGTGCCACCAGAGCCACACCAGTGCCACCAAAGTCACTATAGTGCCCATCAGTGCCACCTGTGCCCATCAGTGCCACCTGCGCCCATCAGTGCCACCTGCGCCCATCAGTGCCACCTGTGCCACTGCAGTGCCCCATCAGTGCCGCCTGTGTCCATCAGTGGCGCCTGTGTCCATCAGTGCCCACCTGTGCCCATCAGTGCCCACCTGTGCCGCCTGTGTCCATCAGTGCCCACCTGTGCCGCCTGTGCCACGACAGTGCTCTGCAGTGCAGCCTCACCAGCCACAAGAATAGCAAAAAAATATTTTACTAGTGAGGAAGCCTACAAGCTTCTAGGTGGTTGAGGTATTAGATGTGTAATTTATGCTCCTAGAACGCCTGAAGTTGCTACTTCAATGTTGGACTTGTGTATGTGGCCAGGCTGTGTAAAAGTCTAACACATGTGGTATCACCGTACTCAGGAGGAGCAGCAGAATGTATTTTGGGGTTTCATTTGTGGAATGTATATGCCGTGTGAGAGAAATAGCCTGGTAAAATGACAATTTGGTGTGAAAAAAAATTAAAATAAAAAAAATCTTTATTTTGCAAAGAATTGTGGGAAAAAATTACAACTTCAAAAAACTAACCGTGCCACGTACTAAATACCTTGGAATGTCTACTTTCCAAAAAGGGGTCATTTGGGGGGTTTTTGTACATTACTGGCTTGTTAGGGTCTCCAGAAATGAGATAGACTGTCAGTACATCAGCTGTGATCAAATTGATACATTTTCAGTGATTGGCACCATAGCTTGTAGACCCTATAACTTTCACGCAGAATAAATAATATCCACTAATTTGGGTTATTTTTACTAAAGACATTTAGCAGTATACATTTTTGGCCAAATTTATGAAGAAAAATTACTTATTTGCAAAAATTTTTAATAGAAATGAAGAAAAATGCTTTTTTTTACAAAATTTTCGGTATTTTTTCATTAATAGCACAAAAAATAAAAAACGCAGAGGTGATCAAATACCACCAAAAGAAAGCTCTATTTGTGGGAAAAAAAGGACGAAAATTTCAGATGGGTACAGTGTTGCATTACCGAGTAATTGTCATTCAAATTGTGAGAGCACTGAAAGCTGAAAATTGGTCTGGTTATTAAGGGTGTTTAAGTGCCCAGTGGTCAAGTGGTTAATATTCAGTATACACTACTGTGCAAAGTTTTAGGCTGGTGTGAAAAAATGCTGTAAATTAGGAATGCTTTGAGAAATAGAAGTGTCAATAGGTAATATAAATGAACAAAATGAAAAGCAAGTGAACAGAAGAGAAATCTAACATCAGTTCTTCTATGTGCACTTGCACACAATTATTGAAGTAACTCGACAGGTAGGATGTTCCAAAAATCTTGGAGAATTAACTACATAACTTCTGTCAATGTAGGTTGCCACAAATCCTTCTGTCTCTTCATGTAACCCCAGGCAGACTTGATGATATTAAGATCAGGACTCTGTTGGGGCCAGACCATCACTTCCAGAACTCCTTGTTCTTCTTTAAGATAGTTCTTAATGACTTGGCTGTATGTTTGAGGTTATTGTCCTGCTGCAGCTTAAATTTGGGGCCAATCACATGCTTCCCTGATGATATGGCATGATGTATAGGTTTCTGCTTGTATTTCTCAGCAATAAAGACACTATTGATCCTGACTAAATCTCCAACTCCATTTGCAGAAATGCAGCCTTGTAAGCAACCTTCCAGACTTGCAAGGAACCTCCACCATGCTTTAGTGTTGCCTGCAGACACCGTCGTATCGTAATGTTCTCTAGCCCTTTAGTGAACAACTGCTGCTATGGCCAAAAATGTCAAATTTTTAATTAATCAGCCCAGAGCACCTTCTGCCATTTCTTATGTTTGTATGCACAGTTGAGTCACTTAGCCTTAGGCGGCGTACACACGCGGGGACTGTCTGCCGAAACTAAGTTCGTCAAACAGTCCGCTCAAACTTTTGAATGAACGAACATGCCCACACACGGCACTTTTTGAGCGGACAAATACGGCAAACTTTGTTCGTCGTACTAAGTCCGCGCAACTTTTGAAATGAGCGGACTCGCCCACACACGAGGCAACAGTCCGCTCATTTTGAGCGCGTGTGCAGGTAGGCGGGGTCCGCGACGGAGACGTCGCGGGCTCCGCCGCCTGGAATGGACTTAAAGGGGAACCCCAACGCCGAAAAAAATTGGCGTGGGGGTCCCCCCAAAGTCCACAACAGACCCTTGTCCGAGCACGCTACCCGGCCGGCCAGGAAAGGGGGGCGAGCGAGCGCGCCCCCCCTCCTGAGCCGTACCAGGCCGCGTGCCCTCAACATGGGGGGTGCCTTGGGGAAGGGGGGGCCGCGTGGCCCCCCCACCCCAAAGCACCTTGTCCCCATGTTGATGAGGACAAGGGCCTCTTCCCGACAACCCTGGCCGTTGGTTGTCGGGGTCTGCGGGCGGGGGGCTTATCGGAATCCGGGAGCCCCCTTTAATAAGGGGGCCCCCGGATACCGGCCCCCCACCCTATGTGAATGAGTATGGGGTACAATGTACCCCTACCCATTCACCTGTAAAATAAAAGTACCCAAAAAAAAAACACAACACACGAGATAAAATATTTTATTGCACAGCTCCGGGGGTCTTCCGTCTTCGGGGGTCTTCTCGCCGGACTCCTCCGCTATCTTCTTGTAGCTCTTTTGCTAGCGGAGGAGTCCGGCTTTCTTCCTCCCCGCCGCCGGCCTCTTCTCCCGACTTCGGGGGTCTTGTCCCCCTCTTCGGTTCTTCTGCCGGGCCACCGCGCCTTCTTATAGCTCTTTTGCAGGCGGTGGCCCGGTCTTCTGTCGCCGCTGTCGCCGCCGCCTTCCGTTCTTCTTCTTCTTCTTGTTCTTCTTGTTCTTCTCCAGGAGATGTTGACACGTCGCTCTCTCCGGCCGGAATGCCAGAGCCGCGCTGAGCGGCCACTTATATAGTGACAATGGGGCGGTGTCACATGGTATATGTCACATGGGTTGGTCACATGGTGACCCCGCCCCCTTACGATGTCATAGTCCCCATGTGACATCAACCCATGTGACCAACCCATGTGACATATACCATGTGACACCGCCCCATTGTCACTATATAAGTGGCCGCACAGCGCGGCTCTGGCATTCCGGCCGGAGAGAGCGACGTGTCAACATCTCCTGGAGAAGAACAAGAAGAACAAGAAGAAGAAGAAGAACGGAAGGCGGCGGCGACAGCGGCGACAGAAGACCGGGCCACCGCCTGCAAAAGAGCTATAAGAAGGCGCGGTGGCCCGGCAGAAGAACCGAAGAGGGGGACAAGACCCCCGAAGTCGGGAGAAGAGGCCGGCGGCGGGGAGGAAGAAAGCCGGACTCCTCCGCTAGCAAAAGAGCTACAAGAAGATAGCGGAGGAGTCCGGCGAGAAGACCCCCGAAGACGGAAGACCCCCGGAGCTGTGCAATAAAATATTTTATCTCGTGTGTTGTGTTTTT
Source organism: Lithobates pipiens (assembly GCF_037356315.1). Lineage (NCBI taxonomy): Eukaryota > Metazoa > Chordata > Amphibia > Anura > Ranidae > Lithobates > Lithobates pipiens. The sequence continues at coordinate 92,547,805 of NW_027507718.1, forward strand.
TTTTTGGGGGACTTTTATTTTACAGGTGAATGGGTAGGGGTACATTGTACCCCATACTCATTCACATAGGGTGGGGGGCCGGTATCCGGGGGCCCCCTTATTAAAGGGGGCTCCCGGATTCCGATAAGCCCCCCGCCCGCAGACCCCGACAACCAACGGCCAGGGTTGTCGGGAAGAGGCCCTTGTCCTCATCAACATGGGGACAAGGTGCTTTGGGGTGGGGGGGCCGCGCGGCCCCCCTTCCCCAAGGCACCCCCCATGTTGAGGGCACGCGGCCTGGTACGGCTCAGGAGGGGGGGGGCGCGCTCGCTCGCCCCCCTTTCCTGGCCGGCCGGGTAGCGTGCTCAGACAAGGGTCTGTTGTGGACTTTGGGGGGACCCCCACGCCGATTTTTTTCAGCGTTGGGGTTCCCCTTTAAGTCCATTCCAGGCGGCGGAGCCCGCGACGTCTCCGTCGCGGACCCCGCCTACCTGCACACGCGCTCGAAATGAGCTGACTTCCCTCCAAGCGGGAACAGTTTGCTCATTTCGAAAGTGGCCTACACACGGGCGGACTGTTCGCTCAAACCAAGTTTCAGCGGACAGTTTTTCGGAATTTCCGAAAAACTTTGTTCGTCAAACTGTCCGCTGAAACTGTCCGCTGAAGCCCCACACACGAGCGGACTGTCCGCTGAAACACTGTTCAGCGGACAAAGTTGAGCCAACAGTCCGCCCGTGTGTACGCGGCCTCATTTTCACATCAGAGGTATGGCTTTTTGGTCACAATTCTTCCATGAAGACCACTTCTGGCCAGACTTTTCCAGACAGTAGATGGGTGTACCTGGCTCACACTAGTTTCTGATAGCTCTGTGCTGATGGCACTTCTGGACATCAGATGTCGAAGGGATGTAAGCATGCTATGTCATTCATCTGCTGCCTTAAGATTCCTTAACTGAACACTGTATCTATGTCCTCAATGTTGCCTGTTTCTATGTGCTTCTTCAAAAGAGTATGAACAGCACATCTTGAAATTCCAGTCTGCTTTGAAATTGTTGCCTGGGAGAGACATTGCTGATGCAGTATAACTACGTGATCAACCTTGCCTTGGTGTATGACCTGTGACATGAAATGGTCTTCCACAAATTCACCTTAGTAGCCGAGTTTGGCTGTTCCTCACCCAGTTTTAAGCCCCCTACACAGCTGTTTCAGTTAATGACTGCATTTCAACCTAATCATCATCTTAATCATACACCTCTAATCCTTCAACATCCCTGACTTTGTGCAAGTGTGAAAATGTGTACAAGGGTAATAACTGATACTGGTTTGAAGCCAAAGAATAGTCTAGCCATTGATTGTTTTTTTTTTTTTTTTTTTTCTTCTGTTAGCTTGTTTTGCATTTTGCAAATTGATAAAAAAAAAAAAATACTTACATTCCTACTTTACAGCATTTCTTCACATCTGCCCAAAACTTTTGTACCATACTGTCCACATTACTACCCCATAACATAACCACAGGCATTCTTAGTTGCAGGCTGTTGTAGGAAAATAAATCTGTTAGGCTGCTTAGTTTTATGTAAAAATCATGAAAAAAATTAAAGGGCAGATTGTTTTTGTCTAAACAATATGAAGCTATTGGGCTAAGAGGATTTTTCTTTCTTTAGAAGTAAATCAAAAGCCCCATACACACTATCAGATTTCCTGCTGATTTTTGTCTTCAGATTTACCAAAACCATGTAGCGCAAGGGCCTCCCTGATTGCATACAAATTGAAACTCCTAAGGTTTGACCTCATATTATATGGTTTTGGTAAATCTGAAAGAAAAACTCAGCAGAAAATCTGATAGTGTGTATGGGGCTATAGCAGCACTTGAACCTTCTGCAAACCGTTTTAAAATGTCTGATTATAAAAAGCATTTTAGACACTCATGCACTAATTATTCCACAGCAAGAAAATGTTCACACCTGATTTTGGAACTTTGGTGTGATATCTTTGGAAAAAAACACAATGCAATAGCTAATTTTTGGAAGCTTGTTTTATCTGTTGTTCAATCACTAAATTAGTTTGTAAACTAAAGCTGGGTATACACATATCAAAATTCAATTTGTTCAGCAGGGACCAACCAAATTTAAGTCTGTATGTACACCGGTCTTTTCAACAGAAGCTGGTCTAATGATTGGCTTCTCTCAAGCAGTCCTGCTAGAAAACCAGCATTGGATCAGCACTCACAGCCAATGGCCAATATGAGTACCCTGCGTTAAGCCCTAAAGTGAACATTTCAGTAACTTTAAGAGGAACTGCAATCTCCTTGCATAATTTGTAATAAAAACATCTTTTCCATTCTGAAGCTTCCTTCCAACAACTTTGCATATTATTTTATATATACTGCGATTCTGTACTTACCAAATATGCTGCAAACACCTGTCTGGCTGCATCAATTTTAACTGTGGGCAGCTGAAGCTGCTGCCTGTTCACTTCCTGCATTCATACAAACACACAGAGGCACACCTCCAGCTATGCAGCTCTCATTGGCCCTCTTATGACTCATTTCCCTCCCTTCCTAGCAAACTCTCACATAAGAGAGAGAGAGAGAGAGAGAGAGTTGTGTGTGATGTCAAAAGCCTAGGCTTTTTACCAGACAAGAAACAGGAAGTGAGCTGTATCCGGTATTTACTGGCAGAAAAAAATGTTTTACTATCCAAAGTTAAAACAACAAGGGCAGAAGATTTAATAGATGGAACGTTGAAAAAAAAATACTGAATTTCCACTTTAAGTGTGCACAAATAAATTAATTTGTTTAGTATTTCCTCAGTCTTTTCTCTACCATTAATCAAAGCTTGCAACATTGTACATCTGGGACATGTCACAAGGCGAGAAATTTATGTTCTGTGTTAGACATTTGTGAACACAGCCAAGCAATGCACAGACACCAGGGTTTACAGAATTGTGTCATCTGTGAAACAACATCTTAGTTCAGAACGTAGATAAAGACCCTGGATAGTGCCTGAACAAAGTCTGCACTGTCTTTCTGCAGGAAAAGCAGATTAAAGCATTGTTAAAGGAAGTACCATGATATCTGTGAGTAATAAACACCTGTGAAAATTATGCCTACTATGCCTACTTATGCCTAATTATGCCTATTATTAATTGACACACATTTACCTAAATTACATGTGCACATTTCAATCAAAAGTCATCCAGCCCTTCTCCCTGGCACTTTCGGTATATCAGGGACTCCCATAAACAGGTCCATACATCTTCTGATGTCTACAGACTGCCAGATAAAAATCTAGTGCTGAGGTTCCTGTGCACTAAACTGGAATGGGACATTACTCCTGCTATATTGGTAGGTAAATTCAAATCTATAGTGTGTAGGCACTGGATTTCTACCTGCTACAGAGATTGTGGTAGGCCACGGCCATTGATGGAGATAAGTATGAACCTGCTGGAGGATGGACACAAATCTATGTATTGATGGGGTTAGAGAGAAGGAGCTGGGTGATTTTTGACTTAAACGTGCAGGGCCGCTGATAGAAATCATGGGGCCCCATACAGCCTACCTGATGGGGCCCCCTTCAGCCCTGCCCTGGTCCCGCCCCTGGCTCCTCCCCAGGTCAAAGACTGCAGACATAGTACAGTAGATGGTTAGAGACTGCAGACATAGTACAGGAGATGATCAGAGACTGCAGACATAGAACAGGAGATGGTCAGAGACTGCAGACATGGTACAGGAGACAGTCAAAGACAGCAGACATAGTGCAGGAGATGATCAGATACAGCAGACATAACACAGGAGATGGTTAGAGACTGCAGACATAGTACAGGAGATGATCAGAGACTGCAGACATAGTACAGGAGATGGTCAGAGACTGCGGACATGGTACAGGAGATGATCAGAGCCTGCAGACATAGTACAGGAGACGGTCAGAGACTGCAGACATAGTACAGGAGATGGTCAGAGACTGCAGACATAGCACAGGAGAAGGTCAGAGACTGCCGACATGGCACAGAAGACAGTTAGGGATTGCAGGCATGATTGATTCAGGAGACTGCGTTTATGGCTGTACCCAGTGTACAAGTATAGTATCACAGGGCTGATCCACTCCATTTAAACCAGCTCTGCAAGATCAAGTCAGTGATTTTCCTTTGAAAGTACAACTAAAGCCGCGTACACACGTAGCCGTCTGTCCGATGTACTTAGTCTGGCAGACTTACCGCCAGACTGTCCGTCGGACTTTCCGAACGGGCTACTTGCCCACACACGGCACTTTTCAGCTGACTAATACGGCGTACTAAGTCCGCCGTACTATCCGCCCTACTTTTGAAATGAACGGACTCGCCCACACACGCGGAGGAAAGTCCGCTCATTTCGAGCACGTCTCCAGGTAGGCGGGGCCCGCGAAGGAGACGCCGCTGGCCCCGCCACCTGGTATGGACTTAAAGGGGAACCCCAACGCCGAAAAAAAACGGCGTGGGGTCCCCCCAAAGTCCACAACAGACCCTTGTCCGAGCACGCTACCCAGCTGGCCAGGAAAGGAGGGGCGAACGAGCGCCCCCCCCTCCTGAGCCGTACCAGGCCGCATGCCCTCAACATGGGGGGTGCCTTGGGGAAGGGGGGCTGCGCGGCCCTCCCACCCCAAAGCACCTTGTCCCCATGTTGATGAGGACAAGGGCCTCTTCCCGACAACCCTGGCCGTTGGTTGTCGGGGTCTCCGGGCGGGAGGCTTATCGGAATCCGGGAGCCCCCTTTAATAAGGGGGCCCCGGATACCGACCCCCCACCCTATGTGAATGAGTATGGCGTACAATGTACCCCTACCCATTCACCTGTAAAATAAAGTACAAAAAAAACACAACACACAATATAAAATAGTTTATTGCACAGCTCCGGGGGTCTTCCGTCTTCGGGGGTCTTCTCGCCGGACTCCTCCGCTATCTTCTTGTAGCTCTTTTTCTAGCAGAGGAGCCCGGCATTCTTCTTCGTCGCCGCGGCCTCTTCTTCCGACTTCGGGGGTCTTGTCCCCCTCTTCGGTTCTTCTATCGCCGCCGCTGTCGCCGCCGCCTTCCGTTCTTCTCTTCTTCTTCTTCAGATGTTGCCTCGCCGAGTCCTCCGCTCACAATGACGGGGACCGGGAACGCGGCGACTTATATAGGGACAAGGGGCGGGGTCTTCGGTGGATGTCACATCCCCCCGTGTGTAGCCTCCGGCATACTTTTTTGACCCGAAAGTACGGCGGACTTAGAAGGCAGTGTTGCACTCCAATCTTCCCGCCGGACTCGCATTTCGGTGGACAATCCGGCCGTGTGTGCGCCAGTCCGCCGTACTTTTGAAATGAACAGACTTTTCCCGCCCGGAGAAAAGTCCGCTCATTTCGAGCGGGTCTGCAGGTAGGTGGGGCCCACGAAGGAGACGCTGCTGGCCCCGCCACCTGGTATGGACTTAAAGGGGAACCCCAACGCCGAAAAAAATTGGCGTGGGGTCCCCCCAAAGTCCACAACAGACCCTTGTCCAAGCCAGTCTTTTCCACCTGCTTGTTTGATCGTGTGTACGCGGCATAAGTGACAGAAGACAGCATCACATCCAATTTCCAAAATACAAATTTTCTTACAAACAGTGAACTGGTCAGGATTAGTGGAGGACAGTAACCAGTTAATGGGGCTGTGAAGTTTCTAGCCTGATCCAGCAGTAAATCCTCAAAAAAAAAACAAAAAAAAACTATCAAACAATCTGTGCAGCACATACAGAGCTCTGGCTAAACAGCTGATTATAAGCTGAAATGGTTAACAGCTGCTGCAGAGTCTTCCAGAGATCGTATCAGTGTGATCAGGCAATGTGCAGGTCAGGTTAGACAGATAAAGTAACCAGCAAGACAAGAGGGAGGGGAGGCTGATCGGTAACCTGTACACTGCCTGATCACATAGATATTTGAAAGACACTGCAATCAGCCAGCAACATGTTACTGTGCTCCCGACGAGCCTACTGTTTCCATTCAGCCACAGCTGGGTGTCCTGTAGAACTTGTATTTCTGCTGTAATCATACCTTTGTCTCCCTCCTTGCTCCCCCATTCAGCCCCACTCCAGCAGCGTTTAAAGTCAGATGTGAGCGGCTGGAGAAGGGGAGGGAAGCCCTTTTTTTAATTACTTTGCATTCTTTCATTGACTGTTTATATTGCCCCCCCCCCCGCTGGCTGGGCCCGGTACAACAGGGCCAGTTGTATTAGCTTATCAGCGACCCTGTAAAAGTGTACATATTTTACATAAAAAAATAATCTGATGCTATAGTTGAGGCAGTTTTTATTTTACTTTTAGAATAGATAGGTCAGATATGCATTTTAGATACAATTTTATTGCAAGTTGGAACCCTTAATTTTGCTTTAGCCTTAGCTCCTTCATTTTAGCAGCAGCGTTGGTGATATCTGTCTGCTCTTTATTGGCTCATTGTTAAATGAAGCTGGGAAATAGTCAATCGGTGGCAGCTGGTAAAAGCTGAAAGCTGCTGTTGTCTCTCATGTCACTCGAACCCTCTCCGTCTCTGACAGACAATTAAAGCTTCATGCTAGAGCCTTCTTTCAAGTTGGCGTGCCGAGCTTTGGGTCCATCACTATTAGATACGCTTCAGACAAATACCTTGACACAGAGAATGGAATTTCTATTGTATGTTGTTTTATCAATCTATCAGTACCAAAAAAATCATTTCTATTCTTTCATAGTGTTATTTATTATCCCACTAGCTCTGTCACATTAAATGTATAAATTCATAAAGAGCTGCCGTATCTCATGCACACTGTGTATTTTCAATTTTAGAATCGTCTGTACACTCCAATCTTCTTTAAGCTGCTTCACTGTAACCACTGTGAATAAAAAACTCGTTCAATGTGAAAGTTTGCTAAAGTACATGCAATCCAATATCCATAAAAAAAAAAAAAACATATTGTCAAAATGGGCCCTCTTTATTAAAGTTTCAAAGATTCCAATCTGGAAAAGAGAATGGCAGTTGGAAAATGATTGTTTAAATGTGATTAGTTGCACTGAGGCAGCATAGACACTTTTATAAATAAGCCTAACCAAGTCTGATTTATGAGAATATAAAAAAAATTATAATAATAAAAAGGTGAAATGGCTGCCCAAAAATGATTTTGATTAAAACAAGGATCCGACCTATCTGGTTGCTGCGAACAACAGCTTTACTTTGCTTCAGATTTCTATGCTAGAGTTTTTAAAATATAATAAGTAGTTGCGGTAGAGTAAAATAATGTTGTGTTTCAAACAAGGCTCGAGTCTATTTATGTGCCTGACCTCATCTATGGACATGATTTGTAGGTGCTGGAATTAGGTTTCTCTGTGCAGTTGACTGTCTTATGCTTCATAATAGGATGAGATGCTAAGTTATCCAAGAGCATCTCTCAGTAGAGCCATTGCTTTTCAGACTGAAAAGAGCCAGCTGGGAAAGCTTGGATATCTTATCTATGAGTCCCCTGGGAGAGTACTGCTTGAGCTGTTTCTGGCACATCCAATTGTACTGAATGTGTGCTCTTAAAGGAAAACTTACATCACATAACTGCTGTATCACACATTTTGAAATGTAAAGTGAATGGGCAAAAAACAAAACATGGCATATATGACAATGGGGGTTGATTTATTAAAACTGGAAAGTGCAAAATCTGGTGCAGCTCTGCATGGTAGCCAATCAGCTTCTAACTTCAGCTTGTTCAATTAAGCTTTGAAAAAAAAACTGGAAGCTGATTGGTTTCTCTGCAGAGCTGCACCAGATTTTGCACTCTCCAGTTTTAGTAAATTAACCCCACAGTTTTTTAACTACCCCCGCCCATCATATACTATGGGTGCCGCCGATATTGTGTCAATCTCACCACTGTTAGCAGTGAGATTGACACCTGCGAGCCCTGTCGCGGGAGCCAGCGCCGAGTTATGTCGCTCTTCCCGCTTGCCGCCCCCAATACATTCCTGTGGATGCGTAGCATCTCATGGGGGCAGCGAGCGCGACAAGCACAGCTCGCAGCGGTGAAGCACAATATTGACGGCACCTACTGTAGTAAAATGATAGATGGGATCCCCTCTCATTCTGGGGCGCTGTCATATGTCGCCCCAGTGTCACCACTCTTGTGTGTGGCGATTTCTGATCATAGCCATTCACATGTAAACATGGAAGTGCCATTTTTCGGGTCTCCTTGACAGAGTGTGAGGCGAGGAGAGCCGATCAGAGGCATCACCTCACAGCAGAGACTGTACAGGTAATTAGGGCACTGATCGTCAGTGCCCTGATTATCAATGTAGCTCCAGAAGTGCCCATCAGTGACACTGATCAGTGCCTATCAGTGACACCAATCAGTGAACATCAGTGACACCAATCAGTGAATATCAGTAACACCAGTCAATGCGTATCAGTGATGCCAGTCAGTGCTGCATTTCAGTGCCCATCAGTGCCATCTATCAATGCCACCTATAATTGCCCATAGGTGCCGCCTCTCAATGTCCATTAGTGGCACCTATCAGTGCCCACAAGTGTCATCTATCAGTAATCATTAGTGTCGAATTATCAGTGCCACCTATCAGTGCCCATCAGTCCAGCAAGTGCCCTTCAGTGCCACCTCATCAGTGTCCATAAGTTCTGCCACATCAGTGCCCAAGAGTGAAGCCTATGAGTGCCCATCAGTTCTGCCTCATCAGCGCACATCAGTGAAGAAGAAAAATGACTTATTTACAGCATTTACTGACAGAAACTTTTTAGCACAAAAAATTTAAAAAACAGCGGTGATTAAATAACGGCAAAAGAAAGCTCTATTTGTGGGAAGACAATTATAAAAATCTAATTTGGGTACAGTGTTGCATAACTGCGCAATTGTCATTCAAAGTGTGACAGCGCTGATAGCTGAAAATTGGCCTAGGCAGGAAGGGGGTGAAAGTTCCCAATATTAAAGCGGTTAATTATTACAGTCAGCTTTTAAGCATATTGTTTAATCAGTTCAGCTCTCTCACACCCGCACACCCTAGAGCATGTTTACATTTCTTCAAGGAACCTGTCCTGTTTTTTTGGCAATAACTGTCTTTAAGAAAACAAATGAATCCATATACAGTATCATTATTTTAGAACAAACAAGGCTTTCTTCTGGTGATATTGGGTTCCGTTCATAGAACCAGATTGCATGCAATATGTAGGTGTCCAGACATATTTTCCCTAAATACTGCATGCGATCCTGAGACTGTCAATTCATTATACCGTTCTTCGGTATTTACCGCAAAATGCAAGAAAGCGTTTGGTAAATACCGCATGAAAAGGCAGTAGACTCAATTTACGGAAGACAATAAATAATACATTGCATGCGGTATTTAAGTAGTGATCAAGGCAAACGGTAATGATAGAATATGTACTGGTTGTGAAGGAGTGGGCGGCCACAACGTCCTTAATAACCAGTAAATGACATGGTTTTTAAGGATCGGGTGGCCGCTGCCTTTAACAACCAATGAGTTATCAGCTGTCAGGCTTTTGGGTCTGGTATGAATTTTTAGGGGAACCTCCACGCCAAATAAAAAAAAATAAAAAAATGGCGTGGGGTCCTCTCAAAAAACACCAGACCATGCAGCCCAGCAGATCAGGAAATGGGGGGGGGTGGCGAGTGCCCCCTCCTTAACCATACCAACATGCCCTCAACATGGCGGGTGCTTCAGGGCAGGGGGACACTGCCCCCAAAGCACCTTGTCCCTGCGTTGATGTGGACAAGGGCCTCTTCCCCACAATCCTAGGCAGTGGTTGTCGGGGTCTGCTGGTGGGGGGCTTATCGGAATCTAGAAGCCCCCTTTAACAAGGGGGCCCCCAGACCCCGGCCCACCATATGAACGAGTATAGGAGTTTTTTTCTCCTGACGAAGGCTCCCACTGTCTGACTGCTCCGTCTCAGAGTTCTTAAATAATAAAGGGGTAGTGCCACACTGCATGCAACATCACTGGGTGGTACTGCCCACTTGTGACATCACTAACGGGGAGCATGCTGGGTCAGTGACATGCCAAGGAGGTGGAGCCACCGTATGATGTCATCCGGATGGCAAAACCCCTTAGTTATTTAAGAACTGTCAGATGGCGGAGCTGTCAGGTGGCTGGAGAATTTGTCAGGGGCGGTTTTTAATTTTTTTTCAAGTCAGTGGTGGTGGCGGGCATCATGATTGATGATACATCTACACCAGGAGACATTTTTTTAACATTTTTGTTTTTTTAGGACTTAATATTAGGACTTGTCACTAGGATTTGTTAAAAACTGACTCCTGCCTACACTTTTTTTTGTGATTCATGAGTAGAGGTACTATGCACTCATTCATATGGGGCAGGGGGCCGGATCTGGGGACCACCTACCCGCAGACCCACACAACCATCGGTCAAGTGTTCCTATCAACATGGGGACAAGGTGCTTTGGGGAGAGCAGAACCCCCCTGCCCCAAAGCACCTCCCATGATCAGGACATGTTGTCTGGTATGGTTCAGGGGGGGGGTGCTTGCATGTCCCCCCGTCCCTTTCCTGACCTGCCAGGCTGGATGCTCGGCTAAGGGTCTAGTTTGTAGTTTTAGGGGAGGCCCACACCATTTTTTCTATTTTGACATGGAAGTTCCCCTCAAAATCAATACCGGACCCTAATATGTATTGGGGGGGCCCCACACCTTTTTTTTTACTTTTCATTGCCAACTGGGAACCCTGCTGACTCTTGTTAAGGATGCAGTGGCCGCCCACTTCTTAACAATATGTTATTTACTACCCATAATGAATACAGCGGCTACTGCTGCATGTTTTCACTACTAAAATACCGCATGACTTCATAAAATAACTCAAGTGGTATTTTAATAGTATTTTTTAGTGAATGACATAAAACTTTTTGAAAAGACGCTGTGCGCTTATCTACAGATTATTTCATTTTTTTAAGCAATCCATAGATTAAAAAACAAAAAAATAAATAAAATTATACTGTGGCAGGGTGGCCCGGCTAAGCAAAATCAAGTACTTGTACCTGTTAGTGTTTACCTCCCAGGGACACACTTAACCCTTTGATCACCCGGTGTTAACCCCTTTCCTGCCAGTGTCAATTATACTGTGACAGCGCATTTTTTTTTTACCTCTGATTAGTGTATTGGTGTCACTGGTCCCCAAAAAGTGTCACTTAGTGTCCAATTTGTTCATTGCAATGTCGCAGTCCCGCTAAAAATCACTGATCGCCACCATTACTAGTAAAAAAAAAAATTTAAATGCCATAAATCTATTCCATAGTTTTTAGACGCAAAAACTTTTGCGTAAACCAATCAATATATGCTTATTGGGATATGTAACAGAATACATATTGGCCTAAACTGATGAAGAAATTCGATTTTTTACATTTTTTTATTAGGAATGTTTTATAGCAGAAAGTAAAAGATATTGTTTTTTATTCAAAATTGTCAGCCTCTTTTTTTTTTATAGTGCAAAAAATAAAAACCGCAGAGGTGATCAAATACCACCAAAAGAAAGCTCTATTTGTGGGGGGAAAAAGGACTTCAATTTTATTTGGGCTCAGTGTCGCACAACCTTGCAGTTGTCAGGGGAAACAGCACAGTGCCATATCGCAAAAAATAGCCTAGTCATGAAGTGGGTAAAACCTTCTGGAGCTGAACTGGTTAACCTTTTGTCTACCCACTCAAAGTAGATGTACTGCAAGTGGGTGGCACAGCCAGGCACAGTGATGTACCCGTATGTGGCAGAACACTTCCTGGTTTGGCCATGCGCATCCCCTGGTGACACCTGCTGTGATTGGACACAGCACAAGTTTGACAGCAGATTGCAGTCAATGATTTATGGCTGAAACCTGCTGATCAACTGTGGCCACTCACAGCACAGAATTCTGTGTTATAAACACACAGAACTCTGTGCACAGACAGTGATTTGACTGCTTCTTTTCCCTAAAATTAACTCTGATTTCATGGAGAAAAATCAGACAGATCTGTTAGTAAAAGCAGAACACATTATACACATATCACTTGTTAGGCACACAGTTAACCCCTTTATTTTCCCTTCATGTAATCCCCTTCCCAGCCAGTGTCATTAGTACACTGTATAGTGTACAGTATTATCACTGGTGACTGTATTTGGGTCACTAGCAATGTTAGTGTCAGTTAGTGCCTCTCCCAGCCAGTGTCAGTGAGATTTTATGACACACTATCACAGTCACACTAATGCCGTGTACACACGACCGGACTTTTCGACGGACTAGGTCGACGGAACAAATCCGCTGGACAATTCAATCGTGTGTGGGCTTCATCTGACCTTTGATGTCTAAAAATCAGACGGACTTTAGATTTAAAACATGTTTCAAATCTTTCCGACGGACTCGAGTCCGGTTGAAAAATCTGTTTGTCTGTATGCTAGTCCAACGGATGAAAACCGACGCTAGGGCAGCTATTGGCTACTGGCTATGAACTTCCTTATTCTAGTCCAGTCGTACATCATCACGTTTGAATCCATCGGACTTTGGTGTGCTTGTGTGTGGCCAAGTCCGTTTGTTCGGAAAGTCTGTCGGAACTCCACCGAAGGTCCGTCGGACCTAGTCCCTCAAAAAGTCTGGTCGTGTGTACGTGGCATAAAAGTCACTGATCACCGCCATTACTAGAATATTGTCTTTATGGATCAGTATCTTAATCATGATCAGAACTATAGTAGTGTCCTCAACAGTGTGCCCTAAAAATATCGTTTTTTTTTTTTTTTTAACCAAAGATAAGTAGCAGAACACATTTTGTCCTAAACATATGAAGAAATTAGATTTTATTGGATATGTTTTTTAACAGAAAGTAGAAAATATAATTTCATTTTTTTTTTAAATGTTCATTTATATAATAAAATAAAAACCCAGTGGTGATCAAGTACCACCAAAAGAAAGCTCTATTTGTTTGAAAAAAGAGTAAAGTATTGGCAGTTAAAGTAGCACAGTGCTAAATAGCAAAAAATGCCCCGGTCATGAAGGGGGTAAAACCTTCAAGTGGTTAAAAAAGGAATATTGCCGCTGTAAACAAAAAAAATATACATGTTAAAGATTGCCCTGTTTAAAAATAAAACTATGAAGTTAATAACAAATTAAATAACTGTTTTTTTTTAATTGCTGCACAAAAAAAATAAAAAAAATAAAATGAATATAAAAGAAAGAAAAATAATAATGATGGAAAATAGGAATAATGATGGGAACAAACACAAAATCAATCAGCAAACAAATAGTTAAGTAGAGAAGAGGAATAAGGAGTTACTTAGGTCTGATTATGGTAAATCTAGGGTTAACAATGGTTTTATATAAACACATTTTTTTTTTTTAAGTATTTGTTAGGTTGCTTTAACTGACAATATTTGCAGATCAAAGCTTATTCCTTTGCAGATGAATCCAGATAAATCTCCAGATGAATGAAACAAAGTTCCTTTCTATATATTACATCTAAACAGTGTTTATAAATACTGTGACAAATAGTTAATTTTTTACAACGACATCTTTGCAACTGCTGTATTTATGTAGCAACTCCCACTAGGAGTGCCAAGTGGGGGAGTAGCAGCTGGGCAGAAGGGTGGGGCGTACTATACACACCCAGTGTCCACAACTGGTTAAAACTTATTTTATCAGAGGAACAAAAACCTGCTGCTCTGGCAGTTTATCAAATGTTAGTTGGAATTAGTGTTAGCACTGCTTTTTCAAAAGCATCCATTTATTTCAATGGGGCTGCAATGTAACCATGTGTATTGCACACAATTATGCCACTGTATTGTGGTATTATAGGGTTAAAACAGGTGGTAAGGAGGCAATATAGCAGGTCCTCACTCCCTGTCAAATGCCATCATAAAAGCACTGTTACTGAAAGAAGTAGGTCTGAGATCAGTACAGCAGGGATTTCTGCAGATCCTGACCTGGAGTGAAGAACAGGTGCATAGCTCCTGGGGTTTTCAGTGAGTAGGTGCTAACATAGGATGAACTTTGCTGGGTAGCAAAGAGAATCAGGACATCTCCTAGGTAACCCTCTCCAGCCAGAATCAAACCTCCTTGCTGTACCGATCAGCTCTTCAGGTCCTTTTCTTTTAGTTCTTCTCAGCTCCCCATACGGACATCTGGCAGCATGCTTCTTCCGAGGAAGCTGACAGGCTCAGGGAGGCTTGCTTACAGTGGAGGCATCAAGGGCCGAATAGGGAAAGCCAAAGGGCCGGATGAGGCCCTAGGGCCGCAATTTGTCTAGGTCTGATATACACAGTGGAAATTCTCCCTTTTAAAGCTTCCCTAGCCATCAACGTTGATAAAAACATAGTTGCAGTCAGAGGTTGGCTTTCTAAAAGGTTTTTGTTGGTAATTATTTATTTGTTTTTTTTCCGTAATCTACACTATGAATTTCCTCATCCATCAGTAAGTCACCTATAGATTCAAAAATTGTGGATTCATTCTGGGTCAAGGGGCTTATGTGGTACATTTAAAGCTATTTTACCCTCTATCTGTACTAAGTTGCAAGGGAGTGGGATCATGTAGGACATATTACGCATTACGAAATACGGGACAGACTCATTTGAATTTAAAGCTAGTTTGAAGGAGTCCTACTGTTGTCCCTGATAGATTAATGTTGAGGCTTGTAAGTTTTTTTTATTGACCACCAGGCCAGATATAGATAGAAAGGATTGCAACAATTTAAATAGATTAGGGATAGTCATGATAGGTGAGATAATGAATCCGCAAAAAACACACATCTGCGTTTGCCCTGGCCACACATTACAGGTTTATTGCACAGGTTGGAATGGCTAGCTATTGCATGAGGCTTCATTGCCACCACAAATAACAAAAATGTCAATGGGCAACCTTGCCTGGTGGCAACCCTGTCCTGTGCCTCTCTGAATGTCTACTGTAGGAGACTGTTAACTGTTAAACAAAATTTACGTCAAATTTGTCAAACACATTTTGGAGAGCTAGTGATAGAACACTGCATCCTTCTTTTTGTGAAGTCCCACTTTGAGTGACTCACCAAAAGTAGAGTCAATACTCTATGGATTTGATCCAATGCCTGTCAATTAAGGATGAGCCCATTCTGGTCAAAATGGCTATATTTTTCCAAAAACACAAATGCATTTGCATTGATAATGCTTTTGTAAAGATTTTAACATCACATTTCACCAACCACCAATCAAGGACTGCACAAATTTAGTTTATAGGATTTGCACACTCAGAAGTTACATCACCCTGGCCGAACAAGATCCCAAACCCAAAAGTAGCCAGCGTGGGAGCTTGCAGACATAATTTCACTGGAGCAGAGGTGAATATAGTTCTGCTATAATGCTAGTGATAAACGGTAATATATATATATATTTATTTATTTTTATTTGACCTAACTCTCACTAGAATATGAATACAACATTACATTTTTCTTTTCAATCTGCAGTCAGCCATGGTCCAAAACAAATTCAGATTTTACTACCATGCAGTTTGGTAACAGTTCAAAGACAGCCTTACCTCGCTAGTCCTCGCTAGTCCTGAGATCACATGCATAGAGATAAATAGGAAAGAAGATTCAATTGTTCCAAAAGAGAGGGGAAAGTGGGGGAAGAAGATTTAACGGGGTCTACAAGAGAAAGATTCTGGGCCTCCTCTCTACTTTAGGATAATAAAAAAGGCTGTAGCAACCATTCAACATGTGTGTATACTCCCATCATTGCATCATACAGCACCTGAAACATAGGTTCAAGGGTGTAAGAGATTTTTGTTTTAGAGCTAGACCTACTGTACTCCTGAGTGACAGGCTGAAGTGGAAAATTGTCTACTCACAACACTCATTTTTTTTTTCATAGTTTCCATGTGGAAATCCAGGTTTTGTTATGTAACCAGTGTAGCGCCGGCTCCTGAAGAGCATTTTTTTTTTCTATTTAAAATTCCTAAAACCACAGTTGGGTTTTCGGGTCAATTATACCAAATTATGGTTTCAGTACCAGTCTAGCTGGGTTGCACTGGGTTCTGCTTGGCCACAGGTGGCGCTATTACTACTGGCAAGTGTGAGAAGGCAATTTAGCTAGGTGCATTGAGTGCCATTTCTTTCTCGGAACCAGCCCAGTGGGAGTGTCATCTTGCTGTGCATTCTGGGAGAGGGTACTTAAGGTACTGACATCACATGCTTCTGGGTTCCGGTCCAGAAGATCTTTCTGTTTGTTTGGTCCTGGTCCTCCTGACCAGCCCCCATGGCCCTCGTTTGGATCCATCCAATTCCGAGTCTTGGGGCTGGCTAAGCGGAGGCAAAGTAACTGGAAGGAAGATACATAGGTGGTCCGGTGCCTTCTCATCTGTGAAGAGGCCCAGCAACTGGAGAAGCAACCAGGGGAGGACTCTTTGGGAGAAGGCCACGCTGAAGGCTAGCTTCTCAGAAAGAGCCTGGAGGCTCAGTTGAAAGACACCAAGTGAATCTACACTCATACGGTATCGCCGGACCAGCTGCGAGATACTGGTACCGTATGATAGCGTTCTAAATTTATCTGCATCCTTCAGTTACATTCAAGTCTGTGGCAGAGACTTTATTCACAAGTGTTCTACATCCAAGTCTGTGGCAGAGACTTAGTTCAAGTGTTCTACATGCAAGTCTGTGGCAGAGGCTTCGCTTTACTCAAACACTCCATCGGCTGCTAGGCCTAGTGAGAGGAGGTCTATCCGGTAGCTGTGAGGATCCAGTTGTAAGTGGCCATTCTCTGGATTTCTACAGTGAGAGACTTCCTATCTTTTGCAGTTCCAAGAGTACCTGAACTTCCTACCTAACCCTCTACCCTTCATTGAGAGACTGTCCTGTCTACTTACAGTCAAATAAATATACTAAACGTGGATCCAGTGTCAATTTCTGCAGTTCTTTGGGCCATCTACCTCGGGAAACCCCTAGACGTACACAAGGTCAAGAAGGTAACGGTAAGCCTAATCAAACCACCGGCTCCTTTGGGGGTCAGTGCTCCACCAGTTGCACAAAACCACCACAAAATCATGCTCAGTAAAGTTATTTTCTTGCTGAATATATACAATTTTTTGTATATACAATATTTGAGTCAGTGAAACGCAAAATACAGCATAAGCAGACAGCAAGGCAACTAAAAAATATAGAATTCATCAATGGCAGTCTTCATATTTCTACTATTCTAGGTTTCCTTTAAAGTGGTTATAAAGCTTAAACATATTTTACCTTAATGCATTCCTTGCAATAAGGTAAAAAATTTTGGGGTATCAGTATCCCCCCTCAACCCCCTCCCCCTTTTCCTTACCTGTGTCCTCATGTGATCCAGTGCTGTGTCCATCTGCAGCTCTTCTCTGGCCTCTCTTCCCAGTCTCACAGGCTTTGCTGAGACAGCAGGAGCCATTGGCTGCTGTCACTCAAAGCCGAATCTTTCTGTCTGTCTATAGGCTTGCTTTCATAGGGTTGCCACCTCATCCCTTTAAAACCGAACACATATTAATTACACAGGTTCTGTGACTGATTAAGGTGGCAATTAAACTCACTTGTTGCATTACCCGCATTAAATTAGCCTCAGAACCTGTGTAATTCATATGTGTTAGGGTTTAAAGGAATTAAGTGGCAACCCTAGGCACTCATCTGGGAGGAGGTACCATGAATGTCATCGGGGGGACCTGAGAAAAGGGCAATTCCACAGAGCAGGCAAGTATAAACCTTTGTTGTTTGTTTTTTTTTTGCGTTTTTTTTAAAAAGAGCAAACATTTACAATAACTCTAAAATATCATAAACGCAGGCTTTTTTTTTTTTTTACTTTTGAGTTTTGCGGCAGGCAAAAAATAAATAAAAAATAATTTTTACATTTGGGTCACAAATCAAAAGAATGAGTGCATTTCACTGCGATTCATCATTTACTCCCATGTTCTGACTGGTTAATATATATAAAATAAAATAAATGTGAAACTTAATTAAACCTGTATTCTAAATATTCATAAGCACTTTTTTGTGTTGAAAAGAAACCTTTCCTAATGACCCATTCATACCACTCTGTATCAGTAACATGCATGGAAACACACATCACAGGCAATGACGCACCACGGTTTCATTCATTTTGAATGACATCCAAACACACGTTGCCTACCTGATGTATCAGAGGAGATAAATACAGCTGCCTGATGTTTCGTGTCATCTGGTTTGGGCTACAGATTAACTGTTACCCCATACCAAGTAAATGAGGCCAAATGTCGACTGTTTTATTTGACAATACCAATCACTTCTCATTTAAAAAAAAAAAAAAAATGTACGGAGAGAACTATAGAAGCTGAAATGATACTTATTTTAATTAAAAGACATTCCTAAACTCTTGTCAAGTGACTGTATCTTGGCACAAGCTCTCTGCTGACTTGGGAATCCTTTCTAGCTGAACACGATGGCCTGAAAACAATGGTGATAACTGCTAATTTAAAATATATAAAATGTTCAGTCTCAACTTCAAGATAAAGACTTTCTTCAGTTTTGTTTATCATTTTATGCGTTCTTCCTATGGTTATGTTATTATAAGTTTTATAGCAAAGAACAAGTTAGCAACTAGCATAGCATATAACCAACTTTTTTTTTTTTTTGTTATATGTGAATATCTGTTCACACTGTTATATCTTCAGTCTCACAGAGATATTCTCTACTCTTCTTTTTATTAAATTTTTTTCCAGTTCATGTGGTTATTTTATAAAGAATGTTAAATCTATTTAAATGTGTAGCATTATAAGCTTTATTATTTCTTTTATGTTCTTTAACACAGTGGTCACCAACCCTTGTTCTCAGGGCCAATTAACAGGCCAGGTTTTATGTATTACCTTGGGTAGATGCAGACTGGAATACTGCAATCACTGAGCAGCAAATTATATCACATGTGATATATTTCAGTTATCTTGCAAACCTGGCCTGTTAGTGGGCCCAGGGGACAGGGTTGATGACCACTGCTTTAACAGACTAATGCCCCACACACACAAACGGAATGTCCATCTGAAAAATCTTGAAAGGAATTCCACTCAAGCTTGGCTTGCATATACACAGTCACACAAAAGTTCTCTGAACTTTCGACCATCAAGAACGCGGTGACGTACAACACTACGACAAGCAGAGAAAATGAAGTTCATTGCTTCCGAGAATGCATCAAATTGTTTCCGAGCATGTGTGGTCTTTTGCACGTCGGAATTACATACAGACGAACGGAATTTCCGATTGGAACTATGATGGAAAAATAGAGAACTTGCTCTCAATCATTTGCTGGCGGAAATTCAGACAGAAAAAGTTGGATAGAGTATACACATGGTCGGAATATCCGACCAAAAGCTCCCATCACACTTTTTCCTACGGAAATTCCGCTTGTGTGTACGGGGCATAACACAAGAATTACAATGAATGCATGGCAAAGATATCATAAGGCCAAAAATGTCTTACATTTGCCAGAATGTTTTTTATCATTGCAAGTCTCACACTGCATTGTGTCCATATACATGTGTCTTGTATATTTGATGTAATATACAGTATAGCTTTAACACTTCACATTCATGTTCTAGCTTGATAAGCAGGAGAGTAGATTGCCAGGGGTAACTTTGTATAAACATTTTACAGTACTATATCTGACTGTGCCAATACACACTGACAACAAGCTAAGTATTATAAATAGAAAACTAGGCTCTGCCCCTTCTTCTTCGCAGCCGTCATTACCGTTGTACCTAGTGTAATCTTTGGTGCTTGGCTGTCAGCTTGACAATATTCTTCATATTTAAATTGATATTAAAGGCTGGATTTAAAATGAAAAAAAAAAAAAAAAAAAAAACATTTTATACTTACCTGCTCTGTGTAATGGTTTTGCATATAGCAGCCTGAATCCTCCTTTTCTTGGGTCCCCCGCTGGCGCTCCCTGCCCTTCCCTCCTACCGAGTGCCCCAGAGCTTGCAGCTTGTTACAGGGGCCTCCAAGCAGGCACTCTCCCGAACCAAGACTCTGTGTGTTCATTCACACACAGACCAGCTGCCCTCTCTCCTCTTTGGCTCACTGGCTGTGATTGACAGCAGTTGGAGCCAATGTCGCTCGCTGCTCTCTTAGCCCCCCAGGGAGGCTCTCGTGCACATCGTTGGATCGAGATGAGGCTCAGGTAAGTACTGGGGGGGCTGGGGGGGCGGCTGAACACACAACATTTTTTTACCTTCATGCATAGAAAGGCTAAAAAACCTTCAGCCTTTACAACCCATAACCTTATTTTTCAATTACTGACCTCTTTGACCTTTTTGCTATTTTTTTTATATATTTTACTGTTCCTATGTAAAAAAGTGTTGTCAATAATTTTAGTAAAGTATTAGTCTTACTTTATAGGGGACACAATTTAGAATAACATGTGAACATTTGCAAATAGAGACAGCAAAGTTATTAGCTCCCAGAAAGAAAGAAAAAAGTTTAGCAGTGAATAATATAATGGCTCTGTTTACAATGTTCATTATGATTGAAGGGGCTGCCAACACACCCCAGAGTGTTCAAAATCATGACACACTACTTATGTTACCATGCATCACAGCATGCTGCCACGTAGGTGTACTGAGGAAGGTGCTTTGGAGTTCAAGTCAAAACAAATGGCACCACATTGCACCAAAGCTCTTATCATATGTTACTGTACAATTAAGTAATGAGTGCATTACTTTAAAGCAAAAGAGTGATTTGTTCCTAAAACACACTAGTTAAACCAACTCTATTTAGCAAATTGCACTTTTCACTGAAGAGTTCTATGAGCTATGCATCTGTTTGTTTTTTTATAGCACAAAGGTGCACATTTTGAAGTTTTGAAATATGTTTAACCTGATAATCTTCACATCATTTAAAACATGGTTTTGGTCTAATGCAAAATATAGTAATCTTTTCTTGTCTCTTTTACATAGCAAATGCAGTAGCTGTTGCTGGATGAATTAATACACTGCATTAATGCTACTAAAGTACACATTTGCTTAGTCATGCTTAATCATCTCAATAACTTTTCTGGCTGATTTTTGTGTTTAAAATAACTATGAAGGCATTAGGTTGTATATATATATATATATATATAAATAAGTTAGTTGTCGTGCAAATGCAACCCTGCTTTAAGATACTTAAACTTTATATGTGCAGGCAGCCTCTCAATGCAGACAGTTAAACCAAGGCTTCACCTCAGCGAGACCCTAGGCTTCCCCTCAGCGAGACCCTAGGCTTCCCCTCAGCGAGACCCTAGGCTTCCCCTCAGCGAGACCCTAGGCTTCCCCTCAGCGAGACCCTAGACTTCCCCTCAGCGAGACCCTAGGCTTCACTTCAGCGCGACCCTAGGCTTCTGCTCAGCGAGACCCTAGGCTTCCCCTCAGCGAGACCCTAGGCTTCCCCTCAGCGAGACCCTAGGTTTCACCTCAGCGAGACCCTAGGCTTCATGTCAGGGAGACCCTAGGCTTCATCTCAGCAAGACCCTAGGCTTCACCTCAGAGAGACCCTAGGCTTCACCTCAGGGAGACCCTAGGCTTCCCCTCAGCGAGACCCTAGGCTCCACCTCAGCGCGACCCTAGGCTTCCCCTCAGCGAGACCCTAGGCTTCCCCTCAGCGAGACCCTAGGTTTTCACCTCAGCGAGACCCTAGGCTTCATCTCAGCAAGACCCTAGGCTTCACCTCAGAGAGACCCTAGGCTTCACCTCAGGGAGACCCTAGGCTTCACCTCAGCGAGACCCTAGGCTTCACCTCAGCGAGACCCTAGGTTTAAGCTCAGCGAGACCCTAGGCTTCCCCTCAGCGAGACCCTAGACTTCACCTCAGCGAGACCCTAGGCTTCACCTCAGGGAGACCCTAGGCTTCACCTCAGCGAGACCTTAGGCTTCACCTCAGCGAGACCCTAGGCTTCACCTCAGCGAGACCCTAGGCTTCCCCTCAACGAGACCCTAGACTTCACCTCAGCGAGACCCTAGGCTTCACCTCAGCGAGACCCTAGGCTTCACCTCAGCGAGACCCTAGGTTTCACCTCAGCGAGACCCTAGGCTTCACCTCAGCGAGACCCTAGGTTTCACCTCAGCGAGACCCTAGGTTTCACCTCAGCGAGACCCTAGGCTTCACCTCAGCGAGGCCCTAGGCTTCACCTCAGCGAGACCCTAGGCTACACCTCAGCGAGACCCTAGGCTTCACCTCAGCGAGACCCTAGGCTTCACCTCAGCGAGACCCTAGGTTTCACCTCAGGGAGACCCTAGGCTTCACCTCAGGGAGACCCTAGGCTTCCCCTCAGCGAGACCCTAGGCTTCACCTCAGCGCGACCCTAGGCTTCCCCTCAGCGAGACCCTAGGCTTCCCCTCAGCGAGACCCTAGGCTTCATCTCAGCAAGACCCTAGGCTTCACCTCAGAGAGACCCTAGGCTTCACCTCAGGGAGACCCTAGGCTTCACCTCAGCGAGACCCTAGGCTTCACCTCAGCGAGACCCTAGGTTTAAGCTCAGCGAGACCCTAGACTTCACCTCAGCGAGACCCTAGGCTTCACCTCAGGGAGACCCTAGGCTTCACCTCAGCGAGACCTTAGGCTTCACCTCAGCGAGACCCTAGGCTTCACCTCAGCGAGACCCTAGGCTTCCCCTCAACGAGACCCTAGACTTCACCTCAGCGAGACCCTAGGCTTCACCTCAGCGAGACCCTAGGCTTCACCTCAACGAGACCCTAGGTTTCACCTCAGCGAGACCCTAGGCTTCACCTCAGCGAGACCCTAGGTTTCACCTCAGCGAGACCCTAGGTTTCACCTCAGCGAGACCCTAGGCTTCACCTCAGCGAGACCCTAGGCTTCACCTCAGCGAGACCCTAGGCTACACCTCAGCGAGACCCTAGGCTTCACCTCAGCAAGACCCTAGGCTTCACCTCAGCGAGACCCTAGGTTTCACCTCAGGGAGACCCTAGGCTTCACCTCAGCGAGCCCCTAGGCTTCACCTCAGCGAGACCCTAGGCTTCACCTCAGAGACACCCAAGGCTTCACCTCAGGGATGGCGCATATATTGGCACCTGCACTTAGCTGACACTTTTCTCTCTTTCTCTTTCTCTCTCCCTCTAGCCCTTAAGATGCTCTTAGACATTAAATAATAGTCTCAAAAATCATATTTTTTCTGGATTGAGTGATAATTGATGTTCCATACAGCAGAACTGAATGAGCATACATAGGAAGCAAAACATTCAAGCAAGTTACAAAAGCTCCCTTCCACTTTGGAACTATCTGCATACAGTTCTCTATCTAAGCTCTGGTTTACACTGGCAGCGCATTACTTCAAAGTCAAATCGCATTCCAAATCGCTCCAATATGAAAATAGGCTAAAGCATGCATAAAAAACTCTCTTCACAGGTGCACTGAAGGAGCTATCTCTTCACAATGCATGTCTGACAAAATAGCAACAGCTGTGCTTTTCTTACACTTTGTATAAAGTTTTAACCCCTTTGCTGCCAATAATGTACGTTGGTACGTTGATTGGGGGGGAGGAGGGGGGATTATACACACACTCCCAGTGGCTGCAGCTACTGGGATTGTGTGTGCCAGTGTGTGTAAATCTGTATATCTGTGTGCCAGTGTGTGTATAACAAGCCAACTGCTGGCTAACAGATGGAAGCAATCAGGTAGCCGTGCTGCCACCAGATTCCTTCCGTCACCATTTCTATGCTCCCCCTTGCTTGCCCCAGCCTTGTATCGCAGGCTCTGTGTGCTCATCTCAGGACTGGCAGGGTGGGTGCCGCTTAGTGTGCTGCTCAGGCTCTGTTGAAGCGGGGTGTGTATAGATCTTTGAGCATCCGCAACTGGGATTGGCCTGTACAGAAGGATAGGATCCCTGTGGAATAAAAATAGGGAAAATTATTAAATAAATAAACGTAGAAACTTAAAGAGGAGCTCCACCTGTTTGCACCCCTTTCCACTGCTACATTTGGCACTTCTTGCGGGGGTGGGGGGAGCAGGTACCTGATTTTGACAGGTACCCGCTCCCATTTCCTGCTAAGATCATTGCACGGTGATCTACGTCATATTAGGCCCATCCTCCTTAGGAAAGTGAAGGCTTCACAGCCGGTTTCCCTTACTTGAAAATGCTGGTGCCTGCACCTGAAGCCGATGAAAGAATCAGCTTGGGGTGCCGACGTTGTGGGATCCCTGAACAGGTAAGTGTCCTTGTATTAAAATTTGGAAGCTACAGTATTTGTAGAGGCTGACTTTTATTTTTTTTCTATTTTTTTTATTATTTTTTTTACAGGTTGGAACTCCGCTTTATGGCAGTCAGGACATCTGAGATCAAAGAATAAAAATAAATAATACAAATAATATTATTTATTTTTATTCTTAGATCTCAAATGGCCTGATGGCCTTAAGGTTTTAAGTTTATTTATTTTTCATTTTCCCTATTTTTTTTTTTTATATTACTTTATTTTATTTCCTTTTCTTTCATTTTTCACTTTTTATGTATGCATCTTTAATCACAATTTTTATTTTCACATATAATTTTGAATATAATACTTACACACACCTGTCAACCCTCCGCACATCTGAGTGACTGTCGATGATGCTTAAATACTCCCTCATATGCCTGTGATCTTCATCTCCAATACTAAGCTCAGAGGGACAAAGCAAAATGTGTTTGTGGCATGGCCTGGCTGGAGTCCAGGCTGGGGTTGCCACTTTCACACTGATTTGAGGGACCTAACTGATATGCAGACACATAGGGGGTTATTTACAAAAGGCAGATCCACTTTGCACTACAAGTGCAAACTACAAGTGCAAAGTGTACTTGGAATTGCACTGAAAGTGCACTTGGAAGTGCAGTCGCTGTAAATGCGAGGGGTAGATCTGAAATGAGGGGAAGCTCTGCTGATGTTATTATCCAATCATGTGGGCAGCACAGTGGTGTAGTGGTTAGCACTCTCACCTAGCAGTAAAAAGGGTCGCTGGTTCAAATCCCAATCCACGACACTATCTGCCTGGAGTTTGCATGTTCTCCCTGTGCCTGCGTGGTTTCCTCCATGTACTCCGGTTTTCTCCCACACTCCAAAGACATGTAGGTAGGTAATTGGCCCTAGTATGTGAATGGGGACCTTGAATTGTGGGCTCCTTGAGGGTAGGGACCAATGTGAGTGTGCAATGTACATGGATAAGGGTAGACACTCACTCAGGTTGAACTGGATGGACTAGTGTCTTTATTCAACCTTACTAACTATGAAACTATGTGCAAGCTAAAAAGCTGTTTTTGATTTTCCTTGCATGTCCCCCTTCGGATCTACAGCGACTTTACTTCCAAGAGCACTTTCAGTGCAATTTCAAGTGCACTTTGCACTTGTAGTTTGCACTTGTAGTGCAAAGTAGATTTGCCTTTAGTAAATAACCCCCAGAGATCCTTTCCTTCTTTTCAAGCCATAGAAGCAAGGCAGCCCAGCGAACATCCATCCTGCCATTACTGACCCAAAAGTCACATGCAAAACATCACTTCTGGGTCCCCATGACACTTTCTACAGCAGTTATGGCTGGGGAAAAAGCTGTTGGAATGTGATCTGCATCTGTGAACAGCAGCATTGTAAGTTTGGGGGTAGAGGAGTGTTAGGTGGACTATCAGATTTAAATACACTAACAAATTGAAGACAAACTGTAGCTCACACTGCAGTTACACAAGCAGTTCCAGCAGCAGCATTTTTTTCTTTTGGTATAAAGCTTTTTCTTTCTTCCCATAAGGTTGGGATAAAGCTTTTATATGAGTATAATGACCATTGTAAGCGCCTCTGTCCACGCTAAATGGTTTACATCTGCAGGACAAATTGTTCTGTTGGAAAAAAAAACTGACTTACTGGCGAGATCACCAAAAATGAAAATGAAAACAAAGAAAGAAAGCCTAAGAAAAATAAATGCATCACATATGAGAATTGGTAAGCTGCATTATAATAGATATTTGCTCTTGGGTTTAAAGCATACGTTAACCTATCTAGCGGTGATCCCGAGTCTGGCTCAGGTTGGGATTTTAGTTCCACGAGCGGTAACCCCGAGCCAGACTCGGGATCGCATCGCTGGATACAGTGAGGACACAGGGGGAGTTACATACCTTGTCCCCCTGGATCCAGCTATGTCCTCCGCGCTGTGTGATCGAGCCACCCTCCGCTCGATTCACACAGTGCCGAATGCCGCCGATCTCCTGCAACGTTATGGCACACGGGAGCGGAGATCAGCGCCAAATTCAAAATAGTAAAAAGACACAAAACACACACAGCACTGTAATCTTACAGATTACAGTACTGTATAAAAAAATACACACCCCCTTTGTCCCTAGTGGTCTGTGCAGTGCCCTGCATGCACTTTTATATTATAAATACAGTTTTTTCTACCTGGAATTTGGAGATTGTCCATAGCAACCAGAAAGTGTCCTCTTTTCAGTGTTTTAGGATTTGATTACATTATTGAATAATTTTTATTATTATTTATTATATTATAAACGTTATCATACCCCGGATGTCTGCTAGACTCTGGTTTGAACAGATTTAAGAGAGTTATTCCTAAGAATTACAGGACTACAATATAAAACGCCAAATTTCCATGCAAAATAATTGTACCGCTTTCAGCACCTAAAACCAGAACTAATCATACCACCAGGGAGGTTAACCTTTGTTTCCCTTTTTTTTTAATAAATTCTATGTCCCCTATGTACCAATATAGCATTAATGTACTTATTTTGCAAAGCAGCTTTCCATTTATTTTACACACAATTACCTCACTGTCTTCATGGATATTTCAAAATACTTTCCATTACTTCTGCCTTACTTCCTGGACAGACTATAGGTCATGGCACAGGAAGGAGTTGACCAACTGACTTCATTAGCACACATCTTGCATCATCCACCTTATTGCCTACCCATCCACTCCCAGGTACACATTTTTTTTAAATGAAATGCAATCAATCAGTGATCCCCCTTCTCACTAAATACACAGGCATATTTTTTTCCCTACCTTAACTTTAACCTTGCATAGATTATGCATTTGGGATTTTGAAGTGTGCAGGAAATGAGAGATGACATAACAGTCTATCCTATGCAGATAGAGCTGTATTATTTAAAACAGGAGAAGTGTGCCCTGGGTTCTGTAATGTTCACCATACTCTATACAATCTGATTGTCCAATCTTATTTAGATCTACCATCCACAATGTAGTGCAAGGGCCTGCCTGATTAGGTACAGAGCAGTGGCGGCTGGTGGTATATTTTTCAGGGAGGTGGCAAATAACCGGACAGTCCCCCCTGGTCACAAGCCCCGCACTTACCCCATCTAGGTTTGTGGGCAGCTCTTCCTCGCCCTGTATATAGATTAGGGACCGGATGCATGGATCAGTTGCCACTGATACATAGTAATTGGCTAGATAGGTAGGTACTCCTAATCCATAGTTCTGGTAAATCTAAAGGAAATTGTACAGAGATTGTACAATCAAGCCCCATACACACAATCAGAAATTCCATCAGAAAAATCTTGGATGGTTTTTCCGACGGTTTTTCGCTCAAGCTTGTCTTGCATACACACGGTCACACAAAAATTCTTGGAACTTTCGCCGGTCAAGAATACTGTGATATACAAAACTAGGACAAGCCAAAAAATAAAGTTCAATGCTTTCGAGCATGCGTCAAATTGTTTCCAAACATGCATGATTTTTTGTGCATCTGAATTGCATACAGACGAACGCATTTTTGGATAGGAACTTTTTACGACCGAAAAATGGAGAACCTGCTTGCAAAGTCTGATGGAGCATACACACAGTCGGAATTTCTGACCAAAAGCTCACATCTGACTTTTGCTGGCAGAATTTCTGCTTGTGTGTATGGGGCATGAGATTGCCTCGTGTATGGCCATTGTTATATTGTACAAGTACATAGGAGAAAGTGGACAGAAACACTCAGCTGTCAAGCTCTGTTCACATCTCTGCGTGGCGAGAACTCACATTCCCTCGTGCTTTTTGTTTTTTTGTTTTTTTTGGGGGGTGGGGGGAGTTTTAGAGCATCTTCACTTGTCACCACCCTCTTTTAATTTTCACTTACAGCTTTCAGAATTTAAAATCTAAAAGTACACTAAAATCTTGTATCTAAATTAAATCGTATCTCTAAAAAATGATAAGCCAGCACAGCAAAATTTACAAAATTTCTGCAAAATTCCAAATAAATATAAAAGATATACCTGTATTGAGTTAATAAATAACACCTGTGCACTCCCATGTGGATAAACATGGCTTCACACTCATGTACGCTGTAGTATGCCCAGTGTGAACAAGACCTTACAATGTTTTTTTTTCAATTTTATTTTTAATATTTTTTACTTTTTTTGGGGGGGGGGGGGGGGGGGAATTAAACATCAGGCGTCTAAATAGAGACACTTGATGTTTCTTTTTTGAGACAAAGAAAGGGAATGAGGACATAGGGGGTTATTTGCTAAAGGCAAATCCACTTTGCACTGAAAGTGCACTTGGAAGTAAAGTCGCTGTAGATCTGAGGGGGACATGCAAGGGAAATAAAAAACAGAATTTTAGCTTGCACATGATTGGATGAAAAAATCAGCAGAGCTTCCAATTGTTTAAGAATCCTGACCTCAACCCACTAGAGCACCTTTGTGATGGGTTAGAGTGGAGACTGCAAGCCACGCCTTCTCATCCAACATCAGTGCCTGACCTCACAAATGTGCTTCTGGAAGAATGGTCAAACATTCCCATGGACCACTGCTAAACCTTGTGGCCAGCCTTCCCTGATGAGTTGAAGCCATTATAGCTGCAAAGGTCAGGTCAACTCAATATTGAAACTTACGGACCAAGACTGGGATGCCAGTAAAGTTCATATGCGTTTAAAGACAGGTGTCCCAATACTTTTGGTAATATAGTGTACTTATAATTAGCAGCTTTAGCACATTTTGTATTGGGGGGGGGGGGGGGGGGGGGGGGTTCATTATGGACATTAGGCATACTATACATGCCCTAATAAACTTTAAAGAAGTGCAGCAGGCATGTTTAGTGTGCCCTGACTTTTTCTCTCTCCCCTTGCATTTGCCAGCAATTCCCATCTGTCAGAATGACAACCAGAAGTTGCTGTGTAACTAGAGCAGCTGCTGTCACAAAACAGACATTGTTACTTTGTATTAAATGTGTTTAATTCTTCTACAGATGCTAAGTCCAAAGGAATGAGCTGCAATCTGCATATGATGTCAGTTAAAGCAACTTGACTAGTAAAAAATAAATATATATATATTTTTTTTTTTCTAATAAAATGTGTTCCTATGTAATCCTTTATTAACCATTAGTTTACTCAAATCAGTCCTAATCCCCCCTTAGCTATTATTTCCTGATGATTTTTATTTATATACTGGATAAAATAATTTTTCTTTTTTTTGTTTGTTTTTTTCATTTGATTGTTTTGTTTTGTTTTTGTCTGTGGATTGCATAAAAATCTAAACCAATATCAGCTAAATTAAGCCTTGTTTGTCCTAAAAACAATATATGTCTCACTCTGTTATCTTAAAGTGGTATTAACCACTAGAGATCCGCGCTATAGCCAAATGAAGGCTACAGCGCGGACCTCCTTTGCCGGGACTACGTCTATTGACTTGGTCCCGTGCACGAGCGGCCTGCGCCATGTGATTGGCGAGTCTATGAGACTTGCCTGATCACAGATCTGAGCAAGGGGTCGATCCCGACCCCTTACCACGTGATCAGCTGTCAGCCAATGACAGCTGATCATGTGATACAATGGAGCCGGTAATCGGCTATTATTCCTCCTCGCGCTGACAGAGCAAGGAGAAAAAAAAAGAGCCGATCATCTCATGAATAAATAAGTGCCCCCCGTCAGTGCCACCCAGCAGTGCCCACAGTGCCACCCATCAGTGCCCACAATCTGCCTCAACAACGGTGCTGCACCCCAGTGCCACATATCCGTGCCCATCAGTGTCATCTACCAGTGCTCATCAGTGCCCATCGGTGCCGCCCATTAGTGCCCAGCAGTGCCACCTATCAGTGCCACCTATCAGTGCCCATCAGTCCCATCTATCAGTGGTACCTATCAGTGCCCCTTAGTGCCACCCATCCGTGCCACCCATCCGTGCCACCCATCCGTACCATCTTATCTGTGCCCATCTTTGCCCATCAGTGCCGCCTTATCTGTGCCCATCAGTACTGCCTTATCTGTGCCTATTGGTGTCACCTTATCTGTGCCTATTAGTGCCGCCTTAACTATGCCTATCAGTGCCCACCAGTGCAGCCTATCAGTGCCCACCAGTGCAGCCTATCAGTGCTGCCTCATCAGCGCACTTCAATGAAGGAGAAAAATGACCTGTTTGCAAAATATTATAACAAACTATTAAACATGATTTTTTTTAATTATTATTTTGCATCTTTTTTTGTTTGTTTAGCAAAAATTAAAACTCCCAGCTGTAATTAAATACCACCAAAAGAAAGCTCTTTTTGTGGGAAAAAAAACGATAAAAATTTAATTTGGGTACAGTGTTGTATGCCCGCGCAATTGTCATTCAAAGTGCATCAGCGCTGAAAGCTGAAAATTGGTCTGGGCAGGAGGGGGGTTTAAGTGCCCAGTAAGCAAGTGGTTAAATCCAAAACCAAAAATATAATATATTGCAGATTACCAATCATTAGATACTGTGGCTGCATTCGCTTTATTTTTTTAGACTTTTTTCCTTCTGTTTTTACCTGGTGATATGGCCAGTAACACACCTCCTGTATTAGAGTACCCACGCTCTGGATGAATGAGAAAATGGAGCACATCAAACAACAGCTTTGTCAGTCTAAGGCCGCGTACACACGCGGGGACTGTTCGCTCAACTTTGTCCGTCAAACAGTTTCAGCAAACAGTCCGCTCAAAATTAGCATGGACGGACTTGCCCACACACGACGAATGAACAGTTTGCTGAAACCGTGCGCGATGACGTGAACGGCACGTACGACGGGACGGAAAATACAACGTCCTATACACTGCATTACAACTTTCGGCGTGTAAATCCTTTCTGAGCATGCGCGGAACTTAGTTTGACGAACAAGCCTACACACGAGGGGACTGTTCGCTGAAACCAAGTTTCAGCGGACAGTTTTTCGGAAATAGGGGGGACCACCAATCCTCCTATAGGAGGGGGCCCGGACACACAGGGGGGCCTGAACAGAAGAGGAAATCAGTGCAGTCGGATGAAGGAACAATTACAGGATGCCCTGTGCAGCACTCTGCAGCAGCTGAAAACTGGTTTCTCTCCCTCCCGGCGGCTTTCAGCTGCTACAGGGAAAGACACAGACAACCCCCCATGTCCCGGCATCACTGTCCTATAAGAAGATAACAAATTATAAAAGAAAAAAATATATATATAAAATAACTTTAAAACATTAAAAAAAAATTAAAATGTAAAAAAAAAAACAATAAAGGGCTAATTCACTCAGCTTCTCTGTTATCTTTGTGTCCATTAAAAATGGTTTTATTATATTTTTAGTGAAAATGTTGTTGATATATTCTAAGGGGAGCCCTGCCAGGTAGGCTGTATGGGGGCCCGTGATTTCTAACAGCAGTCAGTGTTGGCAGTGAAAAAATCAGTCCCTGCCACCTATGAAAGCATTGGTCTGTGTTTTCCCTTAAAGAGGCTTGCACTACTTAAATTGTTTGTCTCAACATTAAATTCAAGTTTCATTTTTAATAAAGGGGGATATCAAATAACCAGACACCTATGGTATTATTAGAGTTAATTGAAACACAGATCCACTCTAGCAAATGTGTCCTGCAAGCAGCATAATGAGATTGCAGCTGTATTATACTATTGAAAAGGGCTATTTTATAAAATCAGTGACAAAACATGTGATTGATTAATATACATTATCATTTGGTCCATTAAAAGGGTATTTGCAGTGTGCATTAGGGAATAAAAGTAGAGAACTTCAGTGTTTTGTCATCCTACATGGCAGCATATGTGAAATGTCAGGTTTCACTTGGAAAATAGAAATTGATTAATTAAATGTCACTACAATATCCCTTCTAATATAGCTTTATGGTGTACGTAATTTAGCTTTATGGTGCATGTCATTTAATGTTTGTGCACAACATATTGATCTCTAAGCTTTAATATGTTTTCCATGATGTTATAGCAATAACTTCTTCAAATTGACAGAGAATGACCATGCATCATATCCCTGACACATAGTGCTGTTAATGGCTCTGCCCTTGACAATTCTGAAATATGAATTATATTAATGACCTTTTAACCACGTCTATGGATATTTAAAACCATCAATGAGACTTTTCTAGGAGGATGCTGAGAGAATGTGACTTAACTCTATCAGCACCCTGATAAATGTTCTATATTGAAACATCCCAATTTTGCAAGCTATTATCTGTTAAATAAAATTTGAGCTTAGATGAAAAAAGCATTAATAAAAGGAAAAAGCTGCAAAGATGTTATGTGATATAAACATAATCAAGAAATGCAATATAGAATGTTTTGCTACTTCCCAGCTTCAAAGTGCAAAACATTGTATGGAAGAATCTATATATTAGAAAGTAAAAAAAAAAATATATATATATATATGTTTACATACACAGTATATATATATATATATATATATATATATATATTTACATACACAGTATATATATACATCTATATATATATATATATATATATATATATATATATATATATATATATATATATATATATATATATAAAATTTAGTCCCAAAATAGAATCAGAAAAGTGTGAAATCAAATAGTGCAAAAGGTAAAGGTGACCAGCTCAGCTCCTGAAGGCTGGGGGTATCCAAACTCCTCCACCAAGTAACACTGTATAGCAGGGATATGCAATTAGCAGACCTCCAGTTGTTGCAAAAAGTCCCATCATGCTCTGCCTCTGAGTGTCATGCTTGTGGCAGTCAATGTCTTGCTAGGTCTCGTGGGACTTGTAGTTCTGCAACAGCTGGAGGTCCGCTAATTGCATATCCCTGCTGTATAGGCTTACCAGATCAATATGACCTTTTATAGAAAGGTCGGGACATGCTCAGATCAACAAACATATTTTTTTTCTGACAGTGTAGGATATAGTGACAGGCAAATTTAGTCAGGGCTGTGTCCTTTTACTAGGCCTGGTTGTTTATTCAGGGTTGGAAGTGTCAGAGTAGAAGGGGGTATGGCCGCCTACACTTGGGCTCAGGGATACCTCCTCTGCTTGACAGTGGATTGTGCTGGAAAGAGAGAATGGGCTGAGACCCGAGTGGCAGGAAAACCATGTGAGAGAATTGACCAATTGTTAATTGATATGGTCAAGGGGAGGTCTCTCATAAAAGGGGGGTCACATGCTATGGGGTTGATTCGGAGAAGTTAGAGATACGAGGCTTAAGGCCCGGGATTCAGAGATCCCGGAGCCAGATAGCTGGAGGCGATTCCATGGAGACCGAAAGTCTGGCCCCTGGAGACTAAGTCAACATGTAGCGCTGGAGGAATACCGGGTGTCCCATGCGGGGATGTGCCAGGCAGCATGGGAGGAGGAGGAGAAAATAGGAGCTAAGTGGAGAAAGAAGACTGGGTAATCGACTTTCTGTAAGTAGAACATGGACTGTTGATTGAGAGAGAGCAACGGGAGTGCAAACCCAGTGGAGCTATTTAGGAACTCCATACTGTGTATCCAAGGACCACAGTATTGAGCACCTTCCAGGACTGAGGGAAGTTTGACTATACAAGTCATGGAAATAGGCAGTGTGGCCTATGACTTTGAGTTCAACACCCACAGCATTTATATATTTTATATTCAGAGTAATGCTTATCTGTCCAAATTGCGTCAGAGAGAGAAGTGGGACCAGGAAAGGATCACTATAAGGGATTTAATTAACAAAGCCATGGCTACAGATTAATACCCTTTAAACTAAAAATGGGCTTGAATGGGGCATCTCATATACCCTACTGAATAGCCAACTAATTTATACCCAAAATAAATTATTATAAATCCAGAATCTTGATTGTTTGGTGTCATGTAACTACATGGGGAATCGGAAGCGGAGCAGTCTGGCAAAAGGTGATGAACAAACTCAGCAGCCCCCATGGCCACTATATATATATATATATATATATATATATATGTATGTATATGTATGTGTATGTATATATATATATATATATATATATATATATATATATATATATATAGTATATACATGTGTGCAAACCACTTTCATATATATTTCCAAGCTTATGGTGTAAATGAAAAAAATATATATAATAAATTTACTAATGTGGGTTGTTGCTCTATCAGGTGCTGTGCCTTTAATAGTGATACAGTATATATAAAGAGCGCTACCCTATATGGGTTCTTTCTATTACCTTACCGTGTTTAACTAAAAAAAAAAGAAATATCAATCAACCATTATTGATTAATATGAATAAATCAAATTCAATGCATCATAATTTACATAAAGTCCATTATCTCAAATCTTCTTGATACTGAAAAAAGTTCCATTGTGCTACAGTGCCAGATGCTGTAAACTCAAATGTGTGCCCACTCACTCACCAGCTGCTATGGACTCCTAAAGACAGGAGTCATATGCACTTGTGCAACTATCCTGGGTAGGCTGAGCTTTGCAGTCCTCCTACGTCACTCCTTAATTATTGGGCTCATGCATGGTGTAAATAAATGGCAGAGAAGGATCCACATAGTGTAATTCCGTTTTACTATATAATTGTTTAAAACATATCCACTCACATGGTATAGGAAAGAATAAGCATAACACT
Source organism: Lithobates pipiens (assembly GCF_037356315.1). Lineage (NCBI taxonomy): Eukaryota > Metazoa > Chordata > Amphibia > Anura > Ranidae > Lithobates > Lithobates pipiens. Next base: position 92,582,516 of record NW_027507718.1, read on the forward strand.
GGAACCGGACGTCCACCAGAAGTTCATGTTCTTTCCTCTTTTTTTGGATGAGGAAAATACATGAACACCATCCTTTGGGACTTTACCAGTTTACAATACTGAAATGAATGAGGGCATATATTGCTATCTAGATCATCAAAGCTGTTATTTTCTATAATTTAATCATAATCCCTATAGAGAGATTTTTATGTATGTGGGTTGTTCACCTTTAGGTTTTTTTTTTTCTTTCATATATTTCATAAATTATTTAGGTGCAATTAGTTATATACAGCCTTCAGTGTAAAGTCAGCCTTAGCCCTTGTACACACGATCGGAGATTCTGACGGAATGTGTCCGATCGGAGCGTTTTGTCGGATATTCCGACTGTGTGTGGTCTGCATCGGACTGTTTCCGTCAGAATATTCGTCGGACCAAATTTTCCAACTTGCCGAAAATATTTTCTGACAAAATGCTCCGATCGGACATACTCCGATCATGTGTAGAAAATTCCGATCGGACAAAGTGCCACGCATGCTCAGATCAAATTCCTACATCAAAGCTATTGGCTACTAGCCTGAACGTAGTCCCATCGTAACGAAATGACATCCTCACGTTCCGAAAGATCGGATTTTCCGACAACTTTGTCCGACCGTGTGTGTGCAACAGTTTCGGACCCGTCAGATCCGTCAGACAAAATCCGACTAATTTGGTTGTCGGAATCTCCGACCGTGTGTACAAGGGCTTAGACTATTCAAATCTCAACCAGTTCAGTAGGGACCTGTTGAAATTTGAACCATGTATGGACAGGCTGATTATACCCAAGTTGATTAACCCCCCTGACGGTGTTCCCGAGTCTGGCTCGGGGTGGAAGTTTTACACCAAAAGCGGTAACCCCGAGCCAGACTCGTGACCGCATCGCTGAATCCAGGAGGAGGTTTACTTACCTTCTCCCTTTGATCCAGCGATGTCCCCCCGCTGTACGAGCGGCTCGTCCTCCACTCGATTCATCACGAAGCTGATCTCTGTTCCCTGCGAGCGTTGCGACGCACGGGGACGGAGATCGTTGCCAAATTCAAAAAGTGAAACACACAGTATACATACAGTATAATGTAATCTTACAGATTACATTGCTGTATGCAATTATTTCACATCCCCTTTGTCCCTAGTGGTCTGCCCAGTGTCCTGCATGTAGTTTTATATTATAAAAACTGTTCTTTATGCCTGGAAACTGGAGATTGTCCATAGCAACCAAAACTGTCCCTTTACATCAAAAATGATTTTAGACCAGCTAGAAAACAACGATAATAAATTATAATCACTCGCAGAATTGAGTGATAGCGATTTGTGCGGAGATCCATCATCAAATATTAAAAAGTAATGACAGTGACAATTCTGCAACTGAGCAAATTTCAGTGTTTTTGATTTAATTACATTATTGAATAATGTTTATTATTGTTATATTATTATTTGGTATAATTATTTATAGTTATTTATTATATTATAATTTATGATTTCATTTTTCAAACTTTATCATACCCGGGATGTCTGCTAGACTCTGGTTTGGACAGATTTAAGTGAGTTATTCCTAAGAATTACAGGACTACAATATAAAACGCCACATTTTCATGTAAAATAATTGTACCGCTTTTAGCACCTAAAATCCGAAATAATCATACCGCCAGGGAGGTTAATTGATTACCTTGGGTACAACCAGCCAGTCTGATTTTTCATGCGATTATTGCCAGTGGTTATAGCAGCTAACAATAATCACTGTGTGTCCGCCGATGGAAGAACACAATAGCTCCAAGGGAGGGATTACCTCTTCAACACTGACTGTGTTGATGGGGGATTCAAGTGATTTCCTTTCTGTTGCAGGAAAGAAAATTGCTTCATCTATGGCTGGCTTAACAGATGTTGCCTCTTGCAGTTCGATATACCTGCTGTAATTATTATCAGTTTGTCAGGGGTTCTATCTGATTAAGCGCAAGTGAGAGAATGGGAATGATTTACTAAAGTCAAATAAACAAATTTGCATGCACATTATTAGATAAAGAACGTCAGCAGAGATTCACTTCATTCACTATGTTAAGGGACAATTCCCTTGCAAAGTGCACACCCTATATGCCTTTAGTAAACCAGCCCTAATGATTAAGGCCAGCCATACACGTAACAAATTTGCTCAATTCAACCATCAACACAGACAGTGTTGATGTGGAAATCCCTCCTGTGGAGCCATTGTCTTCTCTCAGCAGGGAGGAAATCATCCGTGCTGGGAGAAGACAGTGATTATCGCTAGCAGCTGTAGCAGCCACTAGTGATAATTGCAAGATAATCCGACAAGCTGGTTGTACCCAAGTTGATTGATTGATCAACTTGGCTCTTTCAGCCTGCCCATTAACAGTCTGAATCATGTATGGCCGGCCTTACCAGAGAACTTTATAATATTCATTCAACTGCCTGTCATTGTTATGAATCATACTTTTCATTATGAAGCTTTTGAATACAAGCTACTATATCAGTAAGAGCAGAAAAGGAAAAATAATGATTTGAAAAGTGCAATAATCTGCCCTAACCAACCAGTCTTGAGTTTTGTATACTCTAATTCAAATTAATAATTGGAACTAACATCCTGTTTGTTCAATAGATCAGTTTTATCCAAACACTGCTGTTGTGTACCAATATTAAAACAGAGGGATAGGGTGCGCTATGGAATCTGTTATACAGAGAGTATATAGTGTAATATAGGTAAGAGCAGCCTCTATTATGTTTCCATCCAGATGGATGGAACAGTAAAGTAGGTGAAAGAAGGAGAATAGATGTGGCGCTATACCTTATTAAACTCACTAAAAAATATAAAATATAATATAATATAAAATAAAATTGTACAAATTTTCCAGCTTGCTGGCTAGTATTTTTTAAAACCAGCGAGAAACCTTAATGGACTGTATAGTAAAATCAATAGTAAAATCAATAAATAATAATAAAGTGCTGGGGGTTAATCCTTATTAAATAGTGAATGCAAAGTGAATATAAATTTTCCAGCGTGCTGGTCAGTAAATGCAATAAAACTGTACGGTCCACTCAAATTAGGTGAAGGTGAATAAATAAATAAATAGTAAAACTATCATGAATCAATTAATACTCAATAGTGAAAACTACTAAAGTTGCTTGTGACTGTGATTGTAGCACAACCAAATAAATGGACACAAGGGGAACAATCAAAACTATATAAACGTGAATACTGGTGGGGTGGTGGGTGTAAACACACTGTGTCAAATCTCAAAACATGCCAAAAATACCACAATATAAAAAATAGAAAATTATATGCAGATAAGAAATAAAAAATAATAAAAGATTAAAAAGTTTAAAAAATTTTAGTCCAGAAAGTAAAAGTAAAAATAAAAGTAAAAAAATCTTGCGGTGACAAGTCTAATGTGAAAGTCCAATTGAATAAAGTTTAAAATTAATATTTAAACATGAAACGAATATTTGGTGATGAAAAAGGTAAGTGAAGAAAGTGACTTCAAAATTCGTTCGCAGTGAACGTTTGCAGTGAACGTTTATGGATTTTGCTCTCACCAGAGATATGACCCCGTCCGGGGTGGATCAGCCTCCACAGTATAAGCCACTGTGTCGCTTCTTGGGCTGTCTCTGCTATGCTGCTGGGGAGATCCTTCGTTCTTCCGTGGGGATGTTGTACCTCGTTTACATGTGATAGAAAAGAGGACTGCCCATGGTGTAGTATGTTTGAAACTCAGTTTATTTGAAACAACCTTAAAAATACTCACATTTAGTACGAAAAAAACACGTATTGTATTAAAAGCGTTCGGAGCATCCACTCGGCTGACACGCCGTTTGTGCTGAAGGTGTACGTATCTGGCCACGCCCTACGCGTTTCGTCATTCAGACGTCATCTGGAGCTGCCATCTTCATACACCTTTCCACTTTTATAGGGTATAGTGACCAATCGCGCATGTGCGGGGTCACAGCCGCCATGTTTGCTAAGGTAATTATCAATGTTAAGCCTATTGTTATGCCGGCCCGGCTGCCATATTGGTTGAGGGAATTGTCAATGCTAAGCCTATTGTTATGCCGGCCCAGCAGGCAGTATATCATTGTGCCTGCCGCTGGTATAATGTTGTTAGACGCAGATTGGGCACTATTCCTACTTAAGTAGAATATATGTTATTATAACACCTTTATGCACACACATAAATTGATGTAACCATAGAACAAAGATAAAAATAATGTAACCAAATTATATAGCCATTACAATATTTTGACAATATTTATGGAATTACAATAGTTTGGCAATATTTAAAAATAAAAAATTAAATTTTTTTTTTAAAAATTACCATAAAAATCTATAAAAAGGGGAGACTGAAAATTAAAGGAGAAATTTGAAAGAAGGAGAAATACTAAGAGGGGAACCAGTCTATGTGTATATGCCTTATTATGGAATCTGAAGGTAAATTAAATCGGTAATGCCTAAATTGAAATTAAAATTAAAATTAAATTTATATTAGACTTCATCTCAAATGTGAAGGAGGCTAGTTGGTTGAATGGAAAAATTTATATTTGACAGGCTTTGGTGTATTACTTTTAAAATATTAGACTATATGCTATGTTGCCCAAGGACTAGAATGCTTGATACATTTAGAAGAAGGGAAAAAATCTCTTTCGTCCTCAGTTGTGATGGCAAAGTTTCAATAAGGTAATGTGTACAAAATGTACGTAAATAGGGATATATGGGATATATGAAATATGCATATGTATTAAAAAGCTATCAATACATAGAACATATTAAAAAATGTATATATTAAAAACATGTATATTAAAAACTTATATGTTAAAGAACTTTTATGTTAAAAAGGTAGAATAGAATATGGTTAACAATAAAGATAGGAGTGTTACTATTTTTGCGTTGGGTAGGAGAATTAAAGTATTTGGGACATTAGGATAATGGAACATAAGTTTTACATTAAAGACCTCGTTGATTGTATTGCATTCGATCTCCACACGATGTGTTAGGACGGAAGTCGGTTAAAAATTGGTTAAAAAGCAATTGAGGTCCAAGTCTATGTTCATTCCATCAGGTTGCAATGTTTCCATATTAAAAATCCATCTGGTTTCGTTTTGGGAAATATTTTTAAGGTTGTTTCAAATAAACTGAGTTTCAAACATACTACACCATGGGCAGTCCTCTTTTCTATCACATGTAAACGAGGTACAACATCCCCACGGAAGAGCGAAGGATCTCCCCAGCAGCATAGCAGAGACAGCCCAAGAAGCGACACAGTGGCTTATACTGTGGAGGCTGATCCACCCCGGACGGGGTCATATCTCTGGTGAGAGCAAAATCCATAAACGTTCACTGCAAACGTTCACTGCGAACGAATATCGAAGTCACTTTCTTCACTTACCTTTTTAATCACCAAATATTCGTTTCATGTTTAAATATTAATTTTAAACTTTATTCAATTGGACTTTCACATTAGACTTGTCACCGCAAGATTTTTTTACTTTTATTTTTACTTTTACTTTCTGGACTAAAATTTTTTAAACTTTTTAATCTTTTATTATTTTTTATTTCTTATCTGCATATAATTTTCTATTTTTTATATTGTGGTATTTTTGGCATGTTTTGAGATTTGACACAGTGTGTTTACACCCACCACCCCACCAGTATTCACGTTTATATAGTTTTGATTGTTCCCCTTGTGTCCATTTATTTGGTTGTGCTACAATCACAGTCACAAGCAACTTTAGTAGTTTTCACTATTGAGTATTAATTGATTCATGATAGTTTTACTATTTATTTATTTATTCACCTTCACCTAATTTGAGTGGACCGTACAGTTTTATTGCATTTACTGACCAGCACGCTGGAAAATTTATATTCACTTTGCATTCACTATTTACGGTAATAAGGATTAACCCCCAGCACTTTATTATTATTTATTGATTTTACTATTGATTTTACTATACAGTCCATTAAGGTTTCTCGCTGGTTTTAAAAAATACTAGCCAGCAAGCTGGAAAATTTGTACAATTTTATTTTATATTATATTATATTTTATATTTTTTAGTGAGTTTAATAAGGTATAGCACCACATCTATTCTCCTTCTTTCACCTACTTGTGTACCAATATACCCCGCTCCCCTTCTCTCTGTAATTTGGTGATCGTGTAACACACCTGGTGACGATGCTGGAATGCCCTCCCTAGTGTTTCTTACATGCAAGAAACCTGATACTGAAAATAAAATGTCAGCACTTATTTTCTTACAGACATCATTCACAGTTACATCTGCCTTGGAAACATTAGGGCGATTATTGATATAGGAAGAAGAGAGAGGCAGGCAGCTAGACAGTTCCTAGAGAAGTAAAATCTTCCTCACCTACTACTGACCTTGTATACAGGTGTGTTCTTTTTCTGGGGGAGATTACACAATTTAGAGTAAAAAAAGCAGGTTCTGCGTGTAAAGGATAGAATCAGTTGGCCTCTGGGTTTTTTTAAATCTTTTTCAGACCATGGCGTGGAAAAGGTGCACTCCATATGTGTTTCCCGCACTGCATTCAAATGCACTGCCTTTGTGATCTACTGTGGGTGCCGATACATTGTTAACAACAACCCAAATACAGATCACAAAGTGCTTTTCCTTGCACCAGATCACATGGTACCACAGTACTATCGCGTTTAGTGTGGCACATTTTTGAAAAGTAGCACATGCACTACTTTTTGAGTACCACTGTGATTTGAATGAGTTGCAAAATTGTACCACACTGAATCACACAGAAATGTGGAGCAAGGTTCTAAGAACCGGCCCTAACAGATTAATTTTGATTGTTATGGGTTATTCTTATTTTGCACATCATCATTCATAGCACCTTATTGAGTAAGATTAGGGGAACCCTAATAATTAATTTATAATGTTTTGGTAGCTTAAAGTGGTCAATATAGGCATCAAGTTCCAACTTTAATATCACTTAATGAGAATAATAAAATAGTCTTAATGCATCACTATACTAGACTGCTTCACTAGCCAATAGGAGTCCGTAGGAATAATTGAGGGGCAGGCACTACAAGGAATAGTTACATATTTACTCAGGTTGAAAAAAGTCCATCTAGTTCAACCAAAAAAAAAAACATTAAAAAAAACCCATGCAATCTCATATACACAATCCTATACCCACAGTTGATCCAGGGGAAGACAAAAAACCACAGCAAAGCATGATCCAATGTGCTACAGCAAGGTAAAAAATCCTTCTGGATCCCCCAAGAGATCAGATATTCTCTGGATCAACTTTACCTATAAATGTTAGGACCCAGTTATATTATATACACCTAGGAAAGGTCTACTGGTCTGGACAGAACCACCTCTGGAGGGGGTCTAGTCCACATTTTCACAGATCTTACTGTGAAGAAACCTTTCCATATTTGTAGATTAAATATTGTTTCCTCTAAATGTAAAGAGTGCCCCCTTGTCCTCTGTAATGATCTTAAAGTGAATAACTCATCACCAAGTTCACTATATGGACCCCTCATGTATTTGTACATGTTGGACATATCTCCCCTTAATCTCCTCTTCTCAAGAAAGAATAAATTCAGTTCCTCTAATCTTTCCCCATAGCTGAGTTGTTCCATGCATCTTATCAGTTTGGTTGACCTTCTCTGCACTTTCTCCAGTTCCCTGCTATCCTTTTTGAGAAATGGCGCCCAAAACAAACAAGCCTTTGCAGAACACCCTGGAATCAAGTTGTAAGAGAGGGGGGCATGAAGGCTTCCACACCTCTAGGTGTCTGACTTTACTGTATATCTGGTAGCAGTTTCATAGTTTACACACAGTGATAGAGTATCTCTAATAAGACTGTAAAACAGAAATATATCTGTGTACACTGGGCTATCCCTAGATTGTAATATGCAAATATTTAATCAGCATCAACACCAGGGAGCTCTGAAGAGAATGCGGGCAGAACTATAATTTGTGGGATATGTGTACTGCTCATCTCTATTTGAAAGGGGCTGAAAGACTGTAACATATATTAGAAATCTTGTTCAAATCAATTGCAAGAGAAAGAAGTGAATAATTGCTTGGATACTATAAATGGATATGGAGTGAATGTGAAGGTTTAGAGATTCTAAAGTTGGAGCTGAGTCTAGATAGGCCTGGATAAGTCTAGATAGGCCCCCAGCTTAGCTAGAGTATACCCCAATTGGGCTTTCACTAATCCAAAACAAATGACATACAATATATTACCTTAAAGCCTAAGTTTAGTGTAAAAAATATGCAGGCATACCTCACTTTTAACTACACAATGGGGTTTATTTACTAAAGCTGGAAAGTGCAAAATCAGGATCACTTCTGCATAGAAACCAATGGGCTTCTAACCTCAGCTTGTTCAATTAAGCTTTGGTTATAAAACCTAGAAGCTCTTTGGTTTCATATGCAGGACACACAGGACATTACTTACTAGCAATGTGATGTGTCCCTTATGCTGATGGCTGGTGCTTTCATTTAAATCTTCCTCCTCAGCTCCCTTCCCTACCTTTGCTCTTCAATCTTCTGGTACAATGGGGGGGGGGGGGGGGGGGGGGGGGGGGGTTAATAGAGCCAAGAAAGCTGTTATATGCACTCACCAGGATTTCCGGCTATGCCTATACCTTTTCCAACCCTTTTTTTGTTAATAGAAACTGCACTAGAGCTTCTTTGAATTAAATGTGATCTATAAATGGAGAAGGCAGACCTTTCGATCATCCACCCATCTTTCATTCTTAGATTGTTTTTAATTCATAGAAGCTATCGTACAGCTTCTATAAATGGAGGAGGTTGGTAGAAAGAGTAAGCATAGTTGGCAGACTAGATGGATGCATATGACAGGTCCCCTGGCTCTTTTAACCCTCGCAGCACCAGAAGGTTATGGTGGTGGGGATGGAGGGGATTGAAGGAGAAAGATTTTAGTTAAAGTAGGAGCCAGCAGAACAAGGGACATTGCTTACTATCAATGTCACATGCTTTTTTAATGTTTGACAAAACGTAGGCTTTAATAAATCAGTATATTACTTTTTATATAAAATCTACGCATAAGTATAAGCAAAAGTGAAGAAGAACTTAGTTTGTATTTGGTAAATAAATACAAGATCAGCTGATTTTCATAACTGTGGAGAGAGTAATAGGATGGAATGTATATGACAGCTTAAATAAAAAAAGCATAGAAATAGTATAGGCTTAGAGATGGCGGGGGTGCATACTCAATACATTTTTGTTAGATATCAGTGAAAAAATTATTATAAGCCTCCATTGTTCATGATGAAAGTCTTATTCCAGAAGATGGGACAAGAAAGTAGCAGCTCACTATCCCTCTGCTACCAATTCAATACAAATCCAATTAACTTGCTATGTATAAAAAAGTGAGGAATATATTATCACAAATAGGCTTCTTGCGCTTTCAATAGGATTGTCTGTTATAGTACACAGAATCTGGTTAACATTTCAGGATGCAGTCAAGCCAGATCATGTCAGAAGCTCCTAACAATAGACAGATATGGGCCTCTGGATAAATAGATTTTGCTTTCATGTTTAAGATAAAAATTGTATACTTACTACACATAGAGGGCAAATAAAATGCTCATGTGCTTCAAACCCAAGAGCTCGCTGCCCTGTACTGACTTGGGAAATGGAAACGAATGGAATATTTTAACTGACAATATATTGAGTTTTTTGTAGAAAATTAAGATTTTTATGTAATTTTCATATGTACATACTGAAATTTACATATACATATGCAAATCTGTTGTTTTCTTCTCTAGTGGATAAATGCATATCAGACATGCAGTAAGCAATCCAGATTGAAAGCCGTTGAGATAAAATAAGAGCCACTTTGAGCAGAAAATCAAATTCCCTGTGCAGCACCAGAAATCAGAAAGTAAAAACTGCTGACTTGTTAAACATATATCCAAGTATAACTTCTTCACAAATCACAGTTCCATGGAGCCAGTGTAATTGAACATCAGTCTTTTGTTACTTTGCACAGACACAAGGGATCTCTCCTCTTTCCAAAGAAACAGAAACCACCTTCCCAAATCTTGTGACTGCATCACAGAGAGTGTTCAAACCAACATGTTGTAGGTTAGGGTGATGAGATGGGTGTCACATTCGCCATGCTTTCCCTCCTCGTTAGGCACCAAGCAAGGGTCACATGAGAGTCCTGACCCAGAGTGGGTTCTTCTGGGTTACACTAGGAACTTTAAATAGGGTCACTCCCTTACACATAGGGTACCTTTGCTTGAACAGACAAACTAACTCTAATAAACTTTCCTGATGTTTAATGCATCACCATGGTTACTTGTGCATTTAAGAGGGACACACAGACCCCTTGCTCTCTCCAACTGACCAGCTTGTAAACTCTACCTCACTCCGAGTAATGGTATAGGGTCCAACCGTGCACCTTGCGTACACTTAACTCTTTCTCTGCGTACAGGATGAGGGCCCTGGTGGTGCAGATCTGCTCACATTGCTATGGCAGATGGATCACTGCTCAAGGACTGTTGCCAAAATCTCCCTTGTTGCAAGAGGCTCATCTGCCATATGTACATACTTAACGACAGGCTGCTAGAGGAACCTTTGTTACCCTTGGAAACCACTTGTATTTTCACACTGAGTGGACCTTTTCCTCTTACTTCATACCCCAGTGGGTCTAACAACCCAAGCTGTAGATAATATGTGCCAGTTACTTACATTGCATCCCTTTAGTAACTTCAGACCAGGCAAAGGCAAAGTTTCAAATATTTTACATGAAGAATAAGTTAACATAATGATAGAGACAATCAACAGTCCAAGATGAAGTGCAAACATTTCCTAACATCCATAGTCCCTAACTTCACGCTTGTGGCTGCCCCAGCAAAAGCCAAATACTGGTTGAGTCTATGTCTGTACTCTAGTTCTGACTGGCATGTTACTGGCCATTCAGACTCTATTAACAGCATCAGGTGCAACCTGGCAAGGTGGACAAGGCCTAGATTAAACTCCTCCTCCTCTTTCCCTTACTCCACTCCACACCATTTCTCTCCTGGGTCTGGACCTTCATCCCTTTTATATCACACAGGACCATTGGGTTGGACTCAGAAAAACCCACCAAGAAAAACACAGGAATTACAGCTGGCCCCATCTACCTGACTACAAACACCTCCAGATCCTCCAGTGAACACAGAGGGCAGTTCCCAAACAAGCCTAAAGTCCCCAAAAAGGATATTTCACCACCTTGGTACATGCCCCATCAGTTCTCCAAACATAATTTCGTGCAAACACATTCCTCAGTAAAAATGGCCACACAGGGTTTGAGTAACATAGAAAGATACAATAAAAAAATAAAGAGAGCTAACAGAATTCCTCAGCATCAAACAATAGATGCTCATACAATGTGCTCTTTCAGCATCACTTTATCATATCCCAAGTTCTGACTTACTGTTAAAGTTCAGCTCAGGGAAACTTTAAAATCATCCATATGCACAACCTTGCATTGGACATGAAGGCGCTGAGGGACACTTCACCACCAGAGCATGGAGGAGTGCCAACTGCCAAGGGAGCAGAGGATGAGGTAAATAAAAGCATTTTTCTCTCACCCCTAGACAAAATTAGCATTACAGTGTGAGAACAGCCCCACTGTAAGGGATAAATTAAAATGTTCCAAATGTTAAGCTTTAAACATCTCCATATGGAAATGTAACTCTACTGATCACCCTTGGACTTACATTGTGATATGCTTTTAGCTTGACAAAATGACAACTGTCACTGCTACATTCTGCTGCCTCCTCCTCTTCTCTTCTTTTTGTAATTATGTATATACCCACCATTCTACTTTTTTTTTTATAGTCACACAAAGCTTTATCCCTATTCTCCAAATCTACTACCTAATGGCCTTGTAGTCTTTTTTTTCATAAAATTGTTTCCTACTGTGATCTCCCGAAGCACTCCTCTTTCCGTTGACTTTTGTTTGTTTGGAATGAGCTGTGCACATTAGTTGCAGTCATGTGCACTACTCTATGCACACTACAAATCATATTCCATAAGTCTAGTCCATTTCAGGAGTGGGCAAGAGAGAGTAGCTATCTTACTACAAAATGTGGGACCATGGAGAGCCAGGGTAGCCACCCTCTAAGCCCACGTACACACGGCCGGAGATTTTGCCAACCAAATCCGTCGGATTTTGCCCGTCGGATTTAGTCCAACGGATTGTGTCCGAAACTGTTGCATACACACGGTTGGGCCAAGTTGGCGAAAAATCTGATCTTTCAGAACATGATGACGTAATTTCGTTACAATGGGACTACATTCAGGCTAGTAGCCAATAGCTTTGATGTAGGAATTTGATCTGAGCATGCGTGGCACTTGGTCCGATGAAAATGCTCTACACATGATCGGATTAGGTCCGTCCGGCCCAGTTGGCCAGGAAATATTTCCAACATGTTGGAAAATTGGGTCGGACGGAGATTCGGACGGAATCAGTCCGATGCATACCACACACAGTCGGATTATCTGACGACACGGTCCGATAAGACTCATTCCGACAGATTCTCCGACCGTGTGTACAAGGGCTTACAGGAAATCTGTTAATAGCAGTAAAATAAAAAATAAAAAAAAAGATTTAGAGGAAACTGAGGGCAATAGAAGGTACTTTAGTGAGTTTAGTGTCACTTTAACCACTTGCCGACCGCTGTCAGCACATATACATCGGCAGATTGGCACGGCTGGGAAAAGTAACGTACGCATATGTTACTTTGAATTTCCCGCCGGCGGCGCGCAACTGCCAGGGCTCCGTGATCGTGCCCGCGGGACCCATGGACTAGATCGCCATAGGGATACCAGCAATCGTGTCACGGAGCTGAAGAACAGGGAGATGCCGATGTAAACAGCATCTCCCCGTTCTGCCTAGTGACAGGACACTGTACGTTTGCTCCTTGTCTTCGGGAGCAGTGATCAGTGTCATGTCACTGCTAGCCCATCCCCCAGACAGTTATAATCACTCCCCAGGGCACACTTAACCCCCCCTGCCCCCTAGTGGTTAACTCCTTCACTGCCAGTGACATTTTTACAGTAATCAATGCAATTTTATAGCATTGATCGCTTTATTACTGCCAATGGTCCCAAAAATGTGTGAAAATTGTCTGATGTGTTTGCAATAATGTCGCAGTCATGATAAAAATCGCTGATTGCCACCATTACTAGTAAAAAAAAAAAATATTAATAAAAATGCCATATAACTATTTTGTAGATGTTATAACTTTTGCACAAACAAATCAATAAACACTTATTTTGGGGGGTTTTTGCGTGTTTTTTTATAGCAAAAAGTAAAAAAAATCATTTTTTGCAAAATTGTCACTCTTTTTTTGTTTATAGTGCAAAAAATTAAAACCGCAGAGGTAATCAAATACCACCAAAAGAAAGCTCTATTTGTGGGAAAAAAAGAACGTCAATTTTGTTTGGGAGCCACGTCACATGACCGCACAATTCTCAGTTAAAACGACGCAGTGCTGAATCGCAAAATGTGCTCTGGTCAGGAAGGGGGTAAATCAGGTGGGATTCAACGTGATAACCTAATTGTTTACAGATTTTAGTCAATGTGTATACTATATATATATAGATATAGTGGGAATTAGGATCAAATCAAGTGTCAGCAATACAGTCAGTTTTATTTATCAGCAAACACAATAAAAGGCTTTCTTCAGCACAGGAATTTACAAAGCATACATCCCTCAGTACAATACACATTTGTAATGTCACAGGCACAAGGATCACGAACCTGAGAGTCCAGGAGTTTCAGGCAACCCATTATGGCAACTTTTTCCTGGGATGCAGGCTTGCAAACAGTTCTCGCCTCTTCACACAACAGCCTGTCTCTTATGCCCCATACACACGGTCGGACATTCCGACCACAAAATCCATCAGAAACTAGTCTTGCATAAACACAGTCCCATAAAGTTATCAGAAAATCCAATCGCTCGGAGCAAGGTGACGTTCGTAACTTATGACGGGACTACGTAGAGGCCAGTAGCCAATAGCTTTCATCTACAAATTTTTTCTGAGCATGTGTGGCACTTTGTGCGTCAGAATTTTCTACACACGATTGGAAAAAGTCTGATCAGATTTTGTTGTCGGAAAATTTTAGATCAAGCTCTCAAACTTTTTCCAGAAATTCCGACAGAAAAAGTCTGATAGAGCCCACACACGATCAAATTTTCCGACAACATAATCCGATCAGACTTTTTCTGCCGGAATTTCCGACTGTGTGTATGGGTCATTAGAGTTCACCTTTTCAAATACCTCAAGACCAGACCAGTGTTGTCACAATTTAAATAACATTACTCGGGCATGCAATACTGATTTTTTTTTTTTTTTAACAGATAAAGACTTATTTTGGCAGTATTTGATCACCATTTTTTTTTGTTTTTATTTTACAAGATAAGTTTCCCTTTGGAACATGTTATATGTTCCGCCCAAATTTAGGCTGTAACATGTAACATGCTTCAGCTCCTGCCTCCTCTCCTCCCAACCACTGTAAAGCACCGCAAAACACTGTAAATGAACAGATCCACCACAGGTCAGCTCTCCTTCTCCACACATATGCTCTCTGCATGAGAAGAAGAGCCAATGCAAAAGAAGAGCCAATGCTGCAACCTTATAGTGTACCTATATGTACACTTGTGATCAATGTGATTGGACAATTTTATTGGCCCTGTACCCTGATTAATGATTTGCTGTGTCCAAGGGACACAGTCATTACAGATCATGCCGCTGCATGTTCCCGGGGGTATTCACAAGAGGGTAGACTGGGAGGACATCCTCTCAAAACGATAGGAAACGGTTTTGAGCCTGGCCATATACACTATATTACCAAAAGTATTGGTATGAGAAGACCTGGCTTGCAGTCTCTGCTCTTAGTTTCATTGAAGGAAACTCTTAGGGTGTCAGCCTACCAAGACATTTTGACAATGTCATGCTCCTGACTTTGTGGGAACAGTTTGAGGATGGCCCATTCCGGTTTCAAACATGACTATGCACCAGTGCACAAAGCAAGGTCCATAAAAACATGGATGAGCAAGTTCGAGGTGGAGAAACTTGACTGGGCTGACCTCAACTTCAACCCAATAGAACACATTACATAGAGTGGAGACTGGGAGCCAGGCCTTCTTGTCCAACATCAGGGCCTAACCTCACAAATCTACTTCTGGAATAATGGTCAAACATTTCAGAACCAGGACTATGTATGTAATGTAAAATACAACATATGCAGTGGAGTTTAATAGTAAGTACAACATATTATATAGGGTACAGAGTCAAAAGTATACAATTTATAGAACATCCTTGGTACATTCTGAGAGTAAATATTGCCCCAGAATTAGTGGGCAATAGAAGGTGTAGATAGTCAATTGGAAGAAAAAATATTCTGGTACCAGTAGTTAGTAGGGGGGGGGGGGGGGGTTCTGTATAGTGAAGTGAGTAACATCCTACTGAACTTACAAATAAATTGTGTTAGATCCCTTAGTTAATACATATGGATTTAGTGGCAATTGGAAATCAAAACCTGCTATATACAGTCTCCTTACTTTATACCTGCACATGTATAGCCTTTCCTTTCAGCTTTTTTGTCAAGTGATGCTGTCCTCCTAATATGAGAAACAGGGAATGGGAATAGCACACAGCGTCTGCATTTGCACTGGGCTCATCGGACTGTGGGATTTTGCTCATATCTAGATACAGTCCTGTGAAAACAGGGCGGGGGTAAACAAAGCATTACAATACTGTGCTTGACGTCTCTTGTGACAGGTTGTAGTTATGTGTGGTGACTGCTTAGGTGGATGCAGTCATTGAAAAACAACAAAAATAAACAATGAATTGGTGCTTTTGTTGCATGACATCCTACAAGTGTGAGGCTAAATGAATGTGGTAGTCCCGGATTTTGACCTTTTTTTGTTATAGCAAATTAAAAAACACAAAGAAACGCTTATTATGTTCAGAGCTGTCTACAAAAAAAGATTTTCCCAGTTTCTCCAGGCTGTGGCAAATACCAGGTGACAGTTTTATTACTGTCACAGGCACATCTTCCTGTCTAGTTTAACATTTGGCAATTAGTTCACCCTCCTCTGAGCAGAATAAAGTAGTAAGAATGGTGCCAGCAAACTGCAGGTAAAGTGGATTTTTAATATTTGCACAGCTCTAGAGATGGTTATGAAGTGCTGTTGGACACTTATCTGCAGTAGAGATAGGAAGCTTGGGGAAATGTTCCACTTAAGTGCAAATTAAAGATACAGGCCTATTTACACTCAATTAATGATTGATACTTAACCTTTTTTTATTATTCTAAGTACTTGTATTCAATTAAAAAAAATCTTCAGATTAATAATAATAAGTTGAGGTCCTTAAATGTAGGCTAGAAAAAGTAAATCTAGTTGTCATTTGTTTTTACATTCTTGACTACTTTTTGTACATACGTTCCCTTTAGTGTTTATCCTGTGAAGAACAAGCTAAAATACAATGGTGTTTTTATTAAAAAGTACAGTGTAATATGTATAATATAATAAGGCAACCATCTGTGCTAATCTATAAAAGGGTAACATGTTTGTGAACAAAAAATATGTAAAAAAAAAAAAAAAAGATTATTTATCAATAATGATAATAATGATAATAATAATAATAATAATTTCAAATAAAATTGTGAAAACACACTTCAGTACACACAAACTATATATATATATATATATATATAGCCCCTCCGATATCTTCTGCTCTTTTGCTGCTCTTTTGGCTCTCTTTTGCTAGCGGTGACCCGGCTTTCTCCTTCATCACCATCTTCTTCTTCTTCTTCTTCTGTTCTTCCAATGTTGACACGATGCTCTCTCCTGCTGTAATGCCATGGACACGGTCCGCGGCGACTTATATAGGCATATGGGGCTGGGTCACTGGGTGAAGTCACGTGCTGACCCTGCCGTTATGACGTCACAGTCCAGGGGCATAATGGGACTGCGACGTCATAATGGGCGGGGTCACCGTGTGACATCACCTAGTGACCCCACCCCTTATGCCTATAAAAGTAGCCGTGCACCGTGTCCACGGCATTACAGGGGGAGAGAGCGTCGTGTCAACATCGGAAGAACAGAAGCAGGAAGAAGAAGAAGAAGAATACGGTGATGGCGACGACGACAACGAAGGAGAAAGCTGGGCCACCACTAGCAAAAAAGCGGCAAAAGAGCAGAAGATAGCGGAGGAGCCCGCTGAGAAGAACCAGAAAGTGCGGAGAAGTCAGAATGAAGACCCCCGAAGTCAGAAGAAGACCCCCGAAGTCGGAAGAAGACCCCCAGAGCTGCCTAATAAACTACTTTAAAAACCTGTGTAGTGTGTTTTTTTTAATTGACACTTTCCCCCCCAGGTGAATGGGTAGGGGTACAATGTACCCCATACTCATTCACATAGGGTGGGGGGGCAGAATCTGGGGGCCCCCTTATTAAAGGGGGCTCCAGATTCTGATAAGCCCCCAGCCTGCAGACCCCGACAACCAACGGCCAGTCCCTTGTCCTCATCAACATGGGGACAAGGTGCTTTGGGGTGGGGGGTGCAGGGCACCCCCCTTCCCCAAAGCACCCACCCCCCATGTTGAAGGCATGCGGCCTGGTATGGTTCAGGGGGGGGACACTCATCCCCACCCCCTTTCCTGGCCAACTGGGCTGCGTATAAGGGACTGGTAGGGATTTTGGGGGACCCCCACGTCGTTTTTTCGGTGTAGGGGTGCTACCCTTAAAATCCACACCAGGCGACAAGGCTCGCAAGGTGTCAATCTTGCTGTACCTGGAGCCACATTCAAAATGAATGGACTTTAGTCCGTGTGTGGGCAATTCCATTCATTTCAAAAGTCCGTCGGACCTCCGTCAAAAGTCCGTCGGGAAGTCTGACGGACCTAGTCTGCCGGAAAGTCAGTTTGTGTGTGCAAGTCTGCTTGGACTTTGCAGCGTTCGGACCTCCGCTGCAAAGTCCGGCAGATTGTCGGCCGGACCAAGTCTGCCGGAAAGTCTGATCGTGTGTACACGGCATTATATTAACCACATCAACTCTTTCGAGGTATGTAGTATGTCCAGAGAGTGAAGGGTTGACCTCCCTGGCAGTTTTCCCAAGTGTGGATCGGGGTTCAATTTCAGTACCATTAGCGGTAACCCCAAGCCACACTTAGGATTACGTTGCAGGATCCTGGTGCAGTGTACTTACCTTGTCCCCAGGATTTTGTGATGTCCCCCTGCTGTGTCTGCGGGCTGTGTCCTCAACCCCAATGCCTCTGTGTGCCGGGCTCCATTCCATGCGACACATGGGGCGTAGCCCGGTGGCAAATTCAAAAAATAGAAAATTCATAACACATACAGTACACTGTAATCTTACAGATTACATTACTGTATGAAATCATTTCACATCCCTTTTGTCTATAGTGCTTTGTCCAGTGCCTGCACTTTTATACTATATATACTGTTCTTTCTGCCTGGAAACTTGAGATTGTCCATAGCAACCAAAAAGTGTCCCTTTACATCAAAAGTGGTTTTAGACCAGCTGGAAAACAGCGATAGTAAATTAGAACACTTGCAGAATTCAGCAATAGTGAATCGTGGGGAAATTAATTTTTTTATTATTATATTATTATTTTTTATAATTATTTATAGTTATTTATTATATTATCATTTATGATTTCGTGTTTCAAACTTTATCATACCCGGGATGTCTACTAGACTTTTGTTTGGACAGATTTAATTGTGTTATTGCTAAGAATTATA
Organism: Lithobates pipiens; assembly: GCF_037356315.1. NCBI lineage: Eukaryota > Metazoa > Chordata > Amphibia > Anura > Ranidae > Lithobates > Lithobates pipiens. The sequence continues at coordinate 92,601,301 of NW_027507718.1, forward strand.
GGCCTACAATATAAAATGCCAAATTTGCAAATGCAAAACAATTGTACTGCTTTGAGACTCAAAAATCTGACATAATCATATCGTCAGGGTGGCTAAGCACAACCTCATGGCTGCAGTAGTAGTTATAAGCTTGTGCTGTAAAGCTGCCTAATCACTTTTACAATGTGGAGGTGTGGTCCCTCCTCGCCAGCATCCCCATTCCTTGGTTCCCAGGCTCTTCTGCTCTTCCTAGAAGCTTGAGAATACATTGAAGGGCTTCAGGTGCGAAGAGACCGAGGAACATCCATTCCTCAATTTCCTCTGCAGTGAATGATGCCAGAAGCAACAATGATTTTGTCACTTTCACAGGTTTCATAGCTGTCATTCCCTAGCTGATAAGGCCAGGGCAGCAGCTAACTAAGCATGATCTGTGTTTGGTTAGCTGCATTGGAGAGAAGGGGGGACATTGGGGGGTCTTAAAAAAAGTACCCTTCACCTGTCAAAGCCTATCACATGGGGGGGTTTGTTAACCCCCCATGTGATATGGTAAATTATGTGGTCAGAGGTCAGTGTCAGAATTTATGTAAGATATGGCGCCAACATCCCGTTTAGACAAGAGGAAGCATTTGGGAGATATGGGACTTTAACCACTTCAATACAGGGCACTTTCGCCCCCTTCCTTCCCAGCCCAATTTTCAGCTTTCATCGCTTTAGCGCTTTCAGTGACAATTGCGCGGACATGCTACACTGTACCCAAATGAAATTTTTATCATTTTGTTCGCACAAATAGAGCTTTATTTTGGTGGTATTTATTCACGACTCCGTTTTTTATTTTTTGCGATATAAGCGCAAAAAAAGCGGAAATTTGGAAAAAAAACTATATTTTCTTTTTTCTATTTTAAAAGAAATCCAATAAAATCAAATTTTGTCATAAATTTAAGCCAAAATGTATTCTGCTACATGTTTTTGGTAAAAAAAAATCCGTTAAGTGTATAATAATTGGTTTGTGTGATCACAGACATATTTACGCAAATGATCATGTACATATGTGTGCAGGTGATAACATACATATGTGTGCACATAATCATTGGGAAATGTGATTTTAGTGGGACATATGTGGGGGACATGTTTTTATTATTAGGGACATGTGTTTTTATTATTTGGAGACATGTATGTTTTGGGGACATGTGTGTTTTGGGGACATATGTGGGGACTGTGTTTATACTGTGTGGTGTGTTGTGTGTTTACACTAGACTGGTGATCAGTGAGTAAAAAGCTGTAAAAAACAGCTCATACTCACTGATCATCAGCCGGCTGCAGTGATCTGCTCTCCTCTTCTCAGCGATGACTTCTGTGTGAGGAGAGGAGGAGCTGATTGCCTAGTAAACGGCTGTTTGTTTACATCACATGACGGCCGTGATTGGACACGGGCGTCATGTAATCAGGAGGGCCAATCACAGAGTCGTGGGTGACACGAGCACATCGGGATCGCGCCGCTGCGTGGGCGCGCGCGCGCGTGATCCCGCTCCTTTTGAAGGACGTTCCTGAACGTCCTATCAGAAGTAGACAGCTCCCACCCGGCTGTATATGTGCACTGGCCGGGTGGGAAGTGGGTAAAGGTGCAAAGCATTGAGACAACAATGTGTAAAAAATATATGTACAAATGTTATTATGATTTACTATGGTCACGCTCATGTTATCTACATGTTTCACCGTATGGCTTCTTCAGGAAAGAACGTGAGGGTTCAGTTGCTACAAGAACCTATAATTCAACAACTTTAGGTGTGCAACAGAGACAGAAAAAATACAAATTAATACAAGTATAAATAAAGTATATCTTAACCACTTTCAGACCGGACCATTTTGCTGGCTTATGACCAGACCACTTTTTGCAATTCGGCACTGTGTCGCTTTAACTGACAATTGTGCATTTGTGTGACTTGGCTCCCAAACAAAATTGATGTTCTTTTTTTTTCACACAAATAGAGCTTTCTTTTGGTGGTATTTGATCACCCCTGCGTTTTTTATTTTTTGCGCTATAAACAAGAATATAGTGACAATTTTGAAAAAAACACATTATTTTTTACTTTTTGCTATAATAAATATCCCCCAAAAATATGTTAACATTTTTTTTTTTCCTCATTTTAGGCCGATATATATTCTTCTACATATTTTTGGTAAAAAAAATCGCAATAATCGATTATTGATTGGTTTGTGCAAAATTTATAGCGTTTATAAAATAGAGGATAGTTTATGACATTTTTATTAATATTTTTTTTTTACTAGTAATGGTGGCGATCAGCAATTTTTATTGTGACTGCGACATTATGGTGGACACATCAGACATTTTTGACACATTTTTGGGACCATTGTCCTTTATACAGCAATCAGTGTCTGCGGTACCTGCGACCAGACTCACGGGGGCCCCGACCTTCATGCGCGTGTGCTGCCAGTGGCGCTTACGCGATGGCAAGGCAGCAATTACAAATGGATGTACCTGTACGCCAATTTGCCTGCCCGTGTCATTCTGCCGACGTACATCGTTGTGCACCGGTCGGGAAGTGGTTAAATATATATATGACTGCATTTAAATGAAAGGCAAGAGACACTCACTAAAACAAAAACAAACAAAAAACTAAAACAAAAGCCCAAAAGGCCCTACCTCATGAGGTGAGGGCCCGAACAGTATTAAATTAAATGAGAAATGAGATTTGGCACACAATCCAAAACCCCCCGAATGTTGCCAAGTCACCCGTAGGAAATAGTGATATAATATCAAAAATGTATAGATATCCTGCCAATAAATGTAAATATATATTAGTACGCCATATTAAATATGAAGGAAATAATTTTAAAATAAATACCATAGCAGGAATGTGTCCATTTATTGAACTCACTTGGAATAGGGTATATCTGGAAATATGAGCTATTAAACTGTAAGCCTCTACCGTTCAAAGGAAAACAGGAATTGTGTCACAAAAAAGAAAATTTCACAGCTCTGGAGTCCTTTAAAAAAAGAATGCTAAAGCCCCATACACACTATCAGTTTTTCCTTCAGGTTTACCAAAACCATGTAGTACAAGGGCCTGCCTGATTGCATACACATTGAAACTCCTAAGGTTTGACCTCATATTATATGGTTTTGGTAAATCTGATGGAAAAACTCAGCAGTAAAACTGTGTGTATGGGGCTTAAAAGAGGAAAAGAGGAGCCCTAGTATGCAGTATTGATAGCACAATAAGTTCCCTTGGAAGCGTGAAGCGCAATCCAAATATACTAATGGGTTAAAGAAACCCTTCCATCAGTTAGAACATTAGAACATATGTTCACATCCGAGGGACATCAAGAAATAGCGTGAGTCCCACTCAGCAAACTATGCCTGTATATATTGAAACAAGATGTCCTATTAAAGATCTCCATTGTTGAGGTTTATCAACAAAAAAAAAGACGGAAGGAGGGAACTCCATCCACATTTCAATAAATGGCAATACCTGTTTTCCTGTACACGTCAACGTGAGGCTTCCAGTGATCCCAACAATATGGGCGCTACCACGTGGGTCCTTAAATGGCCCTCCTATTGCGCTGGAGCATGGTGCAAAATATCGTGCCATGATGAGGCACTGTGGACGCAAAATAGAGTGGTGTGGCCATACGGCACGGAGATCCCGGATGTTCGGTGCCTGCGCACACATCGGGACATATGCACCATACCCAGAGAGTTCCCTGAAGCTCACACCAACTAGGGCGGAGACCGCAAGCCCCCCTCCAAGCGGAACAGGAGCAATGCCCTGGCCTGCAGAGACACCCGAGACCATAAGTCTGTGCCGATGAGGTCCCCCCCTGCACAGCAGGTGCACATAGGAGGCCAAGATTGGGACACTCCCATGGACACCCTTGATGGTCCGTACAGGGACCCAATGGCAGATCAGCAAGAGAATGGCAAGGTTGCAGTAACACTGGAAAAAAAAAAGGGAGAGACCAGACTGGGGATGTGAACTATCAACGTATGTTAGCATATAATGCTATAGATAGAAGTAAACAACAAAATGTGCTTACTTCCGCACAGAGCAAGTGACACCAATTCCACATATGGTGACACCTGAACGGGACTTGGGGAATATTGAATATTGGAAAAGAGCAGTGGGGGACATGAGAGGAACCAAGACAGATAGCCAATCATAGTCACAAGGACCTACAAGAAAGGTTTGTAGCTAATACCCTAATTTAAACCTGGATACAGAGTCGCTTGTAATAGATAAATCCACCTGGTTTCAAGTTTCTTATCAATGTCACCCCCCCCCCCCCCCCCAGTTCATGACGGGGATATGTTCAAGGCTAAAGAAACCAATTGAGCTTAGATTGAAGTTATGATATAATCCCACATGCCTACTGATAGGGGTTTCCATTTTATGTTTAGCGATTATGGAAACGTGATCCCTGATTCTACGAAAAAGTGGTCGCTTAGTCTTCTCTATATAAAATGCTCCACAACAGTACTTCATTATGTAAACAGCTCCTATTGATTGGCAAGTGGTCCTATATCTTGGGGTCCAAGATGTGTTATTGGGAAGGGTAACACTTTTAGCTTTCAGAATGAAAGGACAGAAATTAAATTTTCAACAGGGGTATGTACCAGGTGTCTTACTTTTAGCACTGTCTCTGGTTTTGTGATTACTAGTTACTAAAATATCCCTCAATGATTTTGATGTTTTATATGTTATTTCAGGGTAGGGTTAGCAGTTAGTAAATACCAACATTTTTTATAGACATTGCGTACTTTGTTATGTCTACTGTATTTAGTAACAATTCTTGTAGATGTAGTCTGTTTGTGGTTTTCGAGATTCATAGATGAGCGAATGTCTACTCTGTATTTTGACCCTATTAAAAGCCTTTCTAAGGCTTGTTTTGCTATAGCCCCTCAACAGGAGGCACTCTTGCAATGAGTCGGCTTACCTCTGGAAGTCCTCATACTGAGTACAATTTTGTTTAATTCTGAGAAACTGGCTGTAAGGGATGCTTTTAATTTGGGATGGGCGAACGTTCTGGCCCAAGCATAAGTTTGGGCCGAAATTTGGTTGTTTGGATGTTCTAGCGAACACCGAACAATATGCAGTGTTCTGGGCAAATTCGTAAGCCGCTGGAACACCATTAAAGTCTATGGGACATTAACATGAAAATCTTAAGTGTTCATTTTAAAGACTTATATGCAAGTTATTGTCATAAAAAGTGTTTGGAGACCTGGATCCTGCCCCAGAGGACATGTATCAATTATTATTATTTTTTAAACGGCTGTTTTTTTCAGGAGCAGTGATTTTAATAATGTCTCTGCACAAAATGACATTTCTAAAGGAAAAAAAGTAATTTAAAAGTAATAGCGGCTATAGTGAATTGTCTATGGGAGAAATCAAAAGTGCTAATTTTAAGGGTTAATATGCAAGTTATTGTCAAAAAAAGTGTTTGGGGACCCGGGTCCTACCCCAGGGGACATGTATCAATGCAAAAAAAGTTTTAAAAAAGGCAGTTTTTTTGGGAGCAGTGATTTAAATAATGCTTAAAGTGAAACAATAAAAGTGAAACATTCCTTTAAATTTCATACCTGGGGTGGGGTGTGTATAGTATGCCTGTAAAGTGGCACATTTTTCCTGTGTTTAGAACAGTCCCAGCACAAAATTACATTTCTAAAGGAAAAAAAGTAATTTAAAAGTAATAGCGGCTATAGTGAATTGTCAGGTCTCGGCAATACAGATAAAAGTCATTTAAAAAATTGCCATGGGATCCCCCCAGACCCTTACCAGGCCCTTAAGGTCTGGTATGGATATTAAGGGGAACCCGGCGCCAAATATTTTTTTAAAAATGGCGTAGGGGTCCTCCTCAAAATCCATACCAGCCCCTTATCCAAGAACGCAACCTGGCAGGCAGGCTGCAGGAAAAGAGGGGGGCAAGAGAGCACCCCCCCTGAACCGTGCCAGGCCACATGCCCTCAACATGGGGAGGGTGCTTTGGGGTAGACCCCCAAAGCACCTTGTCCCCATGTTGATGGGGACAAGGGCCTCCTCCCCACAACCCTTGCCCGTTGGTTATGGGAGTCTAGGGGTGGGGGCTTATCAGAATCTGGAAGTCCCCTTTAACAGGTGGACCCCCAGATCCTGCCACATTGTACCTGTACCATTTCACCAAAAAAGTGGCACATTTTTAAAAACCACAAGACACACTTTGGGAGAAGTCCTTTATTAAAAAAATAAAAATGTCCCATGAAGTCTGCACGCCTCCATCGATCTGCCTCTATGGGAGGCACCCACCATATTAACCGTCCTCTCAGGTGAAAGCTATTTTATAACTGAGGGTGGGGCCACACGTTGACATACCCGGGTGACCCCGCCCCCCTCTGATGCACAGGACCTTCCCAATGGCTTCCCTGTGGCGTCAGAGGGGAGCGGGCCACCTGGTTATGTCAGATGATCCTTCAATTTTTTATCCTTATCCAGAAAACCTATGTATAGGGTCATGTTACCATAGTCTTCCTGCCATTTAAAAATGTCTTTATCCAATTCCTTGATATCTACCTCGTATTGATCATGCAAGATCTGCATCATTTTTCAAGAACACTTTGTAAGTTTAATTCTCAAGCTTTTTTCACATTGGGTTCTACCTTCCTTATATTAGGAAATATCTGGAAAAGGAGACCCCAAAGTACCACCTGATTTTCTGCATATTTGACAAAAAATTCCTTGTGCCAAAAGAGACAGGTTTTTTTCTCCACCAGTCTCTGGGGGGTCAGCCTATCAGTGCTCAGACCATATTCCACACACTGCATCAAATTGGTCTGCATGGCTCTCATCCCAGGAGGAAGCCTCTTCTAAAGATGATGCACAAGAAAGCCCTCAGTTTTCTGAAGATAATCAGACAAAGGACATGGATTACTGGAACCATGTCCTGTGGTCTGATGAGACCAAGATAAACTTATTTGGTTCAGATGGTGTCAAGCATGTATGGAGGCAACCAGGTGAGGAGTACAAAGACATTGGGGGTTATTTACTGAAGGCAAATCCACTTTGCAATACAAGTGCACTGGAAGTGTCTTACCTACAGTCAAACATAGTCGTGAGAGTGTTATGGTCTGGGGCTGCATGAGTGCTGCCGACACTGGGGAGCTACAGTTCATTGAGGGAACCATGAATGCCAACATGTACTGTGACATACTGAAGCAGAGCATGGTCCCCTCCCTTCAGAGACTGGGCTGCAGGACAGTATTCCAACATGAAAACAACCTCAAATACACCTCCAAGATGACCACTGCCTTGCTAAAGAAGCTGAGGGTAAAGGTGATGGACTGGCCAAGCTGTCTCCAGACCTAAATCCTATTGACCATCTGTGGGGCATCCTCAAATGGAAGGTGGAGGAGCACAAGTTCTCTAACATCCATCAGCTCCGTGATGTCATCATAAAGGAGTGGAAGAGGACTCCAGTGGCAACCTGTGAAGCTCTGGTGAGCTTCATGCCCAAGAAGGTTAAGACAGTGCTGGAAAATAAAGGTGGTCACACAAAATATTGATACTTTGGGCCCAATTTGGACATTTTCACTGGACAAATTCGGAAGCCACCGGAACACCGTTAAAGTCTATGGGACATTAACATGAAAATCTTAAGTGTTCATTTTAAAGGCTTATATACAAGTTATTGTCATAAAAAGTGTTTGGAGACCTGGATCCTGCCCCAGGGGACATGTATCAATTATTTTTATTTTTTTAAACGGCTGTTTTTCAGGAGCAGTGGTAGAGGGGTGTACTCACTTTTGTTGCCAGCGGTTTAGACATTAATGGCTGAGTGCTGAGTTATTTTGAGAGGACAGAAAATTTACACTGTTATACAAGCTGCACACTCTCTACTTTACATTGTAGCAAATTGTAATTTCTTCAGTGTTGTCACAAGAAAAGTTATAATAAAATATTTACAAAAATGTGAGGGGTGTACTAACTTTTCTGAGATACTGTATATAATAAAATCTATTACAAATATTTAAAAAAATAAATGCAATCCACATTTCTCAAATGCAAACATGCATGTGTGTATGCAAAACAATGATTGCACCACACATGTGAGGTATCACCATATACATGAGAACAAACATTCTAGCACCATAGCTCACACCAAATGAGTAGTAAGACTTTTAAAGCATCACCTGTGGAGATTTTTGGACACCCTAGTTTTTCACGCCATCTCGGGCATACACAGTTTTAAGGCTTTACATGTTTTGTATCTATTTAATTGACACAACCCCATCTTTTATCATTTACAAAAAAAAATTGTATTATAATGTGTGTGTGTTTGAACTAAAACTCATATCATTAAATTATATTTATTTCCTGAAAATATGCATTCAATAAAGCGTTGTGCAAATATTATACAGCATAAATAATTGACACTACTTTGACAGCTGTTAGCTTTCAATGGCAGCTCCTCCTAATGAATGGGAACCGTTCAGAGAGGTTCTGACTTTGTTACCACTATGAAGGTCAGACATAGTGATCACATGCAGGCTGGGGACTTCCTTTGCTAAAAATAAAAGCCTTCAGCCTGCAGATGAACACCACTACTTTTAGGCTGTAATGTTTATCTAGGATGATATCACTTTAATAATGTAATTGTCAGATACAGTTGCATTATTATAAATTACAATACATAAAAAAAACAAAAAAAGTTTTGTCATCTTTTCAAGTGTCAGTGTATAATAAAAACAAAGCAGGGTGTACCAAACAAATGCCTTATATGTTCTTAAAAATATGTTCTTAAAAATGTATACAAATTATTTTGGTATGAAATTTAGTCATAGAGTTATTATTAAGTTAACTGGTACATGCGAACACTGCAAAATTTGGCAAAAGCATTTAACGTCAATGACCTCTAGTCACAAAAGTATAAGAGGTTAACTACAGCTGGCCATAGATGGAAAATTTGACCAGTTCAGCAGGGACAATTTCAATCCATCTATGGGTGGGCTGGTTGTACAGAAGTTGATCTCTCAATCAACTTCTGTATAACCAATGTGTCTGTTTTTTTTCCGCTCAATTGCTGCCATGGGCTATAGCCAGCAACACTGATCATTGTATTCTGATGGTAGGGGACTCGTTCTGCTGTCAGAATACAATAGCTCTAGATTTCCCCATCGACACCAATGGTTGAACCAAAAAAGGAATCATCTATGGCCTGCCTTAGGCAATGTGTATATGATATCCAGTAGTAATTATATAAAGTACAATGGCTTATGATTAATGATATTTTATTTTTCTTCATGTGTTTTTAACTATTTTTATATCATTTTTAATATATATTAGGAATCTCTGTTTTACAAAAATACACTGAATACAGGGTGCATTCATAGCAATGGATTCACAGAGAACTATCCCTGGAATTAATGACTGATGCAGGAAGATTTTGCAAAAGTGTCTCTCATGCATTCTAATAGTGGTAAAGAATGTGCAAAATTCATATACCTGTCTAGAACTTTAATTTGACTCTTGCTGTGCCACTTTTAGAATGCAAGTGAGACGGTTTCACGCAATCTTTCTGAGACAGCTTTTCTCTCTGTATGCCAAAAGAAAGTTGGTTGTAATAAGCTCCACCTTTACATTTGGTGCATTCAATACAACACAGTGTAAAAGTGGTGCATTTATTGTGACACAATGTAAAAGTGGCACATTTTAGAACTACCTGATTCTAGTGCACAAGTCGCCGTCAGAACCAAAAGCGTTGCAAATGCTTCATGAATTTTTCACATTGCATTAATAAAGAGGGATTATGGCCAGAAAAGTGACACAGCAGCTTTATTGAATGGGCTTTCCAAAAGAGAGGACAGCAGATCCTTTTTTCCTTCAGACTTTCTCTCCCTCTCTTTTTCTCTTTCTCTCTGGAATTAAGTTAAACCCTATCAATGAACTTCTCTGATGTGCTTCTTTTTTCTATGTTAACTATACAGTTAAAAGAGTCATGTCTGTTTGATAAATACAAAAAACTACCAGTTGATCTTGCCAGAAATCTTGTAAGCTAATAACTCTGTGTGTTCTGCCTGTGCTACACTCCTTTCATTTAAAGTGTTTTCTTTTCTTACATCAGGGGACACAGAGCCATAGTGATAACTATATGGGTTATATCGGACCATCAGGTGTTGGACACTGGCACGCCCCTTAAGGTGTATACTTCCCCCATATAACCCCTCCCATTGCTGGGAGTCCTCAGTTTTTTCGTCAGTGTCTTAGGTGTTGGGTATGAGTAAGGATGTGTTGTACTGAGCTACATGGGCAGTAATCCTTGATGAGAGCCAGCCATCCTGACCGGATCCATTTTGATGTCTTTGTAATGGGCTAAATGAATGGTAAACGGGCCTCGTAATCCAAAAGAAACAAGGTTTTGCTTGCGAACGCTTCTCTTTGAGAGCTGGCCCTGGGATCCAGTACTTTTTGGTAATGAGGCCAATAAAAGTTTACTAGCAGGGTCCTGTCGCAGGTGCAGGATTGTGGAATAACCTGAGTGTTCCCCGGTTCCTGAAAGTTTCCTTTAAGGTCTCAGAGCCTACCGTGAAGGGCGAAGATTGTTTTTTTTTATCTCTGATAAAACCTTGCTGTGAAGATAAGGTAGGGGAGATTTTCTCAGGAATTTCTCCTTCTATGTATTGTGTTGTCATGTCATGTCTGTGTCACCACTGGGGGCTGTATTGAGCACTCAAACCATTCTGACGCTGGAAACAGCAGAAGCTTTCACTCTCCTCTCCTTCAAGCCGGCTCAGACCCTCTGGTAAGAAAAAGGGGGGTCTGGTCCCTTCCTGGGCCCCCAGATTGGCATTTTTTTTCTTGTTTGTATGCCAGACCAGCTGCCTTGTTCTTTTATGAAAAAAAATTTAATATTTTTTTTGGGGGCAGACCGTGGCCGCTCGGAAGAGCAGAGGATTCCCCCCCCCCCTGCCATGCTGCAGGACGCTCGTGCAGGAAAATCAGATCCTTTCTGAAAAGGAGGAGGGGGGCCATATTCCACATGGGGTGTGGCTAACGGCGTCAGACACCTGCCACACGTGCAGGAAGTGTTTCAAGCACTGTGAGAGAAGCTGCTGCCTGGCAGTGGAGGGACAGAGCAGAGAGGTTGGCTGGTCAGGTTTGATGACACAAGCATTTCCCTTTTGACAACATTGTACTGTATTAGCTAGGATATATAGCAGTTATTGTATTGTACTATATTCTAGCAAGTTTTACATTCTTTTGCTGGTAGTGCCTCTGCTTTGTGCTGTAAGCTATGCGTCGCAAAGGGACCTCTAAGGGTTCTAAGGGGTTAATGGTATAAAAAAAGATAAAAACCCTTCCAAAAGAATGTCATCCTCCCCTGAGAGGTATACGGCTAGTCAGATGAGCAGTCAAGGGTAAAACACTTCTGTCCCTGTGTATTTTATACAAAAGGGTTTTTTCTTCTACCATGTTATGATGTCTCTCCATAGTATGACTAAACATAGCAGATTCCCATCCAATCCTCAGGGCCCTTTTTTGCTGAGGTGCAGGAGGCTGGGGATCAGGTAGATCTTGCCAAATATTAGTTATCTTTCCTCTTTGGAAGATCCTAACAAGGAAGGAATAGCCTCACAAGTCAGGTGTTTGTCTACTCCCTTACTTAACTGTTTTGTTGCCTGCAGCACAGGCTCTTGAGGTATTTACCTCTAATAAGGTTCATTTGAACCTCCCCCACCTGGGGATGTTTTGTCCTATTCATGCATAGCTTATGTATTCTGAATGGGAACATTTCTATGAAGAGATGGGGGGTTCCAGCAATTGATGCTGCAATCACCTCAGTGAGCAGAGTCTCACATATCCAGTGGATAATTTACTAATGCTAAAGGATCCAGCAAATTAAGGTTGGAACTTCCTTTTAAAGACAAGATGTATTTTGCAGTTCTTGCTGCAATTTGTGTATCTCAGTTCATTAACCCTTTAGCGTCTGCTCCACCATTTTGGTGGAGCACATTTTGAGTCACGCTAAATCATTGAAAAATATGAACTTCTAAGGGTTAAGATACAGTTTGTGGAGATACCTGAAATTTTGCCTGATCAGCAGGCCCGGCAATGGGCTGGTGTATTTGATGCACTATGTCTCACAGATGCTATGAAAGAATCTATTGTTTAAGCCTTATGACTTATACCTGGACTAGTGCATTCTCGTGGATGAAATCAGCCGAAGCACCATGTGAAAACTCTTAGCCAGTTTGTGTCCCTTCCTGGGGTATGGCTATTTAGAGTGGATAAGTACATCCAAAAGGGTAAAGCTCTTTTTACCAGTAAAAGGAGGTTACAAATACTAATATCACTGAAAAATATATAAAATATTCCTCACTGATCCCAGCGCTCAAAAGAAAGTTAATCAAAAACTAATTGCAAGCTGCTATCATAAAATAAAATCATAAATCACATGGGCATATAGTATACGTCATCCGTTAACCTCTCATAAAATATATACTATATTGACAGTGCTAAATATCCAATAAATTTCAAAAATAAATGTACATAAAAAGATGACAGTCCGTGATTATCAAGGAATCCACCAAAAAAGTTTTCTTGAAAGTCCCAAAAACATGAGTATGAGCTTTCCACTAAAGTGTTCACAAGATGATGTAAAAGAGAAGAAAGTCCATCTCCAAGTCAGAAACACCAGTGCACAGAAACGTCACAATCGGTGACACCCCTTATGGTAACAAACTCACCAGAACTTAAAGGGTTAACAGGCACATCATCACCAATTATTATGTTTGGTTCACCGGATTCTTTATGGAGATGCTTCTCATTATACCCAAAGTCAAACGGTTGTCAACATCAATAGTAGAGGTTCCTTGATCTCCTTACAGCAATACCTTTTCAGATTTACAGTACTCCACTCAAAACGAATTCACATGTAGGAAACGATAAAAAACATATTCCATAGTGCAAACCGTTTTTTTATTTAATACATTTCTCATGCACAGATAAAAACATACGTACACAATTTTAAAATTGTAAAATCATTATCATTAATGTCACTCGCAGTACGGTCAGGTTTGTCTCACTGCAGTCCTGAGCACATAAGATAGTACAAGGTCTCAGCATCCACGGCGGGTCCCGGGTAAATATTCAAATCTTCTCCTCTGCGATGACGTATAGCTGCTTGGTCACGCCCATATGCGTTTCGTCACTACGTCTTCGTCTGTGGGCGCGGCCAAGCAGCGCAGCTCATACGTTTATATACACAGAGGGAGGCGAACCAACATGAAGTCACTCCACCGTCCGCCCCCTCAACTCCCGCGTTAATACCAAATGCGGAAATGCTAGGACACGCCGTGCAAGCCGTCACCATGCCAACGCACCTAACACAACAGTGACTCAGAAGAGCATTTCCTTCTGACAAACTCGTCATCAATACACTGCTGAGTCACCGGGCGCCATTTATAAACCGGGTCGGTCTCCTTACTATCTGAAGTGCCAATCCTCATTCAGCGCAGAATTCAGCGCAGAACTCTGGTGATGTTGTATATGCAGATAACCTACAAAAAAAATTAGTAACACACTAACAGGTCAATACTGCTTTCGATACATTCTATTACATCACCATTCTCTGTGATTTATAGATGTTTTTCAAAAGGAAGGTATATAATGAAATTTACAAAATAACATAAATACCTCATACATTTTAAATAATAAAAATAAAAATACAAATAAAATACAAACAACAAAATAAAATAAAATAAAACAAAAACAAAAAAATAAATAAAAATAAAAATAAAAAACATTTTATAAACAAAGGCCTAGCCGGGGGTTCAATCAGATTTTTATGGATTTTAGGTAACGTATAGATATTAGGAATTCTATTGAAACTTGGAACCAGGAATAATTGTTCTTTTTTTGTTAAAACCCGCATATAGTACCCAAAGTCAACTAGATTTGCCAAATTTTTTTAGTAACGGCAGATATGTCATCTCTCTATACAATTATACAACATGAGGATGCCCTTTTGGCTCTCAATTGGGCATTCTCTCAGAGAGACGACCTGCCATTCATTCAAAAGAAGTTTTTGCGAATGGCTTTAGAATTCTACCTTTCGCACAACTACTTTTGGTATGATGGCAAATTTTACAATCAAAAGAAAGGGGTAGCGATGGGTTCGAAGTTCGCGCCGAGTCTGGCGAACTTATTTATGAGCCAATGGGAGGACATACGTATTTTTGCAGCCCAGAGACGAGAATTACTTTTCTACCAGAGGTATATAGACGATTTATTTTTCATTTGGCAGGGTACTGAAGAATCTTTGAAACTGTTTGCTGACAGTCTGAATAACAATAATAATAACATCAAATTAGACTTCAATTGGAGTAGGGAGTCAATCCATTTTTTGGATGTAACTATAATGAGGGAACGTTAGTGTGTTACTAATTTTTTTTGTAGGTTATCTGCATATACAACATCACCAGAGTTCTGCGCTGAATTCTGCGCTGAATGGGGATTGGCACTTCTGATAGTAAGGAGACCGACCCGGTTTATAAATGGTGCCCGGTGACTCAGCAGCATATTGATGACGAGTTTGTCAGAAGGACCCACCGTGGACGCTGAGACCTTGTACTATCTTATGTGCTCAGGGCTGCGGTGAGACAAACCTGACCGTACTGCGAGTGACATTAATGATAATGATTTTACAATTTTAAAATTGTGTACGTATGTTTTTATCTGTGCATGAGAAATTTATTAAATAAAAAAACGGTTTCACTATGGAATATGTTTTTTATCGTTTCCTACATGTGAATTTGTTTTGAGTGGAGTACTGTAAATCTGAAAAGGTATTGCTGTAAGGAGATCAAGGAACCTCTACTATTGATGTTGACAACCGTTTGGCTTTGGGTATAATGAGAAGCATCTCCATAAACAATCCGGTGAACCAATCATAATAATTGGTGATGATGTGCCTGTTAACCCTTTAAGTTCTGGTGAGTTTGTTACCATAAGGGGTGTCACCGATTGTGAAGTTTCTGTGCACTGGTGTTTCTGACTTGGAGATGGACTTTCTTCTCTTTTACATCATCTTGTGAACACTTTAGTGGAAAGCTCATACTCATGTTTTTGGGACTTTCAAGAAAACTTTTTTGGTGGATTCCTTGATAATCATGGACTGTCAACCTTTTATGTACATTTATTTTTGAAATTTATTGGATATTTAGCGCTGTCAATATAGTATATATTTTATGAAAGGTTAACGGATGACGTATACTATATGCCCATGTGATTTAAGTAAAAGGAGGTTCAAACATTTCTCCTTTAATCGTGCTGCCTCTCCTATGCCTGGGGCATTTGCCTTTAGGCAGTCTCGAAGATCTCAATCGTCAGGTTCAGGGGAAATTCCCCAAGGGCAGCACCAGGATCTTGGGGGCAGAACGCCCATAAGGCAGAATGCTAAAACTTTCTCATGAAGGAGCAACCCCACTTGTTTCTCAAAATCTGGCAGGAACAATGTCAAGAGCAGAGGTATTTCTGAAATGTTTTCTCTAGGATACGACTAGAGTTCCAAGAGCCTGGATGGCTCAGTGGGCTTTTGATCTGAGGGTCCGGGTTTTGGGTCCCTGTTTGGGTGCTGCCTGTGGGGTCCTTGGGCTGCTGATGCGGCAGTCTTTATGCTAGAGTTTCCGTCTCCTCTGAGAATGTTCCTAAGGATCCAGAGAAAAAAGAAGTCTCTCTTTCGGGCCTCTGGATCAGCTGTTATCCCAGTTGGTGATATCAGAGATTCCCTTAGTGGAATAGGGTTTTTTTTGGCTCAAACCTTTTAAGGTTCCAGAAATAAACAGAGGTAAGACCCATTCTAGATCTTGAAGATCTGAATCTTAAACATCCAACCTTTTCATAATTTGATCGGCTGTGTCCATCCTGCAAGGAGGAGAGTTGCATATCTCCATGTGCCAAAGTTTCCCGCTTACTAGTAATTTCTGCGGTTTGAAATATAAAATAATTTTTTCAGTTGTGGCCCTGCCATTCGGCTTAGCCACAGCACCACAAGTGTTCTGAAAGATTCTGGCACCTCCTTTAGCCAGGTTAAGGGCTCAGGGAATAGCGGTCCTAGCCTATTAGAAGATCTACTTTTAATAGATAATTCAGTCTCAGGTCTAAACCAGAGTCTGATCTTAGTCGTAAATATCTGAAATCTCTAGGCTGGATTCTCAATCTAGGAAGATTCTCCTTAAAACCATCAAGGAGATTACAGTACTCGGGGGCTGGTTATAGATACCATACAGAAGAAGGTATTCTTACCCCAGACAAGAATCAGTTCCATTGTAGGATTAATTCAACTTATAAAAACAAAGAGAAAATTCCTTAATTCAGCTGTGCAGAAGATTTTTAGGGGAAATGGTGGCCTCCTTCAAGGCCGTCCCTTACGTGCAGTTTTACTGAAAGACTGCTTCAAGACACCATCCTGTCGGTCTGGAATAAAGAAGATTCAGGCCTTGTTTGTTTCCAATACGCTGGGCTCCCGACTTAGGTCAGAGCCTAAATTGGTGGTAGTTATCCAGCAAAAGGGAAAATCTTTATCCCGGAAGGTGTTAACAACAGATGCCAGCCTTGTAGGCGGGGAGCAGCCCTGGAAGAACATTCTGTCCAGGGGAGATGGTCCAGGTTAGAGGACCTTGCCTATCCCCCTTTTTGGAAGTTTCAGGCAGTACATCTGTCCCTAGAATCTTGGCGGTCAGAATACAGGACTGTACTGACAGGATTTAGTCTGACAAGGCCACGGCGGTGGCTTACATCGATCACCGGGGGGCATGAGAGGTGGTGCAGCCCAAAAAGAGGTGAATAATGTTCTAGCTTTAGCAGAACACAACATTCCTTGCCTATCAGCAATTCTAATTTTTCAGGTGTACTACATGAGACGCCAACATTTATTTCTGGGAGAATGATCTCTTCACTCCAACATCTTCCTTGCAATATGTCAGAAGATGGGGTATTCTGGACATGGACCTATTCGCGTCCAGATTCATTAATAAAGTCGACAACTTTATGTCGAGAACAAGGGGTTTGCTAGAAGGCAGACGCATTTGTTTTCCCATGGGATCAGTTTTCACTGAACTACGCATTTACTCCATTTCTGCTACTTCTGTGCCTTCTCCACAGGATTAAGCAGGAACAAAAGGTGGTGATTCTGGTGGCTCCAGTATTACATCCTACCTTACGGATGAAAAATTTAACAGGTCTGACTCTTGAATCCCACTCTATAAAAGATTGTGGGTGATCTCCTTTGGTAGTGTCTACTTTGATTAATGCCAGGGAGCCACCTTCCAGAATCACTTACTATAGAGTATGGAAGGCATATGTTTCTTGGTGTAGATCCAAGGGATGGCACCCCAGGAAGTTTGTCCCTGCATATGGGATCTGAAATGGAGCTGGTCTTGACTTCTATCAAAAGCCAGATCCAGGCCTTGTCTGTATCTTTTCCTTTGGTCTCTTGCTTCCCACTCTTGGTGTGTAGCTTATTCAGGGGGTAACATTTTACATCAGGGGGTTTATTCCCCCTATCAAGGCACATCAGGGGGATAACATCAGGGGGTTTATCCCCCCTATCAAGGCACTTCTAAATCCTTGGAATTTAAGATTGGTCTTGTTGGCTTTGTTGAATCAGCCGTTCAAACCATACGAGAAATTCCCTTGGTTCTTTGATAAGAAAGATAATCTTTTCTGCTAGAAGAGTATCGGAACTAATGGCTCTGTCTTGTAAGAGCCATATTTCATCATGAATAAGGATGAGGTGGTCTTATGTCCCCATCCTGAATTCTTACCAAGAGTGGTAACAGGTTTTCATTTAAACCAAGATATTATTCTTCCTTCCTTTTCCCCAGAGCCTTAATCTGGGGAAGAGAAAGCACTACATTCTCTTGATGTAGTAAGAGCGATCAGAGTCTATTTAAGGGCGACCACTCAGGTTCACAAAACGGAGGTTTTGTTTCTACTGCCAGATGGTCCAAGATGTGGACAAGCAGTGTCAAGATCCACTGTTTTCCAAATGGATTTGTCAAGTGATTATTCAAGCTTCAGCTTAAAGAAGTAAATTCTTCGGGGGCGTGGCTACCGCACTTGTGGATGGACGTGTGAATCAATAGCTCCGCACCACCGAGAGCCTACATCGCATACCGGGACGGTTAGATAAGCTCAGACTGGCATCGCCGGGCGTCGGAACCCCCACTCTTCACAGCGAGATGACCCGCAAACATAAGGGTTTGCCGCAACTTAAAAAATTGCCTCAGTTCTTCCCGAGGAATCCCCGAGGCCTAATCCAAGATAGCGCGGGCGAATCCTCCCCTTCGGCTTCCAGCGGCTCCGGATCGGCGGCGTCCAGCCCAGGAGTGAACAAACGATCGTTGAATAGATCGCTGGAGGCGTCTACCCCTCTGTCCCTCAGCCCAGCGAAATCCAAGCCGCGGATGGCGGATCCTCTCAGCGTGGAACAGGTTAGTGGAGACGGTGAACAATTAGAGGACACTAGGGAAATTACAGACACCATAGACTCATTTCCCACATCCAACCAACCTGTGTCCGATACCACGCTTAAAGACATGCTGGTCTCACTGCGTAGCACCATCCACGCGGATATTATGGACTGCATGAGGGGGTTCAAGGCAGACATCACTGCAGTGGGGGCCCGCATCGACCATGTCGAACACAAAATGGGGGAATTCGCGACCACCATAAACTCGGTGGTGGACGCACATAACAGCCAATCGGATGAAGTGGAATGGCTTAAAACGAAAGTCGCAGACCTAGAGGACAGATCTAGATGAAATAATCTCAAGCTGAGAGGTGTCCCTGAACTGATCCTACCAGGCCAATTACTGCAGTACGCCCAAGAATTGTTGGGAGCCTACCTCCCAGACCTATCGGTCTCCGACTTGGCCATAGACAGAATCCATTGCCTGCCAAAGCCACCACATATCCCGGACAACGTCCCCAGAGATGTTCTCATGAGGGTCAATTTTTTTCAAGTAAAGGAGAAGTTTGCTTCAGCTTTTCGGACCACTAAACAACCGCCGGAACGGTACGCCAGTCTGCAGGTATTCGCTTACTTGTCGCAACACACAATGCAGAAAAGGAAAGCACTACTGCCCATTACCAAATCCCTCCGCAATCATGCTATTTTATACAGATGGGGATATCCATGTAAACTTTCCATATCTAGAGAGGGCCAAACGACAGTCATTGACAACCTTGAGGATGGTTTGGACTTACTTAGGCTTTGGGATATCCTCCCTGCCCAAACAGAAGTCACTTCAACCCCTCTGACCAAGCCGCCAATGCATGATACTTGGCAAGTAGTGTCGCGCAAGAAAAAAGCTGCAAATCGCAATGTTTAAGTTCTGGTATTCGTTTTCATTTAAGTTTCCACTTTGTTACACGTTTTATTATGCTCTCGGTGTTGGCTCGCTGAACTTTGTGAGCTCTTTGTCCCCCTGCTAGTTTCATGTTAGGCAGGATACCTGCCCACAGATTCTCAAGTGAATCGTCCTTTTTATACATGTGGCCCAAGCCACAGCTTCGGCACTGTTTTTCTCCTTGTTACTCTTCCTTTTTTTGCATTTTTTTCTGCTCTCTCTTTTTCTGGACTTACCCCCGTCTTTCATGTCCTCCCTTCCCTCACACTTCCTGTATCCCTGGAAGCCACCACATTTCTACCCGAGATTGAATCTGTGATCTCAAGGCCTTGCTGCCCAGGAAAATGCTACAAGTTGAGCTTGCACGCCCGTGCTCAATTGGAGACGCTCCCAGGACAGCGGGGGTGCGCTGGCCTACATTTACCTCATCTTATACTGACTCACGATGCTGAACTTTGTTTCATTCAATGTACACGGTTTGAATCATCCGGCAAAGAGGGCTTCTGCATGGAATGAGGCTCTGAAGCTCCGTGCAGATGTGCTTTGCCTTCAAGAATCACACTTCCTTGCTTCTGATCCACCACCATTTCGTAACAAGCATTTCCCACATCTCTTCTGTGCCTCTGCTGCCCATAAACGTAAAGGTGTCCTGATCGCTATTAGAGACACGGTTGCCTTTTCCCACATCCATACTGTATCGGACCCAGAGGGCAGGTACCTTATTGTGGTAGGTTCGCTCAACTCAAAAATCTATACTATTGTTTGCCTGTAAGCCCCAAATTCCCATCAGATAAGGTTTTTTCAACGTCTACTCAAGAGAGTCAAGGACATTCGTAAAGGAGCTTTGATATTGTGTGGGGACTATAACATCACCGCTGACTACACTATGGATACTACTACTAGATCTCGTAGACCCCTTCCCTCATTACAACGTTTACTTCATGAGGAGGGACTGTACGACATCTGGAGATGCCAGCACTCTAATGAGAGAGACTATTCGTTTCACTCTTCCAGGCACAATACTTATTCAAGTATCAATATGATAATTGTGGATAAATTCTTGCTCCAGGCGGTGTCTTCCTCCGTTATCCACAGCATTTCTTAGTCTGATCATGCCCCGGTCTCTGCTGTGGTGGCGGAGGGGGACAACCGCCCTGTGTCGGGTGTTTGGAGAGCGAATACTGAGGTGTTTGGGTCCCCAACCCTTATGGGAGAAATTACTAACAGCCTTAAGGAGTTTTTCCGATTTAACACTAATTCGGTAGGTGATCCTATGGTTCTCTGGTGTGCGCACAAAGCCTTTGTGAGGAGTTTGTTGCTACAGGCTAGCATTAGACTTAGAAAAGCAAGATCTCTAAAACTGGATGGTCTCCAGAGGCCGCGTACACACGGGCGGACTGTTCGCCCAACTTTGTCCGCTGAACAGTGTTTCAGCGGACAGTCCGCTCGTGTGTGGGCTTCAGCGGACAGTTTCAGCAGACAGTCTGATGAACAAAGTTTTTCGGAATTTCCATAAGACTGTCCGCTGAAACTTGGTTTGAGCGGACAGTCCGCTCGTGTGTAGGCTTGTTCGATAAACTAAGTCTCGCGCATGCTCAGAAAGGATTTACACGCCGAAGGTTGCATTGCAGTGTATTGGACTTCGAATCTCTCGTCCCGTCGTACGTGCCGTTCACGTCATCACGCAAGTTTTCAGCGGACTGTTCGTTCGTCGTGTGTGGTCAAGTCCGTTCATGCTAATTTTGAACGGACTGTTTGTCAAACTGTTTGACGAACCTAGTTGGGCGGACAGTCCGCCCGTGTGTACGCGGCCTAAGAGATATTAAACTATTAGATACACAAAATAAAATAACTCCATGCCCTATAAGGGCGCGCAAAATAGACGCACTCCGGTCCAAACTGAGACTCTTATTGCTAGAAAACCACACCAAAACCCTAGCTTATTTTAAATTGATGCACTACTCGGCGGGTAATAGGGCAGGTAGACATCTAGCACGCCGCTTGAAAGAACATAGAGCTCGAACTACCATCCCCTATTTACTTAACCCCACAGATAAAAGTAAGATATACAACCCTAAAAATATAGCGGACTCTTTCGCCCAATACTATTCCTCCCTTTACAATATCACCTTAGACCCCAAGACCTCTCAGCCCACTGTAGATGATATTCAAAAATTTCTAGATGGAGTTTCACTTCCAAGGCTCTCTGAAGATCAACTTCTGAGTCTCAATGCCCCAATATCACAGACATAGATCCAGAGAGTCATTGGATCCCTGCCGTTGGGCAAGTCCCCAGGTCCTGATGGCCTCCCAGGTGAATGTTACCGTAAATTTGCTGAAATTTTATCCCCTACCTTACAGGATGTTTTTGCCCAGGCGACTGCTTCCTCCCTATTCCCCCCTGAGATGCTTAGCGCCTATATTGTCACTATCCCTAAGCCGGGCAAGTCCTCAGATACACCGCCTAACTTTCGCCCAATCTCACTTTTAAATACTGATGTGAAAATGTATGCAAAAATTCTAGCCCAAAGACTACTCCCTATACTCCCCACACTTATTAACCCAGACCAGTCGGGGTTTACCCTGGGCCGACAGGCATCTGATGCCACTAGAAGGGTGATAGATATCGTGTGTTATGCAAGGGTCTGTCGGACGCCTTCTCTGCTCCTCTCCTTGGACGCGGAGAAGGCGTTCGACAGAATACACTGGGGCTATATGCGGTCCACTCTCGCTAGCTTTGGATTCGGGGGTCCTATCCTGTCTGCTATACTGTCCCTATACTCAACTCCTTCAGCAAGGGTATATACATCTAATATTCTCTCCGAGTCCTTTGATATAACTAACGGTACAAGACAAGGGTGCCTCCTGTCTCCCTCTATCTTTAATTTGCTAATAGAACCCTTGGCTGAGAGGATCAGGGCCCACCCGGACATTCAGGGATTTTCTTTCCAAGATAAACAACATAAAATAAACCTCTTCGCAGACGATATCATCTTATTTCTCACTTCCCCAGTAACATCTTTACGACATACCCAATCTCTATTAGATCAATTTAGTAAAATCTCCTATTATAAAGTTAATGCTTCTAAATCTCTTATACTCCCTCTAGTTATCCCACAGGAGCTCCATTCTAAATTGCAAACACTCTACCCATACTCGTGGAAATCAGATAGCATAACTTACTTAGGACTTCAGATAACGTCAGACCCTAACAAACTAGCAGATATAAACTATTCCATGCTACTCCAAAAATTAACCTCAGAGACTAAGCGTATCGCTAAAACCGAATTGACTTGGTCGGGACGCCTAGCCTCTTTTAAAATGCTCCTGCTCCCGCAGATTCTTTATGTATTTCGCACCCTCCCCATACCACTTAAAGCCACTCATCTTAAGTCGCTCAACACCCTTCTGCAGAGTTACATATGGCGTGCACAAAAACCAAGGTGCTCAAAAACTCTCCTAATTAAAAATAGGTAGGTAAAAAAGGAGGTATGGGCCACATTGAGTTACAGGATTACTTTAGGGCGAGCCTGCTCACTCAACTTAAGACTTGGTTGGATGTGCAGTCATCTTCCCCTTGGCGTGACATCGAACAATACATGTCTACGATAAAAGACCTCCCTGCTCTCTTGTGGCTTGACCGCTGGAGTCCCTTCCCTTTAAGACAACTACCTCTTACACTACAAGCTTCTCTTTGGGCATGGAGGGGCCTCCCGCGGGCTGGCACACTGGAGTTGGGGATGATAGCGGTCCCCCTAGGGATTGAGCTGCTCACTAGGGCGATTCCTAACCTCAATCTCCAAAGCTGGCAACTCAAGGGCATCACCCTAATATCTGACATATTTGCTGGGGGACAGATTAAAGATTTCAAGGTACTTCAAGCTGAATACGGTCTTGGGCAGAGTGAGATCTATAGATTTGGTCAAATATCCCATTTCCTGCGTTCACTACCAGTGCACCTTATATACCTGAACCAAGATGTTTGGAAATTCTATATGAGTAAGAACGCAAAGGTAAGGGGTGTCTCTCTCTTCTATGGCCTCCTCCAGCACAAGAACGTGTTTATTAGATCCTCCCCATATTTGAAGTGGGAAGGAGACTTGGGGAAATCTTAAGCCGCGTACACACGGGGCGGACTGTCTGGCCAACTTAGACCGTCAGACAATCCGACGGACAGTCCGTCATACTTTCGAATGAACGGACTTGCCCACACACACCACTTTTTGAGCGGACTAATACGGCGTACTAAGTCCGCCATACTATCCGCCGTACTTTTGAAATGAACGGACTCGCCCACACACGCGGAGGAAAGTCCGCTCATTTCGAGCGCGTCTCCAGGTAGGCGGGGCCCGCGAAGGAGACGTCGCTGACGCCGCCTGGAATGGACTTAAAGGGGAACCCCAACGCCGAAAAAAATCGGCGTGGGGGTCCCCCCAAGTCCACAACAGACCCTTGTCCGAGCACGCTACCCGGTCGGCCAGGAAAGGGGGGCGAGCGAGCGCCCCCCCCCCTCCTGAGCCGTACCAGGCCGCGTGCCCTCAACATGGGGGGGTGCCTTGGGGAAGAGGGGGCCGCGCGCCCCCCCACCCCAAAGCACCTCGTCCCCATGTTGATGAGGACAAGGGCCTCTTCCCGACAACCCTGGCCGTTGGTTGTCGGGGTCTGCGGGCGGGGGGCTTATCGGAATCCGGGGGCCCCCTTATTAAATACCGGCCCCCCACCCTATGTGAATGAGTATGGGGTACAATGTACCCCTACCCATTCACCTATAAAATAAAAGTACAAAAAAAACACAACACACGAGATAAAATACTTTATTGCACAGCTCCGGGTCTTCCGTCTTCGGGGGTCTTCTCGCCGGACTCCTCCGCTATCTACTTGTAGCTCTTTTGCTAGCGGAGGAGTCCGGCTTTCTTCCTCGCCGCCGGCCTCTTCTCCCGACTTCGGGGGTCTTGTCCCCCTCTTCGGTTCTTTTGCCGGGCCACCGCGCCTTCTTATAGCTCTTTTACAGGCGGTGGCCCGGTCTTCTGTCGCCGCCGTCGCTGCCGTCGCCGCCGCCTTCCATTCTTCTTCTTCTTCTTCTTCTTCTTCTCCAGGAGATGTTGCCTCGACGATCTCTACGGCCGGAATGCCAGGGACGCACTGCGTGGCCACTTATATAGGGACAAGGGGCGGTGTCACATGGCTTTATGTCACATGGGTTGGTGTCACATGGTGACCCCGCCCCCTTACGATGTCATAGTCCCCATGTGACATCAACCCATGTGACCAACCCATGTGACATAAAGCCATGTGACACCGCCCCTTGTCCCTATATAAGTGGCCGCGCAGTGCGTCCCTGGCATTCCGGCCGGAGAGATCGTCGAGGCAACATCTCCTGGAGAAGAAGAAGAAGAAGAAGAAGAACGGAAGGCGGCGGCGACGGCGACAGAAGACCGGGCCACCGCCTGTAAAAGAGCTATAAGAAGGCGCGGTGGCACGGCAGAAGAACCGAAGAGGGGGACAAGACCCCCGAAGTTGGGAGAAGAGGCCGGCGGTGAGGAAGAAAGCCGGACTCCTCCGCTAGCAAAAGAGCTACAAGAAGATAGCGGAGGAGTCCGGCGAGAAGACCCCCGAAGACGGAAGACCCCCGGAGCTGTGCAATAAAGTATTTTATCTCGTGTGTTGTGTTTTTTTTTGTACTTTTATTTTACAGGTGAATGGGTAGGGGTACATTGTACCCCATACTCATTCACATAGGGTGGGGGGCCGGTATCTGGGGGCCCCCTTATTAAAGGGGGCTCCTGGATTCCGATAAGCCCCCCGCCTGCAGACCCCGACAACCAACGGCCAGGGTTGTCGGGAAGAGGCCCTTGTCCTCATCAACATGGGGACAAGGTGCTTTGGGGTGGGGGGGCCGCACGGCCCCCCCTTCCCCAAGGCACCCCCCCATGTTGAGGGCACGCGGCCTGGTACGGCTCAGGAGGGGGGCGCTCGCTCGCCCCCCTTTCCTGGCCGGCCGGGTAGCGTGCTCGGCAAGGGTCTGTTGTGGACTTGGGGGGGACCCCACGACGATTTTTTTCGGCGTTGGGGTTCCCCTTTAAGTCCATACCAGGCGGCGGGGGCAGCGATGTCTCCTTCGCGGGCCCCGCCTAACTGGATACCCGCTCGAAATGAGCGGACTTTTCTCCGGGCGGGAAAAGTCCGCTCATTTCAAAAGTACGGCGGACTGGCACACACACGGGCGGATTGTCCGCCGAAATGCGAGTCCGACGGACAGTATTACGGAAATTCCGAAATACTTAGTCCGCCAGACTGCACGCTGAAAAAGTCCGCTAAAGCCCACACACGAGCGGACTGTCCGCTGAAATGTGTTTCGGCGGACTAAGTAGGCCAGACAGTCCGCCCGTGTGTACGCGGCTTTACACATCAAAACAATGGCAATTAGCTGTTAACTCAATTTACAAAGCCTCCAAATGCGTAAATCATTGGGAGCTACACCAAAAAATAACCCTAAGATGGTACCTTACGCCATACCGGCTGTCTAAATTTTCCGATGGGCACTCTAATCTGTGCTGGAGGGGCTGTGGAGGTGTAGGTACCCTTAAACACATATTTTGGTCCTGTAGACACTTGACCAGTTTCTGGAATAGTATATTCAGACTGATCTCCTCCATAACGGGTATCATATCATCCTCTGAGCCTGGGTTGGGCCTACTTAACCTGGGAATAGAGCTCTTCCCTCCCCAATATCGTACGATTGTTACGCACATTCTACTAGCTGTTAGATCACTAATTACTAAAAAATGGAAGTCTGCTGAAGTACCGAATCTCTCAGAAGTAATTGTAATTGTTAAAACCAACTGTGTATTTGAAACCCAATTGCTTCAAAGGTTAAATAATGGTATGGCACGAGCTAATGTGTGGAAAGCGTGGAAAGCTCAATTCCACCAATAAGCCTCAATAGCTACAGCAGATTTGGTAATCCAGGTCCATCTCACTCTCTGGAACCCTCTTACCCTTATCCTCCCTTCCCTCCTTTCTTCTTTTCTATCTCTGTTTCCCCTATCTGTGGATTAGTTGCTTCCCTTTATTTCTTTCACTCCAGGTAATTTATAGCATGAACCAGCTCGATAGTTACTACCTGACCCACTTTCCCTTTCCCTTTCTCCTTATTCCTCTTTCTTCTTGGTATCCCTCTAACTCAAGTGATGGTACGTTGTTGAAAACTGTCTTGATGTTATAGCATTTAATACAACGTCTTGGAAAGAGTATTGATGTCGAACCTGAACTAGAGTGGATGCATAAATGGTGTACCTTCTTTTTCTATTATTGTATGGTCTAACTTGATAACCACACCTTGTATTACTGTATATGATTTCTCTTGCCTTCTTTCTATAATGGAAAATGTATGTTCATGCTTTTGAAAATCCCAATAAAAATATTTGGAAAAAAAAAAGAAATAAATTCTTCCTTCTCATATTAAGAGCACACTCATTCAGGGCGATTAGTGCCTCTTGGGTGGTGGATCATCGGGCCTCTAGGGCTCGGATCTGTAAGGCCGCAACTTGGTCTTCAGTTCATACGTTTATCTGATTTTATCAACTTGATATGAAAGGTCATGAGGATATTGCCTTTGGGCACAGTATACTGCAGGCTGCCGTATGAGTCCTCTGGCCTCCTGTTTTTTGTTCTGTCTCCCCCCTTCAGTTGCCATTGCTATGGGACATCCCATATAGTTATTACTATGGCTTTGTGTCCCCTGATGTAAGAAAATAAAATAGGATTTTTTAAAACAGCTTACCTGTAAAATCCTTTTCTTTGATGTACATCAGGGGATACAGAAGTCCCTCCCTTCTTCTTATACACTTATATTGCTTGGCTACAAAACTGAGGACTCCCAGCAATGGGAGGGGTTATATGGGGGAATACACGCCTTAATGGACGTGCTAGTGTCCAGCACCTGATGGTCCGATATAACCCATATAGTTATTACTATGGCTTTGTGTCCCCTGATGTACATCAAAGAAAAAGATTTTATAGGTAAGCTGTTTTAAAAATCCTATTTTTTGCTATTTATGTAGCCTACAAAACACCTCCTCCTATGTTAGGGAGAACAGAAATCTTCTTCTCCATTGGTAGGGTATGGTAAGTGAGCACTGTCACCCTAGAACAATAAGCCATGGTTCCCACCAGTGCAGCTTTGAAATTGAACTACTTTAATGCAATTTCAAAGCCGCAGATTGTAAGTTTCTTTAACAGAAGTCTATGCAAGTCGTAATGCATTGGCAAACATGAGTTACAACAATTTGAGTGGCTCTATTGCCGGAAATGGGGTGCAACTTGTAATGTGATTTAGAACTGTCAAATTGCATGACAAATTGCACCAGTGTGAACGAGGGCTAAATATGCTTTGATTAGGATTGCTACTGTAGGTGGAAATAAAGGAACAAGGCCCTCAAAAATAAATGCAGCCACCACATTTAAGAATGAGTATGCTGCAATATATGACATGTTTGTTTGGTTTAGATATGTTTCACAATACATACAGCCTCATTTCATTTGACTTCATGTATGTGTTTATATTTTTGAAAAAGGCAGGTTGGAATAACCTAGAAAATACATGAGCAGGATTCAAAAGCTCCCGCTGCTGCCTAGATATAAAAATACATTTTTTTTTTAATATGTGCATTATTTCACATTTACCCGACTTGTGACACTGTCATTTATAAAATTGCTATACATTCCATTTAACAGACATATTGTGAATATAAAACATTAAAGCTCTCCAATTTTTTTAGATTTAAAGCATGCATTGAGGTATTTTGCTGGGACAGTTACAGGATTCATTTATTTTTAATTAATGGACTCTATATCCACACTGATGCTATAAAAGGCAAGCCAAATAAGAATGCATCTGTGAACTGCCAAATTAAACAATTCAATACAATAAAACTTTGAGTATAAATGATCTAGAACCAGTGGTACAAAGAAGACTTTTTGTGGGCTGTGAAACCAGCCTTGCAGTGCAATTTATGCACTAGTCAGTTTTTTAGCCTTTGAATCCTGGCCGGAGCTTTAACTGTTTCATAAAAGCAAGGAACAGATACTTTGATAGATAGACTCCTCTGTGCTTAGCATTCTTTCTTTTGATGTACTGTAGTGGCTTCTAACCATTTAACGACAACAAAACCATCTTATGATCTAAAGACAGTTGACTCATGGGCAGACAATTCCAACTGTGCTTTGGAATTTATGATGAGTCACTGTTAGTTCATATACAATGACAAAATAAAGGACAACATTTTACAAAAAGTTGACATGTATCTGTTTCTATTTTTTTCTCTTTTCTTTATACAGAATCCTCTCCACCTGCAGCTTAGTGTTGAAAATTCTCTAACTTCAAATGCTGATGTGACTTTCTCTATTCTGACCATGAACAACTGGTATAATTATAGCATACTGCTGTGCCAAGAAGACTGGAATATAACAGATTTCCTTACCTTAACGCAAAATAATTCCAGATTTCACCTTGGATCAATCATAAATATCACAGTAAATTTAACCATGACAAATTACATGTTAAGCTACCTACAGTTGAATTTGGAGAGTGTTAAGGACACTACATCTACAATTGTCATGTTTGGGTGTGATATGGAAGATACAAGACGAATTTTTGAAGCTGCGGCTCATTATGGAATAGGCTTACCAGAGTTTTATTGGATTTTTGGAGACTCTCAAAATGTTGATGAATTAAGGACTGAAGGATTGCCCTTGGGACTGATTGCTCATGGAACAACCACAGCTTCTTTTTTTGAGCACTACGTGCAAGATGCAATGGAGTTAATAGCTAGAGCTGTTGCCACAGCTACAATGGATCAGCCAGAATTGGCACTTGTTCCCAGTACAATGAATTGCATGGGAAGAGATTCTCAAAATCTCACTTCTGGAGAATATTTATCCAGGTTTGTTGTAACTGTTAATACTTGGTGTTAGACACTATAGAGTAGGCATATTTATATAGTGTACTGGTATGGTAAACATCTTCTGAGGATTTTACAAAGTAAATATTATATTTTAATCAAATATTTCCACAAACAAAACTTAGAATTACATTCAACTTCAATATAATATGTTTGGTTGACAATTAGTTTCACGTTTTAGGTGTATGGCCTGTATAAACATATTGTATAATCTGTACTCTACAGTAAACATACAGTAAACATACACAGCTATCCAACTCGTGGCTCTGACCTACATGACAATTTAAGGCTCCTAAAGGAAGGGGAACTTTTTTATTAAATTAATTGTACATTTTGTCAATTAATTATTTTATTCAAATGATTGTACAAAGTGAAGAAAGGGAAGCTGTATACAATTACAGCCACCATAGTGCTAGGCACTGCTACTACTACATGTGTTTTAGAGTGTATGTACAGTGAAAACATTTTTGGTTTGGATACAATAAGATTGCATTAGAATCCTTATTGAGTTTTGCTGCTATCTGGGACCCCATTAAAGGGATTTCTTTTCACTTCCTGATCTGCTGACAATGTTGTCACTGGACAAAATGTAAAGATACATTTCTGAAGGCAACACTGATTTTTTTTGTTTATTAGGGAAAGGCTAGAACCCCTGGCTGCTTTTTATTGCTATCTGGTGGGAGTGAGAGAACGTTTCTTTAAAGTGGAACTTCACTCTTATTGTGAAGTTCTCTCCTCTCCACTCCTCCTCACCTCATCCCCACATAAAGCTCACTTTTTTATCTTTTTGTTTGTTTACTACTTTAAAAAAAAAGGTTCTGTCCTGCCCTCTAACTCCCCTAGGCGAATTATGGGCGGTATGCCTGCTAGGCATTGTGCTTCATAGAGAAAGAAGGAGGGGGCCAAAGCTCGTCGGCTTAACCCCGGAAGTGCTGGTGGATATCAGGATGACATCACATGGCAAGATAGTGGCACGGGTGAGTATCTGAAACATTCAGTACCCACCACAAGTTATGCAGAGGTTTAAAAAAAATGGGAAGGGGGTAGCCTTAAGAACCACTTTACTAGAGTTCTGGATAGTTGTAAAACCCAACAGTAGTTCTAATCCTTTCCAACCTTATTCAAAGCAAAAAAAATGTTTTTGTCTTACTATTTAATGTCATTAATACTAAACTAATAAACATTATAAATGCTGCCGTGCTGTAATTATTACAATTTGTATCCTTTTTTAAAATAAAATACTAGTGGTAATATGTCGGCATTAGGGAGAATCAAGAGTTGCATGTGATGTAACTGAGAATTTAGGAACCTCTAACTTTATTGAGATTTATTGTGATTTTTACTAACATGTTCAGCTGGCAGGGTGGTAAACCAATTTAAAATAGAAAAGTACTATAGCATCCATATATTTTAAGACAAATTGAAGGAACACTGTGTGGGGGGATTTATTAAAAATTGAGAACTTAGAATCTGGTGCAGCTGTTCATGGTAGCCAATCAGCTTCTAACTTCAGCTTGTTTAATTAAGGTTTGACAATAAGGCTAGGTTCACACCGTAGCGATGCGGGAACACCGCGAATCCGCGGCATTTTCCCGCATCGCATGCCTCCCGCCGGCAGTTCACATTGCCCTATGCGGACTGCTGGGAGTGTCAATGAAATCTTAATGACACCCCCAGATCAGTCCGCATATCGCAGTGCGATCTGCAAACTCGGAACAGAAATCGGATCGCATGGTGTGAACACCCATGCGATCCGATTCTGCTGCGGACCAAAAAAAGGGTCCTGTGCGAGTTTGCGACGGGTGCGATGCGAATTCAGCCATACTATCTGTATGGCTGAACTCGAATCGCTACAGAGATCGGATGTGATTTGCACTGCAGTGCGGTGCGAATCACATCCGGGTCTCCCACCCGCAGCGGTGTGAACCCAGCCTAAAACCTAGAAGGTGATTGGTTTTTGTGCACAGCTGCACCAGATTTTGCATGCTTGCCGTTTTAGTAAATTTCCCCCTGTGTATCTGTTTGAATTATCATATTCCCATTATAGCAGAATTTTTTTTAGCTGATGACAAATTTGGCCTTAAACAGAGTACAGAGCTAAGGGTAATACAATAAAAAAACATATTTTGCTTGTTATTAAAGTGCATGAATTAACCAAATTATTATAATTTTAATGATCTATGTTTATTTAACAGGTTTTTGGTAACTACAACATTTAGTGGACTTAGTGGTCATATCAAGGTTAAGGATTCTTCTGTTATCAACTCAGAAAATCATTACTTCATATGGAACTTACAGCATGACCCCATAGGTAATCCAATGTGGACACGACTAGGAAGCTGGCAGAATGAAAAAATAATCATGGATTATGGGTTGTGGCCAGACCAAGCACAAAGACACAGAAGTCATTTCCAACAACCACCTCGACTGCACCTAAGAGTTGTAACCTTGATTGAGCCACCCTTTGTGTTCACGAGAAATGTAGATGATGATGGTCAATGTCCTGCTGGACAACTTTGCTTAGATCCCATGACAAATGATTCTACGGTACTAGACAGTCTATTTGAAAGTCTACAAGGTGGGAATGATACTGTGCCTATTGAATACAAAAAGTGTTGCTATGGTTATTGCATTGACCTCTTAGAAAAACTGTCAGAAGACATGAACTTTGACTTTGACTTGTATATTGTCGGTGATGGAAAATATGGAGCTTTTAAAAGTGGTCATTGGACTGGACTTGTTGGAGACCTTCTCAGTGGTGCTGCCCATATGGCTGTAACCTCCTTTAGCATTAATACTGCCAGAAGTCAAGTCATTGACTTTACAAGTCCATTCTTTTCAACAAGTCTGGGTATTTTAGTAAGGACTAAAGATACAGCAGCTCCAATTGGGGCCTTTATGTGGCCACTTCATTGGACAATGTGGCTTGGAATATTTGTATCACTACATGTTACTGCAATATTCTTAACGTTATATGAATGGAAAAGCCCTTTTGGCATGACACCGAATGGCAGAAACAGAAGCAAAGTATTTTCCTTTTCTTCAGCATTAAATGTGTGTTATGCCATACTGTTTGGCAGGACAGCTGCTATCAAAACTCCCAAGTGCTGGACTGGAAGGTTTTTGATGAACCTCTGGGCTATATTTTGCTTATTCTGTTTGTCAACATATACTGCTAATTTGGCAGCTGTCATGGTAGGGGAAAAGATTTACGAGGAGCTATCTGGAATACATGATCCTAAGGTAGGTCATACTTAATCTACATTTTAATATTTATAGTTAGTTTGAATCTCTGTATCTTTTATAGTGTTTTGCTTGGCAACTATGATTGGATTCTCTGGTTTATCATGAAAAATAATATTTATTTTCTTATTGTTTTGTGTCTTGATTGCTGTAACCTTTCCAAAAATTGTTATTTCTCTCAGCAGACTAAGAAAATGTGAGGAGGTAATAGTAAAGGACATATATAACTAGTTTACAAAATTATAGGTTGATTAAGTAAAGGGCATCTAATTTTGTTCAATGGAAGATACGGTAATCTTCACCTCAAACATTTAACTTTGAGGAAAAATGAAAGCATTTCCCCTCACTTTATGTTTGAAATAAGCAAGTTTTTATGAGGTAGAGGAAAACATGCTTTACTAAATCACTCCTATATGAAACTATTTGCATGTATGTTATACCACATAACAGCTGTCTAATGTGTATTTTTAAACTGGGGTTTTCAATTATCCAAGTAACAACATCAGGAAATAAAGATGATCTTGGACATAATCCTACATTTTCAGTAGACGTAAACATGACAGTTTATAGTCTCCATCAAAAGCCTGTGTAACAGGTTAGTAATAAAATTTGGGAGAAAGAAAAATGCATTGTTATCCTATAACAGTAAGTTTTTGAACGAAGATTTTCATGGCAGATTTCCCAGGTATTATTTTTATAAAAACGTGCTATTTAAAAATATTGAAAGCTACTTTTAAAATTACATTAAGTTAAGAAAGCATCCAAAGAATCTTGAAAAAGCCTATGCTCTGCGTGACTATAGTCGCTTAGGCTTTACACATTTCCATGCCTCTAGCAGCCCTTAAAGTTTTCGATACATGACTTATCTATATTCACTTGGATCTAAAATGGTATATGCTTAATTCTCTATGCCATTGGCTCTCTTAAAGCATTCAAAGAGCTTGTGCTAGCATATAATCTTCCCTCTACAGAATGATATACATATTTGCAAATATCCCACTTCTTGTCCAAGCAGCCAAGTGAGGCACTATATATTCCTATATCAGCGTTACAGGTCT
Organism: Lithobates pipiens; assembly: GCF_037356315.1. Classification (NCBI taxonomy): domain Eukaryota; kingdom Metazoa; phylum Chordata; class Amphibia; order Anura; family Ranidae; genus Lithobates; species Lithobates pipiens. Next base: position 92,634,942 of record NW_027507718.1, read on the forward strand.
ACAGCTTGCCTATTCCTCACTTGAGAGAAATATCACTATTCTATAACATATTTTAGAGAAAATCAACCTTTTGCAAATCTCCACATTTTGTTAAATGGGAGATAAATCTTAACAAGCCTAATCAATAGGCAAGTGCATTTCAGTCACTCTCCACAGCTACATGCTGTGTTACCTGTGGGAACTAATGCAAAAACGGGCACTAAGATGGTATCTGACCCTATACAGAATTGCTAGATTCTCTTCAGGCCACAGTCCTTTATGTTGGAGAGGTTTTGGACACACAGGTACTTTATTACATATACTATGGACCTGTAAAAGTGCTAATAGCTAGTGGCACAAAGTCTTTCAGTTGATCTCAGAGGTAACAGTATTCTTGACAGCACCCATAATAAAGAAAAGGGATGGTCATCACTCAGGATTACAACCAAAAAATAGTATTCCTTAATTGAAAAGACATGTCCAATACTGTAAAAACAGCCTACACGTTTTGGATATTATTCCTTAGTCATGGATACATAACATCCAGCGTAAGCTGTTTTTACAGCATTGTACAAGTCTTTTCAATAAAGGAATACTATTTTGTGGATGTCATCATGAGTGAAGACCATCCCTTTTCTTATTATGGTACATTGCAGGTGTTGGCAGCCTCAAGCTCTGAGCACTGGGTGGTGCTGTTACGAGGGAAGGTTGTAGCGCCTCAACACCTGTTTTCTCTTGACAGCACCCAATTTTTTTCTAGCTATCCTAAACTTTAAGATTAACAGTTTTGCAGTTTGCTCCTAATTTATTGGAAGTCCCAGATTTTTTCCAAACACACTTTACCTATAAAAGAATACTAGTCCCTCACAAAGATAAAACTGCTATGTTCGATAGTCTTTGGAAGCCGTGATCCAGGAAAAATGTCTCCAAGCAAGTCTGAGGGGAGGTCACTGATATAAGGGGGGAGTGAATGCAATAATGTAAGCGGGCACTGATATAAAAGTTTCCCCCTTATATCAGTAACCCCACCGCCTTACTTTAGTGTATTCTTTCTGTGGAAGGTGGTCTCTGGTCACCAGAGTCCTCCTTACATTCCCAGAGTCCCTGGTGTCCCCCTTGACGATTGACTACTTCTACCACTTTTAACTGGAATTTGCTAGGTGCCGCTGATATTGTGTTTCCATAGCGATACCATCACGCTGGTTCTCGGCGACAGGCTTCTCTAACCAGCGCAATCCCGTCATGCTGGTTCTCGCGCTGGCTGCAATAGGAAAATGTCACATTTTCCTATAGCAGCGAGCGCGAGAAATAAGCGACAATGTCGCCTCTCTAATAAGACCTGCATGCCTTCAGGGGCATACCAGGCCCTTAGGTCTGGTAGGGATTTTAAAGGGAACCCCCTACCCCGAAAAAACAGCGTGGGGGCCCCCTCAAAATCCATACCAGACCCCTATCCGAGCACAAAGCCCGGCCAGTCAAGTAAGGGTGTGGGGACAAGCGAGCGCCCCCCTCCTGACCCGTACCAGGCTGCGTTCCCTCAACATTACGCACACACGTCACTTCCGGTGCGCCTGGATCCGCTGGAACGCAGCCTGGAACGCACGCCGCGCGTTCAGGGGAATTGTCTCTACGACGGACCGGCGAGTTAAATATCTGGGCTGTAGTTAGTGGGAACAAGCCCGATAAACGTTCTGAAAATTTCTTTTAACATTAACGTTTTTTCGTTTTTGGTTTTCTAACATACGGAGCTCCATTCCTAACCCAAACTAAGCCTGGTATACGGCCCCCAGAGGAGACCATCATTTAACCCCACGGTAGTAAGGGGACTGTAGCACTGGGGGAATAGGGTTTTTTGGGAATAAGTGCAGATACTCTGCAGACTTATGCAAAGGACCGTAGGAGATTCTGTTTTTCATTTTTGATTTTTATTTCTATATTTTTTTCATAATTGGTGAACTTTTAGTACATATATAAAGTAAATTCTTTTTTTGCATTCCGGAATCAGTGCTTTATATTGCATCTGTTCTGTTTTACTTTTTATTATTTTTTATATTTTTTTATATTTTATATTGGCTCGTTTTTGCTGAAAAAAGGGTTGTTATATTACATCTTTTTGAGCCGTATAACACAAGTTATATACGGTGTATGCTGATGTATGGATTGTTAGATTGCATCTTGCATAAAAAAACCCCTTTTTTTCTGCACAGAGTGTTGTATAAAGTTTTTTGTAATAAAATATTTTTGTAATAAAATATTTTTGTGGAAATTAGCCTCCTAAAATTTCTACATAACTAAAAATACCTGCTTTTTAAAGAAGAATATCAGATTGTTCTCCCTTCTTTCCCAATTATAATCAAAAATACTACACCATGAGGGTATTCTCTTCTATTTGAGGAAATTATTATTGGATACAAGGACTTACCTGCATCTCTTTAAAAGACCTTGAGAAGGATCTATTGGAGATATAACTGGACGGTGGAATCTTCGGACAAACAGGATACAGATTACAGGCGTTTAACCCCCTAGGGGGTGAATGGATCTGGTGAGTGGGGATCCTTGAGGGGGAACGAGCACGAAAGTCACTAATAAAGCGCAGGCAATCTCACGAAAGTCACCTTTCCTGTATTCTGAAGAGGAGTAATTGCATTGATACGGTGATAGAAGACTCAATGTGGACTGATATTTATACTGCTTATTTTTGACATATATTGGGCGCACTTGACCCTTTTACACTCTCACATGCTTGTGGATTGGTGTATAGACCACTGGATATAATTGGACTTTTTCACATATTTTGTCTTTTTTGATTTTTTGTTTACTGCATAAAAAAATAATATTTTTTTTGGATTTTATTGCATGAGGAAACCTTGTGCTTCCTCCTTTTACACTTATTAATATAAGGAGATCTGGTGAATTTAATATGTAATAACTAGCACAAAGAATGTATATGATAGTTCTCTTCCACAATTAGGAAGAGGTTTGGCACTGGTAAACACTAAAACTGTTGGGGGTTCTTTTCTCCCCCTTTTTTTCTGGGTTTTTTTCTGTGTTTTTTTCTGTATTTTTTGGCTTTTTGTTTGAAGTTAGGTTTTTCCACGGCTGAGGCCTCTACCAATCACTTTTTATTTTAATTTATTCTATTTTATTTTTTTCTTGTATGTATATCTTTCTGATGAAACTATAGTAGCACTATTTCACTTAGGTGATATAAAGTGGGGTGCAATTAGTTTTTGCCTTGAGTTTTAGGTGTTGGATATATGGGGTGTTGTTGAGATAAAATACGGAACACGGGTTTAATGCACATAGTCCCTGGGGACACGTTAAGGTGATAGATAGACATAAAAGGTTTGAGTAAGCAAAGAGTGCTATTGGAACTAACTGGGTGGAGGTAGCGCCAATAACCTTTAATCAAGAATTATTCCATTTATGCAGGTTGTTTTGTGCAGCCTTTGCATATTAGGGTGGCAGCAACCTCATAAAATAAAGAAAGTTCATACTTAATCTTTTAATAAGACAAAAATTAGACAAAAGAACTGTAAACCAATAAAAAACTATATATAACACAAGGGCACAGGTATAAATCAATACCTATACATATTCCTGCTGATCAAGACCTATTCCATAGGCGCGGCTTTACGTGTATAACTATGGGGGGATGTGTGCTTTGGGGAAGTGGGGTGCCCTGTGGCCCCCCACCCCAAAGTACCTTGTCTCCATGTTGATGAGGACAAGGGCCTCTTCCCGACAACCCTGGCCGTTGGTTGTCGGGGTATGCGGGTGGAGGGCTTATTGGAATTCGGGAGCCCCCTTTAATAAGGGGCCCCCAGATCCTGGCCCCCCACCCTATGTGAATGAGTATGGGGTACATCATACCCCTACCCATTCACCCCCGGGGAAAAAGTGTTAATAAAAAAAACACACTAGACAGGTTTTTGAAGTAATTTATTAGGCAGCTCCGGGGGTCTTCTTCCGACTTCGGGAGTCTTCTCGCCGGGCTCCTCCGCTATCTTCTGCTCTTTTGCGGCTCTTTTGCTAGCAGAGGAGCCTGGCTTTCTCCTTCATCGTCGTCGCTGTCCTGGGGTCTTCTTCCGACTCCTTTGTGCTCTCCAGTTCTTCTTCGTGCTCTCTGGAGTCTTCTCCTGCTCTCCGGTGTCTTCTCCCGCTCTCCGGTTCTTCTCCTGGGCACCTCTGCTTTCTTCTTACAGCTCTTTTACTAGCGGAGGAGCCCTGTCTCATCCGTCCTTCTTTCCTCTTCTCTCTTCTTTCTTCTTCCGATGTTGACACGATGCTCTCTCCCACTGTAATGCAGCGTGAGCGCTGCATGATCAGTTATATAGGCATGGGGCGTGGTCACCAGGTGATGTCACATGATGGCCCGCCCCTTATGACGCCAGGTCCCGGGGCATGCCGGGACTTTTTTCCCCAGGTGAATGGGTAGGTGTACGATGTACCCCATACTCATTCACATAGGGTGGGGGGGTCGGGATCTGGGGGCCCTCTTATTAAAGGGGGCTCCCAGATTCCGATAAGCCCCCTGCCCAAAGACCCCGACAACCAGCGGCCAGCGTTGTTGGGAAGAGGCCCCTATCCTCATCAACATGGGACAAGGTGCTTTGGGTGGGGGAGCCGAGGGGTGCCCCCTCCCCAAAGCAACCACCCCCCATGTTGAGGGCATGCGGCCTGGTACAGCTCAGGAGAGGGGGTGCTCGCTCATCCCAACCCCTTTTCCTGACAGGCCAGGCTGCGTACTCGGATAGGGGTCTGGTATGGATTCTGGGGGGACCCCCACACCATTTTTTCAGCGTAGGGGGTTCCCCTTAAAATTATTACCAGACCTAAGGGCCTGGTATGCCTCTGGAGGGGGAACTCATGCCAGTTTTTTATTTAAAATGTGGCGTTGAGTTCTCCCTTAAGATTCATACCAAATACAGTGCCTGGTATTGGCGGGAATCCATTTTGGATCCCCGCACCAGTGTGAACCCGGCCTCAATGTCAGTGATGCTTGTTGCTCATCGGGAACGGGGCTCGCGGGGTGTCAATCTTGCCGATAAAAGCAGCTAGATTGACACAATATCGTGGGCACCTACTGTACACTTCATGAAACGTGCAACAAGAGGTAGGGTGAATAAGGTCTTTTTTGTAGCCAACTATTCTCAAGACAACTAGATGACAAACAGTGACAAAAACGAATTATAGTTATAACCCCTCTCATCACCACTCCCCTAGTGATGATGTCCCACATATGAAATCAGTGCACATGAAAGACATAAATAACAATAAAAGTAACTATGTAATTAAAACATAGATAATCTCCTATAAAAACAGTAAATGTAATGCACAGTACCCCACAACAACAACACAGGTAAGCAGCAGCAAGGACAAATTAAAAATAGCAACATTAATGCAATACTTGGTACCATAAAACTACAATACACACCCTCAACTGCAAAACTTTAATGCCGGCGATTCTGTGGAAAGCACAGAGAGCCATAGGGGCATCCCACCAAAAGATAACCTCAGAGAAAGCAAACGTGCATATCTAAAAATGATCAGCACAACCAGAGAAGAAAGCTATAGTATATTAGATATAGTCACGTAACACTTTTGGTTAGATTGCTTAGCTACCATAGGCTATTGATCACAATGCTTACGTTACTTACTGATCTACTTGTATGCCATCTACGTAATCTATGTAATGCAACCAATATTGTTCCTATGTTGCTACTGAATCTGCATTGTATACTTTTTTTCTTTCAAAATATTTTATTGTTTTGCAATAGAATACATTGTACAATTAACATTGTACGTCGTATGGCAACGTTTGCAGGTGCATTGGTTTATAATTAAAAAGTTGAACATGTTAACAAACTTTCAACATAAAAACGAATATCACAGCTAGCGTTGAGAAGTAGTGAACATAAATTCACAGTAAAAGTAGTCCCGTCCTCCCAGCGGCACCCCAAATGGGATCATTAGTGCCACAGGGTGGACGGGTCCACCAGGGATAAGAGAAAAAGAAAAAAAACATTCTAACTAGTGGATGAAGTAGATTGACAGCCTAAGCGTTACATGTCGTCTGGGGGTCAAAAAGTGTTGTTTGGTCAAGAGGGGGGAGTCAGTCTATGATTTGAGGTTGTCGATTGCTAGTCACAGCAGTAGTCCATTTGATCCAGGGTTGCCAGTGAATGGCTGTTTGGGAGGCTGGGCCATTGCTTGTTGCTATCACTGTTTCGTAGCTGCAGTGTAAGGCTACTAGATCTGTAACTTGGGATACCGTCAGCTTGGCGTCGGATTTCCAATGTCTAGTTATGTTGAGTCTTGCGGCAAGGAGTATGTGAGTTGTTATGTATCTGAAGGGGTGAGGAATGTCTTCAATGGTCAAGTTTAGGAGAGCTAGTGCGGGTGATGTGGGGGTTGAACATTTGGAGATGTTCGTGATGAGCTGGAATGTCTTGGTCCAATAAGTGTGGAGATCGGGACAGGTCCAGAGGATGTGGAAAATGTCACCGCTATGTGATTTGCACCTCCAACAAGTGGAGGGGTGTTGAGGATTAAAGGAGGATAATCTGGCGGGAGTGAGATACCAACGTAAAGTTATTTTTTGTGTTAGCTCCCAGAGGGCTGCACATTTAGTTTTTTTATGTATGGATTTAAGTGCATGTTGCCATTGTGTGTCGGAGAAGGTTTGTGCAAGGCCTGCTTCCCATCTACAGTGTGAATCTAATTTGGTAAAGTTGGTCTTATTATGGAGTAGGTTGTAAAAGTGTGATATACCTCTAGTCTTGGAGGTAGGGGTGGTGAGATAGTCCCAGGTTTTGGAGTCTACCGTGCATAGGGGAAGTGGTAGATTACTCATGCAATGATGAATTGGAAGATATGTGAATTGTTCGGAGGCAGGGAGACCATATTCAGCCTGAAGATCGGGGAATGATTTTAGATGAGATTCGTGAACTAGATCCTGTAAGGAATGGATCCCTTTGATGGACCACTTTGTAGCTGGTATGTCTGGCGTTAAAAATGAGGGTTCCAAATGGGATATTGAATTGGCGGGAAGTTGGGAATTGGGTACTCTGGGATGTCAGTTGCTTCCAGCCAAGGGCAGAGGCTTTCATGGTTGGGGAGATAGAGCCCGGAATTGGGGCATTAAGAGGTGTGCTTAATAGCCATTCTTTTAGGTTGGGTTTAAGGAGCATAGAGCTTTCTATTTGTGCCCACGGTGTGCACGGGGATGGACGGAACCAGCTAGGCAGTTGGGCTAAGATAGCGGCTATGTGGTAGTCTTCAAATAGTATGGAGCCCACACCCCCTGCTAGTTTATGCTTAATTAGCTTAAGATGGGCGCATCTAGGCCTCTTGCCATTCCACAAGTACTGATTGTAGATAGATTGTAGGTATTGAAAGAATGCGGAGAGAAGTGGAATGGGGAGTGTCCTGAAAAAGTACAGGATTTGGGGGAGACACATCATTTTGAAGGCTGCGAGCCTCCCACTCCGGGAGAGTTCATGTTTCGCTATCTTTTGGGATGTCGAGTGGATGTTATTTAGGAGGGGTAGAAAATTACATGAGTACAGGTGTCGAATCGACCTCAGTAGTTTGACCCCCAAGTAAGGAATGTCCATGTCTGCCCATGCAAATGGGTATTGTAATTGCAATAGGTTCCTTGTAGTAGCATCAATGTGGATGTCAAGAATAGATGACTTAGTGGTGTTTACCTTATAGTACGAGACAGAGCTGAACCAGGTTAACAATTTCTGTATTTCTGCCAGGGAGGAAGCCGGATCGGTGAGGATTAGAATGAGGTCATCAGCAAATAGGCTGATTTTGTGGCAAACTGGACCATTTTGTATCCCAGAAATTGCGGACATGTTCAGCCAAGGGTTCCATGAGCAAGTTAAATATGAGGGGGGATAGAGGGCATCCTTGGCGTGTTACGTTGGTTATGGGAAAAGGGCGTGAGAGCATTCCTTCAGTAAAGACTTGGGCTTCAGGTTAGAGTACAATGCCATGATTGCGCTGAAAATGCAGCTCCCTCAAAGCCAAATTTTTATAGAACAGCTTTGAGGTATGACCAGTGGACTCTGTCGAATGCCTTCTCTGCATTTAAAGATAGAAGCAGAGAAGGTGTTCCTGTGGATTCAGCATGATGGATGAGATTCACCATCCTTCTAGTGGCATCTGGGGCCTGTCTGCCTTTTGTGGATCCCGTCTGGTCGCTATGGATAATCGTGGGTATGATCTGCAGTAGTCTGGTGGCGATTGTTTTGGCATATATTTTGAGGTCCAGGTAAAGTAATGATATTGGACGGAAATTTTGGGGGACATTAGGCTCCCTCCCTGACTTTGGTATAGTTATTACAAGAGCTTTTAAGTATTCTGTAGAGAAGCCAGAAGAGGAGGCAGCATTGTTAAATAGTTCAGTCAGGTGTTGGAGCAGTTGCGGGGAATACTGTTTATAGTATTCACCGGAGAGCCCATCTGGGCCTGGAGCTTTACCCCTTGGTAGGGAGTCTATGGTGGTCTTGATTTCATGTTCCGTGAATGGGGTGTTGAGGGCTTGGAGTTGTTCGGTGGTCAGAGTGGGAAGGTTAAGTGTGCGGAGGAACTTGTCAATGTCGTGTTGCGTGGGCTGTGGGGTAAGGGGATCCCTATGCAGATTGTAGAGGTCTCCATAGTAGGCGCTAAAAACACCTGTTATGTCTTGCGGGTTATGTAGGGGTGTTTTCGTGTGGGGGTGGAGAAGATGGGCTATCTTGGTTTTAGCTCTTCTGCCTTTGAGGCGTTGTGCAAGGTGTTTCTCTGCTTTATAATAGGTGAAGTAAGAGGTTGCTTTCAATTTTTTATATAGGAATTTGTAGGAGTGGAGTAGAAGGGATCTAAGTTCCTGTCTTAAAGTCAGTAATTTGATCATCTGTGTGTCTGTGGGAGACTGTTTATGGGCTAGTTCTAGGGCTGCTATTTGAGCTGTCAGTTCGGCAAGACGCTGCATCCTCTTTTTTTATGAAGCAAGCTTTTTTTGATCAACATTCCTCTCATGAAGGCTTTGTGAGCGCTCCACACCACGCCAGGGTCAGACACAGTGCCTTTGTTGAGTAAGAAGAATTCAGTGAGGTGGCTTGAAATCTCTGGGATATAAGTGTCATTTTGGATTATGTAATTGTTTACTCGCCAGAGGAAAGTGTTATTTTGTAGGAGTCGTCTATGGATATTGTGATTGGGGCGTGGTCTGACCATGTCGTGCTGTGGATCTCCGAGCCAGAAATTCTCTGCAAGGCTTTGATATGGCTTTGGTTAACAACAGTGCGATGCTACGAGTGGATGAGGTAGAATATGGCCCGAGAGGAGTCTCGGACCATTCCCCCTTAATATTGACACTTTGCGTAGGCAAGAAACAATACTCGGGCCAATGGAAAATGGACCCCGTATGGTTGGAATTAATGAAGGATACGGATCGGGTGACAACCATGTTAAAGGAGTTCATTGAGGTTAATATGGGCACAGCATCAGTGGGGGTCATTTGGGACTCTTTAAAGGCCTTTTTAAGAGGCCTTTTTATTCAACAAATCGCTAGAAGTAGGGCCGAGATGAAAAAGCAGGAAGAGGAAGCCACCAAGGCGGTATTAGAGACAGAAAGACAGTACATTATGAATCCGAACCCTACTACACAGAAGGCTTGGCTGGATAAACAGCAAGAATTTAAGACAATTATTAGGTATAAGATGGATAATAGACGTATACTGCAGAAGCAGGCAAATTTCGGGGAGGGAGAAAGAGTGGGGCGAATGCTATCATTCTTGATTAAAGTAAATACGGCACCCTCAGCGATAATATCAATTAGAACCCTAGAGGGAGAGATTACTTCTGAACCATCCATTATTAATAATATATTCTATCATTACTATAGTTCACTATATAAATCCCAAGGAGGAAGTGAAGGGGGAGCTATAGCGGCCTTTTTGGGGAATCTGAATATGCCAACAGTAATAGCAGAAGACTTAGCAGTTTTGGAGGCCCCGATTACTATCGAGGAACTCCAAAGAGCGGTGGCAGAGATGCCTAACTTAAAAGCAACAGGACCCGACGGTTTACCAATCGAGGTCTATAAGAGATATGGGGAGGTCCTGCTCCCACAACTATTGGAGACATTGAAGCAGTCCTTGCAGTGTGGAGACTTGCCTTCTTCGATGTTGGAAGCCACGATAGTGGTGATTCCTAAAGAGGATAAAGACCCAATGGACCCGGCCTCATATCGTCCGATCTCGCTTTTGGGATCGGATGTTAAAATATTAGCAAAAGTGCTCGCAACACGCCTAAAAAGAATTGTCCACAAGCTCATTCACCCTGACCAATCGGGTTTTATCCCGAATAGATCTACTAGTATTAATATCCGTAGATTGTTTTTGAATACCCAGATTCCAGTAGATAATGGAGGCCCCAGAGCAGTTTTGACTCTGGATGCAGCCAAAGCATTCGACAGCCTCGAATGGGAATATTTATTCAAAGTGCTTATCAGATTTGGGTTCGGACCAAATTTTCTTAAATGGATAAAACTGCTCTATACGGACCCAAGAGCGAAAATTAAAATTAATAATGAGCTGTCTGATACTTTTCTATTGGAACGAGGTACAAGGCAGGGGTGCCCTCTCTCCCCCTTATTGTTTGTTTTGGCAGTGGAGCCATTAGCCATCGCTATTAGGGCTAGCCCTGATATACAGGGATTTAGGAGAGGACAGGTAGAGGAAAAAATTGCATTATTTGCTGATGACATTCTGCTTTTCCTGGGGGATGCTCAGGCCTCGGTGAAAACGGCAATGAAGATGATTAGAGAATTTGGTCTCATATCAGGATTGACCATTAACTGGGATAAGTCCGCTTTGTTGCCGCTGGAACCGGGGTTCATTTGCGCTCCCCGAGAGATTCAGAATTTGAAACAGGTTGAGAAGTTTAAATACTTAGGGGTGTGGATTACTAGAGACGTAAATTCTTACCTGGAAGATAATTTATCTCCTCTCCTAGTAAAATTAAAACAAAAGGCCGATATCTGGAGTCGCCTCCCCCTCTCGATGGCGGGTCGCTGCAATCTGGTCAAGATGGTATGGCTCCCTCAAATTTTGTACTTCCTTCATAACTCACCAATATGGATTGGGGAAGGATGGTTTAAGAAAATAGAATCCTTATTTAGACTTCTTATATGGAAAAAGGGCCCCTCGAGGATTAGCTTACGGACCCTGCAGCTCCCGTTGGAACAAGGGGGGTTGGCGATCCCAAATCCTAGACTCTATTACTTAGCGGCCCAGCTACAGCATTTAGCTGGAGCAAGGGCAATAAGTGAAGCTAATCCCTGCCACAGGCTGTTAATGCTAGGCTGTCCGCACAAGATGCTTGTGGAGGCGCTAGAGGCAAATTCATTTAATATGCACTGCCCAACAATTACTCAGGCAGTTAAACTATGGAAAACAGTTAAGGCCTCACTAGGATATCAGAAGATATCCGTGTTGGCTCCCTTATGGGATAATAGAAACCTAGACGAGCTATTTAAAGTGGAAAGATGTAGGGAATGGGAAACTCAAGGGATACATAGGCTAGAGCAAATTGTCCAGGGTTCAGCTATTAGATCATTTCTTGACCTAAGATCTGAATTCTCTCTATCAAATCGCTCATTTTACAAATATCTCCAGATCAGACACGCAATTCAGGCCCAATTTAGATCGCAGGAGATACAGTTGATCCAGGTCCCGGTGATATCTCAAATCATGTCTCGAGATACGCTCAAAGGCTTGATTACGCTTATATACGCCAGGCTGGGGGACAAATTGTTAGATCAAAGCGGTATGATTAAAAGTAAAATGAAATGGGAGAGTGATGTGGGTCCAGTGTCCATACCCGATTGGGAGTGGATAATGGAACAGGGAACCAAGGTCTCTATTTCTCCGGCACAGAAAGCTTCCCAACTCTTTTTTTTTCACCGGGTATATTATACACTTAGGAAAATGTTTAAAATGGGATGGAGGGATAATGATCAGTGCCCCAGATGCGGACAGATTGGAGATTTCATTCATATGTTCTGGAGGTGCCCGAAACTTTTTAGATACTGGACACGAGTTATAGATCATGTGAATGAGATTTTCGGGTTGACACTAGAGGCAACAGTGAGGACTTGCTTGTTGGCTATACCGGAGGGATATAATATCTCTAAAAATATATTTGCACCAGTTACTAGATGCCTTTTCCAGGCAAGGAAGTTAATTGCCCAGAACTGGCAAGCACACTCTAGCCCACTACCAGAAATATGGTTGGCCAATATAAGAAAAAATATTGGTAATGAAAGGGTTTTCTTCTTTAAGCAGGGTAATGGTAAGGAGTTCAAAAAGATATGGGGCTCTGGATTGGGAAAATTAGGGATCCCCCTATAAGCAATTGTGATAGAACAAGTGCTCTTTAGCTTGTATATTTTTACCACCTATTCTTATTATGTATTTTATTGTTTAGTATGCTTTCTTATGAGCCGGGGATAGGGGGGGGGGAGGGGTGGAGGAGGGGAGTAGGGAGAGGGAAACCTGTATTAGATATGAGGTACCAGGATAATAGATATCGCCATGATGGGTAGTCTACAAACACTAGGGGATCTTTTTCTATCTTTGTATTTAAATTAAATGACACAAAATTTTTATGTGAGTACACTAAGTTAAATATTTGTACAACTAAATACGCCACGATGATGTGGAATTGGGAATGAGACACGAGTGAGCGATAAGCTGAACCTAGTCTCTGGTATAGAAACACTGATGTGGCAAAAAAAAAAAAAAAAAAAGAAAGAAATTCTCTGCAAGAGAAATTTATCCTATAAGAAGAGATCTATTCTGGAGTATGTTCGGTGTCTAGAGGAGAAGATTGTAAAGTCTCGTTCGGATCCATGGTGGCACCTCCAGACATCATATAAAGCTTGAGAGGAGATAAAGCTTTTCAGGGGTGAAGATTGTCATTTCGCAGCAGATGTAGAGTCTAGATCAGAGTCGGGAGGTAGGTTAAAGTCTCCGCATATAAGCAGATGGCCCTTCTGGATAGGGCGGGCAATGCGAAGGACCTTGCGTAGAAAGTTAATTTGGTGGGAGTTGGGGGCGTAGACGGTGATGATCATGTATGTCACGGTTTAAGTTAGAAATGAGAATTATAAAGCGGCCCTCAGGGTCTAATACGTTGTGGAGCATTTGAAAGTCAACCGTGTCTTTAATTGCAATCATAACCCCTCTGGTCTCAGTGGAGTGGGTTGCATGGGAAATATGTGGAAATTGGCGGTGTTTACAGAGATACGTATCGTCCGGGAGTAGATGAGTTTCCTCAATGCAGGTGACATCACTGTGGTGCGTGTGTACAGTCCTCCACACTGAGTGACGTTTGGCGGGGTTATTCAGCCCGTTGACATTTAAGGAAAGGATATTGAGTGGCATCTTGGATGTGTAGAGGTGTTAAATTTGAAGAGCAAGACTTACAGTTAGTTGAGTAGGCGGTTCCGGGTCTGCAGACAGCAGTATGAAGATGAGCAGCAATCCAAGTATTGGAAATCTGGTAGAGTCAAAGCTGTGGATAGAACAACACTATATACGTAGGTTAGTTGCGTAGAGAAGGATGGGGGGGGGGAGGGAAGAGGGGGGATCTATCCAGGAAGGGAGCTAGGGGGGAAAAGGGTATGGGATAAGAGAGTCAGTCAAGCAGGCTGTTGCCAAGAGAGTTTGAAGCATCCCTGTAAAAGTGCTGTGATTAAGAAAATAAAAAGTTTAAAGAGGAAAAACAACAAAAATTTCAAAAGTTTGCAGAGGGGTGCAGAGCACCACAATAGCCTCTCATAGGAGGGTATAAAGAGTCAGCAATCCCGGAGAACTTAAGCAAAGGTGACAGAGCGTCAGGGCTCGGGGCTACTTGTAGTCGTAGTTTGGCCATGTTAATCATTTACTTCAGCGGCATCTAGCTGTTGGTGGGGTCCAGGCTTCTGTGGGGTGGATGTGGACCCTTTGGGTGAACCGGAGGTTTGGGGGGGTCTATCAGGATTCCCCAGGTATGGAGCAATCTCAGGCCCTTCTCGAGGTCTCCTATGGTGTGGATCTGCCCGTTTTTGGTGATGAGAAGAGTGGCCGGGTACCTCCATTTATAAGGCAATTTATGGTTTTGTAAGCCTTTCGTTATTGGGTTCAATAAACATCTCAGTTGAAGTGTATACTTGGATAGATCAGGGAGGAGTTGAAGCCCGGTGTAAGGGGCTGGTAAGGGTGTATTAGCTTTCACCCCCATCAGGAGTTTTTCCTTGATGTGATAGAAGTGGACCCTCATTAAAATGTCCCTGGGGACTGAGGATGCTAGGTGTGGTGGCTTGGCAATCCTGTGTATCCTGTCAATGAGGACATCTCTTGTAGACGTATCAGGGATAATGAGGCAGATGAGGTCTGCCGCGTAGCGCGGTAAGTCCGCGTGGGTACACTCTCAGGGACTCCCCTTAACTTGATATTGTTCCTGCGAGACCTATCCTCTAAATCGGCCAGCTTGGCCTGCATCCATAGTTGTTCCTCTTTAATATCATCACAGGTGTCAATGATGTAGTTTACTGTATGGGTACAATCAGACAGACGCTTCTCAGTATGAGTCACTCTGTGATCTATGGTACGGATGTCTGAGGTAATTTTTGAGAATAGTGAGGAGAGGTCTGTCATGAGGGAGTTCTGGAGGGAAAGCAGCATGTCCTTCAGGGTCGTGTCTATGACTGGCTGGCCTGAGGTGGGGAAGGATGCCATGGAGGATTGTAGGGCCTGGTTGGAGAGGAAGGGATTTGAAGCCTGGGCCTCAATTTGGGGATACAGCAGTCACTGCGGCGGCGCATCTAGCCGCATTTTGGCCTTGGTGGGCTGCCAAGAAGCGGGTCCTCCTCCCGGGGGCTGGGGGGTACCTGTGTTCTGTAGGGACTCCGGATCATCGTCTGGGAGGTCCGTGTAGGCTTTGCGCGTTGCGGACGGGCCCGCACCATCTTAAAGGCCTGAGTCTCTCACCGCCGGCTTGTAAGCAAACTCCATCAGTTTTGTGGGCAATCTCGTTGTGAATCGCTTCCTGGATGGGTTCATGGTGATCCACGATGTGACTGGAGCTAGGATGGCTGTGGATTGTGCAGCAGTAGTGGCCTGCGTCGCTGGATTCTCTGCCCTGCCTGACGAGCTGAGCTGTTAAGCGTCCATCTCTGTCTCTGGTTGGCCATGCCCCCATTGTATACTTTTTTATGATGTTATACTTAACTAAATCCAATAAAAAAATAAACTGAGGGAGAAAAAACTTCCATATACACAATTCTATACCTACAGTAATTCAGATAAGTAATAGACGTTAAGTGAGATTTTAGTTATTGGGCTTACATATACATTAATATTAGTCTGTTGCTAAAATACATATTCTCACTGAACTTTGTTCTGCTTCAAAAGGTTTAAGAGACCAGAGACAATTTTGATGTACCTTGAGTTGATCATTGCACAATGAAATACCATAGAAGAAAGAATACAACTCTAGTGCCGCATACACACGATCGGAATTAGCTGGCCAAATTCCCGCCAGCAAAAATTTGAGAGCATGTTCTCAATTTTTCCGACGGAAACATTTTCTATTGGAAATTCCGATCGTCTGTCGCAATTCCTACACTCAAAATTCCTATGCATCCTCGGAAACAATTTGATGCATGCCCAGAAGCATTGAACTTGATTTTTTTCTTGGCTTGTCGAAGTGTTGTACGTCACCGCGTTCTTGATGGTCGCAATTTGGTGTGACCATGTGTAGGCAAGACAGCTTGAACGGAAATTCCGTCGGGAAAACCATCAGGGCTTTTTCCGACCATAATTCCGATTGTGTATACGCGTCATTAGTGTCCTATTGCAGGCAGTTAACGTGCTTATTCATCATTTTGATTGGAGAGCTTTAGCAGTGATGCAGCAGGGGGTGTGTGGAACATCTGCAGAGATACCGCTGCTTTCACACAGAGGTCCTTTTCTATAACATGATGGCAGGGGGCAGGATTTTGTACTCTGGCTGGAGCTGGTAGCATAAGGAAACAAACTGCAAGACGTTGAATACCTTTTGTTTGGATGCACTGCAATGTATTACTCTGATTTAAAATGAGCTTTTGAGTGGTTGAGCTTTAATCACTTTCAGACCGGACCATTTTGCTGGTCAATGACCAGAGGTCTTTTTACAATTTGGCACTGCGCTGCTTTAACTGGTAATTGCGCGGTCATGCAATGTTGTACCCAAACAAAATTTGCGTCCTTTTTTCCCACAAATAGAGCTTTCTTTTAAAGGTATTTGACTGATTCTGCGATTTTTATTTTTTGCGATATAAACGTAAAAAGACTGCAAATTTTGAAAAAAAATTATATTTTCTACTTTTTGTTATTGGAAAAATCCAATAAACTCAATTTTAGTCATACATTTAGGCCAAAATGTATTCAGCCACATGTCTTTTTTTTTTTTTTTTTTTTTTACACAAAGTTGTCACTAAATTATATATTGCTCACACATGCCATGGTTATATGTGGAATTGTACCCCAAAATACATTCTGCTGCTTCTCCTGAGTACGGGGATACCACATGTGGTCGACTTTTTGGAAGCCTAGCCGCGTACGGGGCCCCAAAAACCAAGCACCGCCTTCAGGATTTCTAAGGGCATACATTTGTAATTTCACTCCTCACTACCTATCACAGTTTTGAAGGCCATAAAATGCCAAGATGGCACAAAACACCCACAAATTACCCCATTTTAGAAAGTAGACACCCCAAGCTATTTGCTGAGAGGAATGTTGAGTCCATGGAATATTTTATATTTTGCCACAAGTTGCGGGAATATTACAAACTTTTTTTTTTTTTTTTCACAAAGTTGTCACTAAATGATATATTGCTCACACATGCCATGGGCATATGTGAAATGACACCCCAAAATAAATTCTGCTGCTTCTCCTGAGTACGGGGATACCACATGTGTGGGATTTTTTGGGAGCCTAGCCGCATACGGGGCCCCGAAAACCAAGCACTGCCTTCAGGATTTCTAAGGGTGTAAATTTTTGATTTTACTCCTCACTACCTATTGCAGTTTTGAAGGCCATAAAATGCCAAGATGGCACAACCCCCCCCCCCCAAATGACCCCATTTTGGAACGTAGACACCCCTAAATTTAGGGGTACACTAGTGAGACTCACAGGTAAAAAATCACCTAGGCTGTCAGCGACTGTATCAAAACGCTACAAAAAAAACTGTTAGCGATCGCAGGGATCAGGCCTGACTCTGCGAACGCTGCAGTTATGTGTGTTGTGTTTTGTAAGTGACAGTGATCGATCGATACTGCACTTGGGTGGGCTGGGCTGGGCTTGGCGGAGGGGCTAAACGCAGGTGCTAGCAGGTATCTGGGCTGATCCCGCTAACAATGCGTTTTGGGAAACCTAAACTGCTGGCGACGCTAATATAGATCTGATCAAATACTATATTACTAAGGGAGGTGTATGCTTTGTGCGTGGGTGTTAGCGGTACTGGCACTAACCTGACGCTGCCTGGGGCAACGCAGACCTTATCTGACCCTCAAACTTATATCACCCGCCGGGTGATCAGGGGGTTAAACCTTTATTAGGTAATAAATGGCGGGTGCCCTGAAACTATAAAAAAATAACTAACCAACCAGCGTCACCTGTAACAGTTATATGGTGATCACTGGTGAAAGGGTTAACTAGGGGGCAATTAGGGGGCTTTATGCGGTAGTATATGGGGGCCCCTGGCGCTATAAAAAGCTGCGGCGAACCTAAATACCTACCTGCCTAACTAGCGTCACCTGTGACACTAATACAGCGATCAGAAAAACGATCGCTTATTAGGCTGGGTTCACACTGGAGCGATGCGGGAACGCCACGAATTTGCGGCGGGTTCCCGCATCACACTGCCCTATGCGAACTGCTGGGAGTGTCAGTGAAATGTTAATGACACCCCCAGATCAGTTTGCATATCGCAGTGCGATCTGCAAACTCGGACAGGAATCGGATCGCATGATGTGAACACCCATGCGATCCGATTCTGCTGCGGACCAAAAAAAGGGTCCCGTGCGAGTTTGCGGCGGGTGCGGCGGGTGCGATGCGAATTCAGCCATACTATCTGTATGGCTGAACTCGAATCGCACAGAGATTGGATGTGATTTGCACTGCAGTGCGGTGCGAATCACATCTGTTCTCATAATTCTCATAAACTGCTGCAATGTGAACCCAGCCTTAGTGACACTGGTGACGGGGGGTGATCACGGGGTTAAACCTTTATTGGGGGGTTAGGGGGTACCCTAGAACTAAAGGGGGCTAACCCTAACTGCCCTAACAGTTATTACAGTCACAAATGACACCAATGCAAGAAAAAATGCATTTGGTGTCACTGTGACTGGGGGTGCAGGGGTGATTGGGGGGGTGATCGGGGGGTGAAGGGGGGTGAGAGTGTGCCTGGCATGTTCTACTGTGTAGTGTAGTGTTTGTGCAACTCACCGATCCTCTCTCCTCGGTGCCGGAACGAAAAATACCGACACGGAGGAGAGATTACATCACTTCCTCTGCCTGTGTTTACATTACAGGAGAGGAAGTGATGTCACGCTACACTTCCATTCGTCAGGAGTGATCGCGAGGGGGTCGCCATGAACGAATGGCCGCCCCCTCATCCCGGATCGCTCCTGAACGGATTCCGACCGCCGCTGGCACCGGGGGGGGCCCGATCGGGCCCCCCACCCGCCGGAAGGCAGGGACGTACAGGTACACCCATATGCCTGCCCGTGCCATTCTGTCGACGTACATCGTCGTGCGGCGGTCGGCAACTGGTTAAAATACAACTAAATCTTCTCTATGACAGTTTAAACAGGCACAAAATACAGCTACTATGTAACACACAAGCCTCATAAATTACATTTTTAAAATCCTTTACCTTCCTTGATTGAGCCCAATACTTAATTTGTGTCTCCCTCCAGACACTGCAGTTCACTGTGGGATGATTTTAGCAACAAACCCAAAAAGCAGTGGGCAGGACTATGTGTGGCCAGGTGCTGATTGGCAATCTACAAGCTTGTAGATCAGTGATAATATTGCTGATAATCTGACCCCTGCAAAAAAATAAAATGTATCCTGCTATTGTGTAAGCGGCACAGTCCACATGAGTTTGGCAACTCTGCTCTGAATTCAGGAGCAGTACAGCATCATTACTATGCGATCACAGGAAATAAATAAAAAGGGTTTTAATTCTCGATATTGTCACATTGGAAAGATTATGTTTCGTTTCCTTTCCTGAGAGTACCAGCCAACTGGAGAGCAAGTGAAAAGAAAGTACTGAAAACTAGACAGAGGTTCTAAACTTTCCCAACTATATCTAAAAAAAAAAATACTTTGACTGTAATGCCATCCAAATGTTTTAAAAAAAGTGTTCTCTTAAGTTCTGGTTCTAAAGCATGCAATTGGAAACTTAACAACACTCTTCTTCATGTTGAACATATTAAACATCTTTCAAAGGATTTCATGGACTTTTTCCAACTCAACACTGGTTCCGTTTCTAAGGTGTCTACCTTATGGGAGGCACATAATGCCTTCTTTAGGGGTCAATGCATTTTGGCAAGCACAAACTGAAGAAGGATGCTAATCAGACCAGAAGTGTTTTATGCAATCACTTAGGTAAGGCTAAATAAAAGTGAATAATGCACCCTCCATATCTCCTAACCTCCCTGAGGATGTCTAGAAGGATGAAATGTGTAATGACAGGGTCTTGGCTCTGACGTCACCATGCATGCTGGATCGATCAGGCAGCATGCTGAGTTGTTTTTATGCTGTCTGATTTTTTTCCCTTTGTGAGTAAAATTGATATAAACAAAAGTTGGCTGTTTTGCAGTAATGCACTACAGTTCCTTCTTTTTCTTTTGTGATAAACTGGGGCATATACTTAGACTATGATTTGGCATAAGCATATTCCAGGCTTACAGCATCAGACATTTGGGGCTACTATTATAAATATAATAAGTGGATGAGTTAAGGAGCTGGCTGTCCTTGCTGTAGGTTAACATAGTGACTGTTGGCCTGTGTCCAATGTTTAAGCACTGTTGACCTCCTAATGTTTGGGGTCAACATTCCTGATAAGCAAATAGAGCTTTATGTCCTATGAGGGAGCACAGGGATCACTACAAGGTTCCCTGGCACCTGTTATTCATGAATCACAGGATTGTGGATAACAGAATCTGTTATGTGAGTGGACTTTTTTGCACTGTTTATGTGGTTGTAAAGGCTGACATGAGCCCCATCTCAATGCAGTGATGTGCATGATATCAGCAATTCCCCTGGGACACTCCCTCCTCATTGGCTAAGACACAGCAGCATGAGCCAGTAAAGATGGAGCGGGGGGGGGGGGGGGCATGCTTGTGTGTCTTATGGACACACATAGGTGATTTGGGAACAAGTATGCATACGTTTTCCAATAACAAGTGGCTTACTTTAGGGACACTCACCAAGGGGGAGGGGCCAGGAGTACCATCGGGGAGACCTGAGAATAGGAGGATCAGAGTTACTCTGTGCAAAATGATTGCGCAGAGCAGGTTAGTATAACATGTTTGTTATTTTTTTTAAAGAGCATTTAATAACACTTTAATTGTGTAATTAGTATGCATTTTGACATAGGATATATGATTTAAAGGACAGCACACCCAATTGACAAGCAGTGTAAATGAAAAACAGTAGATATAGCTAGCATAGGAAAAATGTAAACATCTGTTAAGAAAATTACATCAATGGCTGCCATTCTGGAAGAGGAGGCGTGACATCAGCATGTAAGCTCCACCCAATGTATTTCATCCATTGCCTCAGGGGTCACTCAAGTGATTTGATCACTCAAGTGATTTGTGAACAAGTTTGAAACTCCAGTGTTGCTTCTGAGTTTAGATGCTCAAAAAGCATTTGACAGGTTAAGTTTGCCTAATATGTTTTCCACTTTCCAAAGTACATGCTATTAGAGTTTTATATTGCTTTGTTTCCTCCCAAGTCAAAATGGCAGGTGCTATATGTGAAATTTTCCCTATAAAAAATGGTACTTGGCAGGGATGTCTGCTATCCCATTAAATGTATTTCATGTTAAAAAAAAACCTTGCTGAGTCCATACGCACTCATCCGGATATGCATGGTATTTATGGGAGGCAAAAAGAATATAAACTCTCTCTGTTCACGGAGAACATCTAATGCCGCGTACACACGACCGGACTTTCCAGCAGAATAGGTCAGACGGAATCATTCCAATGGATAGTCTGATTGTGTGTGAGATAGTCCGATTGTTTTTCTTTAAAAAATTCAGACAGACCTAGAAATAGGACATGTTTCAAATCTAATAATAAAGCAGTAAAAATGAGCAATATAAAATCAAATGCCGCGGCTCATAGCGTGCTTGTGTGTTTAAGCTGCTCATAGCGTGCCTTAAACACATAAGCACACTATGAGCTGCGGCATTTGACTTTACATTGCTCATTTTTACTGCTTTGTTGTAAGTACAATTTAAGAAAAAAAAAATGCTATGCATTACAGGCTTCACTATGTATTGCTATATTCCATCCTGGTGACCCCGTTTGCATAATTTCGCATTTGATTGGAGTCCTGAGTGGAGGCGGAGGATTGTGAGAGTGTGGAGTCCTGTGTGGAGGTAGAGGGTCAAAACAAGCTCACCCATTCTTGGTAACTCCAATTCTTGGTTGTCCACCTGCTGTCATTTGTGGATGTTGGATTTCTGTTGATGTCTGTTACATTCATTCCTTTGGTAAGGAAATTCAAGTATACTGCGGTGAGGTGTGTTTCCTACTCACACTGAAGTTTGCACGGGGTCTCCTCTTCATTCCCCTTTTTTATCCTTTTTTATGGACTTCCTGTAATTGTTTTATAGCGCTGCATACCAACTTATATTTAAGAAACTGAGATACAGTATAGCATTACAAAGACTGAAACTAAAATTAGTACTATGGAAAATCAGATAAATCCTTTATAGTATACATCTGATCAACATCACCTTCAGCTACTGGATTTGAAGCATAAACAGTAGCATCATCTTTTTATAGGCCTCTCAGGAAAAAGGGAGGGTTCTGATTCTGTGGACTTTTTGGAATGCCTCTTGATTACTATTTATGACATAAACAATTGAGTACTGTCTGTGATACCTTTTATATGTGCACTAACATACACATTTTTAGGACAAGCTTTCAGGGTTTACACCTTTCTTCAAAGGTCCAAACAGTACTAATTTACAAAGTTTTAGCAGAATGTTAATAAGACAATCTCTGAGGAAAGAAAAAAGAGAAAAAAAAAAAACACACAAACAAACATACATAGCAATGTTAATTAAACTTTCATAGTTAGTGAGGTAAGTCAGGGAGAGAGTTATAGAATGGGAGGGGGAAAGAGTCAAAGAGGTGGGAGAAGTTATATAACTGTCAAATAGAGATTTAGAAAAATGAGTTCCACATTTAGTCCATTATCTTTAGTGTCAAATAAAATGATCGTTCTTAGTTCAAAAGTTTTGCTTTCATGAGTAGTTTTGAAGTTCCCCTTAAGAAGCTAAACATTCATATCTTCCAAAGTGTGGTTTGGTTATAACAAATGATTTCCCTTTCCTATTTTCCTCGGAAGATGTTATCCCCTTCCTGACCAGAGCACTTTTTTCAATTCAGCACTGCATTGCTTTAACTGACAACTGCGCGGCTGTGCGATGTTACACCAAAACAAAATTGGCGTCCTTTTTTTTTCACAAATAGAGCTTTCTTTTGGTGGTATTTGAGCACCTCTGTGTTTTTTATTTTTTACACTATAAACAAAAAAAAAAATAATATCCCCCAAAAATATATAAAAGTAAACAAATTTTCCTCAGTTTAGGCTGATATGAATTCTGCTACATATTTTGGTTAAAAAAATCCCAATAAGCATATATTGATAAGTTTGTGCAAAAGTTATAGTGTCTACAAAATAGGATAGTTTTATGGCATTTTTATTATAATTTTTTTGTATTACTAATGGCGGCAATCTGCAAGTTTTATCATGACTATGACATTATGGTGGACACATCGGACACTTTTGACACTATTTTGGGACCATTGTCATTTATACAGTGATCAGTGCTATAAAAATGCATTGATTACTGTGTAAATGACACTGGCAATCAAGGGGTTAAGTGTGTCCTAGGGAGTGATTCTAACTGTGGGGGGGTGGGCTACCACTGACATGACAGTAATCACTGCTCCTGATGACAGGGATCAGTAGATCCCTGTCATGTCACTAGGCAGAACGGAGAAATGCCTTGTTTACATAGGCATCTCTCCATTCTGCAAATCTGTGACACGATCGCTGGACAATGGTGGACATAGAGTCCACAGGACCCACGGGCACGGTCATGCTGTATGCAGCGGCTAGCCCCGCCAATTAAAGGTGATTACAGGTACACCCATTTGCCCACCACTGCCATTGTGCCAACGTATATCGGTATGCAGCGCAGCGTTTGGCAAGTGGTTAACATTGTGTACAGTTTACGAGATATCCACTGTATCAGCATGTGCCAACGTCATCTGCACATGCACACTGAAGAAACGTCTCGTTCATGCCATTGCTTCAGCTGATATGCCGTGACCAGCGGCTCCCATGCGCACGAGCGGGAGTGATGCCGGCTCAAACCAATCACAGCGCCGGAGCCCGCAAACCCAGAAGTAACATTCCAGAGACATGTGGCCGGCCACAGCAGTGTATGGAAACTGCTGCACCAGCTCAGGTATCTCAGGTAAGTATCTCATAATGAGCTCTCCTCTCCTTTTCTGCTTTCCCTCCGTTATGCCTGACCATGGGCTGCCATCTGCTGGTTGTTTTTACTTGCTCATCTTGAACTCATATAAACTTCTGCACAAACCTAATTGGTATGTTATTGTTTGAAACAAGTATTTTCCTCTTCATCTGGGTCTACAGCGTTACCTATTATTGGTCCTGACTTTGGTTCTTTTTTTTTCTGTCTATTACTTTTGTAACCCCCTGCAAGGACAGACACTTTGTAGTACTAGCACACTCATTTTCTGGGAACGCCCATGCCCATCTCAATTCCTACTGCTTCGCACCGTTTTTCACTTTGTTACTTATTGTTCTTTTATGGTAATATTTTTGTGGTTTTCACATTTAAGATTTTTCACCTTGTGTTAGTCATTTTTGTAAGTACAAATGAGTTCAGTATTCAGTCCAAAACTACATTTGAACAGAACATTGGCTGCTAGGATGTTCACCAAAGTGGATGGATGCAACAGCTTCTGGCGCTTAAAGGCATGCACACAGGGTTTTCCGGGTGTGTCTGGGCACACCCTATAGCCCAGGCACATCAGGGACACACCTGGGTTTTTTTTACTGGCAGAATGTGCAGGAAATCTATTTTGGCACCTCTGCTAATGTCACATACCTGGTGGAGATCGAGCTGTAGAGAGGGCTTCTCTTGCACCTCCTGTCCAACGCCCCTGATAGAGATGACAGGGCCGGTTTAATAGGTGGCAACAGCTGAGGTTTCACAGGAACTCAATCCCCGTAGATCACTGGACAGGTCCTGGAAACTGGGACAACATGTCACTGGATCAGCAGGCAGAAGTGTTGTCAGAACATAAGCCAGAGGGTCATCAACATCTGGGCAGAGCAGGTACAGCAACATGAGGCTGAAGCAGAGACAGGATACATGCCGGGTTTAGTACACAATCGAGCAGCAAGGTCCAGGAGCATGAGACAGGAGCAGAGTCAAACACAAGCCAAGGTCACAGGTAGGTAGGCGGAAGTGCAAAGGAAGGTACAGGAGAATCTGGGTCAAACACAGGTAACTGGAACAGACTTAAGCACAGGTTAACAAGAACACACTGAAAGACCACTCAGCAATGTGTGTGTGTAATTGCTTGGTTTAAATAGGCTGGCTGGTGCCAGGGTGTGCACTCGCATACGCCCACGCGTGCCCACACATGTGCCAATACATGCTTCTCCTTGTGCATACCCTAGTATGGCCACACCTGC
This sequence comes from Lithobates pipiens, assembly GCF_037356315.1. Lineage (NCBI taxonomy): Eukaryota > Metazoa > Chordata > Amphibia > Anura > Ranidae > Lithobates > Lithobates pipiens. The sequence continues at coordinate 92,659,988 of NW_027507718.1, forward strand.
GCGCCCATGTGCGCTTGTCAACCGGGTTTCTCTTACATTGCTCCTCCCAATGGGCAACCTCTGGATGCCCATTTATAACATTTTATCGGGGTGAGCCTGGAAGAATGCCTGTATTAATCTTTTGGTATTGAGATTGGATTCTGGTTCTCAGGAGTTTAAATAGGCTGGCTGGTGCCAGGGTGTGCACTCGCGTACGCCCACGCGTGCCCACACATGTGCCAATAGATGCTTCTCCTTGTGCATACCCTAGTATGGCCACACCTGCGCCCCCATGTGCGCTTGTCAACCGGGTTTCTCTTACATTGCTCCTCCCAATGGGCAACCTCTGGATGCCCATTTATAACATTTTATCGGGGTGAGCCTGGAAGAATGCCTGTATTAATCTTTTGGTATGGAGATTGGATTCTGGTTCTCAGGAGTTGTCTTTCCACTTAATTGAGTACTGGATGGTGTTCCTTCTTTTCCTACAATCCACAATTGTCTCAACCTCATAATCCTCATTACTGTTGATTATTGTAGGTGACGGTGGACCTGACTCATGAGCAGGGAATGGGTCTAGCTTTGCGGTCTTTAGTAAGGACAAATGGAAGACAGGATGGATTTTGTAAGTCTCTGGGAGTACAAGTTCGTAGGCTTCTGGATTCATTTCTCTCTTAACTGGGAATGGACAGATATATCTAGGTCCGAGATTCTTAGATGGACATGACAATTTTAAAGGGGTTGTAAAGAGAATTTTTATTTTCTTTTAAATAACAAACATGTTATATTTACCTCCACTGTGCAGCTAGTTTTGCACAGAGTGGCCCCAAACCTGCTCTTCTGGGGTCCCTCGGTGGCTGTCTCTGCTTCTCCCCACAAGTACTTCTCACGTTCATGCGAGCTCCCTCGCATGGTGAGAAGCACTTGCGAGCACGCTCCTGTGATACAGCCGGCGGCTATAGCCACTCACTGTATCACTTGGCCCCGCCCCCGGTGAGCCACGTCATTGGATGTGATTGACAGCAGCGCGAGCCAATAGCTGCGCTACTTTCAATCCATCCACTCCAGCCAATCAACGGCCAGGCTGAGCGGCGAAGAGGAGGTCGGGGGCGAGCGTGGGACTTTCGAGGGGTCAGGTAAGTAAAACAGAGGGGCTGGGGGGGCCGGCACTGTCAGATGTTTTTATGTTTTTTTCTATGCATTAAGGTGAAAGAACTTTTACCTTTACAACCCCTTTAAGTTGGCATTAGATAACCAACCTTTGTCTCCTATTTGAAGTTTCAGGTGTCCTCTTCTTTTCCTGTCAAACATTTTTTTATTGTCCAGTTGAGACTTTGAAATGGAGTCTTGTAATACTTTGTAATTTGAAGAGCACTTATTCTTTCTTGGACTGCGGGGATCAAGGAATTGGGCAAGATGCCAGATATGAAGACTGGGAAATACCCATAATTTGCAAAGAACAGGGCTTTTCCTGTGGCTGAATGAACCGCATCATTGTATGCGAACTCTACCAGGGGTAACAGTGATGCCCAATCATCTTGGACAAAAGATGAGAAGCACAGAAGGTACTGTTCCAGAGTCTGATTTGTTCGCTCTGTTTGGTCATTCGTCTGTGGGTGATAGGCTGACGAGAAACAAGTTTTGATCTTAAGAATTCTGCAAAGACCTTTCCAGAATCTGGATGTCAATTGCACTCCTCGATTGGAAATGATGCTGCTGGGTACCCCACAAAGCCTAACCACTTCCTTGATTTCCTAATATAGGGATGAAATGAGCCATCTTCGCTAATCTGATCAAGAAGATGGTAATGAACCTCTCAGATGGGAGAAGTTCAACAATAAAATCCATATTGATCATTTACCAGGGTCTCTTGGGAATAGGCAAAGGTTTTAACAGACCACAAGATTTGGTCTTGTCATTCTTGTTTTGGATGCAGACTCCACAGGTACCAACATAATCCTTGCAATCATATCTTAAATCTGGCCACCAAAAAGAACATTACATAAGCTCTGTTGTCTTTGTTACCCCAAAGTGTCCCACCAATGTGTGATCATGGCACAGTCTGAGGATCTTGAGGCACAGACTTGGGGGTACAAACACTTTTTTGGTTGTGCAGAAATAACCCTTCTTGTTCCTGGAGGCAAACGCTTGGTGGCAGAACATCCCTTGTGGAAGTTTATTTAAGCTGGGTAATTAAATCTGTAGTAGCAGGAAATTTTGGGCCAGCAGGATGTGTCTGCCTGATGGTGTTCATTGTATGAGTAATAAAGAGGAGGAAAGAAGTAAAAGGACGAATGGGAAAGGACAGAAAAATTGGGTGGGGGAAGGGTGAAAGCCTAGGAACTATGGAAAAGGAGGGGAGGGAGAAGCCTTTAATCTCTGCACATTAGATACAAATATTACATTGATTAAGAAAAACCTCAATCAGTTTTGTTCTTAAGTTCCGAACAGGCAGAGGGGAACGTAAAGGCAAACCAACAGGTTCATATTTTGTGCGCTTTAGGAGGAAAATCTTGGCATTCATATGTAAGATCTACCATATGGTACTATATATATGATCTACCACATGTAGCCATTGTTGCATCGTAAGAACAGCAGATTGTTTCCAATAAATCCAGCGATGAATATCAGACAAAAAGGGCAGATATGTGGGCAGTCCCGCCATATGTGTGCATGGGTAGTTATAGCCCCACAGCCTCTCCAGCAAGTTTTGGGGATATCACAAAAGATTTTATGCAGGTGAGCAAGCTTACGATGCCAGCGTGAGAGAAGTTTGAAATGAACTTTTGTGATCTTTGAGAAGATGGAGGTAGCGTGAGACAGTTGTAGAACTGTAGCATGCTGGTCATCTGTTAAGGGATGCTGCAGATCTTGCTCCCAATATTTCAGATGTTTGAGAAAAGAGGCGGATTCTAAGGAAAGAAGAAATCTGTAGAATTGTGAGATTGTTTTCTGTGGTGAGTGAACAGATGCCGGAATGCTTTCCAGGGGTTAAAGATCTGAAATGGTGTATAAAGGCTTGGATAGGGTTTTGATAAGCCAAGTCAGTTGAGTATATCAGCACTGGTCCATAAATGAGGGAGATGAAGTTGCATGCAGGGTATTCAAAGGTGTCAGCCCATGTTGAGTTAGGACATGATGAAGCAAAGGTGTGACATGTGATAGCTGTGTGCAGAATTGAGGATCAAGATCACCTGGTGGAAAATAGGAATGGCTAAGCAATTGCATTGACGGTGGGTTATAAGGCCAGTGGTAAGTTTTGGAAAGGGAGACCCAAATTGCGAGTGAAAATAGCGTAAGGGGAGAGGTATCTACCAAGAGAGATCTAAAGCATTTGGGATTCCAAACTGAACCACATAAATTATGTTCTAACTGTACAGATAGCTTAGAGTTATAATGGTGTTTCCAATCAGAAAGTATGTTTGATATCACAGGCATATAGTATTTCTTAAAATCAGGGGGAGCTAAGCCTGCATCAGGTTTCAGTCCTTCAGTGAGGACAGCAGGAGAGATACAGGCAAGGTTTACAATGCCAGACATACCTAAGACTCAAAGAGTGTAAAGTGGATTTTTTTAAGGTATTATCTGAAAGTGAAAAAACACTAGTAATATATTAATTTTTATGACATTAATTATGCCCAACCACGACTCTTCAAATTTTGTCTAATTGGATTTATAAGTGGAAAGTAGTTTACTCAGACCAGATTAATGAGATGAGGAAGGATCCCAGGCATTTCAAGGTGTTAGGTTGCCAGGAGAAGCGAGCTACATCAACTGTAGGTAAAGAAAAATTAAGAATTTATGACTTAGTAAGGTTAACCTAAAGCTCTATACACACTATCAGATTTTCTGCTGGTTTTTGTCTTCAGATTTACCAAAACAATGTAGTGCAAGGGCCTGCCTGGTGATTACATAAAAATGTAAACTCCTAAGGTTTGACCTCATATTATATGGTTTTGGTAACTCTGAAGGAAAAACTCAGCAGAAAATCTGATAGTGTGTATGGGGCTTTAAAGTTACAAATTTTCCCAAAAAGTTCAAAAGTGGGCATATGATTGGGTAAAGTGGTAGTAGGTTTGTTGTATGTAAAATAATATATCATCCGCATACATTGAATATTTATGTTCATACTCTCCCACCTATATTCCATGTATATTGGTATTATGAAGATCTGTTGATAAGAATGGTTTCAGGGAGAGGAAAAAAAGAATTGAGGACAAGGGGCAACCCTGCCTAGTACTGTTGTGTAAAGTAAAGCCATCACTAAGGGTACCAATAATATGTATTTGTACAGAGGGGGAGCTATACAAGGCTGAGATCATGGCCAACATCCTAGGTCCAATTTCCAAAAAAGTATAGGGATAAGGTGCTTTTTTAGCATCAGTAGATAATTGAAGGGTGGGCTGGGAGGTCAGATGAATGTATTGCATGCTTCTCTACCGGGGATAAAACCTGTTTTATCACAGGAGACCCAGTTGGGGAGAAGGGGCAATAATCTGATCAGTAGAACCTTGGCATATGGTTGAGTGCCATTTAAAATACGTTTTTTTTTCTGACTATTTTTGGAAAATGAATGTTACAGTGATATATTTTATGTAAGTGTTTTTTTTGTTTTTTTTTGAGAGATCTATTAGTAATTTTGTGTGTGTGTGTATACAATATACTGTATATACAATATCTCAAAAACGTGAGTGCACCCCTCACATTTTTGTACATATTTTATTATAGCTTTTCACGTGACAACACTGAAGAAATTATACTTTGCTATAATGTAAAGTAGTGAATGTACAGCTTGTATAACAGTGTGAATTTGCTGTCCACTCAAAATAACTCAACACACAGCCATTATTTTCTAAATTGCTGACAACAAAAGTGAGAACGCCCCTAAGTGAAAATGTCCAAATTGGGCCCAAAGTGTCAATATTTTGTGTGACCACCATTATTGTCCAGCACTGTCTTAACCCTCTTGGGTATGGATTTCACCAGAGCTTCACAGGTTGCCATTGGAGTCCTCTTGTACTCCTCCATGATGACATCACAGAGCTGGTGGATGTTAGACACCTTGCCCTCCTCCATCTGCTGTTTGAGGATGCCCCACAGATGCTTAATACAGTTTAGGTCTGGAGACATGCTTGGCCAGTCCATCACCTTTACCCAAAGGTTATAAAGGTAAAAAGATGATTGTTCTTACAGTGCAGGGAATTGCCGACTGAAAAAAAAATTATATCTGAATGATGCCTGCAGCTGCAGGCATCGGTTAGATATTTCCACTGAAAGCCCAGGACGTCATATGACGTACTGCAGTATGGAAGTGTTTATTTAAAAAAAAAATTACCTTTACAATCACTTTAATTTGGCTCTTTTGTTAACAACAGTTACAATGATCTTGGAATATTTTATCTGGTTTTGGTCTGGTGTTCCTTTCTGTATTTCTATAATTGCAATAATGGATAGCAGAGGTTAATAAAATGTTCCATATAAGAAACTGATCTATAACCATATACTGTAGGTTGAAAAAATTAAAAATATTTCTGAACATTTGAGGTATGTGGCAGGCAGAATTTTCTCCATTAGACACAACTTCTACTTCGTTTTGAACAGTTGTCCTTATGTGTTTTGGTCTGATGCACTTAGGCTGCAGTGTCTACGGGTACTAGTATCCCTATATTTGAGGTGGTATATAACAACTTTGGTTTAGGTTTTCATAGTTTCTCAACTGACTAATTATATGAGCTTTGCTAACATTTTACACTTAAGTTTATAAACAGACTGTAATTAGGTCTTTCGTTTATTTTCACAGTAATCTCGTAACTTATCAATGGTCTATGCAATACCTTACTTCTCTTTATGTTATATTGCAGAGATTTTCTATTATCTATTACTTTGGCTGAATATGTACAACATATACTAGGTGCATGCCTTTGTCAGTATTGATGTTGTTACTTTATGCTCATTATGCCGCGTACACACGAGCGGATTGTATGGCGTACTTAGTCCGTCATACAATCCGACGGACAGTCCGTCGTACTTTCCACTGAACGGACTTGACCACACACGGTCAAGTGGTCACACGGTCACAAACAGTCCGTCGAAAGCTTGCGCGATGACGTGTACAGCACGTACGACGGGACTAGAAATAGGAAGTCCAAGACACAGCAAAGCACCCTTCCGCCGTGTAAATCCTTTCTGAGCATGCGCCATTCTTAGTCCGTCGAACTAGCATACTGACGACCGTATTGTCCGCTGAAACCAAAGTACGACGAACAGAATTTCGAAAAAACCGAAATACTTAGTACTCCGGACTTGTCCGCTGAAATGTGTTTCGACGGACTAAGTACGCCATATAATCCGCCCGTGTGTACGCGGCATTACTAATAGAAAATCACCACAAGTTAGAAGAAACTAAATTACCTTTGCCTAGGATTTGGGCTTTGATACGTTATGCTTTTTTTCTACTCAAAATTATTTGTTTTGGTAAAGTTGACATGTGTCCGATAATTTCTGTGAAATCTGCATTTTAATAATTGGCAACAAGATTTTGCAGTTGTTGAAACATTTAAAAAATATATGCAGAATTGTTTGTGTATTTTCTAAATATTACCAGCCTAGGCAGTGCATTACTTTAATACTGTTTGTGCATCTTCCTCCACGAAAATCTTTGAGAGGAAGCTTTAAAAATCCAATCTTTCTGACACTGTAGAAAGTCTGTGTTTGTGCAGATCAGTTTACCTCTCATCTCTAATGACTTTCTTAAACATCAAAAAATAGAAAAATAATGACCAACATAAACAACTCCAAGTCTACAATAACTGCTCCAAAAACACAACAAAAAACCCTGTAGCTGAAATGCGATATCACTTACAGCATAATTTACCAGCATGTGGTAAGTAAAATAATATGCAATCATCACCGAACATTTGTGAGCTTCTAAGTAATATAAAGAGCAGGAGCCTATCAGAATGCTCCGAGAAACCAATACAACAGCACATGTTCTGCAAGTGTGGCTCTTCTGTCCTCAAAAATCTTTCTGATTCTTTTCAGATTCTGTCAGTAAAGATGTTTCTCTGGCTCTTGTTCCAAGTGTGTTTGGTATCTCTGTATCCAGAATTAATTTTTTCCATGGCTTCTTTATTGAAGTGATGCAAATATACACTGTTTAATTTACAATGTCCCTTCTATTTCTGTATGTGAATGATGGCACTGTAATTATTTTAATAATAATAAAAAAAATCGAAGTAGCTTTTTCCTAATTGATATACAGCTGCCACCTGACCAAGATCTTTCCCCGCCTGCCTACAGGGAACCATAAGCAGGAGGAGCTTCTAGTCCTCTGCTATTGGTCACATGTTCAAAATAAAAAAAAACACAGCCCTTGGAACAGAGTAGAAATAAATAATATCAATAAACTTTTTTAAATTGGCATACAAATATATATTTGAAATGAAATATTTATTATTTTGTGCAAATAACACGCTGCAGGTGGATTTTTGCCAGTCACAGGCTGTGTCAAGCCCCTCCAACCTGTGTCATAGAATAAGAGTGAGGTGAAGCCTCCATTAAGCTACATGTAATAGTAGGGGGAGGGTGTGGGCTGTCGTTTACCACTGTAACACTATAATATAGACTTTATATACATAGTATAGACTATATACTGTAGCTCAGATGTGATAGGGAGGGAATGTTGAGTATAGAAACTCACTAAAAACTGAGCATGTGCAGAGTTGATACCACAGCTGCAAAATCCCTAGCTGAATTGGGGACAAGAACAGAAGGTGGAGATAAAGAGTAGAATGATAAACCTGTTTTTTTTTTTTTTTTTTGCAGAATACAGAAAACACATCTCATAGTGAGTATGACTGAGCGAGTATAAACAGCATGTAAGACACCATTTATTGATAGTATTTTTAGTGACAGATTAATTGTGACCCTTATACCTAACTACAGTGTTACTAATCTCTAAAGATCCATTGGTATTAACTTAACATTTGCACAAATCAGTCTGTGGCATCCAAATGTTTTATACTTATAGGCCAAAATAAATTTCCACAGTCTCCAATTTTAAATACCTACTACATGAGAGGATATATGTAGTCAATCATCAGTATCCAATATACTATACAGTATATTATATATTGTAAAAAATCATACTTTGTTGCTACAAAATTCATAAAAATATTAAAAACAAGGCCCCATGCAATTCTATAACACACTGTGTCATGCAATGCTACATATCTTCATTTACTTTCAAGGTATGTATCAGCAATCAAGTCAAATATTACATGCATATAAAGATAGAGCAATAAAATATCTCATAATGATGTATTATTTTTCTGAGCCATAAGATGTGTACTTAAACAGACATAAATATTATACAAATGACATTGTGGCCTAGTCACACTCTCAACAATTCCACGGATTAATGTTTTATTGCCATGACACCCCTCAGGTCATCAAACAGGGTCACCTGCCCATAGGGGTACCGTATTCTACAAATCTTTGTGTTTTTTCCATTAATATTTGTATAAATTCCCAAGTGAACCAACAAACTTTGTTTCCACAGCCCCAGGCTGGTAAGTGAATTACATCTATTCCAGTAGTACATAGTCCACAGACATAGAGATTTTTATTCTCAGATAGAAAAAGTCCACAACATGCAATTCCAAAACACCACCAATCACCAATCAAGTGGAACCAACTGTATTATCCAGGGACTGATGTAGATACTCAAAACCAATGCCCTAGAAGCACTGAGATAATAAACTGAGTATGGAAATCAAGAGGGTATGCAGCCAAAACAAGTAAATGGTGCCATATACATCTATAAATCTCTGTGTGGCCAGCCAGGGGCCATACATGTGTGAGCTAAAATAAGTCAGTAGTCAACTCCACCCTGCAGGAGTCACACTCAGCATAGCCAGTCCTGGATTTCCTCAGTGAAATTAATAGCCCTATTTTGTTATAACCCTTAAATCATTACATTCCTCCAAAGCCCAGTTGCATATTCAAAAAGAGGTTAAATGCATGTATGATAGGAATGGATATCCTCTTATATGACATGCAATAGTCATATTCAATATATATATATATATATATATATATATATATATATATATATATATATTTATGGTCGAAGCCCTATGGCCGATACGGATATGAACAAATAGACTTACCATAAGATTAACAACATGAAATGGACCTGAAGTGTGCCCTGGTCTGATGGTCGGTATACCAAAATAAGGGGGCATACCCTAGATTAGAAATTAATATTTGTGAAGAGAAATGAATTTGAAAAATGCCCTGAAAAAGGGGATGGGAGGGTGGGTGCCGCGCACCGGAAACCGACAAAGACCACAGGCGAGGGGGCTGGTTAAATACCCTCCAGGCTCCTCCCATAAATTCAGGCCACCATACTGGCCTTCCTACTTATGGTCGAAGCCCTATGGCCGATACGGATATGAACAAATAGACTTACCATAAGATTAACAACATGAAATGGACCTGAAGTGTGCCCTGGTCTGATGGTCGGTATACCAAAATAAGGGGGCAAAAACATTCAGGTAGGGGTGTAGTTTTATTAGTTTTAGCTTAATTAGTTGAGCAAGTTTGGTGAATGCTTGTGCCATTTCCACCCAAGGATTGGGGATGTACCGGGCGAGGTAGGCAGGGTTCCAACTGCTTAGTCTCTCAATGACGTGACTTGGGACCCATGCCAACATGCTGCCAAGGGTGCTCAAATACTAAAGAGTGACCACGGTATGGACCGGGGTCGAGGTGTAGGCTGCATAGAAGAACCCCATGTGTTTGGGAAACTGGCAGGTACACAAGTGTTAGCACGAAAAGGCAATAGGGGACTAGAGAAATGGACGTCTATCCTGGAGCCAGATTGCTGGGTTTTTAGACACTGCAAGGTGGAGGATGAAATGGTGTTGGTAGCGAGCCAAGTGACGACTATGCAGAACTTGGCCTGCGGGATTGCTGAAGGCCTGGAATGAACATACAATGGACATTAAAATGGTGCCGCCAAGATAACTGCAGCAGTCTGCGCAGGAGGGACACAACCGAGAGCGGTCCAGACCTGGCTTCATCAACAAGATGAACCTAGGCCCAGTTGTCGGTGGTGAAAGCCACGGTCTGTCCTGTCCTGACATGACCCCAGAGTCGAGAGGCTGTCATGACCTGGTATAGCTTGAAGAGGGAGGAAGTCCAGGTAAACTCGGGGTTTAGGGGTATCCCTGATGCCATGGTTCTGTAAACCAGTGGTGGCCAAAAATTGCAGCGAAACCTGTGGAGGCTGCGGCATCTGTTACTACCAGGGGTGACAGGGGCATCGTAGATGGTCTAAACATCGCTACACCAATCCATGCAGTAAGGAACCTTCCGTCATTGATAGGTCTGCTGTTGCCACGGCATCTAAATTAAGGATCTGAGAGGGGTCCTGTGTCCGTGAGAGGAAGACCAGGAGGCGTGACCTAAAGATCGACCCTGGGGAATGGCCCGTTTTGCACATTTGAACATTCGTCAGGTGGTGTCTGTGTAGAACCTGGCTTCCAGTGCTACTAACAATAAATTGGCTAGGCCATGGAAAACCACAAAGGGCCAGGTAGATGGCCGCTTGGATGACTAGACTGGGGAATATGCGAGGATTTTATATGTCCCTAAAGATGGCAGTTGTGATGGGCGAGCGTTTGCCGTTGGCTATGGGCTGATGCCTCTGGATGCCTCATAGTGGGGATCTTGCTGTATGGGCCGTAAAGACAGATGGCTCTCCGTGCACTGTAAGGATAAGAAATGCTGAACGCTGGCTAGATATAGCCTGAGCGTGTAACAGGAAGAAGCCAGTTGCGTGTGTCAACATGATCCTGGTGCAGGACGGAAGTTGAACTCAACTGTCCTAAGGGAGAGACAGATAGACAGAAAACGGTGAGTGGCTTGTAAGAAAAGCCACAGGAGACAAGTGGCCAATTAAGTGCTGCTGAAAACGACGTGCAGCCAGTTTGTGTGCCACTGAGAATGTGCTTGCAAAAGAATGATTGCAAGAAGTTATGCTAAGTTGCGAGCCTTGGCATGATTGCAAAAGTTGTGTTTAAACGTGTGCTTGCGACAATTGAACGGGAGTTTGTCACTGGAGATGTGTTCATAGTGACTGTGAGAAATTCGCGTTACCGCATGTGCTTTGCCAAGACTGCAGGAGTTGTGCTTGAACGTGTGTTTGGATGCGTACTTGCAACGATTGCAAGATGTTATGCCAAGATGCGTGCTTGCAACGATTGCAAGATGTTATGCTAGGATGCGTGCCTGCAACGATTGCAAGGAGTTACACCAGGATGCGTGCTTGCCATGATTGCAAGATGTTATGCTAGGATGCGTGCCTGCAACGATTGCAAGGAGTTATGGTAGGATACATAGGTAGCCAGGTCGGAAAAGACAGAAGTCCATCCAGTCCAACCACAAATCAAATAAATAAAGTATCGCACAACCCGACACACCCAATTCTACACTCACAGCTGATCCAGAGGAAGGCAAAAAACCCCAACAGAGCATGGCCCAATTTGCTACAGCAGGGGAAAAAATTCCTTCCTGATCCCTCGAGAGGCAATCAGATTTTTTCCTGGATCAACTTTACCTATAAATATAAGTACCCCGTAATATAATGTACATTTAGGAAAGTATCCAGGCTTTTCCTAAAGCAATCTATTGAGCTAGCCAGAACTGCCTGCTAGCAATGATTGCAATAAGTTTGTGCCTGGACATCTGCTTGCAACGATTGCAAGAGGTTTATGCTCGAATGCGTGCTTGCAATGATTGCAAGAGGTCTATGCTTGAATGTGTGCTTGCAACGATTGCAAGAAGTCTATGTTTGGATGCGTGCTTGCAACGATTGCAAGAAGTCTACGCTTGGATGCGTGCTTGCAATGACTGCAAGAAGTCTACGCTTGGATGCGTGTTTGCAACGATTGCAAGAAGTCTACGCTTGTATGCGTACTTGCAACGATTGCAAGACGTCCATGCTTGAATGCGTGCTTGCAACGATTGCAAGAAGTCTATGCTTAAATGCATGCTTGCAACGATTGCAAGAAGTCTACGCTTGTATGCGTACTTGCAACGACTGCAAGACGTCCATGCTTGAATGCGTGCTTGCAACGATTGCAAGAAGTCTACACTTGAATGCGTGCTTGCAACGATTGCAAGAAGTCTATGTTTGGATGCGTGTTTGCAATGATTGCAAGAAGTCTACGCTTGTATGCGTACTTGCAACGACTGCAAGACGTCCATGCTTGAATGCGTGCTTGCAACGGTTGCAAGAAGTCTACACTTGAATGTGTACTTGCAACGACTGCAAGACGTCGATGCTTGAACGCGTGCTTGCAACGATTTGCAAGAAGTCTATGCTTGGATGCGTGCTTGCAACGATTGCAAGAAGTCTATGCTTGGATGTGTGTTTGCAACGATTGCAAGAAGTCTACGCTTGAATGCGTACTTGCAACGACTGCAAGACGTCCATGCTTGAATGTGTGCTTGCAACGATTGCAAGAAGTCTGTGCCTGGGAATGTGTTTGCAATGATTGCAGGGAGTGTATGCTTAGGTGCGTGCTAGCAGCGATTTGCAAGAAGTTGTTTCTTGGATGTGTATGGAATGAATCCAATATGAATCGGTCGTACGAATGAAAACAACTGGAGCACACCGGAACGAATCGGTGCATGTCGGATGCGACCGACTCGAATCGGGGCACGGTATATGACGGTCAATTTAATGAAAAATCTGTTATGACAGAGGCATAAGCCGGTCGTGCCGCGACTGTGACTGATGATGAACCGGACTCTGGAGCATGCACTGAAATGAGGCTAAAGCACTGGGGCACACCGTAACGAATCGGTGCATGTATGCAACTGGATTCGAAACAGAGCGCGGTACATGGCGGTGAAATTATTTTGATTGCCATGACAGAGGCACGAATCGATCATGCCGCTGTTGCGACTGTCCTTTAATCGTGCATGCTCTGAAGCATGTACTGAAATGTGGCTGAAATACCTGGGGCGCGCCGAGACGAATTAGTGCACGATGCGACTGGATTCGTATCGGAGCGTGATACGTGACAGTGAAAATTATTTCCCATGACAGAGACATGAATCGGGGAACCGAAACCTGCAACCGATAATGAATCCTGACTCTGGAGCATGTACTGAAATGAGGCCGTAACCAACTGGGGCACATCGGAACGAATCGGTGCATCACGGATGTGACTAGATTCGAATCGGAGCACGGTAAGTGACAGTGAAATGAGTGACAAAAGTTTGCCATGACAGAGGCCCGAATCTGTCGTGCCGCGATTGCGACTGACAACGAACGGGACTCTGGAGCATGTACTGAAATGAGGCCGAAAATACCTGGGGCACGCCGGGACGAATTGGTGCATCGTAGATGCGACTGGATTCGTATCGGAACGTGATACGTGACAGTGAAATGATTTACCATGACAGAGGCACGAATTGGTGCGCCGCAACCTGCGACTGACAACGAACGGGACTCTGGAGCATGTACTGAAATGAGGCCGAAAAATACCTGGGGCACGTCGGACGAATTGGTGCATCATAGATGTGACTGGATTCGTATCGGAACGTGATACGTGACAGTGAAATGATTTACCATGACAGAGGCATGAGTCGGAGACTCAACAAATGGGACTCTGGAGCATGTACTGAAATGAGGCCGAAAAAGCAACTGGGGCGCACCGGGACGAATCGGTGCATTGTGGATGCGACTGGATTCGAATCGGAGCGCGGTAGGTGAGAGTGAAATGATTTGAAATGATCTGAAATGGTTTGAAATGGTTGAAATGGTTCGGCCTTGACATGGCACTGACCGATGTCCATCAAATCCACGAGAAACATCGATTAGTCTGTGGAGCAAAAACAGCGAGACACGCCTAAACGAAGCTGTGTCTTTGCGTCGGTGTGAGGTACACAAACACAAAAGAAATGTTTAGTATGATAACGTTACGAGTAGTAGACAGACGCCGTGGCTGTGTGTAGGGTTTTACGAATAACTTGTAAGTTTGATATCGAAGTTTAGTGTCGAGACATTTACAATGTATGAAATGACAAGTCAACCGAAAAACCCTACCTGCGACAGCCGAATCAACGCGTTAGTATGTGTATTGCAAACGGGAACAATGACCTCGAACAACTACGAAACGGTAACTCATGGACGCTAATGAGTTTCGAAGAGTCGGCCTAGTGACGTCGTGACGCGCACCGGAAACCGACAAAGACCACAGGCGAGCGGGCTGGTTAAATACCCTCCGGGCTCCTCCCATAAATTCAGGCCACCATACTGGCCTTCCTATATATATATATATATATATATATATATATATATATATATATATATATATCAACCAGCAGTGCTAATACGCTGGTCCCAGGTCATTGCAGCTTAAACTTTTTTATGCAACTCTATGATTATATATCAAAGTGACATTTTATTACATTCTATTGGCCACAGCATGGTGCAATGCAGCATAGTGCATTGTGCTAAAGTAAGTACTGCATGCAATACTATTTAAGTACACAGCACAAGAGCATGATGCTATGACCTGTCCTGAAAGGAAAAAAGGCATGTTGCCTTCTCCTGCAATGGGACTGTGCTGGGCAAGGCTGCCCAGTGCAGAACCACCATACCTGTTGTAAACAGGCTCTAAGCAGGCGACAAACAATTTAAAGCTTAACTCCAGATAACATGTTTTAAGCAATTACAACAGTTTTTCATAAGGTTTAAATCCTATCAATAAAAGCACCCCTGTCAGCGCTAAATAGTATGTACCAACCAAGTGACTGCTGTTTTGACAATACAGCTTGATCTGTTAAAGGCACTGAAATAATAATGGATCTACAGCAGCAGGTTCAGGTAATAGAATTAAATATTACAGTGGGGACTCAGAAAAAGAAAACTGCATAGTATCATTATTCACGCACTGCAAATGTCAGTTTTTATTTTACCTATAGTTCCACTTTAACTGCAGTTCTATAACATTAGTTTACCAGTCTGTCAGGATTTGTAAATCTCAGGACTTGCAAGATAAAAATTTCAAATCATTTGGCAGCTAAACCACCTGCTTGCTTGGAGTCTGCCTTTTAGCAAACCACAAAAAAAATATATATATAAACATTTTAACTGTGTACTATCAGTTATCATGTTTTATGAGCTTATGCATACAATTTAGACGTTACTGAAATAATTTGTGTCCCTATTTTGATAAAATGAGTTTCATTGCTTTTTATCAATATTTCCAATTTGACAAATCATCACAAGATCAAAACAAACAGAAGGATCAAGACATAAAAAACAACTTTAATATGAGAATTTTTCTCCAGAGCACGTAAATTTCCTTTGTCTTTTATTCTCTTGCTAGAATAAATTAACATAATCAACAGAGAATTAAGAAATCAAATGGTTACATTTATGTTAATGAATTAGTGCTTTCATCAGTCTGGGTTGGGTCTTTAATAAATCTTTAATCTCCAGCCATGTCACCCCCATCCTGATGAACATTAATTTGGGATCTGAGAAAATGAAAACATTTAAACTGTGTAAATTGGCTTAGCATTTTGTCATTCCTTATGGGGATCTGCTGAAGTTTTCAAATTGCAAAGAGGAAGAATAAATAAACTTTCATGTGATGAAATTGATTTAGAGAAATTGGGTTTCAAAAGATATAGTCACTACGGAGAAGATATGCTATTAGGTCTAAAATGCAACTTCAGGCTTTTGCTCTGGAAACACTGCTGATAAATGCAGATAAAAAAACCCTAAGGTAATTTTTGTTATTTTCTCATTTATTAGTTAGGATAAAACAGAGATCTCAGGCTTACCTATCAGTGAAGTGTTACATAAAATTGATTAAAAGGTTAAATATGGAGCAAAATAACTACAATTAAATGCAAATTATCTTGAAGTGAGTGGCAGGAAATTATAAAATCAGTCTACAGATGATACATGTATGGGATTTGTAATGATTCCAAATCCTAAAAAAACATTAATTTTACGTTTTTAGGGTAACTCCACTTTTATATGAAAAAATAGCACATAAAAAAATATATATAGCATTTAGGATTGCTACACAAACCATATTGTATTTGAAATGTTATTAAAAATTACCCTTTCTGCAGTGCTGTAATTTTCTGTAAAATGTAATGTAATATGGCAACTTGGAGCCATTCTGTATCCCATTGGTGTGCAAAACAGATCTATCCAGAAGTCTGCACAAAGATACAAGTCTGATTTTAGGTATACTCTGCAACATACATTTTATTTTTGGTGAGATACTCCCAAAGGGTTAATTACTTCTAAAAGGATGTAGACCTGGGAACTTTACTTATTAGAACACTGCCAGTACATTAGCTGATCAATAATGAAAATGTCATTCCTATTCAGATTCACTTTGCAGACAACAAACAGCATTATCCTCAGAGCAGAAACAGGTAGGACTATGCAACAACATTTGTTAAAATCCTTGAAATGTAAATTAAAGTGGAGTTCTGCCGAAAATAAAAAAAATCGAAGTCAGCAGCTACAAAAAGTGTAGCTGCTGACTTTTAATAATCAGACACTCACCTATCCCACGGTCCAGCGATGCGGGAGTATGAAGCCCCGCTCCTCTCCCCCTCCTCTCCACAGTTCCGGCATTCTTACTGTGGGTGCCCATCTGTGGCTTCACAGCTGGGCACACACTTTTCATGTGTGAGCCATGCTGTGTGCTGTGAATGGCCAGGCAGTCTTCTGGGACCTGTGAGGTGTGTCAGAGAAGATTGCAGGGAGAGAGGGGGAGAGGTGAACTTCCTTCTGGTGCTGCGGAGCCCCGAAAGGAAGTGGGAGCTGGATGCCTCTAAAAAGAGGGTATCCACTCACCCCCCCAAAGAAAAATGACATGCCAAATGTAGCATGTCATGGAGTCACCATCACTTAAAGCGGAAGTTCCATTTTTGGGTGGAACTCCACTTTAACCACTTACAGACTGGACCATTTTGCTGGTCAAAGACCAGACCACTTTTTGCCATTCGGCACTGCATCGCTTTAACTGACAATTGTGTGGTCGTGCGACATGGCTCCCAAACTAAATTTACGTCCTTTTTTCCGACAAATAGAGCTTTCTTTTGGTGGTATTTAATCACCCCTGCGGTTTTTATTTTTTGCGCTATAAACAAAAATAGAGCGACAATTCTGAAATAATAAATATCCCCCAAAAATATATAATCGCTCAGTTTAGGCCGATACGTATTCTTCTACATATTTTTGATTAAAAAATCGCAATAAGCGATTATTGATTGGTTTGCGCAAAAGTTACAGCGTTTACAAAATAGGGATAGTTTTATGGCATCTTTATTAATATTTTTTTTTATACTAGTAATGGCGGCGATCAGCGATTTTTGTGACTGCGACATTATGGCGGACACATCGGACATTTTTGACACATTTTTAGGACCATTGTCATTTCTACAGCAATCACTGCTATATAAATGCAGTGATTCCTATGTAAATGACACTGGCAGTGAAGGGGTTAACCAGTAGGTGGCAGTGTAGGGGTTAAGTGTTCCTAGGGGTGTGTTACTAACTGTGGGGGGCTGGGCTTTCATTTAGTGAACACTGATCTCTGCTCCAATCACATGGAGCAGAGATCAGAGTCACTAGTTGCTAGGCAGAATGGAGAAATGCTGTTTACAGCGGCATTTCTCTATTCAGCCACCCCGTGAGACAATCACGGGTGTGCCCGTGGCAATCGAGTCCGCGGTACCCGCGACTGGACTCATGGGGGTCCCAAATGGCACGCGAGTGCGCCACCGCCGACGTGCTCCCGATGGCAGTGCGGCATTAAAGATTGGACGCACCTGTACGCCAATATGCCTGCCCGTGCCATTCTGCCGACGTACATCGGCGTGCGCTGGTCAGGAACCGGTTAAACACCCAAAGGGGATTTTTTTTCCTCTACAAAATTGAAGTTACTCCGAATAGGTGCATATTAAGCGTATGCCCATCTACAATGAAAGCTATATAGGGGTTGATTTACTAAGGAAAATATGCTGTTAATTTTGTAGGGAGAGTTGCATTTTGCAAAGGAATAATTCCCAGAGCTTAGTGAATGCAGTAAAATTTTACTTTGCAAAGAATACCCAATCACTTGCAAGCAAAATAAAGAAAACAGCATTTTTGCTTGTTCGTGATTGGATGATAGAAAAAGCAGAGCTTCATCTCTTTCACTAAATTCTGGAGAAAGTTCCACTGCAAACTGAACAGTTTTTGCCTTTAGTAAATCAACCCAGAATTATGCTTGCATACCTTATCCTGAAGACATGATTCACTTCCTGACAACTACTTCTTCACTCTGGATACTTTAATTGCAATAGTGATATTCAACAATATTTCCTTTTCTCAAGGGCTCATTTATAACAGAGAGCGGATACCACCATTCTGTCTATTATGCATTGCTGAGCTATGCATTGTGTGCAGCCTGCAAAGCCACTTGAAGTCAGGAAAAGCTTTACGATTGGAGATGAACAGGTCATGTGACCTGTTCTCACTGTGTTTTATAAATGTGCCATGCTTATTTCCTGGTTCCCAGCCAGGCCAATTTTGACATTTTTTTCTTACATTTAAAAATATGTATTTTTTTGCTAGAAAATTACTTAGATGCCTGTACATTATATATGCATGTATATACTCTAGAGAATAAAATGGTGGGCAAAATTATGTCACACAGTATTTGCTCAGTGGTTTTTCAAATGCAATTTTTTGGGAAAAATACAATTTAATGAATTTTATTGCACACAAATACTATATATTACCTATGTTTTTATTAAAATATAAACAATGATGTTACCCCAAGTAAATAGATACCTAATATGTCCCACTTTAAAATTGCGTAGGCCCGCGGCACCAAACAATGGTACCTAAAAAATCTCCAATAGTGATGCTTTAAAAGCCTTTACAGACTACCAGTTTAGAGTTACACGGGAGGTCTGGAGAAAAAATTATTGCTCTCACTCTAATGTTTGCAGCAATACCTCACATCGATCACCATTTACATATGCATGCGGGACTTACTTATGCGTTTGTGTTTCTGCGTAAGCATGGGGAAAAGGGGGCGCTTTATTTTATTTTTATTATTATTTGTATTATTTATTTCATTCAAAGCTTTTTTTTACACTGTGTCTTTTTTTTAAGAAGTGTATTGCTTTCAGAAGAGATGTACAACATCCCTTGTGAAAGCATGGGCCATGACAGGTCCTCTTTATGGAGATCTATTAGACCCATGATCTCTCCGCTGGGCCCCAATGCAGCCAACCAGGCACAGACTGGTCTGATCGGCTGTTTGCCTGGCCGCTAATGGTTAGGTAAACAAAGAGCCAAAACTGGAAGTGATTAAATGCTTCCTTCTTCCAGATACTAGGGTCACAGTGAGGGAGGAACAATGCAGTTCCTGTCTCTGTGTAGTGGCACCATTGCCGATAGTCACATCACTCCCAGGCTCTGTGATCGGACAGCAGAGCCTGGGGAAGATGACGGTGGTGGGGGGGGGGGGTCTTACGCCATAGAAGAAGTGATTAGAGTGGCGGTTCAGGCACTCTAATTACTTCTGGTAAAGAGGGATTTGATGGCTGAAAATGTTCATACCAGGATGATGCCTGCAGATGCAGGCATCATCCCAGTATAAACACTTCAACCCAAGGATGTCATATGGGTGAGAAGTGGTTAAAGCAGTGCAGTCTCACAGTGTAAATTAGAGAAGGCAGTAAACAGAGATAAGTTGATTCAAGTTAAATTTCTTCACCTGTTATACTATACCCCGAGAAATTACATTGAATATTCCCTGAGAGGAACCCCGTGTGCCCTTGCTGTAAACTCCAACGGAGTTCCTAAATGCATATGTTCTGGGAATACCCTGTGATTGTATCATACTGGCAGGCTGTTTTAGCTGAAATCAATCTAATGCCACATACACACAACCAGACTTTCCGGCAGAATAGGTCCAACGGAACGATGATGTCAGACATTCCAATCGTGTGTGGGCTTCATCAGACTTTTTTTTCAAAAAATCCGATGGACCTCCTTCCCCAAAGCACCCATCCCCCATGTTGAGGGCATGTGGCCTTGTACAGTTCAGGAGGGGGGGCGCTCACTCGTCCTCACCCCCTTTCCTGACCGGCCGGGCTGCATGCTCGGATAAGGGTCTGGTATGGATTTAAAGCGGACCAAGATTTAAAGCATGTTCTATTTTCTTTCCAAAAGTCCGACGGAGCCCACACACTATCAAATTGTCCAACGGATTCTGGTTTGTCGGACCAAGTCTGCCAGAAAGTCCAATCGTGTGTACGCGGCATTAGACATAACGTGAAGGCAATAAACAAACCCCAAAAACCCTAGGACTTAATGTGAACAGCACTTTCACAAAAAATTTCAAATTGTGATTTGGCCCAGCCGTCTATGTAAATATATCATTATGATGGGTAATCGCTACTGAAAATAAATATTGCTTATATCCTACTGCAAATTTTGCTTTGCTCTGAAAAATCTGCCTTCTCAAGACAAGTGGATGATTCAGCTCAAAGTGGAGTATGTCTCTCATACTCTCTAGTGGTGGTTAGGGACAGCTTATTATTAACAGCAAACCCATGGTTAGATCATGTTGTTGTAAACAGAGTTTATCTTCAGTATTAGAAATTCTTCATATTGACATTTTTTCATAGGCTGCAGTGACATGTGAAATGTGTTGTATTTAGTGAAAGTGCACATATACTATATTGTCTAAAGTATTGGCACCCCTGCCTTTCCACGTACATTAACTTTATTGGCATCCCAGTCTTAGTCCATAGGGTACAATATTGAGTTGGCCCACCATGTGCAGTTATAGTTTCTGCTCTATTTCATCACAAAGGTGTTCTGTCGGGTTGAGGTCAGGACTCAGTGCATGTCAGTCAAGTTCCTCCACCCCAAACTCACTCATCCATGTCTTTATTGACCTTGCTTTGTGCACTGGTGCGCAGTCATGTTGGAACAGGAAGGGGCTATCTCCAAACTCTTCCCACAAAGTTGGGAACTGGAAATTGTCCAAAATGTCTTGGTATGCTGATGCCTTAAGAGTTTCCTTCACTGAAAATAAAGGGGCCAAGCCCAACCCTTGAAAACAACCCCACACCATGATCCCCCTTCACCAAATGATTTAGACCAATGCACAAAGCAAGGTCCATAAAGACATGGATGAGCGAGTTTGGGGTGGAGGAACTTGACTGGTCTGACCTCAACCCGATAGAACACCTTTGGGATGAACTAGAGCGGAGACTGTGAGCCAGGCCTTCTCATCCAACATCAGTGCCGGACCTCACAAATTCTGGAAGAATGGTCAAACATTCCCACAGACACATTCCTAATACTTGTGGACAGCCTTCCCATAGGAGTTGAAGCTGTTATATCTGCAAAGGGTGGGCCAACTCAATATTGGACCCTACAAAGACTGGGATGCCATTAAAGTTCATGCGCATATAAAGGTACAACAGGAAACAACTAAATCAAGTATGGCGCTGTCACATCCTATCCAGTTCCTCCAGAATACCTCTGCACAGTATATATTGCTTGTTACATCCACTCTGGGTGTTGCTGCTCTTATTAAAGTCCACTGGGTGGCAGACAAACCTAAAAAGCACAGAGAAACAGAGCGCACACCAGTCCTAGTGCATTAAAGTTTATTTAACTCAGTAAAAGGTTAAAAAAGCCAGGTATGTCACTCACAAACATCCGTTGAGTAGTAGCATTGGTATTTACAGCCTCCACTGTTGCCTCCTTCCCCGATTTTAGGCTCCCTGCAGTAGCTAGCAATACGGATGGTTAAGTACTCGGTTCGCTTGCTGGCTGCAGGTACACTCTCTCTCCACGCCTCACACGCACGGACCTGCCGGCTCTGGATGACGTCACTCGCAACGGGGGGCGGATCTCTCAACGTGTGTACTGACTCTGACGCTGGCTATAACTGTTCCCAAGACAACATGTTTCGGAGGCGTGGCCTCCTTCTTCAGGTGACGCCCTAATGTGTGCTTACAGCATAAATACGCTGACACCCTCCCCGCCCTCCCTGCTAGTGCCAATCACAGGGAGCCTAACATCTAGGGGAGGAGACAAGCCCATCTACCAATCAAGAAGAGCGACAAGGAAACAAGGATATTATAAGACTACTATTACAATCATAGCTATTAGAAGTTCTTTCAATGTATATCTGCATGTAACCATAACAAGGAAATAAAATAAAATTATATATACATAAAATTAAGATAATACTAAAGACTGAACCAACAAAATTAGTATATATAAGGAATTAAATTAGAAAAAAAAGAATTTTATATCAAATTAAAAATAAAAATAAAAATAAAATTAAAATAAAATTAAAATAAAAATAAGAATGAAAAATAAAAAATAAAAATAAAAATAAAAATAAAAATAAAATTAAAAACAAAAAATATATATAATTATATACATATATACATATATATACATACACATATATACATGTACATATATATACATACACACACATGCACCTGGAAAAAATTTTTTGCAAATGGATGAATGAACTATATGAATTTTTTAAAAAAGGATAAAAGATTAACAAAAAAAAAAATAAAAAATGCGCATATAAAGGCAGGTTTCCCGATACTTTTGACAATATCATGTATATATGAAAGCAAGATTTTTATGTCTTTCCTAAGAACCTGCATACAAGATGTATTTTTTATGAAGTGACTGAATATTCCATCTGGCTCAGTTGTTTACTTGTGCATTCAAATTATTGTTTTTTGTTTGACACCATAGGCTCACTGTTTAGGGTTGTCAGGGCTGGGCTCAGCCCTTCTTTCTCAAAGCTGGCCACTCAGCTGTTGGCTAATTGCCAGCCTCTTTCTCTCCACAGTGACTCATCTGTTGATGATATCTTGCTCGCCAGTCCTGCCTACTTAAAGTGGGGTGCCCCTAAAAAAAAAAAATTTAAAGTCAGCAGCTACAAATACTGCAGCTGCTGACTTTTAATAATTGGACACGTTCCGTGATATGCCGCACAGTCACCTGGGACACGTGACAGGTCCCAGATGACTGTGTGGCGAGAGGGGAAGTGATGTCACCAGCCCGAGCAAGGAAGAAGGCACACTACGAGGGACCCCCTAGCAACAGGTATTTAGAGGTGAGTAAAAAAAAACATTTTCCAATTATTATTTTTTTTTTAAGATTTTTAAACACTTTTTTATTTTTTGGTGGCAACACCACTTTAAGCCGTCCAGCCCAGATTATCTCTGCCTTCACCTTGGTCACACCTCTAGAGCCATTCTCCTGTGTTACTGTTAAAGACTTGCTTGGCTGACATTTCTTCCGGCTCCAGATCCTGCTTGCTTTTCTACTACGCTCATCTTTGGCTCTCTGACGTGTTGGTTTGTCTGACTATCTGTTCCAGTTCCTGAACTCTGGCTATGTTCACCTTTTTATTATTATTAAACAAGTGTGATTTGACTGTACTTCTGTCTCAGTCTGATTCATGGTTTCTGACAGTAGACGAAGGCCATGAATTGGCCAGGCGTTTCCCATGGACAGAAGCCAATTAAGGTTCTGAGAGAGCCTTGGCCTGGACAAACCCTTTATGGGAGAAACAAAAACCTGTTGTCTTGAGTTACCTAGAATTTGTGGCTTCTTTTAAAAGGGTATTTGACGTTCCCGCATGCTCCGCTTCTGCTGCCAAGGGCCTCATGTCCATCAGAGTACAAGAACTGTTGCCAATTACGCCATTGAATTCTGTACTCTGGCAGCAGAGGTTGCTTGCCTTTCTGGCTGCTCTTTCTCATAGTCTCTCAGATACCATCAAGGATGAGATAGCAGCCTGAGATATACCCACTGAGCTAGAGGAGATGATCATGTTTGCCATCCTCATTGACTCAGAGAAAGACTTCCTTTTACTGACCACTTGCGGAAGCCTCCTGTACATTTGTCCCAAAACTTTGCAGTCCCACCCTTGACTCCCTCACCTCCCATGCCTCTTGGTACCGAATTGGCCTGTGAAGATGAAACCATGTGCTTGGGCTTCATGCTTCTCTCTGTAAACCTTAGGAGGAGGGAGAGATTGTGCCTTTATTGTGGCCAGGCAGGTCACTTTTTGAAGTCTTGTCCTACTCGTCCAGGGAACGCTCAAACCTTGAAGTCCGGTCATGGACAGACCTTAGGTGGCATTGTTTCATCCCCAGTTATCCAGAAGCATAAGCCCCTGGTTTTGGTTACCCTTTCCTAGACTGAATCATCCGTCAAGATATAGACTCTAATCGACTCTGGGGCTGCAGGCCTGTTCATTTATGCTGCCTTTGTATCAAAGCACTCGATTCCACTGCAACTGCGTGACACTCCACTTGCCATTGAGGCTCTTGACAGGGGTCCTCTACAGCCTGCCCATGTGACTCATGAGACTGTTCCATTATCCATGGCCGTATGGGCTCTTCACCATGAGATAATCCAATTCCAAGTTATTTCCTCACCTCAAGTTTCCACTGTTATTGGTTATCATTGGTTACAGGGGCTCAACCCCTCTTTTGATTGCTGAGGTTCTCTCTTTGTTGCAACAATGCAGTACGACATGCTTCCAGAAGGTAGCCAAGATCCTGTGCACCTCATCACTCTCCTCCCTGCCAGAGGAGTAACGTGATTTTAGCGATGTCTTTGACAAAGGTCAAGCCAGTAATTTGCCTCCACACCAGTTGTATGATTGTGCAATTGACCGTAAACATGGTGCCATACCCCCTCGTGGCCGGGTTTACCCTTTGTTGGCCTTGGAGGATAGGGCCATGGAGGAGTATGTTGCAGGTGCATTTTCTCGAGGTTTCATTTGCAACTAATCTCCTGCTGGTGCTGGTTTCTTCTTTGTGAAGAAGAAGAGTGGTGAACTGAGACCTTGTATTGATTATAGGGGTCTCAATCGTTTCACGATTAAGAATGCCTATCCGTTCCCTATTCCATTGATTAGGGAGTTATTTGACTACCTCAAGGGAGCAACGGTTTTCACAAAGCTTGATCAAGGACCGCAAGGGGTGTAAAACTTAATTTAATACCAGAACAGGCCATTATGAGTACCTTGTAATGCCTTTTGGCCTTTGTAATGCCCAGGCAGTTTTCCAGGAATTTATTAACCATGTCCTCCGAGATTTGTTGCAGTTATGTGTGGTGGTTTATTGCAACAATACCCTCATATTTTCCAAGTCCCTGGAGAGACACCACACAGATGTCTGTTGTGTGTTTCAGAAACTAAGAGAGAACAATCTCTATTGTGTATTGGAGAAGTGCAAATTTCATTGTGAACAGGTTAAATTCCTGGCTGTTTTTTCGATGGACCCAGAGAAACTTTCAGCAGCCCTACAGTGGCCCCGACCCATGGGTATACGCCCTCTGCAGTGTTATCTTGGCTTTGCTAACTATTATCGGAAGTTTATTCATAACTTCTCGTTTCTGGTCAAGCTCCTGACTGATATGGCCAGAAAGGACGGTAACAGACAGAGCTAGTTTTCGGAGTCCATTAAGACCTTTGAAAGTCTCAAGGCTGCCTTAGTTTCTGCTCCTGTGTTGGCACATCCTGATCATACGTTACCTTTTTTCCTTGAGTTTGATGCTTCTGAGACTGAAGTTGGGGCCTTTCTGTCTCAATGTCCTACCGCTGAGAGCGCTATGCATCCTTGTGGCTACTTTTCCAAGAAATTGTCACCTGCGGAGTGCAATTACGAGATTGGTGATAGAGAGCTGTTAGCGATCATTTTAGCCCTGAAAGAATCTGTAGGTACCAGCTCTCATTCTTACTGACCATAAGAATCTCACATTCTTGTCTTGCCTTGATGGGCTCTTTTCTTGTCTAGTTTCAATTACATTGTCTCATTCGTACTAAGAATGTAAGGGCTGACGGTTTGTCACAACAATTTTCCTCCACTTCCAAGATGGAGTCTGTTCCGGTTCCTGAGATTCCTCCTGATCATATTCTGGCTATGGCTTGCACCGGTCTCACTTCTCCTTTGGGTGACAAAATTCTTGCCACTCAGGTCCATGCTCCTCCTGAAAAACCTTTTGACCGCTGCTTTGTCCCAGAGAGTCTCTGTACTGCCGTGCTCCAGACTTACCATTCTCCCAAAGCTACTGGCCACCCTGGGAAGAATAAACTCTTTTGGCCCATTTCCCAACAATTCTGGTGGCCTAGTCTACGTGCTGATGTAACTGGCTTTGTAGCTGCCTATTCTGGGTGTGCTCAGATTAAGACTCCAACAACACCTTCCAGTGGGCCTCCTACAACCCATACCCAATGGAAAGAGGCCCTGGATCCAGCTGTCTATGGATTTCATTGTGGAGTTATCCAACTCCCAGGGCAACACAACGGTTCTCAAAAATGTTCCATTGTATTCCACTTGAGAAGTTTCCCACTTCTAAGGAACTAGCTTCCATTTTTGTTTGGGAGATCTTTCACTTACATGGGCTACCAAAAGTGATTATCTCAGACTCGTAGGTTTTGTGGGTGCATACAGTACCTGGTGCATTGGAAAGGGTACGATCTGGAGGAACGCTCTTGGGTTTCATCCTCGGACATACATGCCCCTGTCTTCCTCCGTGATTTCCATAGATATTTTCCCCTCAAGCCTGCTGGTCCTCGGAGGGGGAGGGATCATTGAGGAGAGGGTACTGTCGGGGCTGGGCTTAGCCCTTCCTTCTAAAAGCTGGCCGCTCAGCTGTTGGCTAATTGCCAGCTCCTTTCGCTCTGATGATATCCTGCTTGTCAGTCCTGCCTACTTATGCCGTCCAGCCTAGAGATGCCCTCCTATGTTCCTGTTAACAACTTACTTTGCTGACATTCCTTCTGGCTCCAGATCCTGCTTGCTGTTCCATCTCTGGCTCCCTGATGTTTTGGCTTGTATGACTGTCTGTTCCAGTTCCTGAACACTGGCTATGTTTTGACTAAGTTTACTCTGTTTACCTTTTTATTATTATTATTAAACAAGTGTGATTTAATTGTACTTCTGTCTCAGCCTGAGCCATGGTTTCTGTACTTTTATTTGATATTATAAATATTTTTGTCATAAGTAATTGCTTTTCTAAAAAAAAAGAACCTGTGACATATATTGCTTATTGTGTCAAATAAGCATACCTGGGAATTTTCAATATGTCACCCAGCAATGCTGGCTTTTCACTGACATTATTGGCTCATTAACAACTGAGCTTATTACCCTGGCTTACAGTATCATTGCCACAAACACACTTGATGTCTTCTCCCTTTCCACATAGTCACCCTTTACCTTGTGATACACAGGTACTGTATTTTCTGGCGTATAAGACTACCTTTTACACTTAAAAAAAATGCTCAAAAATCGGCGTTCGTCTTATAC
Organism: Lithobates pipiens; assembly: GCF_037356315.1. Classification (NCBI taxonomy): domain Eukaryota; kingdom Metazoa; phylum Chordata; class Amphibia; order Anura; family Ranidae; genus Lithobates; species Lithobates pipiens. Next base: position 92,687,393 of record NW_027507718.1, read on the forward strand.
GCCGGGTATGCAATGCTGCCCGATGGATGTCAGCCCCCAAATGTCTGCTAATACTGTATGTGGCTTCAGCTACAAACAGTATACGCTGTTGAGCCAATCCCGGCGAGCATTGTATTCTATTAATGAATACAGAGCCTGCTTGGATTGGAGTAACAACCTCTGCCAATCCGAGCAGGCTACATAGAGTAGCCTGCTCGGATTGGCTTTGAGAGAGAGAGAGAGAGAGAGGCAAGGGCTGATGATGCTACAGCCTCTGCCAATCCAAGCAGGCGTTGTATTCATTAAAATAATACACCGCTCACCATACTTCCCTGGGTAAATACATTCACTGACCTCCTACTACTATACATCCTGCTGTTTACCTTTGAGGTCCCAAGCACCCAAGAAGGACAGGTAAATCTGGGACATATGACAGGGGGGTTATTAAATGCATTTTGGTGGACAATTCCCATAAAATGTAACCCAAAAGTAGTATAGGTTTGGTTAGTGAAAAATTTGACTTTCCAGAGTTGTGGCATTCAATAGATCTCTGTTTGTGTTATTATTGTTTGATTTACTTTATGACATATCACAGCATGGCAGATGAGTAGTTGGCATTCTTGCTTTGTGTTTTTTAATGGTTCTAATGTTTCTTTTTAAATGGTGTTGCCTCAGAAGGGGGGTAGTCTTATACCACAAGTATTGCCCAAAACCTATGTTTTCACTTGAAAAATAGGGGGTCGTCTTATACGCCCAGTCGCCTTATACGCCGGCAAATACGGTAGGTTGATTTGCTAAAGGTAAATATACTGTGCACTGCAAGTGCACTTGCTCAAGATCTGAGGGTAAGCTCTGAAATGAAGGGAAGCTCTGATGATTTCTAACATCCAACCATGTACAAGCAAAAATGCTGTTTTTTTTATGTTTCTTGCATGTAATTGAGTATTCTTTGCAAAGTGAAGCTTCGCCTCATTTGCTAAGCTCTAAAACAAGTGCACTTGCAGTGCACAGTATATTTGCCTTTAGTAAATCAACCCTCATTGTGTGCTTTCCCAGCCTTCCAACTCAACATTCACTTTTTTCCTACACAGGGGCTTCTTCTTCTAACTCCTCAATTCGCTGTGGTGTGTCACAACCATTGGCACTATTTTTCCACATACAGAAACCTTCAATACATTGTGGTCCAGCACACTAAGTCTGCTGCTATTGCTGACTCCCCCTGGTCACCGCCATTCTCAAGCCCGCTGATTTAGTTTCCAGGCATGCCTATCAGACAAAACAATCTTTTCATAACCATAAGTGGAATCTCTTTATCTTTCTGCTGTTTGCCAATTAGAATAATTTCATTCAGATTCAACGATGGTCTTTTCACAAAGTGTTTTTTTCTCATTGTCTAAGCATCCCCTCTTGCTCTTTGTTCACTTAGATAGCCTGCAGAGTCTTTGCCAGGATTAGACTTTTTCTTGACTGTACAGAGACTTGCAGACCTATACTTTGGAGCTGGTATGATATTTTCTGTAGAGATGTACCTGAAAAATACAGTATTATATTGACAGTTATCTTTGAAATGTAATTGGTAATCTGTTGTGTCTACACACATAATTGAGTGAGATTGCACAATGTAATTCATACCTTGATAAGAACCAAAACATATTCATAAAGTTAAAACCCCCATGCCTGTGTAAAATCACTTCAGGATGAATTGAGGTGAATAAACAGTATGCAGCTGTTAGTGCTTAAGTGGTGAGTTTCCCCAGTTGTGGGATAGGGAGAAATGGAAAAATAGGGGATTAATTACAGATTTTGTTTTATTAGTTTTATTGTCTAAGTTGGCTTTGGACTTTCCTACAGAAAAGTTGCAATTTTGGACATATCTGAAACAGAAAGTCTGTGAGGCTGAGTTGCTTATCCAGCAGTTTGGTAGAATAGGAGAGTTAATGGAGTGTAAAATCTTGGCATTGTGCCACATAGCCTCCTGAGTCTATTCTGGGTCTAGTTTTTTTTCTGAGAATTTGTTCCCATTTAATCTGTTTAGAGGTGTGTCAGTCTGGAGTGTGTTTAAGATTTGGTAAATGGTTGCGATTAGACCTATAGTAGCTATTATCTCAAGAGTAAAGGGTTTGGAAATGATTTGTGTAACAATGTTTGATCTGTTTATAGCTAAAAAGAGATGTTGATGGTAGGTTAAGCTTTGCTTCTAGAATAGGGAACGTGAGCAGTTTTTTTTTTTTCTCTTAGTATCTATTATGTCTTAAAAGTGAAAAGGTGATTTAAATTTCCATGGCATAGACATATCAGAGGTTAAACTGGGTGGTAGTTGCCGCGTTTTTTTTAAAGCCAAGTGAAGTTAATTTTTATTGTAATTTCAGATTTCCCTAATGTGTAACTTTGAAGTCAGACCAACATAGGCTATTTGGGTGGACTGAGGTCAATCATAAGCATTCTATCTCAGACAGTACATTTTGAGGGTACAAAGAAGACCAGGAAGGATGCGTCTCAGATATGCTGCAATGTGATATTTGACTATATCTGAAAATGCAAGGACACCTTGTTGTTTGAAAATACATTAAAAACACTTTTCCAGCTGCTCTGTGGCATTTAACTTATCACATGTAATTCTGCATAATATCTTGTTGTAAAGATTGCAAAGAGTTAGTTCCACAGCTGGAAAAGTGATCTCAGTGTTCGGAAGAGTATGTGGTAATTCACGTAGATCAAAGATGGATATGAGGTGAAAAATACGTCTATATATTTGAGTTTGCCTTGTTTGAAATTGTAGGACATTGTCCCAGTGTAATAAAGCCCACCACAGTATAACAATTATGTAAAGTATTCCACCACTAGTGTCCACAAAACGACAGCAGAAAACATACCACTTTCCCGTGTTTGTGATCACCACTCCCAATATATAGTAAATATCACTCACAAGACCATTTTGACTCACATCAATAATGATTGGCAAAACAAGCTTGTTAAAAATGCTAGTTCCCAATGTCTATTTTACAAAGATATTTATTCATTTTTAAGTTTTACAACAGAAGTGTACAAATCATCATGTATATAAGAACACGATATAGTAGAAGGTCAAATATCTGAGGCTAATATATGAGAACATTTCGATTGAATGAAGGGAATAGTACAATCAGTAGTGTAAAATAGAGCTAAAAGCAGAGCTCTCCACAAGGTTAACCCAGTCCAAGCACAAGGTGCTGTGGCTCAATGTGTCCTTGCACACTAAATCAGCATACAAACATGAAGAGAGCCAGCAACACTGAAATACTTTAGCCTAGGTTCACACTTGTGCGATCGGGGAACCAGCGTGATTACAGCGCAGTTTCCCGCATCGTATCTCTCCCGCAGGCAGTCCACACTGCCCTCTGTGAACTGCTGCACGTGTCAATACAATGTTAATGACACCCCCAGATCAGTTCACAGATCACAAGGCGAATTGTGAACTTGCACAGGAATCAGATCGCATAGGTGAGAACACCTATGCGATCCGATTTCAGTATGGGGGAAAAAGTCCATGCACTTTTTTCTGCAAATCTAATGCGAGTTCAGCCATACATTCAGCCATACAACTGTGGTGTGGGTGCGAATCACATGTGATGTCTGAGATCATATATGTGGGAACCTAGGCTTAAAGCATACTTTATTGGATACATTGGAGTGACAATAAAATAGTAGCACTGATGCGTTTCGGCAAAGACCCTTTGTCATATATGCAGTAGCGTAACCAATTGCACAAAATTACAAACTGGCCCTGAGATCAGATTCAGAGAGTAGGCAAGTAGCTATGGGCAGCTGACAGAGATAATTGTTTTGACTGGGTGAGAAGAGGGAAGGCAGTTAGAGCCCAGACTAGAGCTCCGAGTGAGAGGAGAGGATAGAAAGAATTGAAAGCCTCCATCTGAAGAACTCAGAGAGCAGTAAAGGAAGGCAAATAGGTAGGGAAAAAAAAGGTTTTCCTGGGAAGAAAAGAGGGAGCAGGGTGAGGTTCCCAATGCCGGCAGACCATGGCTCAGCCATGGCTCATGAAGTGGGCCATCAAGGCAATCAGATGGAGAGTACGGAGCAATCCAAGTTAAGATGATAAATGAGGCAAAAAGAAAGTTATGGACAGGCGCACTCCAGAATATAGCCTTTATTTGTAAAAAGTCCAACAGATATAAGCCACAGCAAAAAATGGGACAAACTCTGACGTGTTTCACAATTAACAGTGCTTAGTCATAGCTGTGCTGAAATGCATTAATCTATCTATTGGTGCTAGAGGGGGTGGCAGGAGAGAGGAGGCAGCGCCCCTGCGCCCTTATGGAAGCACTGTCACTGCCAGAAATGCAGAGGCTTTGGGTATGACCACCAAATATGGAAAAGGGTACCTAGTTCCCTACATCCACGAAAACATGAAGGAGATGCTGAGGGAACAAATTTGGACATTCGTACCAGTGAGAAAGCAACTTATAGGCATTCTCTTGGGCAAATATGTTCCGGAAACATTTAAATGAATCGACTTACAAGGTTCAACAAACACACACCGATCCACTCACATGTAGATGACCAATACCAGTGCCTTTGAACAATCATCCGCTCTAAACAATCCACACACAGTGTCTGCTGTGTTGTACAGAGACACCTCAGATGGTGTTTGATCCATTGGATGACGGATGTTGGATGACACCTTGAGTGACATCATCTGAGGTGTCCCTGTGCAACACAGTAGACGCTGTGTGTGGATTGTTTAGAGTAGCTGATTGCACAAAAGCGCTGGTATTGGCCATCTACATGTGAGTGGATCGGCGTGTGTTTGTTGAACCTTGTAAGATGATCATTGTGCCATGATTGCTCTCTTTGTTTTTCATGATATTTATGCAAACTGATGAACTTAGAAGAACTAGAGCATTTTGTGTAAAAGGAGAAACTCAAAGGAGGGTTGAGCCTGAATACCTGAAGTATTGTGGATATGGTCCATAATTGATGATAAGATATATCCTTGTGGAAGTATATTGAGAACCTTTTCCTAATGTATATAGTGCAATACTAGGGACCAGTGAGAACCTGTTTAAAATCAATTATTTTTCTGCTTGTGATGGTGTATGTGGTAGTCCTTATCATTAATGGACACAAGGTTGCCATAGTATCTAATTGGTGATTTTAATTGAAGCATGATCAGTATCTAGCACTTAGCACGTTATATTTATATTTGATATATTGCACCTTATTTTTCTCTATTATCTATGTGTGCAATAGTAAGTAATACACTTATTGCACATATATTGCACTTTAGTTTTCACCTCAATTTATGTGTGCACTTTAAATAGAAAGTTGATTGCAGTGCACTATTACTAGCTATATATATAATGATTTAGGGTGTCAGAACACTATTAAAATGGTTGCAGCGTGATCATTTGGGTTATTTCTATTTTTTATTTATTTTACTATTATTTATTACCACATCAGCGCTTGGTTACACACCTTTGTATTAAATTAATCAAGCCATATTTGATTCCGATCAGGCTGGTCCAGGGTTGTACCCAATTCAGCTTCCCATTTTAAAACATAGGGAAGTGTGCGGGATCCCTTTAAGGTAGGGCAGGGTATGGCACCAGTTTTTGATGCCGTCAGTCGTTTGGGGAATCTGGATGATTTTGATGAAGAGAATGAACATGATGGCGAATTTGAGTGTATCTAAAGATCTCGGGAGCAGGAGGCCAATGCTCCCAGAGATATATTCAAAAGACTTGATACCATCAAGCGCCAAAAGTTTATATACATATTAGTATGTTTGTGATCTTTCTAAGGCATCGGAAGTGAATGTTTTTCTTAGTTGAATATATTTAATGCATTCTCTTCATCACTTTTTGTACATTTTCTTTTTGATGCAAATTAATTAATATTTACAATAAATATCCACTTTCTTTATTGGATTTTTTACTTTGTATATCGCCTGTATCTTTTAACATTCTTAAATTCAGTTGAGACAACTGTTCATGTAACAATGTTGGTGTCATTATGTGATGTTCTAGATTTGTGGTATATACTCACATGCATATTTATCTAGTGTAAATATCTCATTTTTAATCATTATAGCTGTTTTTTGCATATTCTTACAGCCGGGGGGTGGTGTTTTTTTTTAAACTATTTTAATACAAAAGATGCAAGTACAGTATTACAAAATAAAGCTAGAATAACATATCATACATTTCCATACTGTAAAATTAAACATCTGGAAAAATCAAGCATATGATACCTGAAATCAGTGGCTATAAAAGTAAATAGGGCTACAGTGATATCGGTATTAAATACAATGTCCTGGAAGAGAAGAAAGACTAAAAGCCTAAAAAAATTACACACAGCAAGTGAGTGGGAGAGTACCAGACATGCCAAATTTTGTCACATTTCTTGGGGCAGGCTCCAAGCTCAAATATAAGCTTTTCATAAGGTAAAATTTGAATGACTAGTTGCATTTATTGGCACACCAAGAGAGGAGTGTGTTGGATCCATCTAAGTGCTATAGCTTTACAGCTAGAAAAACAGTTTGTCACAACAAAATTCTTGACTATTGCGGCCAGAGCTCCTCATCAAGAATACCTAAGAGACACACTTCTGGGGTCAGAGGCACTGGTACAGGCAATATTATGGACAAGATATCAACAATTTGTCACCAATACCTAGCGATCACTGGAAATAGCCAGATAACATGAGCAAAATCTGCTCTAGGACTGTCACACCTTGTACAGTTTGAAGAGGGTATGCAGTGCATTGGAGTCTGATAAGATTGGTGGAACATATACGGTTGGATCAACATATTGTTAACAGCAAGAGATACATGTTGGCTATTTTATATGACTTTTTTCCAACAATTAAAATTATCTTGCTCCCTTTTATCAGATTTCAGATTGTTGTCTGTTATTCCTTTTTGTATTTCTGTAGTTTGAGCTACTATTAGGTGCCCATTGCTGAAAGCCTTGCTCCTTGGGAGCTGCATTGCCAGAGTTATTGAGCTTGTTTACTTAAGTTTTCTTTCATCTGACTAAACTGAAAGTTTTGCTCAAGGAACAACATCAGTAAATAATATTTTACACATATAAAAGGGTTAGGAAGCAGATTAATGAAGAGATGTGTCTGCATGAAGTCATCAAATCAAATGCAGGAAATAGCATGGACTGTAACCCAGGGCTAGGAAATAAGCCTTATGCTCAGGTAACAGATGTCGGTCTGATCACAGCCAAATAGTGAACTGGACTGACAGACTGGGTTACAATGATTCCTATACCTCTGAGTCCTGGAAGATAAAAAATTGGAAGATCTGCTTTACAGCTGATCTGTGAAACAGACAAGGTCTTATTTAAACGAATGTGAGGCCAGTGGTCGTTAAAACCATATAGAAATGGCAGAAACCTGTGCCTTGATAGTGGAGAAAGGCAAATGCTGGTCTAGGCTACTATTTAACTGAGCTGAATGCTTACAAGTGATCACATCTCCTAAAATAAAGGAAGGATATAATTGTATGCTGCAACTGATGTGTATACTAATCTTGCTATAGCTTTACACCAGTAACAGATATATTTAATTCAAACCAAATGGAACTCCTGATCTAATGATGTGGATTCAAAAGCAAAAGATCTTCTATACAGCAAAGGACATGTGTAGTAAGTATGTCTGTCCTTCTGCCTCTCTGCTGCATCACATTTACACTTTCCAGCATTTCCTGACTATCAAAAGAGCAGTCAGCAGTTGCTAAAGTGTAAGTGTAAATACAGCAGCTGTAATCCCTGCTACTGTCAAAACGCAGACCATTTGACACAGTGTTTAAAATAAGAGATGCAAAGTAGCATTGTTACTTTTGTATCTACTTTGATTCATTCATCTGTAGTTCCAGGACAAGGTCACCTAGAGCCTATGGCGAACATGCCAATCTACGCCCTCACCAAAGATGTATGAGCATTATGTGTCAGCAACCCCCCCCCCCCCCCCAAAAAAATAATAATAATACCGTAATAATAATTTGAGCACTAATCTCCAAACTTACGCCACTACAAATCCAGCCCCTGCTGAAATCCCCCTTCCAGCAAAAATCTCTGCCTTCCATCCTCCCTGCACAATTGCATGCCCACCCCTTGTCCCAGGCCTGAATAAAACCTCCTATCCTTTACAGCCAAGGAAGCTGCCATCTTAGTTTCTGTTTTTAATTTATACTAGTAGTTAACATTCTATTCAAGCTTAATTTCTTTTAGCATTCTGGAATTTAAGTTAAAGATTGAATATATTTCTCTTCTACTTAGTAAGAAAAATGATCAACTTCCCCAATGGGGTGTCTATACTTTGTACCCAAAGAGAACTGGTACTAGAATCATGATGGTTCATGAAGTAGCGTGCTACGTTGGCATTTTTATTGGTCCTAATATTAGACATATGGTCCCTAAAATGGTCACATAACCGTCTTGTAGATCTGCCAACATATTTTTGCGGCTGATCATACAAAAATACCATTGTTTACACACCTTGTGTGACAATGATTCAACTGCCCAATCTTAAATGAGCTAAAAACTGGTCAGTTTGGGCATTATCCAGATAGGGAGACTGAAAGAAACTAGAAGATAATACAATGTCAATTTTGGATGCAATCTTGGCCACAAACTGAACCTCAGGTGGCATTGGGTTCCATTCATGAAGCAGTATTTTTCTCTTTAAAAATTTGCAGTAAAATGGCTCATAGCATTTAAAAAAAAAATGCAATTAAAAAAAAAAAACTAGTAAAATACCACATGCAGTATTGTATTGCATCAACATTTATGGTAATTATCTCATGAAACTATGCAGTATTTTCTGTTATGCGATATCCAGTGGGTTGGATACAGTAGCGAGGAATTAGAACCACTGTCGGTTTTTATTGCTAATAAACAGGTAAAAATGGTTTAAACCATAGAAATATGCCAACTCACTAAGTCAGTAAAGTCCCTGCAGCATATTTATTAATACAAAAGAAAAGGTGACTAGAATACCGGTCAAATGGAAGCTGCTTTCACAGAACACATGTGATGTATCAAAAACAACCAAGTTTCATTAAGAAAATACAAAATATCTTTAAAAATGTCAAATATTGAATGAAAGTATAAAAAATTTACCGGTAGGCCCATATATAAATACCCTTCTTCCACCAATAAAACATACAATTTTATCTTTTTTATTGGTAGGAGAAGGATATTTGTATATGTGTATAATTTTTTATACTATTTTCCCCTGGAAACTTCTGGAGGAACCCTGGTTGAGAAAATCTGCTTTAAAGTAATTTTTGCTGTGATATTTGGCAAAGTCATTGCTATATCTTTGGGCAGGTCTGTTTTTTCTTGTTAATGAATAGCCATTGTGTTTCTGTAATTTTCTTGAAAGTGTCACTCTGTTATCTATTTGTCAAACCTTCAAATTGATGACACCCCTCTCCCAACAGCTCAAGTTCCACATAATCCCATTCTGTCTTGCAAATATTTGAGCCAAAGATATCTCCACAAATATTTGTGAATTAGTAAAGTATTCCCACTACATATGTTCTAACAAGGGATTCGACCATTGTGATATGCATGTGCATTGTATTATATTTGAAGTATTGGGAGGTTTGCTGCAAATGATGTATATGCTTGTATATACACAAAAAATATCTCCAAAAATCTGTCAAAATTATGGTAGATAATAGATATATTTCATACATGTAATGGGGCTGATTTACTAAACGTAATGGGGTTGCTTTACTAAAGGCACATAGACTAAGGACTTTGCATGTGCAGTTATTGCCAAGTTTAGTAAATGAGGGGGATTTCTGCTGACTTCCATCATCCAATTATGTGCAAGCAAGAATGCATTTTTTTTCCTTGCGTGTGATTGGGTATTCTTTGTAAATGAGAAACTGTACCTAATTTACTAAGTTCTGGAGCAACTTGCAAAGTAGAACTATAGGCACAACTTTTTCTTCATTTTGGATAAGGCAGGGTTTATAACTCCTGTCAGTTTTGCCTTCTGTGTCCCATTGGAAGATTTCCCCTCTTACTTTTCATGGGACAACCCGAAATTTGTTATTTTCTTTTACTTTCAATGAATCTCCCTAATGGGGACACAGACAACAATAAAAACCTAACAGGTGTTCTATTTCACCTCTACTCTATGCAAAACGATAAAAATGTTTTCCTTTAGTTATACTTAAACCACTTGCCGACCAGCCGCAGTCATTGCACTGCAGCAGGTCGGCACGATCCCGCAAACCGGCATAGCTGTACGCCGCCTCCTTTAAGCAGGATAGCAGGCGCCCGCCTGCTGCACTGCGGGGGTACCGATGCTCATGACCGGCAGTCGCGATGACTGCCAGACACTCGCGATCGCGGGTACGAAAGCCAGAACTGGGACGTGTGTGTGTAAACACATAAATCCCTGTTCTGTGAGGAGAGAAGACATAGATTGTGAGCTCCTAATAGCTAGGAACCACGATCTGTCATCTCCTATAGTCAGTTCCCTCCCCCCACAGTTATAACACACACTAGGGAACACAGTTAACCTCTTGATCGCCCCCTAGTGTTAGCCCCTTTTCTGCCAGTGACATTTATACAGCAATCAGTGCATTTTTATAGCACTGATCGCTGTATAATTGTTAGTCATCTCAAAAATGTGTCAAAAGTGTTCGATGTGTCTGCCATAATGTCGCAGTCTCAATAAAAATTGCAGATCGTCGCCATTACTAGTAAAAAATTTTTTAAAAAAATGCCATAAATCTCTCCCCTACATTTTAACTTTTGCGCAAACCAATTAATATGCGCGTATTGCAATTTTTATTACCAAAAATATGTAGAAATACATATCACCCTAAACTGAGAAAAAAAGTGTTTAAAAAAAAAAATAGGGATATTTATTACAGCCAAAAGAACAAAATATTGTGTTTTTTTCAAAATTGTCACTCTTTTTTTGTTTATAGTACAAAAAACAAACAAGCGCAAAGATGATCAAACACCACCAAAAGAAAGCTCTATTTGTGGGAAAAAAAGGACAAAAATTATGTTTGGGTACATTGTCGCACGACCATGCAATTGTCAGGTAAAGCGACACAGTGCCGTATCGCAAAAAATTGCCTGGTCATTGAGCAGCCAAATCTTCTAGGGCTGAAGTGGTTAAGTAAATTAACACCAATGATTTCCATATTTCCAAATTTAGGTTTCTATGCATTCCTGTTGAGAGAACTGATCCAAATAGGCAGAGATTACTCAAAATTGGCTATTATATTTTTCCATTCCTTAAATATCGCATGCCTAGACTACTACCTAATTACTGCATGCATTTAATTATTTATTTCCTTCTGTGAATTGTGAATATTGCAAAGCTGTATAGTGAATTGACAGTTACAGGATTGCATGCACTATTTCAAGAAAATGTGTGCGGATACCTACATACAACATGCAATCTGTTTCTGTAAATGGATCCCAATATCTTCTTTAATTCAGCATTGGCCTGTAGTATGATCACATTTTTAATGTGCACTGAATTTTGTCTTGGAAAATATAATTACAACTTTATATCAGTTTGTTGACTTGATGTTTAGTATGCATCCCTTTGAGACTTAAAGCAGAAGTAAGGGCTTGTTGTAACTCTCCCTCCAACAATGATATACCCCAACATAATTACACTGTTATTTGTAGAAAAGCAAATATATTTTTATTTGTACCTTTTTCTTGTTAAAAGCTGTGGTGTCACATGTTCATAAAGCCCATAAAAGTTTCCCCCCAGAGCTGCCTGTGGTAGAAATTACATCATTTTCGGAAGTAACATACATCGCCGGCTGGTGTGAACATTGTGGGCCAGCACCGTCACTTCTGGAAGTGATGTACTATTGTGTGAAGCATTTCCATGGAAACAGGAATCCTGAATTCTCTTTTGCTTTCCCAGGGGCAGAAGCAGCGCCGTGGTTGAGGAACATGACGTTTATGCGATCAAGAAAACTTACAGGTGGGCGTGGCTACCGCGCGTTGGTGGATGGCAGCATAGGAGAGAAGCTCCGCTCCAGCGACGGGATTTGATCCTCATTACGGACTCCCTGGACCGGCGAATACACCTTACCTCGCTCCGGAAAGCCTCCTCATCCTCCGGAGATGCCGACGAAGCGGAGAGGGTCCGGGCAGCCCAAGAAATTGCCGGATTTCTTTCCGCCCGCGGCCCGCGATCATGGCCAAGATGGCGCCGGCGGCAGCACGCGCTCCTCCCCGGGTCGCTCGTCGGCCTCCTCGGGCAGTCCGACGCACGTAGCTGCCCAGAGAAGGGGATCGCCAGGGACGTCCACACCGATTAGCAGCAGCCCAGCAAAGTCCAGGCCAAGGCTCTCAGAAGAGGCACTGCAGGTGAGCGCTGAACAAAACTCCTCTGCTGATACCAGAGAACTGCATGGATATATAGCTGAGTTCCCTGCAACTAATCAGCCTGTCTCTGAGTCCACCCTGAAGGACATGTTAGTCTCTCTGCGTGCATCACTTCATAAAGACTTCATGCAATGTGTCAGTAACTTTAAAGCTGAAGTAGGTGTACTGGGTGGCAGACTAGATCATGTGGAACAAAAAATGGGGGACTTTGCGATTGCCCATAACACTCTGGTTGACGCGCACAATGATCAATCTGAAGACATCGCTTGGCTTAAATCCAAGATGGCGGACCTGGAGGACAGGTCCAGGCGCAATAACGTAAAAATCAGAGGGGTCCCTGAAACTGTCCTCCCTGCCCAGCTGGCCCCATACGTCCAGGACCTCATGAGAACCCTGCTTCCTGATTTATCGGATCAGGATGTGACTATTGATCGTATCCATAGGCTGCCTAAGCCGTCCCACTTGCCTGACAACATTCCGAGGGATGTTCTCCTGCGGATCCATTTTTTCCAAGCCAAGGAACAACTGCTCTCAGCGTTTAGGAAGGAGACCCAGCTCCCAGAGAGGTTCTCCCACCTGCAACTGTTCGCTGATCTCTCCCAGTTCACCCTTCAGAGACGCAAAGCTCTTCTTCCTGTCACTAAAGCACTGCGGAATCACGGAATCCCTTACCGATGGGGCTACCCTCTGAAACTACTTATTTCTCACGAAGGAAAATCCTCGGTGGTTTCGACACTGCAAGAAGGGCTGGATCTCCTGCGCTCCCTTGACATCATCCCGGAGGAGCCGGTGGAGCCGTCGGCGTCGTCTCCTCCCAGCCGGCTGGAGAACCAAGGAGACTGGCAGGTGGTTCAGAGGAGACGCCGGAAGAAATCCAAAGCCAGACCAACCTGAGAACTTTGCTGAAGCCTGTTATTTGTTTTTGATCTCCCGACCGCTGGAGGTCGTCCAGTGCTCTTTTTCTTCTTTACCCCCCAAGTAAATGGGCATTTATAGTGCCTTCGGATCTCATCAGAGATTCCCTTTTTTACTTACCTCTGTTCTGTTTTTTTGGTTCTTGTTTTATTGTTCCTATTTGCTGCACCATTGCAGCCCTGACTCGGTCTGTCATTGCTCATGTGTTTTTGCATCGCCCAGCCCTGATACATGTTTGCCTTATTCAGCCTACCCTTGGAAGCCTGTCTTGTTGGAAGCCCAGAGGTCCCATTGTGCCTCTGGCCACTTCCCTTTTCATTTGCATCTAAACGCCACCTTCAATGCCACTTAACTTCGTCTCTTTTAATGTGCACGGCCTCAACCATCCTGTCAAGCGGAACTCTCTGTGGAAGGAGGCTCAGAGGTTGGATGCGGACGTTCTTTGTGTTCAGGAGACTCACTTTCTTGACAAAGCCAATCCATACTTCCAGCACAGGAACTATCCGCACATCTTCCTGGCTTCTGCCTCTGAGAAGAAAAGAGGGGTAGCTATTGCTATCAGAGACTCAGTAGCCTTCTCCCTCACTGATGCTATTATGGACCCTGATGGGAGGTATTTAATCTTATTAGCTGCACTGAACAATAGGCCCTATACTATAGTTAATTTATATGCCCCCAATGTACACCAGCTAAGGTTCTTGAACAGATTGTTTCGTAAGATTAACAAATGTCGTAAAGGGTCTCTAGTGGTTTGTGGAGACTTCAATGTAACGGTCGACTCCGCCCTGGACACCACGTCCAGGGCGAGTCGGCCTTTGCCGAGGCTTCAGCCTCTACTTGCTGCTGAAGATGTCTTTGATGCATGGAGGTGCCAACATGCGAGTGAACGAGATTTCACATTTCACTCTGCGAGACACAACACTTACTCCAGGATAGATTTGATCCTGGTGGACAGGTTGCTGTTGCAGGCGGTGTCTTCCTCCACCATCCACGATATTTCTTGGTCGGACCATGCTCCTGTTTCTGTCGAGGTGATGGAGGAACACACCCCGCGCTCCGCTTATGTCTGGAGGGCAAACTCTCAACTCTTTCAAAATCCCTCGCATGTTGCTGCTATTTCCAAAAATCTTACGGAATTCTTTCAACTAAATGCTCACTCTGTGCAAAGTCCCACTACCCTCTGGTGTGCCCACAAGGCCTTTATGCGGGGCATAATGCTCCAAATCTCATCTAGGGATAAAAAAGCTAAAACCCAAAAACTGAATGACGTTTTGGCGGACATTCGGTCTTTGGAATCTTCCAACAAGTTGGCGCCGGATTCCAACACGGCTCACAGATTGACCCAGCTCCGTGTTGAACTTCGCCGCCTATTACTGGCTAGGTATGATAAATATGTACACACATTGAAGCTGTCACACTACTCCTCCAGTAACCGGGCAGGCAAATATCTCGCCAATAGAGTGAGGGCTGCTAGAATTAAGGCCAAGATTCCCTATGTTTACCACCCTTTGGATAAACAGAAAAGGATTAATCCGCAAGAGATTGCGGATGCCTTCGCTGCTTATTATTCCTCTCTGTACAATTTGAAGCTAGATCCCGAGACGCCCCAGCCCACGACAGAAAGTATACGATCCTTTCTTTCCTCTATTAACTTACCCTCCCTTACCGAAGAACAATTGGCATCCCTAAACCTTCCTATTTCACCTAAGGAAATTATAAAGTGTATCCAATCCCTTCCCCTGGGTAAATCTCCGGGACCGGATGGCCTGACTAATGATTATTTCCGTTCATTTGCAGACCTTCTCTCCCCGGTGCTTTCAGAAACTTATGCGGAAGCATTTTCATCTGCCTCCTTCCCACCGGAGATGCTTAGGGCCTATGTGGTTACGATTCCTAAGCCTGGTAAAGAACCTGACACCCCCTCCAACTTCAGGCCCATATCCCTTCTTAATACCGACGTCAAGATATACGCTAAAATTCTTGCCCAAAGACTCCTCCCCTTGGTCCCCCGGTTGGTCCACCCAGATCAGTCGGGATTTACTCCTGGCAGGCAAACCTCGGACGCCACTAGACGCGTCTTGGGGGTTCTTCAGCTTGCGGAGGCCCGTCGAACGCCTTCTCTGCTCCTCTCTTTGGACGCGGAGAAGGCGTTCGACCGGATCCATTGGGGATACATGGAGGAGGTCCTTCGGAAGTTTGGCTTCGGTGGACCGTTTCTATCAGCTATCCTCGCCCTCTACTCGGCCCCTTCTGCCCAGGTCTTCACCTCCAACATGTTATCGTTGCCCTTTGCCATCTCTAATGGCACTAGGCAAGGATGCCCATTGTCTCCTACAATTTTTAATCTGCTTATTGAACCGCTTGCAGAAAAAATCCGATCCCAATCCTCAATCACAGGCATATTTACGCAAGAGAGCCCCCACAAAATTAACCTTTTCGCTGATGACATCATCCTTTTTTTGACCTCCCCATCCTCCTCCCTACCACAGGCTCATCAGATACTCCACGAATTTAGCCTAATCTCCTACTACAAGGTGAATTTCTCTAAGTCAGTAATACTAGAGACGGGCCTTAGTCCTTCCCTCAGAGCAAGATTGATGGCCATGTTCCCATATAAATGGAGTGACTCCACCATCCCGTACTTGGGCATAAATCTAAGCAAATCCGCGAGCCAACTAGCGGGGGCTAACTTTCCTCTTCTTATTGATAAACTTACGAAGGAGGCCAACAGACTAGCTAAATATGAACTCTCTTGGTCGGGACGGCTGGCCTCCTTCAAGATGTTATTACTCCCGCAAATTTTGTACATATTTAGAGCATTGCCCGTTCCCCCTTCCAGGAAACACCTCCATGATCTCACTCTCTTGATGAATAGATTCATCTGGAGCTCTAAAAAACCTAGATGTTCTAGATCACTCTTATTGAAGCACCGGTTGGCTGGGGGTATGGGGCTGGTGGATCTCAAGGACTATTACCTTGCTTCCAGGCTGGCACAGCTCTCTCATTGGTTCAACTCGACCAGCGAGCCGAAATGGTGCTGCCTTGAACGAGCTCTTACCCCCACTCAAGACCTAAAACTTCTTCTTCTCACTGATTCGATTAAACCCTGGCCCTTACAGTCCCTTCCTCTCACGGTTTGCGCCTCCCTGCAGGCCTGGCGAGATCTTCTTAAATCCACACCCTCGACCCACAAATCGGTATCCCTACCTATCCCTCTAATATCCTTAGAATTCCTAATTCCCAATTTCTCCGTCAGAGACTGGGTCCGGAAGGGGTTGCTCTCATTGCAAGATCTTTTCCAAGGCCCTTCCATGGTTCCATACCAATCCCTGAGGACTCAACTCCATTTAAAACCTATTGACATATATAAATATTACCAAATAGCCCACTTGTTTCGGGGCGGTGGAGTCACCAATGTTCCAGTAGCCGAACCTCTCTGGCGTTTTCTTGCTGCTGATCCCCCCTTATCTAAAGGTATATCCCTATTCTACAACTTTCTACAGCAGAAATGTGTTTTTAACAAATCTCGTCCCTTTCTGCGCTGGGAGGAGGACTTAGGCCGCGCATTCTCTGAGGCACAATGGTGTCAGGCACTCAAAGCTAATTATAAGGCCTCTCGGTGTGTTGGACACTGGGAACTTGCCCAGAAAATTGCCCTACGGTGGTACCTCACTCCCTTTCGGATTTCGAAATTTGGCCTGGCGGAGTCCTCCCCCTTGTGCTGGAGGAACTGTGGGGAGGTGGGTAACTTACTGCATATTTTTTGGTCTTGTAAGCATCTCCGAAGCTTTTGGAATGCTATTTTTCGAGCTATCTCAGAGATTACAGGTTTCCTATCTACCCCCGAACCAGGCCTGGCAATTTTTAACTTAGGTATTGATAGATATCCACCTGACTTCAGAATTGTTGTTTCCCACATCCTCCTGGTGGCTAGGTCTCTGATAGCTAGATTCTGGAAAAATGACCAAGCCCCCAGTGTCTCTGAGGTTTGGTCGACTACATCCCTACATTACTCCTATGAGCTAGTCCTAGCCCTCAGGATGGGGAAAAAAATTCAGTTTGATAACAATTGGAAAATCTGGAATACATGGTATAAGAGTTCCCACTTGCCATGAACTCTTACCCTCGTGTTCAGCTCTCTTGTTACAGGGTACTAACTTTTCTGTGACTTGCATTACTACTTTTATGCACTTAAGCTTTCTCTTTTGGGCATATGACAGACCAATTGTTTCCGAGTTTTTTCTTTATGTTGTTTGTTATTGTTTTGTTTTTCTTTTTTGTTTTTTTGTCCTACAGTATGCCCACCAGATTGCCTTTTCTCTTTTCTCCCCTACCTTATGCTTGTACTATGCTATGTAATACGGTGACATCATGGGAGAATTATCTGTGACTTTTCCTTCATTGTACTGTAAAATTTTGTGAAAAACTTTCAATAAAAACCATTTACAAAAAAAAAAAAAAAGAAAACTTACAGGTCACTGCTCCTCCTCTTTGCTACTCACTGCAATCCCAATAGACAAAGGTGCCAGCCCAGCTCATCAGCCACGAATCAGGATCAAAGAAGAACTCTGGACAGCTGTACCCTTCACTGGTTTTATTATAAAGCACACATTGTAAACATCACATAATAGTGGGGGAGGGAAAATGACTGGTGGTCAATCTTCTTCTGTCCCTCCATTGTTATGTAATGTTTGCAATGTGGGCTTTATAATAAAGCCGGTGAAGATTGCAGCCATCTAGAGTTTTTCTTAGATCTTAATACATTTATACAATGCTAGGAGGAGCTGTAGCAGATTGTTTTTGATAGTGCTGATGGCCATGAAGAAAGGGGGAAGAGCCAAGTGGGATAGACCT
Organism: Lithobates pipiens; assembly: GCF_037356315.1. Classification (NCBI taxonomy): domain Eukaryota; kingdom Metazoa; phylum Chordata; class Amphibia; order Anura; family Ranidae; genus Lithobates; species Lithobates pipiens. The sequence goes on from NW_027507718.1 coordinate 92,705,530, forward strand.
GGTCAGGATGGGGGTGGGGCTACTTGGAGCTGTGCTCCAATGATTACACAGACACTAACAATGGTTAAAGGAAGTGCCTGTAAGTAGCCACTTTCGGTTATACAGTCACACCATTGTGGGTAAACCTCGGGAGTTTGCTGATTGTCTAGGTTAGACAGTTTATTTCTAATCTAGACAATCAGCAATTAGGAAAATGCATACTACAAAAGTTTTAGTTTTTTTTTTTTTTTTTTAAACAAAACGAGTTTATTGTTAAATGGTACAGTATACAAGAAAAAGAAGAGTTACAGGTGTTGGTACATTTTATAGCCAATGGTAATAGCATTTAAAAGTAGCTCCATCACATCGAGAAACCCAGGGCAGATCTATAAAAATAGCGTTAAATATATATATGTGTAAGCACCGTAGCAGTGTTGCAAAGTATATAGAGTAGCAGGACAGGGAACCCGGCAACGCCTGAAAACAGATCCCTCATAGGGCACACCCATGGAAGTCTCGACTCACCAACTAGTTCCCACAAGTATCGGGGTCATTAAGCCAAGGATCCCAAACCTTATTAAACTTGCCAGGGCACCCCCTGTGTGCATATATGACTTTCTTTATTGGCAAGGTAGAATTGACCTCAGTCATCCAAGCCCTGAGTGTCGGGGTTTCGGGCCGCATCCACAGCCGGGCAATTAATTTCCTAGCGCTGAACAATGTTTCCTGGATGAAAATAGCCTTCGAGGGTTCCATCGGGGCTCCTAGCTCGAGGCCCAATAAACAAGTTTTAGGGTCCACCTGGAGGGGGGAGCCCATGTGGTCATGTAGGAAATGAACTACCTGCAACCAGAAGGCCTGAATGTCTGGACAGGACCACATTAAATGGTAGAAGGAGCATGGGAGACTCCCACAGCGCGGGCACCCCGGCTCCAGGGAGGGTTTATATCTACGAATCCTGGCAGGTGTAAGATAAGACTTATGTAGGATGTATAATTGGGTCAGCCTGTCAGTCACCCTAGGGGAGACTTGTTTAACCACATCTAAAATCTCCTCCCACTCCTCCCCCTCAATCGGGCCTACATCCTCCTCCCACCTATACCTTGCTACCTCTGTGAGACCGGCCACAACACGTCTTCTAAGGGAGTCATAAAGTGTCGAGATTAGCTTCGTGGGTTCCTCTCCAACTATAGTACCCACTACTGACAGTTCCTGTGGATTAGGGAACCCCTCCCCAAATTGAACCCGAAGGGCGTGGGACAACTGCGCAAAGCGAAATATCATATATGGGGGGAGCTCGAACTCCCTCTGTAGCGCCCGGAAACTGCGTACTCCCAGCGGGGTGATGACCTGATACAAGTACACCACCCCTCTGGAGGCCCAGAGACCCGCACCCGGCAGCCCCCGAAGCTCCCCCAACTGGGAGTTGTGCCACAGGGGTGTATGGGAGTGCACCCAATCTGCGCCCAACATCCTCTGTGCAATGCCCCATATCCGCTTGTGCTGGGTCAGTAGAGGGGCACATCCCCTCATTCCCCTGCTGGACTCCCTTCCCCTAAATAAAACCTGGAGAGGGGAATGGGCATAGCTATGAGACTTCCCACACAGCAATGTCTGGTACCTGGGAGCATCCATCTTGTGTAGGTGAAAGAAGTGGGAGAGCTGGGCGGCTACATAATAGGCATGAAAGTCTGGGAGTGCAGCACCCCCCATATTGGTAGGATTCTTGAGTGTATTCCAGGCCAACTTGTGCCTACCGGAGCCCCAGACAAACGAGTTAAGAATAGTGTCTATAGTTTTAAAATATTTAAGGGGGATGAAAGTAGAAGCCTGCCAGAATTTATAGAGGAACTTGGGGAGAAGAATCATTTTGATTAAGTTTATCCTTCCCATGACACCGAGGGGGAGCCTGGCCCATGATTGAGTTTTAGATTTCAAGTAAGAGATCAGGGGTTCGATGTTAAGGGCTATATAATCGGAGGGGTCCCTGGTTATCTGGATCCCCAGGTACTGAATGGAGGCCACCCTGCACAACAGAAGGGACGCCACATCCCGCTCCGGCGGAGAGAGGTCAATGGGGAGAATAAGTGATTTTGCCCAGTTAATGGTAAGGCCCGAGTGTTTACCAAAATCCTCGATAATACTAAGAGCCGCTCTCAGGGAGGGTCCCTCATCCCCAAGATACAGAAGCATATCATCTGCGTACATGCTGACCGTTTCCGTGATGGACCCCGCTCTAAGGCCCTCAATATGCGCGCTGGACCTAAGGGAAATAGCTAGCGGTTCCACCGCCAGGGCGTACAGAAGCGGGGATAGGGGGCACCCCTGCCTGGTCCCCCCTCCCCAGGGGAAAGGGCCCCGACAGGCAACCGTTGACCGCCACACACGCCTCCGGAAAGAAATATAATAACTGGACCCACTTCAAAAATTTGGGCCCGAACCCGAATCGTCGAAGGCACTCCCATAAATATCCCCACTCCACCGAATCAAATGCCTTGGCCGCGTCTAACGCCACCACGGCCCTAGCCCCACCATTGTCATGAGAGGCTTGCAGGTTCATGTGGAGTCTACGGATGTTCATCGCCGTGTTTTTACCGGGCATGAAGCCTGTTTGGTCTGGGTGGATAAGGGATAAAATATGGGGGCATAACCGGGACGCCAGGATCTTGGCCAAAATTTTCATGTCTACCTGCAACAGTGAGATCGGGCGATCGTAGAGTATCGGGGAGGGAATTGGACTCAAAAAGGTAAGTATATAAATTTAGTAACTCAGGGGCCAGAACTTCAGAGTATGTTGCGTAGAAATCTAATGGTAGACCGTCACGTCCCGGGGCCTTGGCTGTCGCCAGGGACGACAACGCCGATGTCACCTCCTCCAGCGAGATCGGAGCTTCCAGATCAGTGATCTGGGCCACTGACAGCTGAGGGAAGAGAACATCCCGAAGAAAAGTCTGGGTCTCCTGAGGCGTGACCTCCACACGAGATGCGTAAAGGTCAGCATAATAAGACCGGAACATCTCGGCGACAACCCCCGGTTCAGAGACAAGAGCTCCGCTCTCATCCACCAGAGATACCACTACCGGCGGCCTCGTATCCTGATGGGCGAGGTACGCCAGAAGCTTACCCGCTCGCTCACCCTGCTCAAAAATCCGCTGTCGCGTAAAAAAATGTTTGCGCTTGGCCCGTTCAAAGTGTAGCTGATCTAAAACACGAGTTTGGAGCTTAAGGGCCGAGGCACTCGCCTCGCTGGGGTGCAACGTAAACTCCCGGGTGACAACCTCCAACTGCTCCTCCGCCTGACTGATTAACTTATTAGAGGAACATTTCAATCTATTGATCCGCCTTATCAGAAAGGACCGTGCATGGAGTTTGAATGCCTCCCAGACATCTCCCCCCGCTGCCGTCCCCCGGTTAATAGCAAAAAAGTGACTCCACTCCTCAGATAGGTCATCCTGCTCCCCCAGCGCCTTCAGCCAAAAGGGATTCAGGCGCCAGACTCTAGGTCCTGTCTGCTGTGTCAGCGACAGGGTGGCCCAACAGGGAGCATGATCCGATAAGGATCTTGCATGGAACCCCGCATCAACTAACTGTGGGATAAGGACGTTGGATGTCAAAATATAATCTATGCGAGACATAGTGGAGTGCGTGGCCGAGAAGCAGGAATATGCCAGGGTCGTAGGGTACCTATGTCGCCAGACATCCGTCAGCGCGAACTCTCTAAGGGTGCGACTCAGCCTAGACCCCACCTGGGCCGCGGGGGCGGAGCCACCCTGCAGCCTGTCTATGTTCGGGTTAAGAGCCAAGTTAAAGTCCCCAAGCCATATGGCAGGGGTATCGGGGTATTGGGCCATATAGGACAGTCCCTCAGACACAACGTTAGCAGAGTATGGGGGTGGTATGTATATTGCCATGAGCAGATATCTCCTGCCCTGGATAGTGCAATGTATAAAGACAAATCGGCCCTGGGGATCAGTCCGTAAGTCCAGCAGATGAAAGTGTAACGCCTTAGCTATCAACAGGGATACTCCTCGAGAATAGGGAGTGTGAGTTGCGTGGTATGCCCAGCCAACCCATGGCCTTCTGAGTGCCAGCTGGAGCCGGCCTGTGACGTGAGTTTCTACCAGTACTATAACATCTGCTCTGTAGGATTTAAGGCATGTAAAAACGGCCGTACGCTTAAGCTTGTCCCTAATACCTCGGACGTTCCATGTTAGGAATTTAACCGGAGCCATATTATATTATCATTCAGGTTATACATCTGGCTGGGCGGACCGATCCCCAGTGCGGAATCCATCACATCCCTCCCAACCCCCATCCACCAACCAAACACCAAATACTGGAGCACATTCCTTTGTACCATAAACTCAGAAAGTAACAAAAAAATCAACACAAACCTGGATCCCCACCCCACCCTCCCTCCCCCCACCCAGCTCTCAGTCCCTCCAACTGAACCGGAGCATAAGACCCTAACTTGCCAAACTTTCGCCCGTGTCCCCTGTAGCCAGTGCAGCCAGCAGATCCTCCCCCCGCTGCCCGGATTACACGTGGCCACATGGAGACAAACCGGACGTTTAACTATATAGGAGGCGGTCACTCGCTGCATAAGGCTCATAGAGTAGCCCAGCGGGCCAAGCCGTGAAGGGTCGCGGCCCCCGCCCCCGGTATTAGTAAAAAGGGTATTTTAAACAGCACTACATAATTAAAAGGCATGACAATAAGAAAGATAACAGTAGGAAAAGGAGGAGAGGAGAGATACATAGACAGGGCATAAAAAGTAGAAGAGGAGAAGAAAAGCACATGTTACGGCAAGGTATACTCATGTTATATGGTCAGCCATGTAAAAGCAGGTAGACACTCTGCAAAAAGTTTCAGGCTCCCTCCACAGAGAGGAGAACGCGGCAGGCTCAAGCTCAGTATGTCCCACGGGAACAGTCTCAGTTCAGCAATTGCTCGGTCGAGGCCTGGTGGATGTAATAAGGGCATGGGCAGCTCTGCACGTAACACAGAATGCCAACAGTCATCGACAGTGCGGAGCACAGCAAGAGGTAGGATAGTCTAGTCACTTACAGGTAAGAGCCAGTGTCCAGCGGTATGTAATCAAACAGGGGAGGCAAATCCCAGGAACAGTAGCTCATAACTGGCAGGACGGTCCGCTCGCTACGCCCGGTGATTTCTGTCCGCCTCTCTTCTGTCCAGCCATTCCATCACTTGCGCCGGGTCATCAAAGAAATGCGCTCGGTCTTCACCCAGGACCCGCAGCCTCGCCGGGTACATCATGGCGTATTTGAGGTGGCCAACCCGCAGCCGCTTCTTAACCTCCGTGAAGCGGGCCCGCTGCTTCTGAACTTCCGCAGAGAAATCTGGAAAGGCCATAATATGACCTGCCTGATACGGAATGTTGCCCTTCTCCCTGCTCAAGCGCAAAACGGTATCCCTGTCCCAAAAATTGAGCAATTTGGCGATAAATGTGCGGGGCGGTGCGCCTTCCGGTGGGCGCCACGCTGGCATGCGATGCGCCCGCTCTACAATAAAGGTGGTGGAGAATGCTTCCCGTCCATAGGTTTTAGTCAGAAGATTCTCAAGAAAGGTAGGTGGATCGGAGCCCTCCGCACCCTCCGGTAGGCCTATAAAGCGGAGGTTCGACCTGCGTGATCTGTTTTCAAGGTCGTCTTGCTTCTGGGCAAGAAGATGGAGTTGGCGCCTCACCTCCTCATGTGAGTGTTGGAGCGGATGCAGCTCATCCTCCACTCGGCCAAGCCTGTCCTCAGTCTCCTTCACGCGGTCTCTAAGTTTAGACATGTCCTGTCTTATAAGAGAGATGTCGACCCTGATCTCCTCAATTTTGGTGGTAAGGGAGGACTGGCAGGTGGAAATAGCCTCCAGCACCTTGTCCGTGTCATTCGCCGCTGGATGAGCTGTGGAAGGCGCGGAGGCGCCATCTTGAGCTGACTCCTTATCCTGCCTGCGGAACTTTTCCAGGGAGGCCGTCGCCGAGCCGTGTTTCTTTGTAGGGGACATGTTGGGAAGAATACCACAGGGTCCTCATCCACCGATTTCCCTCAGTCATAGGCTGTCGCCGAAGCACAGGATAGCCGTTCAGGATAAACCGAGAGCGGAGCTCAACTCACTTGCGACTTACTCCATCGCCGTCCAGGCCACGCCACCAAAGTTTTAGTTTTTAATCATACTAAACAAGGGCAAAATAATTTTTTTGACTGGAATTCCACTTTAAGTTACTTCGATTGTATATTCCCTACATGCTTCTCCTATCTTTGTGATAAAGAACCTATTAAGTGAAATGAGAAAGAGCAGTCCTAGGCAGGGCTGCAGTGTCCTTTGTCTATCTTTAATGTCAAGATGATATGACATCATCAATCTGCAACCTTCTGCATTCCTACTGAGTTTGTGGAGCATGGTTGGGCTCCCTTTGATCAGCACCCAGAGTTACAGAAATTAGGAATTTTTATATAGGCTTCTCTACATGTCAGTTCAGATTCATTGTTTATGCTACAAATGATAATCTGATCAATTGCTATGGACAACACTGCTTTTTGGTTTTACTTGCTCCAGCTTGCATTATTAGCCTTAAGTCAGGGGTAGGCAACCTTGGCCAGCCAACTGTGGCAAAACTGCAAATGCCATCATGCCTCTGCCTCTAGGAGTCATGCCTGTGATTGTCAGGGTCTTACAATGTCTCATAAGATGTGTAGTTTCATCACAGCTGGAGGGCCAAGGTTTTCCTACCCCTGCTTTAAGTCATTGAATTTTCCACAAAGTTGCGGGTGCTACACAGATGCCTCTCATTTGTGATCGATGTGCCCAAGAACTCTGAAAGTGAAGATAAATGTGAATCAGACATATTAGAATACCCTACTGCATCTGCTGAAAAGGATTATGCAGTTGTTTGTTCTTTAAATTGATCACCCAAGTTAGTCTTCTGAACCCGAGCATGGACGCATATTATTTGAGAAAAATGTGTTGCAGGCTATGAATATGCTGGGCATTAGCTACCCATACCAAAATGTTGTGTCAGACATATGATAAGTTAAGAATGGAGGTTTCTCAGTTTATTTTAATACAGGGGCGGATCCAGAGTCTAATCTTGGGAGGGGCACTGACAATTTTTTTGCAGGCAATTTGTAGGGGCAATGGCTGGTGTTGGCGCTTCAATCATCACTGCACCATGGTTAATATGGTGTCAGCATGATTGAAGCGCATCATTTCTCTTATTACGTTGTAATATAAAATGAAATAGTTCAACTCGCCATAATGCAGAATCTGTGGGAGCCCTGCCTTCAGATGGGGCTTGTCACTTGCTATGCCACCTGTTATCAGAGGCAGATTGTCACTGCCAGTGACCAGTGACAGTGTCCCTGATGTCCCAGAGTGAGGCCTGCACAGTAATGGCGGTCTTTTAGATGCAGAAATGTGGTGATGCAGGGTACAGTGGCATCTCCAGCTTTCATATTTAGGGGGGGCACATGGGAGGACAGGGACAAAAGTAGGGGTGTCAACTATAACATGCAATTATATATATATATATATATATATACATATAAATACACAGTGTCTTGAAAAAGTATTGGTGGTTGCAGCCAGGTGGAGGGGAGGACAGGTTGGATGCAGCCAGGTGGAGGGGGGGGGACAGGGCGGGAGCAGCCAGGTGGAGAGGAGGACAGGGTGGGAGCAGCCAGGTGGAGGGGAGGACAGGTTGGATGCAGCCAGGTGGAGGGAAGGACAGGGTGGGAGCAGCCAGGTGGAGGGGAGGACATGTTGGATGCAGCCAGGTGGAGGGAAGGACAGGGTGGGAGCAGCCAGGTGGAGGTGAGGACAGGTTGGATGCAGCCAGGTGGAGGGGAGGACAGGTTGGGAGCAGCCAGGTGGTGGGGAGGAAAGGGTGGATGTAGCCAGTGATAAGGTCCTGTACTTCTATGGAAGACTGCATCCTGCCCCCCCCCCCTCACCCTCCTCGCTTCCCCCCCCCCCCCCCCCCTGGAGGTAAGTTCTTACCTTGGATGATAATAAAAGAATCACTGGCTCCCTCCACCTCCCTTTCTCAAACAACAGTCTCTTGCAACACAACATTTTTTATTATAAAAGTTAGTTGTTGATAGAGTTGGATGTGAATTCTAAGGGCTGAGTTTAGTTGAAGCATAGAATAGTGGACTAAAATGTAGGCAATGTTTTGTAGACAACGGAAAAAAGAATTAAGGTCAAGATCCTAGAGAAATTTCTTTACCAGAAAAAGAGAAGCAATATAAAAAATGATAGAAACTGTTTGCTGCAAATGGACATTCAGAATCAATTTATGATCTTTGTCAGTTTACATTTGCTCCATGCACAAGTAATCTGCAGTGAATATAGATTCCTTTACTACATTTTTTTCTGGTGTGCATGCATATGTGACAGGAGGAAAATGACTTATGGTATATGCACCTGTAGTATATTTATCTAGATGTCTGATATATCATGATCATATAGATGACCACCCTTTACTAATTATTACTTTTGATGTGCAGTCGGAAAATAATAATTCTTACAGTTTAATGGCTACTGTCTGCATGAAACATATGGTTTGCTAGGTGTAGAATGTTATTCAATCTATCAGTATAGATGGAAACCCTCCAGCTTTAAGCCTGAGATGCTAGTTATTTGATAAGCTAGTGGATCTATAGGTTGCACTGACAAAACTCTGCTCACTAATTGACTGACAGGAGTATTGATATCACTGTCACTATTCCCAGGCAATAGTGTGCTGGAGCAGAAAGTTAATGCTGCAGAGTAGAAGAAAGCAAGCAGGAGGCATGGGTTTTGTTTCCTCCTCCTTCCGCATCTCCCTTTGGACAATGAGGGGACTTCTATATTGCTGTCCTTGTCTGCTTTTGCCTACGTATTCTCACATCTGTCAATTGTTCATGTATTAACATTATTGTCTGTCACTTGAGATTTTCCACCATTACTCTATTGCAGTGTTGCCAACCCCCCGAAGTGAAATTTACTGGCAGGACGCCAACATTTACAAATGGCACCAATTTTTTACTTGCAAAAATCATGAAATTCATGGACAGAGACACATTTTTTACTGACGCCGCAAAACAGTACCTACAATTACAGTTTGTAAAGGGGAACGCCATGTGGGGGGCACTCTGGTGACCAGAGACCACCTTCCATAGAGTGAATACACTAAGGTAAAGGGGGGTTACTAATATAGGGGACACCTTTATATCAGTGGCCCCTTACATTATTGTATTTACTCCCCCTTACATCAGAGACCCCACCCCCCCAGACTAGCCTGGCGGTGCTGTCACTGACCTCCTTTCAGGTGCACCATGCAGGCCTTAGTCAGACAGCTCCAGATTGGTGGCTCTGATTCTATCCCACCATCCACACATGTCTGACTGCTCCTGTGACCCCCTTCCTGGTGGCGCTTCCAATCTTGACTTCTCTCCAGCCTCCCCCCTAGAGACTGCAGACATGATACAAGAGATTGTCAGAGATTGCAGACATGATACAGGACATGGTCAGAGACGCAGACATGATGCAGGAGATGGTCAGAGACTGCAGACATGATGCAGGAGATGGTCAGAGACTACAGACAGGATGCAGGACATGGCCAGTGGCTGCAGAAATGGTAGTGTCCTCCTCACAGTAGTTTCCTCCTCAGTCCCCCTTCATATAACCATATATCTCCACATCAGTGTCCTCCTCCTGTGCCCCTTTCACCTCTGTACAGGGCAGCACATCAGTGTCCTCCTCTACACCCTTATGACTTCAGCCCCAAGTAATGTCCTCCTGTAGCCCCATTTTATTTTCCCCTCATAGTGTGTCACTGTCCCCACTGTCCTCGGCTCCTCCTCTGCTGTAACAAATGGACTGGGCACTGCTGAGAACGAGTGCTTTCCATTTAAAATTGGTGCCAGGTGGTGGCATTACGTTACTGTGCATGCGCAGCCTGGCAGGCTTTAGAAAGGGTGCATGTGCAGTTGCATGGTTGGCCCGCAGCCATATTTTTTACAGCCGCCACTGCTCGGGCACGTAAATTAGCGGGCGGTTGGCAAAACGTCCTTATTTTTGCCCATGTATTGTCAATATAGCCAATATATTAACTATGCATTGGCACTAGGAATGATATTCAGGTTCCTGGTGAATGCTGAAGTTTTGAGATCTGCAGTCTGGGTGAATTTATGTGCAGATTTACTCGGAAGAATGTTTTAAACCATAATGCACTGCATTGCATTTGAATTATGATCATCAGGCATCACAAAACGAATACAGCCATTTCATCTAAGAATTGGTAAGCAGCAATATAATAAATGTTTTCTTTTGGGTTTAATACATCTTTAACCACTTCCCGCCCCCGGCCTATAGCAGAATGACACTGGGCTGTTATTCAGTTATCCTTACTGCGTCATATGACCTCCAGCAGGATGTCTGACACACTGCATCTCCGATCGTGGTAAGGAGCCTCTGGCGGTGGCTCATTACTATGTGATAATCTGTGATCACAGCATGAACCAGGAAGTGCTGGTAAACGACTTTCCTTGGTTCGTGCTGACATGGAGAGCTGTCAGAGGGGGGTCTGTTCGTGCTGTCAGAGGGGGGTCTGCGCTGATAATCAGCACATTGATTATCAGCACATCCCCCATGAGAGGTGCAGATCAGATGCCAGTCAGTGCTCCATCATTAATGCCAGGCAGTGCCCACCACAGTGCCAATCAGTGCCCACCACAGTGCCAATCAGTGCCCACCACAATGCCAATCAGTGCCCATCAGTAATACATGTCAGTACCTCATCATCAGTGCTGTCCATCACCGCCACCTGTCAGTGCCAACCAGTGCCGCCTATCAGTGCCAATCTGTGCCATCTATCAGTGCCCATCAGTTCTGCATGCTAGTGCTCATCAGTGCCACCTATCAGTGCCCCTCAGTACCGCCTATCAGTGCCCATCAGTAGTGATGGACGAACTTCCGACGGGACGTTTCGCGAACGCGAAACGCGAACGGACACAAACGTTCGCGAAAACGACCGTTCGCCGCGGGCTCCATTGACTTCAATGGGAGGCGAATTTCGCAAACCTTTAGGTCGAATTTGCGGCCACGGGGTAATTATTAGGGGGTAGCACGTAGTCCCACCACCTGGACAATAGCATAATACATGTATGAGGTGAATTTGGGATCGATAACTACAAGCATTTTTTTTTTATTTGGGAAATTGTTCTGACAATTCAGGACTATGGAGCTAATGAAGGCAATGGAGGAGAGGGAAGGTCAGGGACCAGGGTAGGCAAACAAGAGGGTGCAGGAGATACAGAGCACTGACAGCAGCACCGTAATACAGAGCACTGACATCAGCACCGTGACATACAGCGCTGACAGCAGCTCCGTGACATACAGCGCTGACAGCAGCTCCGTGACATACAGCGCTGACAGCAGCTCCGTGACATACAGCGCTGACAGCAGCTCCGTGACATACAGCGCTGACAGCAGCTCCGTGACATACAGCGCTGACAGCAGCACCGTGACATACAGCGCTGACAGCAGCTCCGTGACATACAGCGCTGACAGCAGCTCCGTGACATACAGCGCTGACAGCAGCTCCGTGACATACAGCACTGACAGCAGCTCCGTGACATACAGCGCTGACAGCAGCTCCGTGACATACAGCGCTGACAGCAGCACCGTGACATACAGCGCTGACAGCAGCTCCGTGACATACAGCGCTGACAGCAGCTCCGTGACATACAGCGCTGACAGCAGCTCCGTGACATACAGCACTGACAGCAGCTCCGTGACATACAGCGCTGACAGCAGCTCCGTGACATACAGCGCTGACAGCAGCACCGTGACATACAGCGCTGACAGCAGCTCCGTGACATACAGCGCTGACAGCAGCTCCGTGACATACAGCGCTGACAGCAGCTCCGTGACATACAGCACTGACAGCAGCTCCGTGACATACAGCGCTGACAGCAGCTCCGTGACATACAGCGCTGACAGCAGCACCGTGACATACAGCGCTGACAGCAGCTCCGTGACATACAGCGCTGACAGCAGCTCCGTGACATACAGCGCTGACAGCAGCTCCGTGACATACAGCACTGACAGCAGCTCCGTGACATACAGCGCTGACAGCAGCTCCGTGACATACAGCGCTGACAGCAGCACCGTGACATACAGCGCTGACAGCAGCTCCGTGACATACAGCGCTGACAGCAGCTCCGTGACATACAGCGCTGACAGCAGCTCCGTGACATACAGCGCTGACAGCAGCTCCGTGACATACAGCGCTGACAGCAGCTCCGTGACATACAGCGCTGACAGCAGCTCCGTGACATACAGCGCTGACAGCAGCTCCGTGACATACAGCGCTGACAGCAGCACCGTAAGCAGCCCCAGGAGGAAGTCAGCACAGCACAGGGATGGTGTGATCCCCTCATAATAAGAACCCCCAGGAGGAAGTCAGCACAGCACAGGGATGGTGGGAGCCCCTCATAATAAGAACCCCCAGGAGGAAGTCAGCACAGCACAGGGATGGTGGGAGCCCCTCATAATAAGAACACCCAGGAGGAAGTCAGCACAGCACAGGGATGGTGGGAACCCCTCATAATAAGCAGCCCCAGTAGAAATATGACACCGCTCAACCTCTTCAAAGAGGAGGGTAGGGGCATATAGTACGGTGTGCTTTTTTGGGTCAGGGAAGTGAGCCAAATGAATTAAGAAGGTCTGTGTGCTTGATTCCAAAAATTGTTTATAGACATATACATGGTCTACTGATCACATGTGTTGAATTCCTCCGAGATCCATGCCTCATTCATTTTTAGAAATGTGAGGTAGTTAACACTGTCGTGAGCTAGGCGAGTACGCTTATCGGTCACAATCCCCCCTGCTGCGCTGAACGTCCTTTCGGACAGGACACTGGATGAGGGGCAAGCCAACAGTTCGATTGCAAATTGGGCAAGCTCTGGCCAGAGGTCAAGCCTGCCCACCCAGTAGTCTAGGGGTTCATCACTCCTCAGAGCGTCCACATCGGCCGTTAACCCAATGTAGTCGGACACCTGACGGTCTAGGCGTTCCCTGATGCTGGATCCGGATGACACCTGTCGATGGGTCGGCTGAAAGAATGACCTCATATCCGAAGTCACCAACACATCTTCAAACCGGCCTCTTCTTGCAGGCGCTGTTGGATTGGTACCCGCAAATCCTTCTCTGGGAGTGGGAATTGCTCCTCTGCCAGCGCACGCAAAAGCAGAATGCAGCATTTCTCGAAGCAAGGCCTGGAAGTGCTGCATTCTGACAGCCCTCTGCGACGGCGGTAACATTTCCGCCATTTTGTGTTTGTACCGGGGATCTAAGTACGTTGCCACCCAGTACTGGTCCTTGACCCTCATGCTTTTTATACGGGGGTCCCTATTAAAACACTGGAGCATGAAGGCCCCCATTTGCACTCAAGCGGAAGGTATGTGGTGGTGGTGGTGTTGTTGGTGGTAGTGTCTTTGGGGGTGCACATAGCAGAGAGTGAAGAAGAGGGTGCAGATCGAGAGGATGAGGAGGGTGCAGAAGAATAAGGCTGAGTGAGCCACTCAACCAAGTCTGGTGCGTCCTTTAAAGTAATTGAACGCACCTTCTGCAACTTCCCACTTTGGCTCAAGGCTGTTGCTCCTGCCCTACCCCTACCACCCCTGCGGAAGGGCCTGCCTCTTCCTCTGCCTGTCATTTTTTAAATCACCCTGTGACAAAACTCTTAGTCCCTATACCGCTGAAGGACTGCTGCAGTATAGGGCAGCGGTCAGCAGTAGTGCACGTCAACCCTATGTATTGTGGACCGATAGCGGTCCTTACAGAACAGCAGACTGTACTGCACTCAGGCCTATGTACCGTAGCACCCTATACCAAGTTACCAGTCCTTATAAAAACTTTTGTGGACCAAGCAGGTTGTGTGTTAGTGATTAGCAGACTGTACGTCAGTCCCTATACCAATGAAGGACTGCTGCAGTATAGGGCAGCGGTCAGCAGTAGTGCACGGCAACCCTATGTATTGTGGACCGATAGCGGTCCTTACAGAACAGCAGACTGTACTGCACTCAGGCCTATGTACCGTAGCACCCTATACCAAGTTACCAGTCCTTATAAGAACTTTTGTGGACCAAGCAGGTTGTGTGTTAGTGTTTAGCAGACTGTGCGTCAGTCCCTATACCGCTGAAGGACTGCTGCAGTATAGGGCAGCGGTCAGCAGTAGTGCACGGCAACCCTATGTATTGTGGACCGATAGCGGTCCTTACAGAACAGCAGACTGTAACGCACTCAGGCCTATGTACCGTAGCACCCTATACCAAGTTACCAGTCCTTATAAGAACTTTTGTGGACCAAGCAGGTTGTGTGTTAGTGATTAGCAGACTGTACGTCAGTCCCTATACCAATGAAGGACTGCTGCAGTATAGGGCAGCGGTCAGCAGTAGTGCACGGCAACCCTATGTATTGTGGACCGATAGCGGTCCTTACAGAACAGCAGACTGTAACGCACTCAGGCCTATGTACCGTAGCACCCTATACCAAGTTACCAGTCCTTATAAGAACTTTTGTGGACCAAGCAGGTTGTGTATTAGTGTTTAGCAGACTGTGCGTCAGTCCCTATACCGCTGAAGGACTGCTGCAGTATAGGGCAGCGGTCAGCAGTAGTGCACGGCAACCCTATCTATTGTGGACCGATAGCGGTCCTTACAGAACAGCAGACTGTACCGCACCCAAGCCTATGTACCGTAGCACCCTAGACAGACCAAGTTACCAGTCCTGATAAAGAGCTTTGTGGAACAAGTGAGTTGTGAATGATTAGCAGACTGCAGCAGAAGGGCAGCAGTCAAGTATAATATTCTTTCTATATTTGGAAGAAAGAATATTATACGTGTACAAGCCTATTACCGTACCACTGATACCAGTCCTGAAAAGAACCTTTGTGGAACTAATAGTAACAGCAAGTCTTTAAAATTATCCTCACTGCCTGACACACTGCTTCCTGCCTGTCCCTATACAAATTGGCAAAAAAGAGTAGGCTGGAACGATTAGCTGGAACAGCTCTTTTGTGGACCTGATAGTAACAGCTAATGATGATGATGATGATGATGATGAAGAAAGACTAATCTGGCTGAGCTGTCCCTAAAATAGCAGCATACAGCGCTCTGTCCCTTTATCTAAACTGACAAAAGAAACTCAGGCTGCTGACCTAACACCTATACCAGTCCTGAAAAGAACTTTTGTGTACCAAATAGCTAGCGTTTTCTCTGTCCCTACTCCACACAGGATCCTTTCCCTACAGTGACAGAAGAAAGAATGTAAAATGGCCACCGGATCGGGTGTATTTATAGGTTAGGGGGAATGTCCAAGTGTCCATGAGCTGTCATGTCTCAATTGGTTGTCCTGTAACACATGATAAACGTGTCACGAAAGGTTAAAGTTCTTGTATACATTAAACACGTAAGTCCGCCGGGGCGAACGACGGAAAAAGGCGTTCGAACCCGCGGACGGCGAAAGTCGGAAATTCGCCGCGAAACGACCGCCGGGCGAACCGTTCGGCCATCACTACCCATCAGTGCTGCATATCAGTGCCGCCGATCAGTGCTGCATGTCAGTGCTGCCTATCAATGCCCATCAGTTCTACATATCAGTGCCCACCAGTGCCACCTTATCAGTGCAAACTCATCAGTACCTGTCAGTGAAGGAGAAAACAACATTTTATAACAGAAATTAAGTTTTTTATTTAAAAAAATGTCTTTTTTTTTTAGTTTGTTCAGCAAAAAATAAAAACCCCAGTGATGATCTAATACCACCAAAAGAAAGCTCTGTTTATGGGAAGAAAATTATAAAAATTTAGTTTTGGGTACAGATTTGCATGTCCGCGCAATTGTCATTCAAAGTGCAACAATGCTGAAATCTGAAAATTGTCCCCTGGGCAGGAAGAGGGGAAAGTGCCCTGTATTGACGTGGTTAAGCTGACCCCTCACTATAAAGGGGGTGGGAGCACAGAGCAGCTTTAGTGTCAGTGAATTGAAAGCTGTTGCAGGGAAGGCATTGGGAAAGCAGAAACATTAGGATTAGTTAGGAAACTGTACATTCATTTTGATTGGTAGCTTTTTGGGCAATTTACCTTGTTGCTGTATTCCTTTTTTTTGTTCTTATTATTCTTTTTTTTTTTTTTGGAATTTTCCTTTTCTCCCCTCATTTTCAATGAAGCAGCTTTTTTTTTTCTTTTTTTCTGCTGTAAGGCTTGTCTTAAAAAAAAAAAAATATATATATATATATATATATATATATATATATATATATATATATATATATA
Organism: Lithobates pipiens; assembly: GCF_037356315.1. Classification (NCBI taxonomy): domain Eukaryota; kingdom Metazoa; phylum Chordata; class Amphibia; order Anura; family Ranidae; genus Lithobates; species Lithobates pipiens. Next base: position 92,721,839 of record NW_027507718.1, read on the forward strand.
TATATATATATATATATATATATATATATATATATATATATATATGGTCTTTTTTATGTTTGGGGTGCTCATAATGGAGCTTTCGCCTGTTATTGATCATCTATTCTTGGAACTTCCATTTATTCGCGGCACACCACTGCAACATTTGAAAGAAAAAAAGAGCTAAGTGCAAAAACAGTGTGAACCTAAACCACATAAAACTGCTGATTGATATGAAGTATTTTCATACTTAATGAGTGCCTGATAGAAACTGGCCAGCAGCAGGACAGTTTTGCATCAGTGAGATCAAGGACAGCAAGCTACTGCCCGATTTCTATCTGGATCTATCACCACTTGATGGAAATGCATGTGTCATTGATAAAGCAATCAGAAGAAAATACTTTTTTTTCAAACTGAAATTAATCAAATTGGAATGGTGTTGCTGTATGTAAGCCAAGCTAATTGTAGAAGAAAAAATATGAGCTGTCAGTGTATATTGTCGTTGAGATTAATAAATCTGTCTTATTTCATAACACCATGTACAGCTTTAAGGCATGCTATGTAAATGATTTGTGTATTTTCAATGTTGCCCTTGAAGCTGCATCAAAATCTCTCTCCTCACTGTATGGATGTATGGTAGTTTTTGCTTATTTGTTTTGCACTGGTACATATCTTCTCCGACAGTGCCCAGCTCCCCAGTTGTTTTCTATCTCTGGTCCTGCAATCTCACAGTTTCAAAAGTTTTTTTTTATATCTCTGTGCTATATGTGAATTGCCATGCATATTCTAAGTCTCCAATATTTAAAGTGATTGTGAACCTTGATTTATTTATAATAATAAACATGTTATACCTACCTGCTCTGCTCTGTGCAATGTTTTTTGGCACAGAGCAGCCCTGATCCTCCTATTCTGAGGTCCACCATGGCACTCTTGGCTCTTCCAACGGGATCACTTGTCCAAGCTTGATCCTGAGTCTCCCTGTCTGCATCTATGGATATAAACAGCATGGCTTGGCACTGCACCTTGCTCCCCCATCATTGTCAATGCCTCCCACTGCTATCTGTCTACCCTGCAAGAAGGGAGAGACCTGAAAGAGCTGCTGCTCTCTGGCACAGAGCTGGATCGATATTAGGCTCAGGTAATTATAAGGGGGAGGCTGGGGGGGACCCTGTTGTACAGAAGGTTTTTTTACCTACTGCAGAGAATGCATTAAGGTAAAAACATTAAACCTTTAAAAAACACTTTAGTCATTGGAATATTATTGCAGGACTGAACTCAAAACTGATTTTAAAGTGAACCTGTCATGAGATAAAGGTCACCATTACTGGCACTCCAAGAAACCAGATCAGTAAAGCTTTAGGCCAAAGTGGCTCCCATTTGAACTGGTTTAAACCACCCCTCCTCTCTACTGTAACTTTAATCTAACCCACCAGGATATGCACCTTTGCTGTCAGCATAGTTTACGATTGCACTGTTTGTATAGGAACTGTTAAAAATGTAAAGTTGCAGTTTGAGCTCCCTTTAAACGTGCATATTACAGGCACAGACAGTAATAAAACAACATGTAGAAATCAATTATAATGTATATAATGGTTTAATTACTTTGTCAAAGCTTGGGTCATATGATGTAGCTCAGCAGCTCCAAAATTCTAAATCGTGTGTGAGAGTTCAAGCAGCTTTTGATATAAGGGCAATTTATAGAGCTGCTTGTCCCAACAACCCTTGCAACTAGCTAATCATCTGAGCAAAACCATTAAAAACAGCAGTACAACCTGCAGAGACTCCATGTGACAATCAATAAAAGATGGGGCAGCTACAGTACGCTACCATTAACCACCAGCATAGACTGCATGGCCAAGATGACTAGTCAAGGGGGAGTATTGTGGGCCATGTTAAGAAATGTCACAGAAGCAACAAAACACAAACTGGTTCACCAGATTACAGGGTAAAACATATATAGCCATAACAGCACTATGGATTTGTCTCTATTTGAAGAGTAACTAAAGGCAGAACTTTTTTTTTTCTAGTTTTGGATAGAGTGGAGATAGAACCCCTGAAAGTTTTTATTGCTGTCTGTGCCCCCATCAGGAAGAATCACCCTCTTGATTTGTCCTGTTTACCATTATCATTAAACATGTAAGTAAAAGAAGATCCCACATTTTGGGTTGTCCCCAGAAAAGTAATAGAGAGGAAATCTTCCAATGGGGACTCTAGTTCTGGTGACCCAGGGTCCCCCAAGGAATTCCTTCAATTTTCAGGGATTTCCTCTTAACTTTAACTGTTTGGCTATGAGACAGGAATTTAAGGAAAATCTCTGCTATGGGACACAGATGGTCGGTAAAAAAAACTGACAGAGGTTATAACCCTCCCTTGCTGTATCTAAAATGAAAAAGAAAGTGTTGCCTATAGTTTTACTTTAACCACTTGCTTACTGGGCACTTAAACCCACCTCCTGCCCAGACCAATTTTCAGCTTTCAGCGCTGATGCACTTTGAATGACAATTGCGCGGGCATACAACACTGTACCCAAATGAAATTTTTATCATTTTTTTCCCACAAATAGAGCTTTCTTTTAGTGGTATTTAATTACAGCTGGGAGTTTTATTTTTTGCTAAACACACGCACTGATAGGCTGCACTGGTGGGCACTGATAGGCACAGATAAGGCAGTACTGATGGGCACAGATAAGGCGGCACTGATGGGCAGAGATGGGCACAGATAAGATGGCACGGATGGGTGGCACTAAGGGGCACTGATAGGTACCACTAATAGATGGGACTGATGGGCACTGATAGGTGGCACTGATAGGTGGCTCTGATAGGTGGCACTGCTGGGCACTGATGGGCGGCACTGATGGGCACTGGTAGATGACACTGATGGGCATGGATATGTGGCACTGGGGTGCAGCACCGTTGTTAAGGCAGATTGTGGGCACTGATGGGTGGCACTGTGGGCACTGATGTGTGGCACTGTGGACACTGCTGGGTGGCACTATGGGCACTGATGGGTGGCACTGACGGGGGGCACTTATTTATTCCTGAGGTGGCACTGGCAGGGAGCAGGTGGGCACTGGTAAGCTGTCCGTTATCGGGACTGATGTCCCGATCACAGCCGCCGGTGATCAGCCCTTTTTTTTTCTCCTCGCGCTGACAGCGCGAGGAGGAAAAATAACTGATTACCGACTCCATTGTATCACATGATCAGCTGTCATTGGCTGACAGCTGATCACGTGGTAAGGGGTCGGGATCGATCCCTTGCTTGGATCCGTGATCAGGTGAGTCTCATAGACTCGCGGATCACAGAGCGCACCGCGCGCGCCCCTCGTGCACGGGACGACGTCAATAGACGTAGTCCCGGCAAAGGAGGTCCGTGCTGTAGTCGTCATTTGGCTATAGCGCGGATCTCTAGTGGTTAAGACAAATACAACAGGTTATTAGGTAAGCCCCATCTTCCATCACTACATTGCAATTTTGATTGGTGGACTTTCAATTTTGCCTAAACTGTATCTTTAATATTTAGCCAGGTGCTTGACTAGAGACAGGGGACACTGTGCTGCAGTGCTCTTTGAGTTCTCAATCGACTGGCTGAATGGATTAACACTACCCCTTCTCCATCTACTTCTTCTCCATCCACCATTAGGAGCTCAAGAGACTTGATAGTTGGTAGCACTGAATCATGGGAGATGAAGTCTGGGACAGAAACTCTACTGTGGCAGTTGATGGACAATTGGACTACTATTGTCAATGCGTGCCAGGTATAAAGAGAGATGTATTTTCACAAATCAAATACTGAGGTATTTCATCTCTGCTGTGAAGATACGGAGGTGGTCACATCCCTGCTCCTGTGTGCCCATAAACCTGCTACAAGATTAAAATGTGAGCTGACATCTGGAGAGCAGGACCCCTGTTGCTGTACCACTGGGACTGTTGACAGTAAACTGCTGCAATTTAAATGTTGCTGCTAGCAGATACTAAGCACATAGGGACTGGCCATCTAACTAGCAGCATTATTTACTGCATCCAGTCTTTACTGGGACTGCATTCATGTGCACCACTTTAAAGACTGGATATAAAGGGGTGGGTCCTGCGCAAATCGTGCCACTCAAATAAAATACACAAATTCAAAATAATATAAATATGTGCATACATACAATGCCGTGAAAAAAAATATAGTCCAAAAAACAGCACGCATAAAAATATATAAAAAATATATAAAAAAATGGAAAAAAGGTTTAATGATAGAACAATAATAAAATGTCCGCTACTCAAGGCTCTAGGCTTTAGGGAGCCTTGAGTAGCGGACATTTTATTATTGTTCTATCATTAAACCTTTTTTCCATTTTTTTATATATTTTTTATATATTTTTATGCGTGCTGTTTTTTGGACTATATTTTTTTTCACGGCATTGTATGTATGCACATATTTATATTATTTTGAATTTGTGTATTTTATTTGAGTGGCACGATTTGCGCAGGACCCACCCCTTTATATTCATTATTTGATAGTTTGTGCTCACTATTTTGTCCTGCTGCATTTTTTAGTTAGCATTTGCACTTTATATCACTCAGGCTCTTTTTCACAGCATCTGTGTTTCATTATATCTGATTTTGGATTTTGTTCCACTTTAGTCACTTATTACCACTTAGCGGCGCGAAGGCTGACCACTTTTATTTTTTTGTTCTGACACATTTTTCCTTTGCTGCCATTATGGAAGTGTTCACATCTTTGGAAAATAGAAACATTAATTTAGATGAAATATTTTCACACAATAAAGCACGTAATTCTGAAAAAAAGGGAGCCTTGAGTAGCGGACATTTTATTATTGTTCTATCATTAAACCTTTTTTCCATTTTTTTATATATTTTTTATATATTTTTATGCGTGCTGTTTTTTGGACTATATTTTTTTTCACGGCATTGTATGTATGCACATATTTATATTATTTTGAATTTGTGTATTTTATTTGAGTGGCAGGATTTGCGCAGGACCCACCCCTTTATATTCATTATTTGATAGTTTGTGCTCACTATTTTGTCCTGCTGCATTTTTTAGTTAGCATTTGCACTTTATATCACTCAGGCTCTTTTTCACAGCATCTGTGTTTCATTATATCTGATTTTGGATTTTGTTCCACTTTAGTCACTTATTACCACTTAGCGGCGCGAAGGCTGACCACTTTTACTTTAAAGACTGGGCCACAACACTAGCTGGCTGAATAACTAGGGCTAAAGACTGCTCACTCGGATACCTGATTCACAAGACAATTGTCTATTGTCCATAGTAAGAGATACCTCTTTGGGGAGTTTCAAATACTGTGTAATCACTGCCACTCACATAGAGTGCACTCTAGAGGAGTTATGACAGTATTGATTATCATTGCTGTTACTGTTTTCAAGTCTAGTGAATATATTGTTTAGTGAACTGTGAACAACCTAATTCTTTACTGTACATACAGCTATTTACTGCAACCCATGACAATATATTGGGTTTGTTTATCAATAACGGGTCTGATATTTGATTTTTGATACTGAACCTTAGTTGTGTGCAGGGTATCTATCTTTGTGCTCCCAGTAGCAGTGCAGTACCCATTTGCTTAACCTGGTTTGTCATTGGGGTCAAGATTGTTCTCAGAGTCAAAGCAGAAGAACAGAGAATTCAACCTACCATGTGGCTCCTGTGGGGTAGCACTACAAATGTATACAAAGAGTACTAGTAAATACTGTATACAATACACAATTTACAAAAAAAGCTTTTTTTTTTTTTAAATAAGCGTAGAGGAAAAATGGACTGCAGTTGCATGTCTTTTTATCCATTGTGGTGGAACCCAACAAGTGTTTCTGTCAGCAACAGCTGGAAATTTGCACAAAGTTCAGGAGTTGAACAGTTCTACAATAGCATTCTATAGTGGTATCTGTATTGTGTAAAACCCTTTCATTGCTGCTGCTGTAAGTATTATGGTACAGTAATGGGAATGCTTTCTTTTTACAAAGCTTTCATATAGAAGTAATTCAGGCAGCTGTAACCCAGAAACTCTGTGCTCCCCACGTGTCCCAAGCTCACCTAATTCCTCCGTGAGTCTGGTATTCTGTCATCTGTTTCGGGAAGGAAACATTTGTTTCTCAATTTCCTTTGTGATAAATTAACCCAGACGTGCTGTCAGATCCATTCCCGACACAGTTAGAAAAACATCCTATCAAGTAAAGTCTGTACTCAGTCTTGTTGGGGGCATCACAGAGGAGTCTTTAGACCCCAGATGCCTCCATAAAGAGTACCTGTCACTCCGCATATGCTGTTACATATGGGCTTGTCAACAATCTTGTGATAGCAATTAAGATAGTGACATTTTTTTTTTTTTTAAAGAACGAGTGTTTCAAAAACGTAACTGAATAATAATAATAAGAAAAAAGTTGAAGCCTCCTTTATGCACATATGAATGCAAACTAATATATATGGTACACACAAGCACATTAACAGCAATTGCTCAATAGACATGGGCACCGTCAATAAATTTGTTTCGTTTCGTTCCGTTCCGTTCCGGTTCGTGTTAGAATTAATTCGTACTTCGTATTTCGTGTCCGAAATTCAATTTCAATTCGTACGAAATACGAATTGTCGTTAGGTTCGTTAACTTGTACGAACGTTCTTTACGATGAATTTAAAGGAAAAATATATACCTCAATATGACAATATGTCCAAATTTCATTACTATGGAAACAACATGTGACTTGGTTGGCCAATCAGAGGTTTTCTTCTGCTGCTGAGGCCTACAGGGCAGGCCCGATCATGTGACTTACCTTTGTGGGTTAGTAAGTGTAGTGGAGCAGATCACACAATTATTTGTCTGTGCATCTGAGCGAATATCTTTGCAATCCTTCGTTTTTTATTGTTCATTTTAGTTTATATCTGTTGTAGTTTGCAAGTGTATCATCTATTGATGTGCCCGGATGTGCTCCAATATGCCCTGATGTGCCGCAATGTGCCCTGATGCTCCCCAATGTGTCCCAATGTGCTCCAATATGCCCTGATGTGCCCGATGTGCCCTGATGTGCCCCAATGTGCTCCAATATGCCCTGATGTGCCCCAATGTGCCCTGATGTTTCCCAATGTGTCCCAATGTGCTCCAATATGCCCTGATGTGCCCCAATATGCCCTGATGTGCCCTGATGTGCCCCAATGTGCTCCAATATGCCCTGATGTGCCCTGATGTGCTCCAATGTGCCCCGATGTGCTCCAATGTGCCCCAATGTGCCCCCACCATTCTTCTCATTTACACATATGACTGCTAGAACAGATATAAAGACATTTAGGGAAGTTGATCAAAATTGGAGCGAACAGAATCTGGAGCAGTTACCAATGGCAACCAATCAGCTTCTCTTCAGTTTGTTCCGTTAAGATTTGAAAATAAAAGAGAGAAGCGGATTGTCTGCTATGCATCGCTGGCCCAGTTTTTGCCTGATCACCCCACGCTGTTTGGGGTCACCGGGGATGTGCGGAGAGCACATGCTTGGTAACACCAAACAATTTCCAGTGACCCCGCACATCCCCGGTGACCCCATACAGTGTGGGGGATCAAAACTGGAGCAGCTGTGCATGGCAGCCATGTGCTCATTATGAGGGGCTCCCACCATCCCTGTGCTGCTGTGATAACTTCCTCCTGGGGCTGTACCCCTGCTGTATGTCAGCACAGGAATGGTGGAAACCCCTCATAATGAGCACAGCAGAGGTACAGCCCCAGGAGGAAGTCAGCATAGCACAAGGATGGTGGAAGCCCCTCATAATAAGCAAAATAACTGAGTCGTCGATGCAATGACAACTGATCCGAAATTCGTAAACAAAAGTTCGTATTGCGTACAAAATTCAGACGCATGGCCATTCGTATTTCGGATCCTTCCGAACGTACGAATTTAGGGAAATTTGTACGAATTTGCGATTCATACGAAACTAATCGCACATGTCTATTGCTCAACACACATCAGAAATCTCTGCATATACCTTAGTGAAAAGAATAATTCTAGGGTCATTTTACAGTTTTCACAGCTATTACATTTTGAGTTGACTTTTAAAGAATGCCCTGTATAAATTTCTGGGTTTATAAGTTTATTGCCATCTTTTGGTAGCATGCAGTTTTTGTTGCCATTTTTGGTGTCTAGTTATTTGTCTCAGCCTCATTTTTTATACAGAAAATATGGGCTAATAAGCAAGCTTTTTTCAAAAAAAGAACAGATAGAGTGGACAGCGCATCTGGGATTGGACGGTGCGTGTCTGGCTCCAGCCTTGGTCACAGATCTCCATTAGAAAATTGTTAATGTGATGGTTTGGAATTTTGGGTTTTTGTCTTTTCATTGTGATCTGTTGGGATGCCTGGAGAGCCACATAATGGGCACCTGTCCTTTCCATCTTCCATGCCTCTCTACAACTCCCAGGTAGAGTATGATGTGCATCTGGGATGGCCCCCTCCTGGCCTGTTACACATTTGGAAGTTTAGGTTATTGGATTTTAATTATAAGTTAATTATGTTATTTTTTTTATCTACGTGAAGGCTTTTGAACAGATTTCATAATAATATATCACTGTGTGCTTTTCCTGAGGAAGAGAGTTTTTATCTCACGAAACCCATGGAAAATTTAGGCACAGACCATCTTGATTGATGGACAGCATCAGCTCAGTTGTCATATGTTGATGTCAGGTCTTTTCAAAGTTGAAGGTTTTTCAATGCCATTTGATGATGCATTTTCACTGTTGGTATACATGCATAATGATATGTGTTTTATAATATATGCATTTTTCTTATATTTTACTCAACAAAAGTCTCATGGCCTATAGAGAGTTGTGGTGTATGTACTAATCAGGACTGAGACACAACCAATACCCATTTCATACAAGCATCCTTTTGTATAGATATAGAGTGAGGTACAGTCAAATGGGATATCTCTCAAAGCAAGTTTTGAGGGCAACATAAGAAAACACCAGTCCTATAATTATATGCTGGTAGAATCAATTAAGCAATAAGTGGTGTTAAGGAACCGTGCATTATTCAGGAACAAAGTCAGTGACACCTTATTCTGCAACTAATTCTTCACTTATTTTGGATGTGTAATTTGATTTTGTCACTTTACATTTGGCACAAAAGTAGCATCCCAATCTGATTAATTTCATGAAAAATGTTTTTTGCAGGGACTTTTGGCTGTGATGTCAGATTTTTTTTTTCCAGCAGTAACAGGCCTTATTTAATGATGGAAGTAGCAACCACAACATATATAAAAGCTATAGTTTAAAAAAAAGCAGTAAAAACACATACTTTACCAATCCTCTGCTCCTCCCTGCAGCTGGACTGGTTCCTGCTGGGTGACTACAGGGCAGAAGACTAGGTGACCACAGGGCAGAAGACTAGGTGACCACAGGGCAGAAGACTGGGTGACAGCAGAGGACTGGGTAACAGCAGAGGACTGGGTGACAGCAGGGCAGAGACTGTGAGAAATTGAGTTGAAAACTGCTCTGTCCAATTTCTCACAGTCAGGACAGTGCTACGTTATAAAAGAGATACCATCTTGATCTTTGTTGGCTAACAGCACGTTTCTAAAAGTCTAAAAGGCGTTCTAAAGGTCTAAAGATAGAAGTAAATAAGCTGACAAAGATCAAGATGGTATCTGCTTTTTCATGTAGCACTGTCCTGACTGTGAGAAATTGGACAGAGCAGTTTTCAACCCAATTTCTCAGTCCAGTGGCTGCATAACAAACAAACAAAAAAAAGTGTAATTTTCAGAGACTTTTTTTTTACCTCTATGTTGCGCACTGCCTCAGAAGGGCCATGCGATCATCCCTGAGGCCGGACACACCACCCTGTCAGATGACTTTGACAAAGCACAGGCACATGAAACATGTCGTTATTATGACGGGACTTCGCCCACCAGCTTGCCCTTCAAGTACCCACACTTCAGTGACTTGCACCCATAGTTCACCTGGTACTGCTATTGACGTCATCGCTCGTCACCGCACACAAGCGGCACCTTCACGGTCCCACAGCCTGTCTTACATCCTTCTGGTCCCATCCATTGGTGCTGTGATTCCCAAGATAGCAGCCCCTGTCCATTGGGTGGCTCCATGGTCTAGCTCCATCGTCCTGGAACCAGCTTTGAGGCTCATTTACCAGACACTTCTCACATATCTCTCTGTTGGAATACAGTAAGCAGGCGCTGCCTCTGTGGTTTCTCTTTTACATCTGACACTTGTTCTGGATGAAGCTCTTTAATTCACATTGGATTAAACGTATGGTTTTTAAAAGAAGTTGGTATGTCATCAGGTTATGTTACCATCACATCCTATCCATTTAAAATCACACAATCTGGATCTAAGCGCTTTTTGGAACAATTTTTTGCAGCTTTGTTTGTGTACTGTTTCCCAAGAGTTTATTCCCAGCAGCTATGATCCTTAAAGTGGTTGTAAACCCTTACAACACACTTTGACCTACAGGTAAGCCTAGATCAAGGCTTACCTGTAGGTCCAAGAAACCTGTACGGTTTAGGAGACATTTGCCCGAAGACAGGCACCGCTGTCTATGGCGCATGCACCGTAGACAGTGGCGCGCAGGCCCACTGAGCGCGGCATCGTCAACGACGAAGATGCCGCGCGTGTTGGCTCCCGTGCGCATGCGCGGGAGTGACGGCTTCGCCGAATGACAACGGCGGAGCTGTGAGACCCCACGAGAAGATGGATGCGCCGGACTACAGGGGACAGCCGTGACTTCGCTGGCTCCTGTGTCAGGTAAGTGACACATAATGGACTACTATGCGATGCATAGTAGTTCATTATGCTTTACCTTTGCAGGGAATGAAAGAGGAAGTAAACCCACCAGGGTTTACTTTCTCTTTAAGACTGACATTTAAGTCAACACCTATATTGATTCCCTTCAGCAGGCGCCTAATCATATTTTGTAGCTTTCTATCAGCAAACAATGCCTGATGCTTTCTAGCCAAGCTAAAAGTTAAAATTAAAAAATTGCTCAACAGCAAGACATTTAAATGAGGTAGAATTGGCTGAAATGTCCTAGAGAAAAGCTTACAGGCAGGTGTTTCACTGGAAGAGTTATGAAACTGCAGATGACACAATACTGTAAAATTGGCCCGCAATAGGGAAAGTTCTAATAGCAAGACTTGGAGAAATTTACTAGTAACAAAAAGCACATGCTGGGGCTTTGCTAAAATAATTAGGACACTGCAGGGAATACAATGTAAAATTGGCCTGTAGCAAAACAGTTTTAGCCAGGGACAATTGGTGGGCTAGCGAAATGAGTATTATAATGTAAGTTGGTTTGAGTACATATTGCTGTTATACTTTATTCTTTATTGCTTTCAAACAATGAGAACAAAGGGAAAATACCCCAATTAACTAGTTACGGACCACCGCAGCTGTAATATGGCAGGTTGGCTCCCATGTGGGAATCGCTATCATTGTATGCACACGCACCCATTCACGAGCGTGGGTGCCAACTAGCAGGTCTGATGGACTCGATTCCACTGGCCAGCCGCAATTGCTCCAGAAACAAGCAGAACGGGGATCTGTCAAGGTAAACAAACAAATCCGCATTCTGTCAGGGGAGGAGAGAGAGATAGTCTGTTCCTAGTGATTAGGAACGGCGATTGCTCCCATCCTCCAGTTAGCCCAGCCACCATACAGTTAGCAACACCTCTCAGGGAACATGCTAAACCCTTTGATCCCCTCATAGCGTTAACACCTTCCCTGCCAGTGACATGTATACAGTAATCAGTGGCTATTTTTAGCTCTGATTGCTGTATAAATGTCAATGGTCTCAAAAAAGTGTAAAATCTGTCTGTTGCAATGTCACAGTCCCATTAACAATTGCAGATTACTGCCATTGCTAGTAAAAAATAAAATAATAATAACAATGCCATAAATCTACTGTATATGGTTATGTATTATAGCAAAAAGTAAAACAATTTTTTTTTTTTTTTTTCAAAATTGTTACTCTTTTTTTGTTTATAGACCAAAAAATAAAAATCACAGAGTTGATCAAATACCACAAAAAGAAAGCTCTATTTGTGGGAAAAGGGGGACATCAATTTTGTTTGGGTACAGCCTGGCAGGACCATGCACTTGTCAGTTAAATCGACACAGTGCCATATCGTAAAAAATGGCCTGGTCATTAAGGGGGGAAATCGTTGTGGTCCTCAATTGGTTAATAAAAGCATAGCTAAGGTGTTTACAATTGAAGAGCTTGCTAGAAATACTGCAATTCAAAGAATGCAAGCATAGTTTGTTAATGTAAATATAAACCCAAAAACTAAAAATCTCACATAAGCTTTAGCATTACAATATTACTTGGAAAGCCTAATTGTATTTTAATGTCTAGCTTTCATGAAAATAACATCTGTTGATACTGATTTAACCACTTCAGAAGAATTTACCCCCTTTCCTGACCAGAGAACTTTTTGTGATTCGGCACTGCGTCGCTTTAACTGACAATTGTGCGGTCGTGCGACTTGGCTCCCAAACAAAATTGACGTCCTTTTTTTTCCCAGAGCTTTCTTTTGGTGGTATTTTGATCACCCCTGTGGTTTTTATTTTTTGCGTTATAAACAAAAAAAGAGGGACAATTTTGAAAAAAAAAACGCATTATTTTTTACATTTTGCTATAATAAATATCCTCCAAAAATATATAAAAAAAATGTTTTTTTTCCCTCAGTTTAGGCCTATACATATTTTTGGTAAAAAAAAAAAAAATAGCTTTTTGAAAATGGTGACAACAGTAGAATTTGCCTGTGTTATGTGCACCAGGACAGAAGCTCATAGTTTTCTCTGAGAGAGCATATGGCAGGGTCATTTAAAAGCAGGAGATTGTGGGAGACAAGGATAGAATATTGTCACCTTATAACACAAAGTTATATGACCTTTAACCGCTTGCTGACTGCCTCACGCCGATATACGTGGGCAGAAAGGCTCATACAGGCAAACTAACGTACCTATACTTTGTCCTTTAAGAGGCGGCTGGGCGGGCATGTGCAAGCTCCGGTAGTCGGGTCGTGGGTCCCGCGGACTTGATCGCCGCGAGGATACCCAGGATCACCTCACGGAGAGGAAGAACAGGGAGATGCTAATGTAAACAAGCATCTCCCCGTTCTGCCTAGTGACAGTGTCACTGATCTCTGCTCCCTGTGATCGGGAGCAGAGATCAGTGAGATGTCACACGTAGCCATGCCCCCCACAGTTAGAATCACTCCCCAGAACATATTTAAACCCTACACTGCCCCCTAGCGGTTAACTCCTTCACTGCCAGTGTCATTTACACAGGAATCAGTGCATTTGTATAGCACCGATTGCTGTATAAATGACAATGGTCCCAAAAATGTGTCAAAAATGTCCAATGTGTCCGCCATAATGTCACAGTCACAATAAAAATTGCAGATCACCGCCATTACTAGAAAAAAAAAATATTATTAAAAATGCCATAAATCTATTACCTATTTTGAAGACACTATAACTTTTGCATAAACCAGTCAATATACGCTTATTGCGATTTTTTTACCAAAAATATGTAGAAGAATACAGCCTAAATTCGGCATAAACTGAGAAAGAAATTTGTTTTTTATATATATTTTTCGGGGGTAATTATTATAGCAAAAAGTAAAAAATATTGTTTTTTTTTCAAAATTGTCACGCTTTTTTTCGTATATAGTGCAAAAAATAAAAACCGAGAGAGGTGATCAAATACCAGCAAAAGAAAGCTCTATTTGTGGGGAAATAAAGAACGTCAATTTTGTTTGGGTGCAACATCGCACGAAGTGCGATTGTCAGTTAAAGCGACACAGGGCCGTATCGCAAAAAGTGCTCAGGTCAGGAAGGTGGTAAATCCTTCCAGGGATAAAAACAAATGAAGTCCATATTTCAAGAAAATTGTCTTGTTGTTTAGATGCTTTGTACAACAGAGGTCATGTTGGGGCACCCATTTTATACACACAACTTCTGTGCTCTTTCTTGATTATAGCATTTGTATATTTAGTTTTTATATCCTGGAGGAGAAGAAGGGTAAAATTAACAACTGTAAGAAGACAGAGTTAAAAGCACAGCAGCACATAATATCCATTAAACTCTGAATTTCATTGCATGAAGCAAGTTTATGCCTGTTTTAAAGTGCCACCTAGTGACAAGTTTATGAAATTGAAATAACTTTGAAATGCTACAGGCCATTTTATTAAACTGTATCAGCCGTATACAATTCCATATTGTCGCATGAAAAAGATGTATAAACGCAAGTGGCACACTATATCTATAATTTACTTATCTGAACATCACTTTAGATGATTGCAAAGTTTCAGGAAAGCTGGATACTTCAAATATTCAGTATATCTATAAAACAAATGCTACACTCCTTAGATTTTGAATCAGCAAAAAATAAAAATATCAGCAGAAAGAAAAAAAAATAAGGAAGCAATATTAAACTTCTTAAAAAAAAAAACTGAACCCTTATTTTAAATCAGTTAAATACATTGCAGGAGCAGCAAAACAAATAGTGTTCAATATCTTACAGTTTGATTACTCTGTCAAGCAGCCACAGCCTAAATAGAAAACCCTGTCTCCTGCGAGCAGCTGTCAAGTTGGACCCTATGCACTGTCTGAATGAGTAAGTCTTCTAATTGCAGAAGTCTGATACATCCCATCCCCTGCAAAGTCAGAGACAGATCTGCTCAATCAGAAGGGAGCCTGAGCTGATTTGCAGAGCTATAGATGGAAGGGGTGTATCTGACCAATGTTTCCACATAGAGAGCAAGGATTCCACTGTACAGCGGTTGGCAGGACACAGGCTTTTCTACTTTGACTGTAGCCACTTTAGAAAGAAAACAAACAATTTTGGCCTCCACTACCCTGATCCATCTGGGTGTTGCCAACATGAGTGTGTCATGAGCAGTCTCAGCACACTCCAATGACTCTATATTGTAATCCTACTCCTAGCTAGAACTGGCTGTGCCTTCTCAACATATACAGGGGCTTTTAATTGTCTCTTCACAACACAAGAAGGTCTGATTGTTGCAGCAGATGTTACTGACAGTTTACACACACCATCATAATACTACAGCTGTGTCTCCTTTGTGTGCCTCTGCACTATTATTTAACAGCACAGTCACAGTGATACTATACTGTGAACTACTAACACACATTCGACTTAACAGCAGGGAAGAGCAATGAAGGACCAGAATACAAAGATCCAACACTCCCAGACATGTAAGACCCCAACTAAATGTACTGTAGCTAAAATCTGAAGAAATAATATTTTAAAGTGCACTCCCCGAGATGACATCTTTTATGACAAAACGCGCATAGGGGGGTGGACGTACTGACGTCATCACGCATTTCAGTGACAGGCGTTCGCTTGCTGGCCTGCCGTTTGTTTTATACATGTCTGTTTTTACAATCGTAAATGTAAGTGTGCTACTTTTTTCTTATTAAATCCACGGTTCAGTCTACACTATGGAGTTCTTCTTTTTATTTTCTGGGCAATATCTTTTCTAACTGCTGGCAACCGTCATTCGTATTCCAAGTCATTGACGCATGGTCAGGCGTCCTTTTCGTGTACTTCAGCTTCTTTGCGGAAAAGGCCCTGGCTGGGTATTAGCCGCAGGCTCCCCTATAGCTTGCCTCTGGTAAGCGCATATATTTTTTGTGTGGTGGTTGTGCACTGTTGTTACAAGGTGGTTTATCAGCACTTCAATCAATATTTTTCACCAACTATCACAGTTATATTTCATCATTGATTATTGGACAATTTTTCATTACAATAATTTTTCTTGCTTTGGACTTTTTTTTTTGATTTTCATTATTTTAATTGTTTAGCGCTGCTCATTTATTGTTTACTAAAGTGCTCTTGTGCCCTGACCATGGACATTCATGTTTTACATATCCTTAACAAGCAGTAAGAGCTTTATTACATGTCATCACTGGTCTCTCTAGCTGTACCTTAAAATAATTTATCCTCAAAGATTCTTACAGATCACAACAAAGACTTTAATGTCCTGTTTCAGTGGGTTTCTAGAGACTTGCAGCACCTAGTGTTTGTTTACATTAAAGGGCTAACAAGATGCAAAGTCTCTGCTTTTCCTAGAACTTACCTAGGATTTCTGGGCTTCTGTTGTGAACTATGAAGATGAATTTCTGAAAAGGGCAAATAGTTACCAAAGTGAATGAAGGTTTTTTTTTTTAAAGTGCTTATTGCGGGGACGTAGTAACTGCTGACCAAGATGGCTGCATTATACCCTAGCTCCTCAGACCATCCAAGGGAAAGAGTCTATTCACATATCCCAGAGTTGTCTCTGCACACCACTGCAGCCCCGATCATCTCCTCACCTTCCCGAAGGATGTCTTGCTGGCATTGAGAGGAGCCACAAATGAAGAAGCTCTCTGGTTTCTTCGCCCCCTGGTCTGGAAAAGTCTACCTGCCAGAAGATGGTCCTGTAGCTGCAGCCAACTTCGTCATTCCTCAGATGACCGCAGATGAGGCAGGTCCTAACGGAAAATGGAGGCAGATCGACACCTTGCTCTCCCAGCACCAAAAGCCCACATGTTTTTAAAAAATGCAGACGTTTAAAATCTGGGGAAGAGAGTAAGTTACTTATAGGACTAAATGGTAACCAGTATGGAATCCTAAAATGACATGGTGGATGTAAACACAGCCCACACTGAGGACATTGCTTGGCTGCAATCAAAGGTGGCGGACTTGGAGAATCGCTCCAGGTGCAACAATTTGAAGCTTATGGGCATTCCAGTGTCTCAACAACACTCCAAGCTTCCTCGCTATGTACGAGACCTGTTTCATGCTGCAGCACCATCTTTATCATCAGTGGATCTCATGATGGATTGCATCCATAGGATTCCTAAACTCCATTCCTCCCTCAAGAAGTGCTTAGGTATGTTCTTTTGCGGATGCACTTCAATCAAGCAAAAGAAACAATTCTCTCCATATTCCACAAAAGGTCAACTTCCTGAACGGGCTGTGAATATATAAGTGCTGCCTGATCTCTCCGTTCATACCCTGCAGAGGCACAAAAATCAACTGTCCATCATCAAAGCTTTGAGGAACCATGACATTTTATATTAATGGAAGTATCCCGCTACCCTAAAGATCACACGAGACCTATCCGCATCCATCATTAACTCGCTCATGGAAGGACTCTGCCATCTTAAGAATGGAACATAATTCCGGAAGATCCACCTAATTCCAATTCCTTTCACCTTTCCTCGAGTTCCTCTTGGGAGTGGAACAAGGTACCTGGGAAAGTGCAACACCAAGAAGCAACAAATGCTGGGTAACATCACTTGAGTGACAATATCATTCTTCAGGCTGTCTACTCCTTGAGATGTGAGTGATTTCTCCTTCTGCTAACAAGTAATTTCTTCCTCACACATACCGCAGTTGAGCTGCACTGAGTTCTTTTTTGAACCCATTAATTGTCATTTGAGTTTTCTGTCATTTTGATATCCCCAAGGCACAATCCAACCTGACAATGTATCTTCAAACCACACAAAGGCACCTATGTTACTAACTCCCAGCATTGTTTGTATTGCTTGAGACATGGAAGGTTATCAAGCTCCTTTTTAATCCTGATGTCCCTTAAATTGTTGACCATCAATGCCTAGGTTTAAACCATCCAGCCAAATGTTTTTCCCTGTGGAAAGAACCCATAAACTCTAAGGCCGACATTGTAATCATCCAGGAGACCCATTTTAAGGTGTCAGCTATCCCCGAGTATCAACATAAGGACTTTCATTTTTACCTTTTTCAGGCAAATACTCCTCTAAGAAGACAGGAGTTCTCATAGCCATTAAGAACTCAGTTGCTTTCAAGCTTCACTCTTCTGTCATAGATGAGGGTGTGACATGTCATTCTGGTGTGCACAATCAACAACCAGGCCTATACTATCGTAGGCGTGTACACACCCAGCTCCAACTAGGGTAAATTTCTCCACAAACTCTTTAAATGCATTGCTAAACACAGACATTGTAATTTTATAGTATTTGGTGATACAGATTAAAATGTTAATCCCCATTTAGACACTACCTCTAATAGGAAACCTCCTACCTCTTCCCTGTCTAACATTTTGTTACATGAAGATGTATATGATGCTTGCCGATAGTTAGACGCCTCAGAGCTTCACTACACCTATTAGCCCCCCAAGTTTAACTCCTACTCATGTATTGACCTCTTCTTGGTGGATAAGTGGCTGTTGCAATGTGTATCTTCTTACAAAATTGCAGATATCACGTGGTCTGACCCTGCGGCTATCTCCATAACAATTTCAGAATCAGACTTCCGACGTCCTACTTTACAATGGCGGTGCAATAACAAGCTCATCAAAGACTGGCAATGTGTTCACTCTGTGCCTCTGCAATTTTTTTCTTATTAACAATACTTCTGCTGATAATGACATCTTTACCATCTGGAATGCGCATATGGTGTATGCACGTGGGATCTTGATTTAACTAGGGGCCCAGGTTAAAATGAGCCAAGTTTGAAAAATTATAATGTATGATGACAGACCTGCCTAAATAAGTCCAACCCTGAACCAAGTAGAACCTCTGCATTAAGCTTCATCTAGAACTCCGCTCCCTCTTACACAAAAAAAATTACTTTATGCTCTGTCAGCTCAGACTGCGGTATTACTCCTAACACAATAAAGCCGGAAAGTTTCTAGCTTCCCGTTTGAAGCCCCGTAGAATCAAATCTAAAATTCCCTTCCTCTTCCACCCCTCAACCAAACAGAAACTAATCAACCCCAAACATATAGCTGACCAATCCGCAGACTATTATGGATAGCTTTACAATTTAAAGGATGATCCCTCAGTCCCCCAACCCTTCCACAGATACAAGCTCCACAGATTCCACAGATTTTTTTTTTTTTTGCATCAGTATAGATAGCACGCCATAAACTCTCATCAACAAATTGTGGCAAACTTTACGCCCTTGTAATTTTAGTTCCCTTCTACTTATTGCCACCATTTTGCCTGTTGGCAGTGCTACTTTCACATCACATGCAATCCTTTTTCCTTCTTTTTTTTTTTTTTTTTTTTTTTTTTTAGCATTTTCCTTTGTTTTATTCTTTATTTATTTTGTTAGAATTTCGAAAAAGTTAAAATATTACAAGAAATATACCACCTATTCCATTACCTTATATCTCCCCGTCCCCCCCCCCCCCCCTCCAATCTCCCTCGCTCGCCCTCCCCTCTCTCTCTTGGTCTCTCCCCCCGTCTCTCCCCCTCTCACTCACCTCTCATCTCCCCTCGGAACCACTCATTCTGAGACATTCCCTTGTTTTCCTGAACTCCAGCCATTTTCCCCACTTACTATAATAAATTTCCACTTGGTCTCCTCTTCTAGATATTGATTCCTCCATTGATCTTAACCACTCTATTTTAGTCAACCATTCCTCCATGGATGGGGGCTCGGCAGTGCCCCATCTCCCTGGGATCAGGCTTTTTGCTGCGATCAATAAGTGAGGGATCAATGAGTTTTTGTATTCCCCTATTGTTTTGTCAGTATCATGAAACAAACAAGTCCAAGGATCCTTCTTTACCTGTTCCCCTGTTATCCGGAAGATGTTTCCTATTATTTTCTCCCAATAAGGGCCGATCTTAACACACTCCCACCAAATATGTGCAAAAGTTCCCACCTTATCACAACCCCTCCAGCATAGTGCTGAAATGTCCACCCTTCTCTTATGCGCTCTTTGTGGGACAATATACCATCTTGCCATTAATTTAAATGACATCTCCGCTGACATATTGTCCTTAGATATTGTACCTGCTATTCTTAAGATCTTCTTTCTACGTTCCTTATCTCCCAGAGTGCCCAACTCTTCTTCCCATTTTTTCAGGAATAGTGGTTCCCCTGGTTCCTTTTCCTCCTCTAAAATTTTATAAATTTTGGACAAACTTTTTTTTTTACAGCTCGGGTCTGAAAGCATTCTCTCCATAGGTCTGAGATCTCCTTCCCTGCGGAGTGGCCGAGGTAGCGCCTGAACAAAATGTTTAATTTGTGCATATCTCCAACTATCTAATTTCCTACATCCCCATCTTTGTCTTATTTCTCCTAAAGTACAAACTCTGTCCCCATTCATTACATCTTTCAACAAAATATCATCCCTTTTTGCCCATCTAGTGAAATAAACGTATTCTTCCTTCCCTGGTTTAAAAAAACTTGTGTCTAGTAAAGAAATTAAAGGTGAATTGTGCTGCCAATGATTTAATTCGCCCACTTTATCCCATATTTTAAACAAATTGATAGTTAGTGGGTTGGTGCTCCACAGATTCCACAGATGAAGCTCAACTTTCCTACAAAGGACAAACTTAACACTCCCTCTTTGATTCCCTCTGACCTTGATGAACTAAATCGCTCATTTACTATCCTGGATATACAAAAAGTAATCCAATCAATACCATGTGGAAAATCTCCCGGCCCTGTTGGGTTTATTAATGAATATTATCATATTTTCTCATCCTTCTAAGCCCTTACTTTGTCACATAGTTTAACGTTGCCACAATAGGGCAGCATTTCCCTTTGAGTTGCTGAGGGCACATATCCTCACACTTCCCAAACCAGGCAAAAATCCTGACTGCCCTGCTAAATTCAGACATATTTCTCTAGTTAAGGCCCCTTTCACATTTGTGCAACTTGTTGTACAACTTGGGAGTGCAAAGTTGCATGACAAGTTATACCCCATGATTCCCAATGATAACCATTCATATCTGTGAGACTTCAAGCTGCACCAAATTCAAAATAGTCCCTGCACTACTTTGCAATGCGAGTTGAGGTCCATAGACCGAGTTGAGGTCCATAGAACTCAAGTTTACAAGTTTTCCCTGAAATATTGGCTGCTAAAAGGCCATAACTTTCCATTGGAAATGTCCCTAATCCCAAAACCACACAAAGATCATTCTATCCCCCAAAACTTCCATCCTATCTCAGTAATCAATAATTATTTAAAAATATTTGGCAGGTTGCTGGCAGATAGACTGACCTCGGTAATCACCACACTTCTCTCCTCAAGCCAAACTTGTTTATACCGGGCAGACAAATCATCGATAACATACGTTTGCTGACAAACATCTTCCGGGATGCTAATCTACACTCTACTCAGGTACTTCTCCTCAGCCTTGATATGCACAAGGCATTTGTCAACCTGAGCTGGTCATACCTAGATCACCTACTGCCTAAATTTGGTATCATGGGAGTGTCCATGGAAGGTTTTCATGCACATTATCAAGCCCCTCAAATATGAATAACAATTCCCAATTCTTCCCACTTCATAGAGGTACGAGACAGGGTTGTTCTCTGTCCCCTCTCCTATTTGCCCTGGCAATAGAGCCCTTGTCTAGAGCCATTGCAAATAATGTTGGTATCAAAGGGACCTGAAGAATTTAAACTTAGCCTTTATGCGGATGATGTTCTCCTTGTTTTGACAAGCCCTTTAATAGCACTTCCAAATTTAACGGTCTAAGAGTAAATCTGTCCAAATGTACTGCTATGTCTATCAATATATCCAATGAGTTGGCCACTATAGTACAACAACATTTTGCTTTTGCATGGGGCACTCACTTAGTCCGCTCCTTGGGTATCCAACTCACACTCACATTTCATGATTTTTTTCACCTCAATTATCACCCAATAGTTGCCCATATAAGGGCCCTGCTGAAAACTTGGACATTATACCACATTTCCTTCTTGGGCAGAGTAACGGCATTAAGATGACGATCTTGCCCAAAATACTCTTTTTTTTTTAGGACCTTACCCATTTATATCTCTAAATCATGTATTGAATCTCTCCAAAGAGACCTCAGTAAATGTATACGGCATTTTAAACACCCAAGATTTAATAAATCACTCTTGTACAGACCCCAACCTCTTGGAGGTCTAGGCCTCACAAACTTATGGCATTATTTTTTTTTTATCTCAATAAATTTTTATTAAAGTATATAAAAAAAATATACAAGTTTTTCCATAGACAGAGTATAATCAGTGTATACACAGTGTTGCTTAACAAATACACAGCGAATGTTCATGCTCAAATGGCCTGTACAGCCTTGTTGAATCTATCCAGTATAGTTCAAATCGCGATGAAACTTCAAACAAAGTATAGAAAAATAATAACATTACCCCCGCCTTCAACGCTTTAATAATGTAAGAGCTGGGCATCCTCCGACCCCCCACCCCAACTGGGAACACACTGTGAAGGGCCAAGAGAACCTCCCACCTCCCCGATTGCCATTAGCGTTTGTTGGATGTGGAAGACCTTGTTGCTGAAAGCAGACAATATCTTCCATTTTGTATTGAAATAGGGGACAAGTGTAGTACAATTCAAACCAAATTCAATATAGAATTGTAAAAGTAAGATGCAAAAAAGAAACAAAAACATAGAAAAGGAAAATTCAAAATAAAGGTACACAGTCTATTGTGTCCGTTGTTGGTATTTAAGTCGCCACTAATACTCAAATATACAAAAGCCCTTTTAGGGGTATTGCTTCAATCTGTACCAGTCAGTCCATGGTTTCCACTGTCCCTGTGCTTTCGGATATTTGCCTTGGGATGAGGCAAATAGAATTTCATACGTTGCATGGATGTTGGTGGTAGTTAATATTTCTCCCAGCTCTGTGGGATCATGATCCCTCCAATGTCTCATGATCACCAGCCTGGACATCACTAATCCACATTGCCTCCAACACAGCGGAGATGTTCGGTTATCAAACTTGGACACTCTGTACGGGGTCAAATACCACCGCAGGAGTATTTTTTGTGTTAATTCCCATAAGTTGATGCACATGGTGGCCGAGTATGTGGATTGAAGTGCCTGTTGCCATTTGTCTGACGAGTGTTGGGTTCCCCAGTCCCGTTCCCAGGCTATAATATTGGAGTTTTTGGTGAACAATAGTTTACCATTCAATGAGGTGTAGAACAGGGAAATTCCTTTAATGTTAGTGGTTGTATTATTCAGGTAGAGGAAAATCCTCCACGGTAACTGAAGTGAGATAAAGGAGTTATCTTTGAGAAAGTGTTGTATTTGGGTATACCTGTAGAGGTCAGATCCTTTAAGGTCAAATTCGATCTGTAACGATCTGAATGTTTTCACAGAGGGTCCTATGGTAAGGTCAGCGATAGTCTTAATCCCCTTTCTGACCCAATGTGTCACCTGAAAATCAGGTATAATCTCTGAGAGGCATGCAAGAGGTATCTGAATGTAGGACAATGGCGTATCGATAGGGGGGGTATCGAGTAGGAGTTTCCAGGCCTGCAAGGACGCACGGATTGCTGGGGCTAGAGACACAGCAGGCATCTTTTTAATAGAACTAGCCAGTAAGTAGTTATAGGTATTGGTGCCAGAAAGCTGAAATTCCTCCAGCTCCTGCCATTTCGTTCTGGGTGAATTTGGAAACCACGATCTCAATTGAGCAAGAACCGAGGCCGTGTGGTAGTCTTTAATCAGTACATTTCCCACTCCTCCAGCTTTCCTTACCGCTATTGACTTCCTAAAGGCCCACCTTGCTCTCTTTCCTTTCCATAAGAATTTATTAATCATAGATTGCATTTTGATAAAATATGAGTTAGGGATCGGGATGGGCAGTGCTCTGAAGAGATATTTAATCTGTGGTAAGATCACCATTTTAAACGCCGCTAGACGCCCCGACCAGAGTAATTCAGCCTTCGCTAGGTCTTGAAGTTTTGACGGTAGAGAGTTAAGAAAGGGAGTATAGTTAGCCGAGAAGAGTTCCCTTGTGGAAGCAGTCAGGACGATCCCTAGGTATTTAACTCTATCTTTACTCCAGGCATATGGAAACCGTGAACTGAGCTCTCTCTGTAAACCTGGTGATATGCCCATTCCCAGTACATAAGATTTGCTTTCATTCACCTTATAATAAGATATTGTATTAAACATTTGTAGAACTGCATGTACCGAAGCCAGGGAAGTTTCAGGGTTCGTAAGCATTAGAATAATATCGTCTGCAAAGAGGCTGATGACATGTTCAGATTTATGGGTATGGAAGCCAGTAATGTTAGGATGCCCTCTAATAAGAGGGGCCAAGGGTTCCAATATGAGATTAAAAATTAAGGGGGAAAGTGGGCACCCCTGACGGGTGCCATTAGTGATTTGGAACGGCTTGGAAAGAATGCCCGAGGTGTACACCCGGGCAGACGGTGTAGAGTATAGGGCTAATATTGCCTGCAGCATAAATCCCTGAAAGCCATACCTCCGTAGGACCGTCTCCATATAGCCCCAATGCACCCGGTCGAAGGCCTTCTCTGCGTCTAACGCCAGCAGCAGAGAAGGCCTCCCCCCAGCACCAGCCAGATGAACAATGTTCAGCAGTCGCCTGGTGGCGTCCGAAGTCTGATGCCCCCTAGTGAATCCAGTCTGGTCTGGGTTAATTAGAAGTGGCAGAATATCTATCAGGCGGTTTGCTATCAGTTTGGCGTATAATTTCAGATCGGTGTTCAATAAGGATATAGGTCGAAAATTTGCAGGTGTATTTGGGTCTTTCCCCGGCTTCGGCAATGTCACAATTAAGGCTTCGAGCATTTCAGGGGGGAAGGACGAAGAGGCAACGGCATGATTAAAAATTTTACCCAGATAGGGTGCTAAAATATCTTTGAAAGTGCGGTAATATTCCCCCAACAAAACCGTCCGGTCCTGGGGATTTGTTAAGTGGGAGTGTATCAATAGCTTCAATTATTTTGTCAATAGTAAACGGTGCATTCAGGGATGCTATGTGTTGTGGCGTCAGAGTAGGTAGCGAGATTTTCAGTAAAAAGTAATTGATCATGTCAGTGGTAGGTTGTGGCGTATCTCTGTCATCTTTGAGGTTATAGAGGGTGCTGTAGTAGTGGCTAAATGCGTCCGCAATGTCTTAGGGGTGTTGCATTTTCAGTTTGGTGGTGGGGTGTAAGAGGAATGGGATTTTGGTTTACGTCTATGTCCTTTAAGTTGGTGCGCTAACAATTTCCCTGCTCTGTTTCCATGTGCGCAGTATTTCATCTTAAGTCTTTTGGTATGTTTCTCAAAATCCTCCAATAAGAGTGTTCTGAGATCACATCTTAGTTGGGTTAACAGCTTAGAGTTGGAAGTGGATGGTTGGTGTTTATTTTTTTGATTCTAGGTCAGTAATTTTAGAGGTGATATCCTGGATCTTGTTTTGTCGCTGCCTTCTCGCCCTCGCCCCCATTTGGATAAGAATTCCCCTCACATACGCCTTGTGGGAATTCCACAAGGTGAATTGATTGCACACCGATGGTTCATTTAAGGTAAAGAATTCTTTCAAGAGTTGCTCCATGCGCAGCCTACACTCCGGTTGTTGCATAAGAAAAGAATTAGCTCTCCAGAACGGGGTGGAGCCCACCGTGGAGGTGTCTGTCATTGAAAATTTTATAGAGGCGTGGTCAGACCACGTAATATCATTAATCTCAGAAGATACGATCCTAGACAGAGTCTTTTGGTCAACCAAGAACAAGTCGATCCTAGAGTAAGTTCGATGAGCCGCTGAAAAAAACGTGTAATCCCTTCCCTCAGGGTGTAGACAGCGCCACACATCAAACAACTCTTCCCCTTGAAGCGTTTCAAGTAAGGATAAACCTACGCGAGTCTGCCTTGCTGTGGAGTCCACCGTGGGATCAGGCACTACATTAAAGTCTCCACAGATTATCAAGAAGCCCCGTTTAATACTATTGACCCGTTTCATGAGGGGAGGAAAAAGCGAGGTTGTCGTGAATTAGGGGCGTACACGTTGACAATAGTATACGTTATTTGGTTAATGTCACAGATGAGTATATGGAATCGACCATTGGGGTCCTTATGCTCTTCTTGTAAACTAAAAGCAACAGTGTCCCGAATCACTGTTAGCACCCCTCTGGTTTTGGATGTGGAGTTAGCTGTAAAAACATGTGGATATTGCCTATTGCTGCATGGTGGAGCCGAAGTTGCACAAAAGTGAGTTTCCTGAGCGCACAGGATGTCAACCCTGTTCTGTAAGGCTTCAGCCCAGAGAGATTTCCTTTTCACCGGGTGGTTGAGGCCATTAACGTTAATCGACAAAAAGTTTATAGCCATAGGGGAAACATTGAGCTATGATGATGGTGGCGTGGTTGATTCAGTGCGGGCTGCAGAGCACATATCCAGTGCAAAGATGGTAAAGGCGCCCCTGTCTCAAGAAAATCACATTTACTCACTGCGAGCGTAGGTCCAGTCCGAGAAGCAGGGTTTTGTTTCCATCCCATAGCTGCATAGGATCTCGTAGGAGAAAGATCTCGCGGCAGACAGTGTTCGACTGTAACAGTAGACTGTGTGAGAACAAAAGGAGTAAAAAGTAAACAAAACAGAAAGAAACATAAAAAAGTGAACAAAAGCAGAGGCGTACTTGCCGATGGGCGATACCGTGAACGTGTTGCTGTAGAACTAAGGACCATCAGTGAAGCGTCGCCTAAGCAGTACTAAACTTATGGCATTATTATTTGGCGGCCAGACTCACCCAGGCTGCCCAGTGGCATGCACCAATATCAGACTCTCCTTGGTTATGATTTGAAACACATGTGGTACTTCCATACCAGATCTATTGTGGTCCAAATCTATACGGGTATGTAATATAGCTCCCCTCAACAGGGAGCCCAAAAAGTTTGAATAGTTTTCCAATTTACAAAGAGAATACAATAGAATAGAAAATAAAGGAATAGAAAAATGTAATAGAATAGAAAAGAATATAATAGAAAAGAAAAGAAAACAATAGAGTAAAATAGAACAAAATAGGATAGAACATAAAATAACATAAGAGAATGGAATAGAATAGAAAGGAATTGAATGGAATAAAAAAGAATAGCATAAAATATAAATATTATAACAATATTCTTAATTTGAATATAATAGAAAATATAATTTAAAAAAAGAATAGCTTAGAATAGAAAGAATAAAATCATTTTTCAAAAGTCAAATAGAATCAATTTGAACAGAATAGAAAAGAATAGAAAATAACACAATAGTATAGCAAAAAAAAATTATCTGATGATCTCTATTGCAGAGTTTGACAATTCTTTCATATAACAAGTGGAAAGACTTATCTGCTCACTCAGCTGTCAAAAGAAAACATCTGGGTAGTCTGATAAGTTTTAAGCATGAAACATTGTAACTAACCCTTCCTTCTTAGATCAAAGGGCTAAACTTCTGTGTGTAAAGGAAAAATCTAGGCAGTCTGCCAAGTTTTTAACAACGTGTAAATGCAGGAAATTTAACCACTTAAAGTCTAAATCTTTTTCTGACACTTGTTTCTTAAGTTAAAATCAATATTGTTTGCTAGAAAATTACTTGGAACCCCTAAACATTATATATATATTTTAGCAGAGACCCTAAGGAATAAAATGTCAATTGCTGCAATATTTTATGTCGCACTGTATTTTCCCAGCGGTCTTTCAAATGCATTTTTTTCTGAAAAAATATACTTCAATGAATAAAAAAAATAAATGAAACAGTAAAGTTAGCCCAATTTTTTTTTGTTTTAATGTGAAAGATGATGTTACGTCGCGAGAATCATGATCTATCTTCTAAGCAAAAAAAAATGTGATTTTGATTGTAGCCAGAATCGTGCAGCTCTAATGTGAACTGGTAGATTGCCTTGGGAGGCAGCCACATTTGCATGGTCCTCACACCAGCTGAATGACAGCAATCATTCTATTGAGCTGGTGTTTAAATAGGCTTAAGATGTCCCAATTCCCCTGGTCCAGTTTGCTTGGAAAGTAATAAAACCTGTGATGTCTGAAAGGGTCTCTTTAAATCCAGAAAAAAAGTCCCCAATAATCTGTCTTGTTCACGGCTTTTTAACACTGTAATATGTCATCTATTTCTAATACTACTGTATACCCATATATAAAGTAGACAGGCATACCCCACTTTTAAGTACACAATGGGGTTTATTTACTAAAGCTGGAAAGTGCAAAATCAGGCTCACTTCTGCATAGAAACCAATAAGCTTTTAACCCCAGATTGTTCAATTAAGCTTTGCCAATAAAACATGGAAGCTGATTGGTTTATATGCAGAAGTGAGTCTGATTTTTCACTTTTCAGCTTCAGCTTTAGTAAATAAACCCCATTGTGTACTTAAAAGTGGGGTATGCCTGTATATATATATATATATATATATATATATATATATATATGACAATGGCAACATCACTCTTGTGGTGTATGTTGAAGACTAGGGTTGCATTGCCATGTAGATCCATAAACAGATTTTATCAGAGCTTTACAAGTTTAGGTCACTGTTGATCTGGTGAGTTTTGGTAGATTCTACCTACCTATATATATAAAAGGTCACCACTGAGCAATGACTGAAAGATTTTTCTGAGACATGGTGAAAATATTCTGCAACCAAACTTCTATCACTCTCACTTCTGTTACATAAAGACGCCATTTGGGAGTGATGGTTCTAAAAATGCCCGAAGTTACTTTGATGTTGAGCATCCATGCTACCATGCAATATGCAGTTGTGACTTTCCTGAGAATATTTTACACCTATCTTCTGTAATGAGTAATATTCCGGGGGACTGCTTCTACCCACCAGCTTGGATTTTTACTGCATTCTTTGTAATAAATCTCACATTTTTGCCCTATATCAGTTGATAAATCGTGTTAGGTCTTGCCTATTCAAACTTTGTATGTGATGCAAAAATGATTGAAAAAAAATTATATTTTCACAAAAAAAATAAAAAATCGAATGTATTGCTACACAAGTTGTTTTATAATTTAACCACTTGCCGACCAGCCGCTGCAGTTATACTGTAGCAGGTTGGCATGGCTGTGCAAATTGCCGTAGCTGTACGTTGGCTGATTTAAGAGCTCTAGGGAGTGCAATGTCTACCGGCAACCTGCAATTGCACCTCAGAGAGCCAGGACGGGGATCTGTCAATGTAAACAAACAGATCCCCATTATGTCAGGGAAGTAGAGAGAGATCTGCTCTCTCTGTACTCCCTGTCAGTCCACACCACCCACAGTTAGAAACACTTCCCTAGAGAACACTTAACCCCTTGATCAATCCCTTCCCTGACAGTGAAATTTATACAATAACCAGTGGCTAGTTTTAACTCTGAGCGCTGTATAAATGTCACGGGTCCCAAAAAAGTGTGAAAAGCCTCTGATCTGTCTGCCACAATATCGCAGTCCTACTAAAAATCACTGATCACTGCCATTACTAAAACAATATAAAATATATATAATAAAAATGCCTTAAATATATCTCATATCTTGTAGATGATATAACTTTTGTGCAAACCAATCAAAATATGCTTATTGTGATTTTTTTACCAAAAATATGTAGAAAAATACATATTGGCCTAAACTGATGGGGGGGGGGGGGGGGGGGGATATTTATTACAGCAAAAAGTAAAAAATATAGTTTTTTTTTTAATTTTTGCCTGGTGATCTTGCAAAAAAAAAAACTCTCCCTGTCTTAGGTTAGCTACACTCACTCCAATGTATCAATAGATGGAGCAGTGCTGCCACCCTATTTTGTAAAAGATAGCTGAAAAGGCAAGTGACTGTATTTTAGTCAGTGTGTATGTATGCAAAAGGAATGATAATACTCCAACTTAAAGGGGGTTAACACCTTCTATCTGTGGTAAAAGAATATTAGAGATTAGATATTACTTGAGTTATGCCGTGTACACACGGTTGGAATTTTGGCCAGCAAAATACCGATGAGAGCTTTTCCTCAGAAAATGAGACCGTGTATATGCTCCATCAGAATTTTGCCGGTCGAATTTCCACCATGTGCATGCAATTCCCATGTGCAAAAACTCACCCATGCCCAGATTCAACTACGAGACAGAAGCTATTGGCTACTGGCTATTGAACTTCCTTTTTCTAGTGCCGTCATATGTGTTTGTTGTACGTCACCACATTCTTGACGGGCGGAATTTGGTGTGGCCATGTGTATGAAAGACAGCTTGAGTGAAATCCCATTGAATTTCCATCGGGAAAACCATTAGAGCTTTTTCAGACCAAAATTCAATTCATGTGTACGGGGCATTAGAAGAGAATTGTGTTGAGATGTTGAACAAGTGAATGTTGCAGAACTTTGAAATTTTCTGATTATAATTGGTGAATGAAAAGGCAAAACATGGGTCATACTGAGGCAGAAAACTTGTTGGGAAGTTTTAAAATTGCATTGTTCCATTGAAATAGAGGTATGTATTGCTACTACTCTTAATGCTTTTATGTTTTAATATAGTACCAACCTAAAGTTTTATGCCAGAAATCAACACCAATCATTAGGGTTAATTTACTAAAGGCAACTATACTGTTCAAGAGTGGTCGCAACCTGCAAGGGACTTATCCCCAGAGCTTAGGGAATGAGGTGAAGCTCTGCTGATTTCTATCATCCAATCACATGCAAGCAAAAATGTTTTTTTTTGTATTATTTTTCTTGCAGGTGATTGGTTATTCTTTGCAAAGTGTACAACTTCACTTTAAAAGTGAACAGACGATTTGTCTTTGGTAAATCAACTCCACTTTCTATTAGAAATTAAATATTTTAGCAGAAAAGCTCTATGGGGTTGATTTACTAAAGGCATATACGATGTGCACTTTGCAAAGTGCAGTTGCACTCTGCAAGAGCAGTTGCTCCAGAGCTTAGTAAATGAGCAGAAGCTCCGCTGACTTCCATCATCCAATCATGTGCAAGCAATATGCGTTTTTTTTTTCCTTGCCCCTGATTGGGTATTTGTCAAACTTTTATGCCCTATACACACGGTCGGACATTCCGACCACAAAATCCGTCGGATTTATTCCAACGGATTTTGGCCGAAACTTGTGTTGCACACACACGGTCGCACAAAGTTGTCGGAAAATCCGATCGTTCTGTACGAGGTGACATCAAACACGTATGTCGGGACTATAAATGGGCCAGTAGCTAAATATTTTTCGTCTCTTAGTTTATTCTGAGCATGCGCGGCACTTTGTCTGTCGGAATTGTCTACACACAAATTTTGTTGTCAGAAAATTTTACATCCTGCTCTCAAACTTTGTGCGTCAGAAAATCTGACAGAATGAGCCCACACATGATCGGATTTTCAGACAACATAATCCGATCTGACTTTTTCCATTGGAATTTCCAAGCGTGTGTATGGGGCATTACAGTGATAATAAAAGAAAAAAAGAACTTGGTAAGGAAAGGAGTATAACATGCTGATACTAAGGTGGTTAACCTCTTTCCACCTGCCCTATAGCCGAATGACGGCCGTAGAGCGGGCGCTTTCATCCGGGAGGCCATCCTGTTGTTTACTTCCGCAATGCGCGCCGCCGTGGGCATGCATCGGGGAAGTTCTGTGTTTGCCGTGCCCCCCTGGAGACAGGCAAACACAGATCGCTGTAAACGGCCAATCACAGCGGCCGTTTACAGCGCGATCGGCGTATCCAATGTGAGATGATCTCAAATGTAAACATATGAGATCATCTCTCAGCGCCGCTCTCCCTCCTCACACAGACAGCGTTTGAGAGGGGAGAGATTAACGGCTGCACCGGCCGTAAGTGCAAAAAAAAAGTTTAAAAAGTGCCATTGTCCTGATGCTCCAGGGCCTTCAAAAGTGTAATAGGTAGTCAACAAGTTAGATGTGTAATTTATGCTCCTAGAACATGTGATGGCGCTCCCTGCATGTTGGGCCTCTCTATGTGGTCAGGCTGTAAAAAAGTCCCACACATGTGGTATTGTAATACTCAGGAGGAGTAGCAGAATTTTTTTGGGGGTGTCATTTGTGGTATACACATGCCATGTGAGAGAAATAACCTATTACAATGACAATTTTGTGGAAAAAAAATAAAAAATGAAAAATCTTAACTTTGCAAAGAATTGTGGGAAAAAATGACAACATCAAAAAGCTCACCATGCCTCTTACTAAATACCTTGGAATGTCTACTTTCCAAAAAGGGGTCATTTGGGGGGTATTTGTACTTTCCTGACTTGTTCGGGTCACAAGAATCGAGATAGGCCACCAGTACATCAGATGTGATTAATTTTGTACGATTCGCACCACAGCTTGTAGACTCTCTAACTTTCTCAAAGACCATATAATATCCACTAATTTGGGTTAGTTTTACCAAAGATATGTAGCAGTATAAATTGTGGCCAAAATGTATGAAGAAAAATTAATAAATTGCATAATTCTGTCACAGAAACAAAGAAATATGCGTTTTTTTTTCAAAATTTTCGGTCTTTTTTCATTTATAGCACAAAAAATAAAAACCCCAGAGGTGATCAAATACCACCAAAAGAAAGCTCTATTTGTGGGAAAAAAAGG
Organism: Lithobates pipiens; assembly: GCF_037356315.1. Taxonomy (NCBI): domain Eukaryota; kingdom Metazoa; phylum Chordata; class Amphibia; order Anura; family Ranidae; genus Lithobates; species Lithobates pipiens. Next base: position 92,754,142 of record NW_027507718.1, read on the forward strand.
ACAAAAAATTAATTTGGGTACAGTGTTGCATGACTGAGTAATTGTCATTCAAAGTGTGAGAGCACCGAAAGCTGAAAATTGGTCTGGGCAGGAAGGGTGTTTAAGTGCCCAGTAATCAAGTGGTTAAAGACTGCAGTGGCACATGTTTGCTTATGTCACATGTTTGTTATCAAAAAATGTAAAATCGAGATGTATATTTCACAGCTTCCAAAGTTTTTACTACGCTGTGCTTATTTGAATGTAAGCAGCAAGAAATAATGATGTTAAGAGATAAAAAAAAAAAAAACAAACATGAAAACAGAGTGGAATTGTGTTAATGATTTCATCTTACAACAAGTTCTGTATGCCAAATGAAAACCTGCAATAGTGCTCACAAAGCAAAAATCTGGTTTACATTACAGTTGGCTTTTTAAATTAGTCCTGATATGATCGCTGAGCAAATTCTATCAGATGAAAAATAAAAAAGAAAATCATAACAGTATTGGGTCATATGCTCATTTCAAAATACTTCTAAAGTATATGCTTTTCTCTGTATCATTTTGGTACAAAACACAGTCCATTAACATCTTAGTAATTGGCAGCCAGTCATAATAGTTGAACACTATGAGAGGAATTCATTAAGTGCATAAAATCTGCTCCAATTTGTGTCATTCAAAATTAAGTAGATAATCTCTACAGAATAAATTCAGAAAGACTTTTCTTTCACGAGAACCATTTATAATTCTGGTTGGTACACAATTTCCTCCTTTTGTTAGTTACATATGGAACATATTCAAGTGTACCAGCGAATAAAATACAATCAGCAAATGGAAAAGCTCTAGCTACAAACTGTGAATCTAAAATGGGCTCTGCTGAAAAAGGCATCACAGGTCAGTAATTTAAAAAATGGTAATATTAAAGCTATCTTTGATAGTGAAATCTATAGGCATATAAAAAAGGGTATTGAGACTCTTAAAGTGGAACTTCCGTAACATTTTCTGCCCTTGTTGTTTTAACTTTGGATAGTAAAACATTTTTTTTTTCTGCCAGTAAATACCTTATACATCCCACTTCCTGTTTCTTGTCTGGTAATCCTAGGCTTATGACATCATCCACAGCTCTCTCTCTCTCTCACTCTTGTGAGAGTTTGCCAGGAAAGGAGGGAGGATTAGTTATAAGAGGGCCAAGGAGAGCTGCAGAGCTGGAGGTGTGCCTCTGTGTGTCTGTGTAAATCCAGGAAGTGAACAGGCAGCAGCTTCAGCTGCCCACACTTAAAATGGTTGAAACCAGACTCAGTGGAGGGAGATTTCTGCAGCATATTTTGGCAAGTACAGAATCACAGTATATAAAGGTATAAAATAATATGCAAAGTGGTTGGATGGTGGATGTTTTTATTATTATAAATTATGAGAGCAGACTGCAGTTCCCCTTTAAAATAAAGGTCAGAGCGGGCGTGCACAGCAAAAAAACGAAGGCCTGATTCACACCTATGCATTTTTAGTGCTTTTTGCATTTTACAGATTTGCACTACAGTCCATTCAATATGGTTTCCTGTGGAACACCTTCTGCACTAAAAATGCATAGGTGTGAATCAGGCCTAGGCTTTTTGTAACGATATAACTTTTGCGCAAACCAATCAATAAACGCTTATTGTGATTTATTTTTTACCAAAAATATGTAGAAGAATACGTATCAGCATAAACTGAGGAAAAACATTTTCTTTTTATATATTTTTTTGGGGATATTTATTATAGCAAAAAGTAAAAAATAACGTGTTTTATTTTAAATTTACGCTTTTTTTGTATTTTTTTTGTTTATAGCGCAAAAAAAAATAAACCCCAAAAAAGTGATCAAATACCACCAAAAAAAATCTCTATTTGTGGGAAAAAAGGACGTCAGTTTTGTTTGGAAGCCCCTTCACATGACCGCGCAATTGTCAGTTAAAATGTCGCCGTGACGAATCACAAAAAAACAATCTGATCTTTGGCCAGCCAAATGGCCCGGAGCTTAAGTGGTTAATACCATTTAAAAATGATTATGATTATAAACAATTGGCAAGTGTTACTGAATAGCCTGAAATATTTCTTGTTTGGAATTGGGATATATGTTATACAGAACTTATTTTGATTATTAAATTAAGATTTGTGAGGGAATGTGCCAGTTGTTTTTTTTTTTTTCTTAATATGCCTTCTAAATTAGCTATAAAAAAAGATTCCTGCAATGTAGATTCTGATATGCATGGAGCTAGTTTTACATTTAAGACTGTAAACCTGTGAACTAGATTGCAGGAATATATCAGCCAAACCACCGGTGGAGAAGATTTTCAAATTTTTGCTCATTATTCGTTTCTGTACTTTACACTTTTATTAAAGAACATTTCTCATGATCTAAATATCAAGAGATAACCTCTTGTAAGTAAATTGTTTCACACATTATTTTTTTAAATATGTAAAGGTTATTTTGTATTTTTTATTTAATTTAAATAAATTTTGCTCTGTAAGCTTCTGTCTTAAGTAGTTGTCAGGCTCAGTCTGAAATTGTGTTTTTTGTCTAGCTTCTTCGTGTTTTATTTTTATTTTTTGCTTATTTAAACCTCCTCTATCTACTTTTTGCTCTCTTCTTCTGTCAGTTACAAAGGTTTTAACCTGATTAAATGTATAGACATTATTTTTCTGTTTTGTATTATGTATCTGTTATCCAAGGATGTTTACATTTCAAAGATGATCTATCAGTCACTGAAACACTGAGAAATCATCAATATTCTCAATATATTGGTTAGTAGCTCACATTGCTCTGTACTGTTGTGTCTATTTCAAGCCAACAGATGGCATCCCAATGTTCTTTTGACATGTTTACCTGTTTGTTCTTAGATGCTCTGTTGAAAAAAAAAGCCCACCGTTGAGCTCACGTTTACACACAGAAACAAGTCCCCCTCTCCTTCCCCCATTCTGTATACAGACAGCTTGTATGATTTTTAAGTCTGAAAACTCAAAAGCAATGAGCATCTGCTGGGAAAACCCATGATGTTCTGTGTTTCACGAGTGTACCCAGTTTACAGGCTTATTTGCAAACACAGATTTTATATACATAGAATAAACAAAATGGAAAAGGTCTGATGTCTCCCACAAACCACCTCCATCCGAATATATGCAACAAAATGCAGGAAATCGCGGTGAATGCGGTTAGCCAACAATTGAAATTGGAATTACAGTCTCAAAATGTATTAAAATTATCATGCAAACATAAACAACGTGAATCATAGCCAAGCCACTGAAATGATACATAAAGTAAAAAATAGACGCGTGCATTTGTTTTCGTCCGAATGCATTTTTGTCCGAATTTCGGGTATTTTTGTTATCGTTTTAACAAACGATAACGAACGTGTAGAATCCAAAAACCGAAAGATCTGACGTAAACAAATGATTTATTTTCCTTTTTGTTGCGACAACAGTTCGATATAGATAGGAGATTCGACATGACACTTACAATAGCAATCTGTGTCCATCGAACCTGTGGTCAAATGTGCCTAACCTTAGCTCTATTAATTCAAGATTATTCTACATAGAGAGAAAAGATTTGACATAGAGAAAAAAGATTCAACATTATAGAGACAATAGCAAAAAAGGTTGAATGTGCCTAACTTAACTCTATTAGTCCAAGATTATTCGACATAGAGAGAAAAGATTCAACATGAAGATTCGATGAAGCAGTTGCCGCGAGCGGACATTTATGGTCATATGCTCCACCCATAGGCTATAGAAGAATTCTAATGTTGGTTGACTAGTAATAATAATTAATAAATATAATTATTACTAGTGTCATACAACATTAGAATTCCACTATAGCTTGTAGGTGGAGCATTCATCCGGAAATGTACGATTGCGGCGTCGTACAGTTTAGCTGCTCCGTCGAATCTTCTTAGAACATGCGACAGACACCATAAGCATTCAATGACAGATCCGACCTTAATTATTTCAGATTTTCAGATGAATGCATTTTTTAACAATACCAAATAAATGAAAACGTATTTCGGGAGTAACTAAATTAATTTATTTTTCGGACTAAACCGAAATTCTGAAACAAAATATTTCATTGTGCACATGTCTAGTAAAAAATGTCATTACACGTATCATGGTATAAAATGATATATACATAGAATGTGCAGTAATGTACATTGGTATGCTGAGGTGCCATTCAATGCGAATGAAAGCACCTCCACAATGCACCTGTGTTGCAGCTCACAGCAACCTATGGTAATGCACTACTGTGCTTTGGAGGTTACTACAAGAAAATCCTTCTGTGAGTAGTATTTTAGGTCTATTTTGGTGTGTTAGGCAACCCATTCAGATGAATGTGTGTTAAGCACACCACAACAGATCGGGCCAGTTTGAATGGGCCGTTATAGTTTCCATTTAAATATGGTGGAAATATAATTTATCTGCATGTAATAAAGGCAAAGAAATATTTCTATTTTTATCATGCTTCAGGAAAACACAATGGCCCTTTCTGTCTGAGATTATTTCTATCCACAGTGCATGCATTCCCTATGATAAGGTTCACGTATTATTGTTAGTGCCTTGCAGTCAAAAGCAAAAGTACAAATGGTTTTCAGCATGTAAAGTTTCACTAGTTTATGTAACACCATAAATCTTCCTTCTACTTTTACCATGAGACAGAATTACTTTGAAAGATTCATGGTTCACAACAACCTCATACTTTTGTGCCAGTCTGAATCATAGAACTTTTATGGAGAAACAACCGCAGTAACCTAGAAAATCATTTAAATGGCAAGACCACAGGGAATGAAACACATCTAAACAAATGATTACACTTGTTTTAGTAGAGAAACCTTATTCCTGACCATATTTAATGCTTTTTTGGTATTTTGGCCCCATAACTCAACATAACAAAATTTCAAGATGAATCAAAATGGAGGAAGATATCTTTTGTGAGATGAAAAAAATAAATAAAAATACAGCTGCCTTGGCAAATAAAACAATAAATTACATGAAGGCGGTTGATGTTAATTCAGTTTCCTGGCATATTTTTCTGTGCATTTTGCGTTTTAGAACACGCATTTTTGCATGCAGTTTTGCTGTGTTTTTTCTCTTTAATGTACTTTAACAAGCTCCTACTAGGTGCAGGCAGCCACCATGCCCTTAACACCCGATAAGTCCTCAGCTGTCAGTGGGGTTTACATGATAAATGTAAAAAAAAGACTTGCCAGAAATATAAAAATTGGGAAAAAAATGGTGTGGGGTCCCTTTAGGTCTGGTATGGATTTTTAGGGGAACCCGATGCCAATATAAAATAAAAAAAATAGCGTGGGGTTTCCCCCAGTATCCTTACCAGATCCTTATCTGAGCATGCAGCCCAGCAGGTCAAGAAAGGGAGGGGATAAGCGAACGCCCCCCCGAACCATATCAGGCCACGCCCTCAACACAGTGGGGTGCTTTGGAGCATATTGATGGGAACAAGGGTCTCTTCTCCATAACCCTAGACAGTGGTTGTGGGGGTCTGTGGGCAGGGGGCTTATCGGAATCTGGAAGCCCCCCCAGGGCTTTAAACAAGGGGACCTCTACATCCTGCCCCCCATGTGAATGTGTCCTTTATTTAAAAAATAGAAATAAAAACCAATGTCCCTCAATGTAGATCTCTTGTTAATCACAACACCCGCTGCCACCACAGACCCAAAAACAGTCCACTTGGGGTCATCCGGTAATGTAATCAGGTGACCACACCCCCTTATGATGTCATCGGCCAGGGGCATGTTGGGCTGATGATGTCACAAGGGAGTGAGGCCATTTGGTGACATCAGTGGGTAACCTTGCCCCTTAATTATTTAAGAACTACCAGATGGTGGAGCTAGAAGACGCTGGGAATTTTCGGCAAGAGTGGACCAATTTTTTTTTTGGGTCAGCGATAGCGGCAGGTGGCGTGATTAACAATGGATTTACTTTGGGGGACAATATTTTTTGTTTTGTTTTTAATAAAGGAATTGTCAAAAACACACCGTTTACAGCATCTGCTTTAGAAGTGTCTGGGACATGCTCTATCACACCCATACAGGAATATAACATAGTTTTAAAAATACAGTAGCCCTCATAGATTACTTAATTTATGATTTAGAGCATTCAGAGATTTAGCTTAACTACTTTAAAATATTGATTTAATGAAAATAAAAAAAAATATGCAAGAAAATATTTACAGAATAGAAGTTTTATATGCAGATGAAGCAAACACAACAAGCAATCGTAAAATACAAGGAATTAACTGCAAACATTACTTAGAGAAGTTTGCCTTGTTTTTGGTTTCGAGTCCAATTTATTTGCACAGTAGTTCAGTCAGAGGTATTAGAATCAAGGGCTCTCATGAATGATCCTTTATAATTTTGATGGAGAGGAGACAAGAGCTACTAAGCTGAAAATGCAGCCACCTTTTCTGGTCCCTGGAGAGGACTTTTAAAGACATAACACAACATATCCAGAAGTCAGAGGGGTGTGCTGTAGGGGTCTTAAATTGTTCTATGATGTTCAGAAAACACACCCTTAATTTCCTATCTGACAACCAACATATTGTTTCGAACAACAAAATTACAATTCATTAGAGACCAAAAAAATTCAAATACATATTTCGTTCTTCGTTTCTCCCTCTCTGTCTCTCTCTCACTCTATCAGGGCCAGGAAAGGGGTGGACAAGAGGGATGGTTGCCCTGGGTGCAATGGTTTATTGCAGGGATGTGGGTGCCCTGACTCTAACCCTAAGGGAAGGGGGACACAGTTTTGCATCTTTACCCTGGGTGCTGGATGTCCTTCTCTTGGCACTGCTCTAGTCTCCTCTCCCTTCTCCTGAACCTTGAGCATCTGTGATGTGGTCAATCGGGAGAGGTCTGGCTTTAAATTACAAAGCGAAACATCAGCATTTGAGTTACACATCACTATACCTAAGCCGAGCACCAGGCTGTCAGAATTTAAACTGCATCCCCGTGTCCAGTGTCTTTAGTATCTGCGGCTTCAGGCTCCACTGTACCTCCTAAATTCCACTTTGCTCCAGAGTCGTATTACTTTCTCTGTGCCTGTCCCCAGCCCTGAGTGTGTTCCACCATTCATCCTTAATTGTAAGTGTCCAAAGTACCATCCAGTGTCATCCAATGACTTCAGTGCATTCCTGTGTGCCCCTTAACTACAATGCACCCCAGAGTATCCTGTGTTCTCTTGTGGCCGCAGTACACCTCTGTATGCCCTGAGATTACATTGCATCCCAGAGCATTTTGTCTCCTCGTGTGACCTTAGTGTGCTTCTATGTACCCCTTGACTTTAGTGCACTTCAAAGCATCCTGTGTCATCTAGTGACTCCTAGGGGTTGATTTACGAAAGGCAAATCCACTCTGCACTACAAGTACACTGCACGTGCAATTGGAAGTGCAGTTGCTGTAGATCTGAGGGGAAGATCTGAAATGAGGGGAATATCTGTTGATGTTATCATCCATGTTATCATCCAATCATGTGCAAGCAAAAATGCTGTTTTTTATTTTCCTTGCATGTCCCCCTCATATCTACAGCGACTGCACTTCCAAGTGCACTTGCAGTGTACTTGTAGTGCAGAGTGGATTTGTCTTTAGTAAATAACCCCCCTAGTGTCCTAGTACAATATAATTTCAGGGGTTTGCAATAACAATACCAACCAGAAATATATATTATTGCCATCTAGATTTTGTAAATGTATATTATAATATTTGGAATATTACAGAAAAAGGTTGGTCTCGGATCCAGCCAGTCTAACATACTACTGAAAGCAGTTGTACAGTGGGTATAGAAAATATTACGCAGAGCCACCAATAAGGGGGTACCACTGGTCCCCCCATACTGGGCTCAGCACATGGGGGGTCCAGGCAGCAGGGGGGATCGGATGTGAGCAGGACAGGGAGGGTGATCAGCAAGACAATTAAATGAATGTTGCACTATTTGTCTCTCCCTCCAGCAGCTGAAAGCTGGTTTCTCCCCCTTTCCCTCTGGCTTGCTTTCAGATGCTGGAGGGAATGCATAGTTCTGTCATTGCCATGCCAATCATCCTCCCTGTCCTGTTGTTCACAGTTTGGAATCCGGGTCTCCTGTTTGTCATGGTGACAGCATGCAGACCCAGCTTGAGCAGCGCTTACGCCCCCCATGCCCACCCCTGTCTGCGCAAAACAGATCTCCAACCTGTAATGTCTGGAGAACAGAACACAGCATAAGATGTTATTTACATCACAATCACATGCTCAGTGTTAGCCAATAATTCTTTGTTCATGTTGCAAGCCCTCCCCCTTCCCCATGCTCCACATTTTGACTTCAGTTTCAGAGGAAGAAGAAGAAGATGCCAAAATGAACCCTCAGCTCTGTAGCTCTCATGTGAGTTCTTTTTTGCTTTATGTTTACTTTTGGGAGGGGGGGGGCAGGCTCTGCAGCAGCAGGGACAGCAATAGGTTTGTTATTTTAGTGCAGTTGATTGAGAAAGAGGGGAACGGGGCCAGCTATTCATATTAACATGTATTTATTCAGACACCAGGCTGTTGAAGATCCTTAGTGACAGTGTCAGAGAGACAGAAAACAGATTTAATGCATTCTTTTCAAACAACAGGAATCCTGTTTATTACAGAGAATCTCTGACTGGGAGAAAAGAATACAGGATGTCTGTGTGTCCTGTCCATCTCTACCTCTGCTTGCTTCATCTTTAACCCTTACAGCTCTTTCCCATTATCTTTTGTCTCTGAAGAGCAATCCTTCATTCGGATCGCTCTTCAGAGAGCATTAGACATGCAGATTTTGTATCACCTCCTTAACTACCTGCTTTAATCCTTTGTGTCCACTAATCATGATTTAAGTATATTTTTTGTGAAACTTTTTTTTTTTGGGCGGGGGGAGGGGGGTCTGTCAGCCTGTCTGGTAGGCTGTATGGGGCCGTTATTTCTAACAGCAGCCCTAAGTCTGGGCTCTGACTAGGTCATGCAAGGACATTCACCTTTTTTCCTTCAACCACTGTCTGGTCATTTTTGCTGTGTGCTTTGGGTCTTTGTCATGTTGGAAGGTAAACCCCTTTCCCCATGACAACTTTCTGGCAGAGGGCAGCAGGTTTTCCTCAAGAATTTGAAGGTATTTTGCCCCATCCATTTTTCCTTCTATCCGGACAAGTGCTCCAGTCCCTGCTGAGAAACACCTCCATACTTTACTGTAGGAATGGTGTTTTTTGGATGGTGAGCTGTATTGGATTTCCACCAGACAAATCAAGGGTAAATCATAACATTTTAGTCTCATCTAAGCATAACACCATTTTCCATACAACCTCAGAATCTTCAAGGTGCATTTTGGCATAGCTCAGTCGTGACTGCATGAGGCCCTGCTTGAGGAGTGTATTTTTTCTTGCAACCATCCCATACAAGACACATTTGTGGAGTATTTGTGATATTGTTGTCACATGCACACATTGACCACTCTTTGTCATAAATTCCTGAAACTGTTTCAGAGTTGCTATAGGCCTCTTGGTAGTCTCTGACCAGTCTCCTCCTGGCATCCTCATCCAGTTTGTAGCAACATCCTGATCCAGGAAAGGTCTGCGTTGTATCAATCATCTTCCACTTCTTAATAATATACTTCACTGTGCTTCTAGGCATTGATAAAGTATTTGACATTTTTTTGTATCCATCTCTGGAAATGTGTCTGTTCACAAACGTGTTCTGGAGATCTTTTAGCAGTATTTGCTTCAGTTGCACTACTAGGGACTGGAAGGCCCCAAAGAAAGCTCTGTTGATGCTGAGTTATTCAAAATGACCACAGCTGATCACAGTTGAAAGTCAAATGACTTTGTATACCATTGAGATTACCAAGGTAATTAGCTACACCTGATTGAGTTTACAAGTCATTTTTAGTAGGGGGGGGGGGGGGGTGATCCTTTTTCCAACTAAGTAATTCTGTCTTTGAATAAAAAAAAAAAAATTATATTAGCAGGTTATTTCTTACACACAGCATATGCATAACACAAATTACACCCCAAAACACATTTTGCTACTCCTCCTGAGTATAGTGAGTCTTTTACACAGCATAGCCACATAGAGAAGTCCAACATACATAGAGAAGTCCAACGTGCAGGGAGCACCTTCAGGTGTTCTAGGAGCATAAATTATACATCTTTTGAACGCCCTGGAGCACCAGGACAATAAAAACGCCCCAAAAATGACCCCATTTTGGAAAGAAAAACACCCCAAAGTATAATCTATGAGGCATAATGAGTATTTTGGAAATATAATTTTTCTTCTTCAAGTTTTTGGAAAAGAAAATTCAAACGCATTTTTTTTTACACAAATTTGTCCATTTATACAATATTTCTAACACAAAACATGTACATACCAAAAATTACACCCAAAATTAAATTCTCCTAATCCTCCTGAGTATGGTGATACCACATGTGGGAGACTTTTCTACAGCCTGGCCACATACAGAGGCCCAACATGCATGAAGTACCATCAAGTGTTCTAGGGGCATACATTTCTCAAATCTAATTTGACTACCAATTACACTTTTGTGAGACACTGTAGTGGCATGGATGAGAACTGATGCAGCATGGATGAGCAGGAATGGGGATGGATGAGCCAGGGATGGGGATGGCTGAGCATGGTTGAGCCATAAATTTGCATGGCTGAGTATGGATGGGATGGCTGAGTATGGCTGGGTACGGCTGAGTATGGCTGGGAACGGCTGGGTATGGCTGGGTATCGCTGAGGATGGTTGGGTACGGCTGGGTACGGCTAGGTATGGCTGAGTATGGCTGGATATGGCTGGGTATTGCTGAGTATAGCTGGGTATAGCTGAGTATGACTGGGTACGGCTAGTTAATGCTGAGTATGGCTGGATATGGCTGGGTATGGCTGAGTATGGCTGAGTATGGCTGGCTGAGCATGGATGGATGAGTATTGCTGAGTGTGGGTGGCTGAGCATGGATGAATATGACATAGGGATGGCTGAGCATGGATGAGTATTGCTGAGTATGGATGGCTGAGCATGAATGGATGGATGAGGCTGCAATGAGCATAGCTCTGCTGCAACCGGACATGATGCCAGTTTGTTTACAAGTGATCGCTCCATCATTTGACGGAGTGATCACGTGGTAAACAGCCGCTGTCAGCGCCCATTTACCATGATTGGGGATGCGTCAATCTCCTGTGTGCATGTGGGAGCGTGATTCTGGGAGGATGTCAATGTATGCCCTCCCAGAGTTATTGAGCCGCACTGTAGCTGTCATTCGGCTATGGCCTGGTTGTTAAGTGGTTAAGCTTTGACAAAATAACCTGGAAGTGGTTTCTATGCAGAACTGCACCAGATTTTGCACTCCCTATTTTTAGTAAATCAACCCTAGTGTTCCTAGATTTGTCTGTGGACTATAGAACAACGCCCCCTTGTTATTGAGAAGAGAAGAGGGGTAGGTGTTCTGTAGTCTCAACACACTTTCTGTCCTAGTGTGACAATGCCGATCTTCTGTAGACACAGTACAGTGAGTGATCATTCTTACCTTAGGATAGGAAGTTTTACTGGTGGGATCATGGTTTAAGACCCCTCTCGCATGGCGGGTGTTTTTTCAGGCGCTTTAGCGCTAAAAATAGCGCCTGTAAAGCACCTGAAAAAAAGCCTCAGCTGCAAACTCCCCGAGTGCTTTCACACTGGGGTGCTGGGCTGGCAGGGCATCACAAAAAGTCCTGCAAGCAGCTTCTTTGCAGCGCTATAGGAGCGGAATACACCGCACCTATAGCGCCCCTGCCCATGAAAATCAATGGGCAGCACTGCCGTACCTCCAATAAACCGCTGCTGCAGCAGCGTTTTGCGAGTGGTTTTAACCACGTTTCGGCCACTAGTGGGGGTTAAAACCATCCCTGCTAGTGGCCGAATAGCGCCACTAAAACAACGGTAAAAATAGCGCCGCTTTACCACCGATGCCTGAGCACTTTCAGTTTGAAAGGGCTCTGAAACTAAAAGAAAAAAATCCCCAAAAAATAAAATGAATGCAGCCCCAACATCAAACGATTAATAAGCAATATGTTACATATTTTTTTGTGTTAAGATATACTTTAAGTAGATCTTACTTATGTGTAGTTTACTAAAAAATACATTTCACTTTGCGTGCCTCATTGAAAAACTTTACCTGAACTTTTAACACTCTTCTATGTTTGCCAATGCTATTGCTTTCAAGTAAGCCCGTTACACACAGGCTGAAAATTGACAGATTCAGCAGAAACCCGCTGACTTTTGGTCCCTGTATACAGCTGTCTGGTCAACAGAAGTCTAATGACCAGCTTCTACTCAATGGCATGCTGGAAAACTAGGATTCAATGTGCACTTGCAGCCTACTGTATGGATGCTGATCAGTGTATTCTGGTGGGGGGGGGGGGGTCCCCATGTCTAAATCCAATAGCACAGAGGGAGAGATCCCTGCATCAACATCACGTGTCAGCTTTTTTCATTTAACCCATTGGATTTATGAAAAAAAATTACATGTGTGCAACCAGCTTTAGAATTTTTCCTAACCTTCAGTGGAAAATTACATAAATACTGTGAATTAAGGAGGAACTGGAACTGGATTCTCTTAGGGCTATCTGACCCAAGCCACCGGCATTTGTCCATTGCCTGCTGACTCTACCCTGTAAAGGGAATTGCTGTTTTGACCTGACTAATTTATTTAGGGGTCCATCGCTTGAGGTGAGCGGCCAATATTCTCGGTGGTGGAGGTTGTCACATAAGTCACCATTTATATCCATATATCACCATTCTCACTGGACACTTGCTGGGTTGTGTGGAATTTCAGGATATTTTTATATGGAAAGCATGGACTGCCTTTGTGTCTCATTTTTTATTTCCATTTTAGTGATTGTGTCTCATTAGGATTGTGTTGTTTTCTTTTATTTGCGTGGTACTGCATTTTTAAACAGATTTTTGTTAGGATTTGATATTTTGACCCTCAGTATTTCAGCTGTTGTATTAGGTTTTATTTGCACTGGTTGATTTATTTTATTCAACCCTTAGGGCATATAGTAGTAAGGTAGTGTCGTAAGGACACCATAGATGAAAGATACACGCTGAGGACATCCCTCACTCTATGGACCCAGCGTGGTCTGTATATGTTTTTTAACTTTTTAGTAATAAAGATGTTAACATTTTTAGTTTTGTGTATTGGAGTGCCTATAAAGTCCAAAATCAATGTCCTTTACTAACATTTAGAAATGTTTCCATTGACATAGCAAACCTTCACTATCTGAGTTCAGCTTTGCTTTTGTGCTATAGTCAACAATTTCACTTTTTAATGCTCAAGTTTTGAAACATAAGCAAAAATCAATCCCAAGCATTTTCTAAATAATTAACTTAATTTGATATTTTACAGCATGATAATGTGCACTTTTATTGGCAACATCTGCCTGTTATGAGTCATGTATTAACTTCTATATGACCAGTTATTACAAGAAATGCTCAGATAGATTGGTTTATTTAAAAAAAAAAAAAAACATTGGATTGTATATAGCCAGCCTTTTAGATGAATCTGCACATATTTCCTATCTAGTTGCATATTTTATTTACAGTCACATTTTGCTATCACTCTATCCAACCTTTCTATAGTAAACATTTGTCAACAGATTTGCAGTCATGATTTTTTTTTTAACACTGGCCAAGAGTGTGACACATAAAAAATAAACACAATAAAAAAACATGAACAAGACCACAGGATATCCTTTCTGACCCTCTATATAAGATGATTTTTATCAGTGCACTAACTTGGCCGATTCTATGATCAAAGATTTATTTCACATTCTATTTATGGTTGGGAGGGCTGATAAAACTAGACATAGGGTATAATTTAGTATATGTCACGTCAATGGGTAAGAGTGCATTTTATTAATGCTGATATTTCACGCCTTCTATCTTATGAACTGGTTTATTGCAGGTGTTTTTAGCCTCACAGGTGCTAGGTGGCAATTTATTGCACAAATGCTTCAAAGGCCTGGAAATATTTATTTATGCACATAGACCAAAGAGCCAGAAAGAACAAGTCAGGCAGGGAGTTAAAGGAGAACTGCAGGCAAAACACTAAATGAAGTTATAGATAAGCAAGGTGAAGAGCTTTTTATCTATTTTGCGTTTCAATACTTTTTTAGAAAGAAAATGTAACGTTAAAAAAAACCTAGCAATTAAAACATAATACTGTTTCATCATTAAGCAACCCGATCCCAACCCATTTGCACACCTATTATGCACATCAACTGGGAAATAATTTATAATTATCAACCCAAGCACTACTGCAGCTTACAATTAGTGATGGCCGAACGGTTCGCCCGGCGGTCATTTCGCGGCGAAATTTCGGCTGTTCGTGGTCAGCCCGTTCGGCGGACTATTGGCGCCGTTCGCCCGGCGGACTTCCGTGTTTACTGTGTAAAAGAACTTTGACCTATGATGACACATCCATCATGGGGTACAGGACAGCCAATTGAGACATTACAGCACATGGACACTTGGACATTCCCCCTAACTTATAAATACACCCGATCTGGCGACCATTTTACATTCTTTCTTCTGTCACTATAGGGAGAGGTTGCTGTGTGGAGCAGGGAGAGATTGCAGTGACCCAAATCGCTAGCTATTTGGTACACAAAAATTTTTTTCAGGACTGGTATAGGTGTTAGGTGTATATAGGTTTGCTGTGCTACTGATTGTTGCAGCAGCCTGAGTGACTTTTGTCAGTTTAGAGAAAGGGACAGGACGGTGTGTCTGCTGTAGGGGCAGTCAGTTTAGTCATTAGCTGTTACTATCAGGTCCACAAAAGTGCTATTCCAGTTATTGTTCCAGTAGCCTCTGTTTTGTCAGTTTATATAGGGACAGGCAGGAAGCAGTGTGTGAGGCAGTGAGGGTCAGTTTAATCAGTAGCTGTTACTATATTAGGTCCACAAAGGTTCTTTTCAGGACTGGTATCAGTGGTATGGTAATAGGCTTGTACACGTATAATATTCTTTCTTCCAAATATAGAAAGAATATTATACTTGACTGCTGCCCTTCTGCTGCAGTCTGCTAATCATTCACAACCTACTTGTTCCACAAAGGTCCTTATAAGGACTGGTAAGGTAATAACCTGGTGTAGGGTACTACAGTACATAGGGTTGAGTGAGGTACAGTCTGCCATTCTATAAGGACTGGTATAGGTCCACAATACATAGGGTTGAGGTGCACTACTGCTGACCGCTGCCCTATACTGCAGCAGTCCTTCATCGGTATAGGGACTGACGTACAGTCTGCTAATCACGCACACACAACCTACTTGTTCCACAAAGGTCCTTATAAGGACTGGTAAGGTATAGGGTACTACAGTACATAGGGTTGAGTGAGGTAAAGTCTGCTATTCTATAAGGACTGGTATAGGTCCACAATACATAGGGTTGAGGTGCACTACTGCTGACCGCTGCCCTATACTGCAGCAGTCCTTCATCGGTATAGGGACTGACGTACAGTCTGCTAATCACTCACACAAAACCTACTTGTTCCACAAAGGTCCTTATAAGGACTGGTAAGGTATAGGGTACTACAGTACATAGGGTTGAGTGAGGTACAGTCTGCCATTCTATAAGGACTGGTATAGGTCCACAATACATAGAGTTGAGGTGCACTACTGCTGACCGCTGCCCTATACTGCAGCAGTCCTTCATCGGTATAGGGACTGTCGTACAGTCTGCTAATCACTCACACACAACCTACTTGTTCTACAAAGGTCCTTATAAGGACTGGTAAGGTATAGGGTACTACAGTACATAGGGTTGAGTGAGGTACAGTCTGCCATTCTATAAGGACTGGTATAGGTCCACAATACATAGGGTTGAGGTGCACTACTGCTGACCGCTGCCCTATACTTCAGCAGTCCTTCATCGGTATAGGGACTGAGAGTTTTGTCACAGGGTCATTTAAAAAAATGACAGGCAGAGGAAGAGGCAGGCCCTTCCGCAGGGGTGGTAGGGGTATGGCAGGAGCAACAGGCTTGAGCCAAAGTGGGAAGTTGCAGAAGGTGCGTTCAATTACTTTAAAGGACGCACCAGACTTGGTTGAGTGGCTCACTCAGCCTTACTCTTCTGCACCCTCCTCATC
This sequence comes from Lithobates pipiens, assembly GCF_037356315.1. Taxonomy (NCBI): domain Eukaryota; kingdom Metazoa; phylum Chordata; class Amphibia; order Anura; family Ranidae; genus Lithobates; species Lithobates pipiens. The sequence goes on from NW_027507718.1 coordinate 92,770,263, forward strand.
CTCTCGATCTTCACCCTCTTCTTCACTCTCTGCTATGTGCACCCCCAAAGACACTACCACCAACAACACCACCACCACCACATACCTTCTGCTTGAGTCACAGGAATTATTTTCCAATCCATATCAAGACATTTCTGATGCGCAGCCACTCTTGGTATTGGATCAGGAAGAGGAGGTAGCAACAACCGCTACTCAGCAGTCTGACGACAGTACCCAGATCAGCCCAAGGAGGAGGTTGGTCCCCGGTGTTGCTGCCTACTCCGAGATCTCTACTTATAGCGGTGGAGAAGGTGACGTCGACGATGACAGGTCTAGTGATGTCACGTGGGTGCCCACAAGAGAGGAAGAGGAGGGGAGTTCAGAGGGAGATATGGACCAGCAGATAGGGAGGAGAAGCAGGAATAACTTACATTGCACAGGAGGGACAAAGCAGACTGCAAATGTATCAGTAGCGAGTCATCGACCATGTACGGTCACATCTGGCGCTCCCAGGACACCGGCACATGGCTCCGCAGTGTGGGCTTTTTTTAACGTGTCCGCTGCTGACAATAGCGTTGCCATCTGTAATCTTTGCAGTCAAGGCATTAGTCACGGTAAGCCCAACACTCACCTAGGGATGACCGCCTTAAGAAGGCACATGAGCAGCCATCACTGAGCCGAGTGGGAGCAATGGAACACACAAAGCCACACTCCAGGCTCTCACCGTCCAGCCTCGTCTTCTACTTCTCCTTCTCCTCTCTCCTCACAATTGTCCTCCACTCCACCTTCCATCACGCCAAGCTCACGTTTTTCTGCAAAAAGGCAGGCTTCCGTGGGCCTAATGTTTGAGCATAAAAAATGATGACGCCGGATAACCCTCTTGCCCAACAGTTGACGGCTGGCTTGTCAGAAGTCATAGCCCGCCAACTACTGCCATATAAACTGGTGGACTCGGAGGCCTTTCGCAAATTTGTGGCCATTGGAACACCACAATGGAAGGTCCCAAGAATTAAGTATTTCTCAGAGAAGGGCATCCCAGAGCTATATGGCCATGTTCAGCGGCAAGTGAATGTATCTCTGGCACACAGTGTCGGTGCCAAGATACATCTGACCACAGACACGTGGTCTAGCAAACACGGGCAGGGAAGGTATATCACTTTTACTGCCCACTGGGTGAACCTTCTGACGGCCGTCAAGCATGTAACCCGTGGCACCCGTGTAGATTTGGTTTTACCGCCACGGATTGCATGCAGGCCTGACTCTTCTTCTCCTCCTCCTCCTACTCCATCCTCCTCCCTCTCCTCCTTGGCTGACTCCTCCTTTTCCGCTGCTAGCGTCTCTTCCGCTGCGCCGCCCAAGCTCCCCAGAACCTATTCCACATGCCAGGTGAGACGTTGCCATGCCGTGCTGCGTCTGTTGTGCCTGGAAGCCAAGAGCCACACTGGCCCAGCACTCCTTTCAGCTTTGCGTTCACAGGCAGATCAGTGGCTAACACCGCTCAATTTGACAGTTGGTAAAATGGTGTGTGACAACGGTGCCAATCTGCTTAGGGCATTGAAACAGGGCAAAATCACGCACGTGCCATGCATGGCACATGTCTTAAACTTGGTCGTGCAGCGATTCCTTGTCAAATACCCTGGGGTCCAGGATATCTTGCGGCAGGCAAGGAAAATCTCGGCCCATTTCAGAAGACCTTACACGGCCATGGCTCGCCTTGCTGACATTCAGCGGTGACACAATCTGCCGGTCAGACGTCTTATTTGCGATTGCCCGTCGCGATGGAACTCAACCTTCTATATGCTTGATAGGCTGCTCCAGCAGAAACGTGCAGTTAACGTCTACCTGTATGAACTCTGCGGCAGAACAGGTTCTGGGGAGCTGTTTTTTTTTTCACCGCACCAGTGGCTGCTCATGCGCGACGCATGCAGACTTCTGCGCCCATTTGAGGAGATCACCAAACTGGTCAGTCACAGCCATGGCACCATCAGTGACATGGTACCTTATGCCTTCTTTATGGAGCCTGCATTGCATCGTGTCATTGATCAAGCTGTGGAGTAGCAGGAGCGGGAAGATGAGGAAGTCGCAATGCTGAATGAATTCCCAGGGGGGCTACTCTATCTGAGACAAGTGAACAACAGGAGTCTGAAGAGGAGTCAGAGGAGGATGGTGCCGGGGCGGATGAGGAGGAGCAAGAAGAGCATGCTTTAAACCTTTCTGGGATCCCTGTTGTGCGTGGATGGGGAGATGAGAATGAAGAGGACGACATTATCCTGGATGATGAGCAGGAGCCAGGCCACCACACCGCTTCCACTTTAGTGCAAATGGGGGCCTTCATGCTCCAGTGTTTTAATAGGGACCCCCGTATAAAAAGCATAAGGGTCAAGGACCAGTACTGGGTGGCAACGTACTTAGACCCCCGGTACAAACACAAAATGGCGGAAATGTTACCGCCGTCACAGAGGGCTGGCAGAATGGAGCACTTCCAGGCCTTGCTTCGAGAAATGCTGCATTCTTCCTTTGCGTGCGCTGGCAGAGGAGCAATTCCCACTCCCAGAGAAGGAGTTGCGGGTACCAATCCAACAGCGCCTGCAAGAAGAGGCCGGTTTGAAGATGTGTTGGTGACTTCGGATATGAGGTCATTCTTTCAGCCGACCCATCGACAGGTGTCATCCGGATCCAGCATCAGGGAACGCCTAGACCGTCAGGTGTCCGACTACATCGGGTTAACGGCCGATGTGGACGCTCTGAGGAGTGATGAACCCCTGGACTACTGGGTGGGCAGGCTTGACCTCTGGCCAGAGCTTGCCCAATTTGCAATCGAACTGTTGGCTTGCCCCTCATCCAGTGTCCTGTCCGAAAGGACGTTCAGCACAGCAGGGGGGATCGTGACCGATAAGCGTACCCGCCTAGCTCACGACAGTGTTAACTACCTCACATTTCTAAAAATGAATGAGGCATGGATCTCGGAGGAATTCAACACATGTGACCAGTAGACCATGTATATGTCTATAAACAATTTTTTTAATCGAGCACAGAGACCTTCTTTCTTCACTTGGCTCACTTCCTTGTCCAAAAAAGCACACCGTACTATATGCCCGTACTCTCCTCTTTGAAGAGGTTGAGCGGTGTCATATTTCTACTGGGGCTGCTTATTATGAGGGGCTCCCATCGTCCCTGTGCTATGCTGACATCCTCCTGGGGCTGCTTATTATGAGGGGCTCCCACCATCCCTGTGCTATGCTGACATCCTCCTGGGACTGCTTATTATGAGGGGCTCCCACCATCCCTGTGCTATGCTAATTATGAGGGGTTCCCACCATCCCTGTGCTATGCTCATTATGAGGGGCTCCCACCATCCCTGTGCTATGCTGACTTCCTCCTGGGGCTGCTTACGGTGCAGGTGTCAGTGCTGTATATCACGTGCTGATGTCAGTACTCTCTATCACGGTGCTGCTGTCAGTGCTGTATATCACGGTGCTGGTGTTAGTGCATTATGTCACGCTGCTGATGTCAGTGCTCTCTATCACGGTGCTGTTGTCAGATGACTTTATCACGGTGCAGGTGTCATTGCTGTATGTCACGCTGCTGATGTCAGTGCTCTATATCACGGTGCTGCTGTCAGTGCTGCATTTCACGGTGCTGGTGTTAGTGCTTTATGTCACGCTGCTGATGTCGGTGCTCTCTATCACAGTGCTGTTGTCAGATGACTCTATCACGGTGCATGTGTCATTGCTGTATGTCACGCTGCTGATGTCAGTGCTCTCTATCACGGTGCTGTTGTCAGATGACTCTATCACGGTGCAGGTGTCATTGCTGTATGTCACGCTGCTGATGTCAGTGCTCTCTATCACGGTGCTGCTGTCAGTGCTGTATATCACGGTGCTGGTGTTAGTGCTTTATGTCACGCTGCTGATGCCACTGTTCTCTATCAGGGTGCTGTTGTCAGATGACTCTATCACGGTGCAGGTGTCATTGCTGTATGTCACGCTGCTGGTGATCATCTCCTGCACCCTCTTTGCCTACCCTGACCTTCCCTCTCCTCCGTTGCCTTCATGCACTCCACAGTCCTGAATTGTCACAACAATTTCCCATATAAAAAAAGAATGCTTGTAGTTGTTGATCCCAGATTCACCTCATACATGTGTTATGTCATTGGCCATGTGGTGGGACTATGTTTGCACAGCTATTAATTATTTTGTGGCTGCAAATTTGACCTGTAGGTTTGCAAAGTTCGCCTCCCATTGAAGTCAATGGGGCCCGCCGCGAACGTTTCGGTTCGCAAACTATTGGCCGCGTTCGCGGTCCGCATTCGCGAAACATCCCTGTCGGAAGTTCGTCCATCACTACTTACAATGAAAAAAGATTCAAATGCACATATTTTTATATTGTCTTGCTCCCTATGTTGGAATTCTGACGGGGCTACTCCTTTAGGACCATTTCACACCAGAACGTGGTGCTGGAAACCTGTGTTCCATGCATGTTTCCCACACCACATTTAAAACTGTCAGGGCTGGGCCCAGCCCTTCCTTCTCTGAGCTGGCCGCTCATCTGTCGGCTAATTGCCAGCTCCTATCTCTCCACAGTGACTCACCTTTTGATGATCCTACTCATTGGTGCTGCCTACTTAAGCCATCCAGTCCAGATGATCTCTGCCTTCACCTTGGTCACATCTCTTGAGACGGTCTACTGTGTTCCTGTTAAAGACTTGCTTGGCTGACATTCCTTCCGGCTCCAGATCCTGCTCTGCTTGCTGTTCTACTACACTGTTCTCTGGATCCCTGACGTTTTGGCTTGTCTGACTATCCATTCTGGTTCCTAAACTCTTGCTAAGTTTTGATTACGTTTACTCTGTTTACCCTTTTTTATTATTAAACAAGTGTGATTTAACTGTACTTCTGTCTCAGTCTGATTCATGGTTTTTGACAGTAGGCGAAGGCCATGAATTCAGAAGATGCAGTTAATCCTGTTATTAGTAATATTTTTTTCCAGAGTGGATGAGCAGGATCGCTGCATGGATCAGTTTGCCAAGGCATTACAAATGCTCCTGAATTGCATGGCTCACCTGGAATCTCCCACTGTGGCTGCTCCGGTACAACCTGTGTTGCAGGCCATCCCTGCTGCTGTTCCAGTCTCTGTGCAGGCACCTGCCTCGAGTATTACCTCTATAAGAGATATGTCTAGTTTCGCTCTGCTTCCTCAGCAATTTGGGGGCGATCCAGTCCAATGCAGAGGGTTTCTCAACCAGGTTGAGATATGCTTTGAGATGCTGCCCCAGGCATTTCCCATGGACATAAGCAAAGTAAGTTTTGTGATATCTTTGGGTTTTGAGAGAGCCCTGGCCTGGGCAAACCTTCTATGGGAGACCGTTCTCGCATTCTCCGCTTCTGCTGCCAAGTGCCTCATGTCCATCAGAGTACGAGAACTGTGCTGATTATGCCATTGAATTCCATATTCTGCCAGCAGAGGTTGCTTGGAACAATGAGGCCCTCCTGGTTGCTTTTTCTCATGGTCTCTCGGATACCATCAAGGATGAGATAGCAGCCCAAGATATACCCACTGAGCTGGAGAAGTTGATCACGTTTTCCATCCTCTTTGACTTCAGACTCAGAGAAAGACTCTATTTTAAGGAGCACTTACGGAAGCCTCATGTACATTTGACTCAGTCCCACCCTTGCCTCCCTCACCTCCCATGCCTCCTGGTACCGTGTTAGTGAAGGTGAACCCATGCACTTGGGTTTCACACATCTCTCGGATGAGAGAACCTTTAGGAGGAGGGAGAGATTGTGCCTTTATTGCGGCAAGGCAGGTCACTTTTTGAAGTCTTGTCCTACTCAACCAGGGAACGCCCAAACCTTGAGGTCCTGTCATGGACAGACCTTAGGTGGCATTGTTTTGTCCCCAGTTATCCAGAAAGATAAGCCCTTGGTTTCGGTTACCCTTTCTTGAGTCATCCATCGAGATACAGGCTTTAATCAACTCTGGGGCTGCAAGCCTGTTTATTGATGCTGCCTTTGTAGGGAAGCACTCGATTCCACTGCAGCTATGTGACACTCCACTTGCCATTGAAGCTCTTGACAGGAGAGCTCTACAGCCTGCCCATGTGACTTATGAGACTGTTCCATTGTCCAAGGTCGTAGGGGCTCTTCACCTTGAGATAATTCAATTCCAAGTAATTTCCACACCTAAGTTTCCATTGGTTATTGGTTATCCTTGGTTACAGAGGCACAACCCCTCTTTTGATTGGCTTCCTGCTGAGGTTATCTCCTGGTCGCCGCAATGCAGTAAGACTTGCTTTCAGAAGGTTGCCAAGGTCCTGTGCATGTCTTCACTCTCCTCCCCACCAGAGGAGTACCCCGATTTTAACGATGTATTTGACAAAGTCAAGCCGGTTGTTTGCCTCCACACTGGTCATATGACTGCTCAGTTGACCTTCAACCTGGTGGTATACCCCCTCGTGGCCGGATTTACCCTTTGTCGGTCTTGGAGGATAAGGCCATGGAGGAGTATGCTGCAGACGCACTTTCTCGAGGTTTCATCCGCAAATCCTTGTCTCCTGCTGGTGCTGGTTTCTTCTTTGTGATCTGTATTAATTATAGGGGTCTCAATCTTTCACGAATAAGAATGCGTAAGCCTCTTACTCTATAACCCGCAATCCCACCAAGCTGGCCAGAATGATGTACACACGCTTTCCAGCTTGAGTTAGGGAGAGCCGCCTGCTAGTAGTTGTAAGGGGGATTTTTCACCCCCCGTCTTCTTCCTGTTTTTACTGACTGAGTTAATGTAATATGAGCTGGCACACGCAGAGCTCCGCATTCAGTGGTTTCGCTTTTGGCCAGAAGAGGAAAACCAATTAAAGGTACAATTACAACAGCCAATGGAAGAGATTTACTGAACTGCGGGGAAAGCTTCAACGGATTCTGGGACATGCAGTTCCCACACAAAAACGGCCTCAGACTGGTATACAGGGAGAAATCCAATTTCCAGCAGGCTTTGCTGACAGGAAAGTAAAATACTCCATTTTGTGTCCTGAAGTAAAGTCCATTCAGCCATGAGGGAATAAAGAGACAGACCTGAGGGAGAGGTGCTGTCTCTCAGATGCTCTCCACATGCAATTCAGGCCTCTACCATGAGTTGGGACATCCAGCCCGAGAGAGGAGGAGCTCAGGTGAATTTTGAGGTGCATCTCCAACGAGAACCGTTCCAGCGTGAGGGGACCAGTTGGGTCACCATGAAAGCTTGCCTGTTCCAGGACATTCGCTTGGGCCCTGATTGCAGGATTTGGTGAGAGGGCATTTCAGCCCATCTGAAGGGAACAGAGACACTGCAATACAGAAAGAGTTATTTGAACACTGTATACAAACATTGTTCCTGGTAGTCATCTTGCTGACACTTGTAGTACTACAGGGATAAAGGATAAGGCTATCCATTTCTGGGACATTGTATATAGACATCATTGTCCTCTCACCTTGTTGAACAAAACCCTGTCTGTTTCACTTGAAAATCTGGGCCAGTTATATGGTTTAAATGTCTAGCTAAAGATACCAAAGCTTACCTTTTCTTTAAAAACTACTGAAGCTGTTAGGGCCATATGGATCTGCACACATTCCGGGCTCTACATATGTATTGGTTGTGTGGGACAGTTTATCTATAAAGTTAAACCATTACTTGCTGACTTGAATAGGTGTGTAAAGTTGGGCCTGTGGTGTCAGGGGACAGTAGAGAGAGGCCTGACACAAAGGGAGTCATTCCTCTGCTCTCCTCCTGCCTGGACTCATAAAGGCAATCTGAGTAAAGGTAACCAGGAAATCGAAATGTGAAGTGTTTTATTTTCTATTAAAGTGTGCCTCTGATCTTGGGGACATTCTCAGGTTTGGAATCCCCTGAAAGCAGCTTGAATATAAGATTGAGAGCTCTATTGCTCTTAAATCTCAGTTATTGATCTTTAATTGATTATTTGACTATATACTGGTACTGTTTGTTATTCTTCCATAAAAATATTGCAATAGAGATAATTTCTGTGTTTTATTATAACGAGTTTGTTTCTTATTAATCATTGTACTCACACTATTGCCAGGTGTGCCAGAGGGGGCTGAGGCTAATATTAGGGCTGAGAGGCAGAGTAACAAATTGAACAAACTTAAGCAGCCCCCTGCGGGGCTATCGCTACATATATACACTGATCAAAATTATAAACGCAACACTTGTGTGTTTGCCCCTATTTATCATGAGCTGAATTTGAAGATCTATGTCTTTTTCTATGTACACAAAAGACCTATTTGTTTCAAATATTTTTCACAAATCTGTCTAAATCTGTGTTAGTGAGCACTTCTCCTTTGCCAAGATAATACATCCACCGCACAGGTGTGGCATATCAAGATGCTGGTTAGACAGCATGATTATTGCACAGGTGTGCCTTAGGCTTGCCACAATAAAAGGAGACTCTAAAATGTGCATTTTTACTATTTTGGGGGGGAGGGGGGTCCGAAAACCTGTCAGTATCTGGTGTGACCACCATTTTCCTCACGCAGTGCATAGAGTTGATCAGGTTGTTGATTGTGGCCTGTGGAATGTTGGTCCATTCCTCTTCAATGGCTGTGCAAAGTTGCTGGATATTGGGAGGACTTGGAACACGCTGTCATATACACCGATCCAGAGCATCCCAAACATGCTCAATGGGTGACATATCTGGTGAGTATGCTGGCCATGCAAGAACTAGGATGTTTTCAGCTTTCAGGAAGTGTGTACAGATCCGTGCAACATGAGGCCGTGCATTATCATACTGCAACGTGAGGTGATGGTCATAGATGGATAGCCTCAGGATCTCCTCATGGTATCTTTGTGCATTCAAAATGCCATCAATAAAATTCACCTGTGTTCGTTGTACATAGCATATGCCTGCACATACCATAAAGCCACTACTGCCATGGGCCACTCGATCAACTACGTTGACATACGCTCACCCACACAACACCATACACGCTGTCTGCCATCTGCCCAGTACAGTGAAAACCAGGATTCATCTGTGAAGAAAGTTCCTAAGAGTGATCCCATGCTATGGCAAAAGCAAATCAACAGTAAATATTACCATATAATTGACCATGAAATCTTTATGGCAATTAACTAGTATCTTGGAGTACCAAGTTATTTAAATACAGTAGAACCAGCGGCAGAGAACATTAGTGTGTGGTACACAACCATGTTCATGGCAGGCCCTAGGCCATATCTCACTGCCACTGTCATACAAACCTTTTTAATATATATATATATATATATATATATATATATATATATATATATATATATATATATATACAATTAAAATAAATTAAAAAAATTAAAGGGGGGGGGGGGGGCTAAAAAATCATAAAAAAGAAGATGTGTATATATATATATATATATATATATATATATATATATAATTAAAATTTTAAAAAATCATAAAAAAAGAAGAAAATAATCCTATGCTAATTAGTTAGTAACGTGTAAAACCCGTATCAGTTCCTTGACAGACCTATGTGGTAGAAGAAGTTTTTACGGGAAGGATCTTATGGATCCTCTATCCTTGTACCTATCTCGACTATTCTGAATAGGTAGCCTGAACATTGGAGACAACCATGAGAGTTGTTTGTGTTCCTATAGAGATACTCCAAGGTCAGAGATGGATTCATACCAGATCAAGAGTATATATATATATATATATATATATATATATATATATATATATATATATATATATATATATATATATATATATATATATATATATATATACACACACCTTATCAGGGCAATGAGTTTTGCAGGATAAGTAATACATTTGTAATAACAGAATCCCATTTTATTAAAACAATTTGTGGCTATTTTTATTCTTTTCCAATATATGCATACAAAGTATATTTTCTCTGTAACGCTGTAAAAAGATTTTTTATACATCTTCAGAAAGGTACTGGCTTGTTCTTCAACATCCTTAAAGTATGCTGCATATCTCAGTGATAGCAGAAGGCCAGTAGCTGAATAGTTATATTGTCAAAAGTTGCTCCAAATAAACACTAACAAGCATTTACAGCGCTCATTTCTTAAGTGCCATTTATACGGAAACGGATGAGCAGTTTAATCTTCAGTTTATGATGTATTGTTGCTGCTTTAAATGCTTTCATGTTATTGTATTGCGTTTATCTCATTTTTGCATCTGTAGTCTCCTAAATGCCATTTCATCTTTGATTGTCATTTATGTAACAAAAAGAAAATGACATCTCTGATTGTGCAATAATCCAGCAATAACAGATTAATCTTTGTTTTATAGCTCCATCATCCCTCCCAGGGGTTCCGCTTTGGAACGGTGAAAGAGAGCAGTGCTGAAGATTATGTGAAGAAGAGCTTCCCGGAGATGCATGAGTACATGCGGAGATATAACACGCCCTCTACCTCAGATGGAGTTGCGTTTTTAAAGTAATTTACTTTACATAAATACTGTTGTTATGATTTTGTCCAATCTCCTGGTGTGTTTAATAATGAATGTACTTTTTTTTGCAGCCTTCCAAAACCTAATGTCTCCACAGCACAGTAGTGTTTTAGGGAATTCATATATGGGCATTAATATTTATAATATAAACTGAGTAAAATGAATAATTTGATTTAAAATTAGGTCGAAATTAAACATTTAAAGGGAAATTACATTGTACTGTATTTTAAGTAAGCAGATAGTTTTAAGCAACTTTGGAGTATTTATCCTAAAGTAATTGTTTATGTTTCTCATTTTTACTTGTTTGCCACTATAGGTAGGATAGATTGGATTTACTCTGCCTTAACCTCCCTAGCGGTGATCCTGAGTCTGGCTCGGGTTGAGATTTTAGTTCCACGAGCGGTAACCCCGAGCCAGACTCGAGATCGCATTGTTGGATACAGGGAGGACACAGAGAAGTTACTTTCCTTGTCCCCTGGATCCAGCGATGTCCCCCGTGCTGTGTGATCGAGCTGTCCTCCGCTCAATTCACACAGTGCTGAATGCCGCCGAGCTCCATTCCCCTGCGACGTTACGGCGCACGAGAGCGAAGATCGGCGCCAAATTCAAAAAAGTAAAAAGACACAAAACACACACAGCACTGTATAAGAAAATTACACACCCCTTTGTCCCTAGTGCATGCACTTTTATATTATAAATACTATTTTTTTCTGCCTGGATTTTGGAGATTGTCCATAGCAACCAAAAACTGTCCCTTTTTCAGTGTTTTAGAATTTGATTACAATATTGAATAATTTTTATTATTCTTTATTATATTATAAACGTTATCATACCCGGGATGTCTGCTAGACTCTGGTTTGAATAGATTTAAGAGAGTTATTCCTAAGAATTACAGGACTACAATATAAAACGCCAAATTTCCATGCAAAATAATTGTACCGCTTTCAGCACCTAAAACCAGAACTAATCATACCGCTAGACAGGTTAAGCATTAAATGTCTCAACATTTATGCATGTGTAAAGAAAGATACCGGTAGTATGTGTAATGTATACATGTAATATGCCTTTCACAGGAACGAATGTAGCATTCCCTAACATTGATCAGAAGAGAAAAAGAGAAAGAAAAAGAGCTACAAGAACATTTAACCAAGAGAGTTAACATTCACCAATAGAGAAAATAGGCTAAAACTATGGTGGTTATTTACTAAAAATGGAGCTTGCAGCATCTGGTGCAGTTCTGCAAAGAAACTAATCAGCATTCAGGTTTTAGTCCTACAGCTTAATTGAACAACCTGAGGTTAGAAGCTGAATGGCTACCTTGCACAGCTGCACCAGATTCAACGTGCACAAGTTTTAGTAAATCTCCCTCTATAGGCTAAGAACATTTGACCAGCAGGGACAGGGCTGGCCCAAGACATTGTGCTGCCTGGGTCCAAGAATGAAATACTGCCCCCCCCCCAAAAAAAAAAATACATGCCCACCAAAAGGCCCCCAAATCCATTATTTTATATAATGATGATTACAACTAAAATTACATTTATCAGAAAGCCTGATTTACATGCAACAGCACCTATACCTATATGCAAAATTATATGACATACCATTATATTCAATTCCAAACCACAAACTCCATATCACAGACTCCTCCATCACAGACTCCGCTCATCACAGGCCATCCTATGACAGATCTGCCTTATCACAAACCCTTCTCCATTACAGTCTTCCCTCATCACAGACCATCTCATCACAGACCCCCCCCCCCATCACAGACCTCTCTCCATCACAGTTCCCCCCATCATAGTTTCCCCTCATCACAGACCATCCCATCACAGACTCCCCTCATCACAGACTCCCCTGATTACAGACCATCCCTTCACAGACTCCCCTGATCGCAGACCATCCCATCACAGACCCCTCTCCAACACAGTTTCCACCATCACAGACTCCCTTCATCACAGACCATCTCATCACAGATCCCCCCATCACAGACCCCTCTCCATCACAGTTGCCCCCATCATAGACTCCTCTCATCACAGACCATCCCATCACAGACTCCCCTGATCACAGACCATCCCATCACAGACTCCCCTCATTACAGACCATCCCATCACAGATCCCTCTCCAACAAAGTTCCCACTATCACAGACTCCCCTCATCACAGATCCCATCACAGACTCCCCTCATCACGGACCACCCCATTACAGATCCCTCCAATCACAGACCCCTCTCCATCACAGATCCCCCCATCACAGACTCCCCTCATCACAGATCCCATCACAGACTCCCCTCATCACGGACCATCCCATTACAGATCCCTCCAATCACAGACCCCTCTCCATCACAGATCCCCCCATCACAGACCCCCCTCATCACAGACCATCTCATCACAGATCCCCCCATCACAGATTTCTCTCCATCACAGTTCCCCCATCACAGACGTCCCTCATCACAGACCATCCCATCACAGATCCCTTTCCAACAAAGTTCCCACTATCACAGACTCCCCTCATCACAGATCCCATCACAGACTCCCCTCATCATGGACCATCCCATTACAGATCCCTCCCATCACAGACCCCTCTTCATCACAGATCCCCCCATCACAGACTCCCCTCATCACAGATCCCATCACAGACTCCCCTCATCACGGACCATCCCATTACAGATCCCTCCAATCACAGATCCCCCCATCACAGACCCCCCTCATCACAGACCATCTCATCACAGATCCCCCCATCACAGATTTCTCTCCATCACAGTTCCCCCATCACAGACTTCCCTCATCACAGACCATCCCATCACAGATCCCTTTCCAACAAAGTTCCCACTATCACAGACTCCCCTCATCACAGATCTCATCAGACTCCCCTCATCATGGACCATCCCATTACAGATCCCTCCCATCACAGACCCCTCTCCATCACAGATCCACCCATCACAGACCCCCCTCATCACAGACCATCTCATCACAGATCCCCCCATCACAGATTTCTCTCCATCACAGTTCCCCCCATCACAGACTTCCCTCATCACAGACCATCTCATCACAGATCCCCCCATCACAGATTTCTCTCCATCACAGTTCCCCCATCACAGACTTCCCTCATCACAGACCATCCCATCACAGATCCCTTTCCAACAAAGTTCCCACTATCACAGACTCCCCTCATCACAGATCCCATCACAGACTCCCCTCATCACGGACCATCCCATTACAGATCCCTCCAATCACAGACCTCTCTCCATCACAGATCCCCCCATCACAGACCACCCTCATCACAGACCATCTCATCACAGACACCCCCATCACAGATTTCTCTCCATCACAGTTCCCCCATCACAGACTTCCCTCATCACAGACCATCCCATCACAGATACCTTTCCAACAAAGTTCCCAATATCACAGACTCCCCCCATCACAGATCCCATCACAGACTCCCCTCATCATGGACCATCCCATTACAGATCCCTCCCATCACAGACCCCTCTCCATCACAGATCCCCCATCACAGACTCCCCTCATCACAGATCCCATCACAGACTCCCCTCATCACGGACCATCCCATTACAGATCCCTCCAATCATAGACCCCTCTCCATCACAGATCCCCCCATCACAGACCCCCCTCATCACAGACCATCTCATCACAGATCCCCCCATCACAGATTTATCTCCATCACAGTTCCCCCATCACAGACTTCCCTCATCACAGACCATCCCATCACAGATCCCTTTCCATCACAGATCTTCCCATCACAGACTCCCCTCATTAGAGAACATCTCATCACAGATTCCTCCCATCACAGACCCCTCTCCATCACAGTTCCCCCATCACAGACTCCCCTGATCACAGACCATCCCATCACAGATTCACCCGATCACAAATTCCCCTCATCACAGACCATCCCATCACAAACCCCTCTCCAACAAAGTTCCCACCATCACAGAATCCCCTCATCACAGATCAACCCATCACAGACACCCCTCATCACAGATCCGCCCATCACAGACTCCCCTCATCACAGATCCTCCCATCACAGAATCCCCTCATCACAGACCCCTCCTATCACAGACCCTTCTCCATCACAGATCCCCCATTACAGACTCCCCTCATCACAGAGGCCCTCATGACAGACTCCCCTCATCACAGACCATCCCATCACAGATCCACCTCTATCACAGACTAACCTCATCACAGACTATCCCATCACAGAATTATCTCACCTATCACATATCCCTCTCCATCACATACCCTCCTCACACATCCCCCTTCATCACAAATCCTCCCTCATCACAGATCTCTCCACTATTACAGACTCCCCTCATCACAGATCCCCATCACAGATGTCCCTCATCACAGACCATCCCATCACAGAGCCCTCTCCATCACAGATACCCCCACCCCAGACCCCCCTCATCACAGATCCTCCCTCATCACAGACTCCCCTCATCCCAGACTCATCTCATCACAGATGACCTTCATAATAGACTCCTCTCCATCACAGATCCTCCCACCACAGACTCCTCTCCATCACAGATTCCCCTCATCAGAGAGACCCCTATCACAGACTCCCCTCATCACATACCATCCCATCACAGATCCCCACATCACAGACTTCTCTCCATCACAGTTCCCCTCCACCCCAGACCCCCCTCATTACAGATCCCCCTCATCACAAACTCCCCCCATCACAGATCCCCCCACTATCACAGACATCCCTCATCACTGATCCCCCATCACAGACTCTCCTCATCACAGACCATCCCATCAAAGATCCCCCCATGATCAATACCCCAGACCCCCCTCATCACAGACTCCCACCCTTTAAAGACCTCTCACCATCACAGATATCCCCCACTCCAAACCCCCCTCATCACAGACCCCCATCAATATTACAGACTGCCCCCTTCCATAAGATCGCAGCACTCCCCCTCCCATACCTTATTTACTCTAGACGGGAAGCATGACAGATCTGGACAAAGGGCAGGACTTTTCACGTTAAAGGCAGGTAATTGACTGCTGGGACCGGCCCACTGTCTAGTAACCAATCACCCGCTTCTTGAAAAGTCCCACCCTTTGTCCGGACCTGCCATGCTTCCCGCCTTGTGTAAATAAGGTATGGGAGGGGGAGTGCTGCTATCTTACAGAAGGGACAGACCCGCCACACCTGCTGGGCCAGATGGAGGAAAGCTGTACATCTAATATGGTGCTGGTGGTGCTGCAAAAAAAATATTTTTGGGAGTCAATTTGCCCAATGGACCCAGCGGGTCCCATGGTAAGACCGGCCCTGAACAGGGGAAATAATATGAGGGAGACGTCTGCGCTCTATATTGTCTACAGAGAATCTTAGCTGCAGCTACAGTGTGACCTGAAACATTTAGCAGTGGTATTGTTACCACTGCTAAATGTGACAGTTTCCTCCTGGTTGTTACGGAGATGGATCTGCTTCTGCATGCAGCCTGAATGGCTATAAAATGGTAGGGATGAGCATGAAGCTACCTCTCCCTGAACAGTACCAAACCACAAGCCCTCAACATGGGGCTGTACCTTGCAATGGGATATCCCCTGGTAAGGCACATTGTTCCCATGCTAATGAGGATAAGTTCCATTTCCCCACAACCCTGGGACAAAGGTAAACAACAATAAAAATATTGTTGGTAAATATCGCAAATAATCCTGTGGTATTCTGTTAAATCCAATTCACAAAAAGAAACAGATGGTGGCGGAAACCAGTGTGGTACCATAAAGAGGGGCTTATTCAAACCCTCAAAAAGGGGCATTCTAACTATTTTTATTTTATTAAATCAAAACGGCATGAAGTGCAGTGCAAATTAAATGTAAACATCGGCTGAAATTTAACATCAAGAACTAGTTTTTTTTTAAAAGTGCAAAATTTGAGTATATCAACCATGACATTTACTCCAGCTAAAAGTGACCTGTTAAAGGGGCCACTGTAATACTTTTAGTTATATACAGTGCCTTAAAAAAGTATTCATACCCCTTGAAATTGTCAACATTTTGTCATGGGACAACCAAAAACATAAATGTTTTTTATTGTGATTTTATGTGATAGATCAACACAAACACGGTTGGACATTCCGACTGCAAAATCCGTCGGATTTTTTGCAGATGGATTTTGGCCCAAACTTGTCTTGCATTCACGTGGTCGCACAAAGTTGGCAGAAAATCCGATCGTTCAGAACGCGGTGACATAGAACACGTATCACGGGACTTTAAAGAGGGCAGAAGCCAATAGCTTATGTCTCGTAATTTATTCTGAGCATGTGTGACACTTTGTCCATCGGAATTGTCTACACACAATTGGAATTGAAACAATCGGATCATTTTGTCGGAAAATTTTAGATCCTGCTCTCAAAATTTGTGTGTCAGAAATTCCGACAGAAAAAGTGAGTTGGAGCCCACACACGATCTGATTTTCTGACGACATGATCCAATTGCACATTTTCCGTCGGAAAATCCGACCGTGTGTATAGGGCATTAGTTGTGCATTCCACAAATATGGCCTTTATGGAAGAATGACAAGAAGAAAGCCACTGTTAAAAGAAAGCCATGATAAGTCCTGTTATTAGTTTGCAGGAAGCCATGTGGGGACACAGCAAACATGTGGAAGAAGGTGCACTGGTCAGATGAGACCAAAATTTAAAATGCTATGTGTGGTGGAAAACTAACACTGCACATCACCCTGGACACATTTTGAAACACAGTGGTGGCAGCATCATGTTGTGGGGATGCTTTTCTTCAGCATGGACAGGAAAGCTGGTCAGAGTTGATGGGAAGATGGATGGAGCCAAATTTTTAGAAGAAAGCCTGTTAGAGTCTGTAAAAGACTTGAGACTGGGGCAGAGGCTCACCTTCTAGCAGGACAATGACCCTAAACATACAGCCAGAGCTACAATGGAATGGTTTAGATCAAAGCATATTCATGTGTTAGAATGGCCCAGTCAAAGTCCAGACCTAAATCCAATTGAGAATCTGTGGCAAGACTTGAACATTGCTGTTCACAGACACTCTCCATCTAATCTCACAGAGTTTGAGCTATTTTGCAAAGAAGAATGGGCAAAAAATGTCACTCTCTAGATGTGCCAAGCTGGTAGAGACATACCAGCAAAAGCTGGTTCTACAAAGTATTGACTCAGGGGGGCTGAATATAAATGCACCCCACACTTTTCACATATTTATTTGTAAAGAATTTTTATTTGTAGAAAAAATTTTTAAAAACATTTATAAGTTTCCTTCCACCTCACAATTATGTAGCACTTTGTGTTGGTCTATCACATAAAATCCCAATAAAATAACATTCATGTTTTTGGTTGTAACATGACAAAATGTGGGAAATGGCAAGGGGTATGAATACTTTTTGAAGGCACTGTACACCATTACAACAAGTTAAACTTTGATAGGAACATGAAAAATAAATAGAAACATTGAAAAAAATTTTTTTTAAATATAGTCAAGTTTTTTTTAGTTTCCACATTGGGCCAAAACATAGAACAATCTAGTAAAGAGCACGTTAACAGCTCTAAGTAGACAGTTACAAAAAAAACAAACAAAAAAAAAAACACAAATTTTTATGACGGTATGGCATGATGGATTTAGTAAAGGTGGGCAACATAGCTTAAGTTAACAGCTATTTTCAGGCAATAGATCCACATGAAAAAAACAAGCATCAGGAGACATGCATTTGGGAAGGTAGTTCAAATTTCAATGCCTCCAAATACAGATTACTGTAAACAAAGTTAGATTAAAGCGGAGGTCCACCCTAAAGTGGACCTCCGCTCATCGGAACCCTCCCCCCCCTCCGGCGCCACAATTGGCACCTTTCAGGGGGGAGGGGGGTGCAGATACCTGTACAGTACAGGTATTCTGCACCCACTTCCGGGATAGCTCTCTGCGGAAAGGGGCGTAGATTACGCCCCTTTCCGCAAGTGCCCGCCCCTTTCCGCAAGTGCCCCGCTGCCTGCTGGGAAACACACAGATCCCAGAGGCAGCGGGGACCATCCTTATTGCGCAGTGCGATTCGCGCATGCGCAGTAGGGAACCGGGAAATGAAGCCGAAAGGCTCCATTTCCTGATTCCCATACCCAAGATGGCGGCGGCAGCACCCGACAAGACGATCTAGAGATCGGCTTCGGGTGCCGACATCGCGGGCGCGCTGGACAGGTAAGTGTCACTATTTTAAAAGTCAGCAGCTGCAGTATTTGTAGCTGCTGGCTTTTAAAAAAAAAAAAAAAAAACGGGGGGCGTGGCTAGCCGCGGAGCGAGATGGCCGCCTGAGATCTGAGCTCCGCTCCATGGCAGGCCTACGAAGCGGCTTATCAGCGACGGACCTTCTCTCTCTCGTTCGCCAGAGAGAGGGGGGTTGAGGGACACACAGCGGCATGCCCGGACGCCGCCATCCACCTCCGCAACCGCGCCGGGTGACCGAGTTCTTCGGCCGCATGGATCATCAATCCAGCCAAGATGGCACCGATCGGGCTGGCAGTGACACAGGCCCTGCGCCTCACAGATCCGCACGAGCCTCCCCGCAGCCTGCACCTCCAGCACACTCACCGCAAGCCCTCAGCAACAGAGAGGACACAGAGGAGATGGATAGCCTCCCTCCATCTAATCACACAGGGGATGTACCACAGGAGAGAGGTAAGAGACTGGCCTCCTCCCCATGCAACTCTCCTCACAAATCTCACTTGGCTAAAAAACACCATGGCACTGACCCTGGTACTGCTCATGCTGCAACAACCCCATTGTCTACCCTGGCCACCATACCTGTGACTGATAATCCTGTGTCTGAGTGCATGCTCAAATCCATGTTACTCACCCTGCAGAAAGACCTCCACAGGGAACTACAGCTCTCCCTATCCCAAGTGCATGACCGACTGGAATGTTTGGAAGACAGGGCAGACATAACGGATGAGCACGTTTCTGATATGAGTAAAGCTCACAACGAACTTCTTGATGCTCACGAACACCACACGGAAGAAATTCAGAAAATTAAATTAAAGCTCGCAGACCTCGAAGACAGGTCCAGACGTAACAACATAAAATTTAGGGGGATCCCTGAAGCTGTACTACCCACTGACTTGCCAAATTACCTCCATCAACTTTTCCTCGCCCTGCTCCCTAATCTCACACCCCATGATCTGATTATTGACCGAGCACATAGGATTGCTAAACCTGACCATCTTCCAGCTGACACACCCCGTGACGTCCTGGCCAGGATCCATTTTTACCAGATTAAAGAGCAGCTACTCCGCACAGCCAGGAATCTGCGACATCTACCAGCTCCCTACAACAATCTGGCCCTTTTTGCGGATCTGTCTCCCGCCACCATGGAGCTCCGCAGATCATTCTCACCGGTCACATCCCTACTCCAGGAACACAATATTGCATATAAATGGGGCTACCCGACCAAATTATTAGTCACCTACCAACAAAAATTGGTACCGATTCTGTCTCCCAAAGATGGCTATAAAAAGCTAACTAACTGGGGCCTACTCCCCATTCGCACAAAACCACAAGTGCAGGAGAAGCACTCTGCTGGATTGGCATATCCACCCCGACGACCTTCAAACGGACGGGATAAAGTCTGATGTCTCTTCAGGTTCAACAGTGCCCTTTGCACGCGCAGGCCTGCCTGGGCGACCGTTAAGTTTCACACTCCCGACGATAGAAAGTGTGCTACGCACACTGCTGTATACTTCCTCTTTTTTTTTTGTTAGTGCACAAGTTCAGGTATCTTAAATACAGCACTTCTGTTCTTATCTGTTCTTATTTTTATTCTTTTTTTTAATTTTTCTGTTATTGTTACATTGTTCGCAACTGCTTTATTGTTGACCCACTGGTATCTGTATCTTTGTGACGACTCACCTGGTCCCTGAGACTAGTCTCCTTATTACATACCTCCAGCAGTAGACTATGCTGTGACCCTCGTCCTGTTCTGGTTTGCAGGCCGAGGCTCACAGTTGGTGAAGTGTATATGCTTAACTGAACAGTTGTCATATCTACACAGTATATTATTTTGTTCTCTATCTCTTGTGGCCGCGCTCGACGTCTGTGCACAGCTCGAACTACTCTCCCATCATGCCACTCAAGATAGTTTCCCTCAATGTCAAAGGACTCAATTCCCCTTTTAAAAGAAACCTCCTTTGGAAAGAGGCTTGCAAACAGCAAGCTGATATACTTTGTGTACAAGAAACACATTTTCTAAAATCTAACCCTCCCAAATGCTCACACAATAATTATTCCCACTACTTCTTCTCTAATCATAGCCAGAAAAAAAGATGCGGAGTGATGATAGCCATCAAATCCACTTTGAGCTTTGTCCAGCATCACATTGAATCAGACGAGGATGGTAGATATATAATATTGACGGCTACCATAGACAGTCACCAAGTTACACTGGTGAATGTCTATGCACCCAATACCTCCCAGAAAAAATTCTATAAACAACTAAAGGCCAAATTACACCTACTCAACCCTGACTCCCTTGTTATTTGCGGAGATTTCAATGCTGTTCCAGACCCATTACTAGACTCCTCCAACCCCGGAAGGAAAGAAACCTCTGCTCTTTCCGCGTTTATGGACTCTGAGAACTTACCGTATATACTCGAGTATAGGCCGACCCGAATATAAGCCGAGGCCCCCAATTTACCCCCAAAAAAACTGGCAAACTTATTGACTCGTGTATAAGCCGAGGGTGAGACATGCCTGTCCATCCCTGTGTGTGTGTCCGTCCATCCCTGTGTGTCCGTCCATCCCTGTGTGTCCGTCCATCCCTGTGTGTCCGTCCATCCATCCCTGTGTGTGTGTGTGTCCATCCATCCATCCATCCCTGTGTGTGTGTGTGTCCATCCATCCATCCATCCCTGTGTGTGTGTGTGTCCATCCATCCATCCATCCCTGTGTGTGTGTGTGTGTCCATCCATCCATCCATCCCTGTGTGTGTGTGTCTCCATCCATCCATCCATCCCTGTGTGTGTGTGTCTCCATCCATCCATCCCTGTGTGTGTGTGTCTCCATCCATCCATCCATCCCTGTGTGTGTGTGTCCGTGTGTGTGTGTGTGTGTGTGTGTGTGTGTGTGTGTGTGTGTGTGTGTGTGTCCAGCCTACCTGTGTCCCGAGCCCGTGCCTTGCCTCCTTGCCTCCGTCCCGTGCCGTGCCTTGCCTCCTTGCCTCCGTCCCGTGCCGTGCCGTGCCTCCGTCCCGTCCCGTCCCGTGTCGTGCCTTGCCTCCATCCCGTGCCTTGCCAGGATCGCCGCTCTTCGTCGGCGCCTCGGCGGCCATTCTATCCTTCAAACGCCGCGCCTCCGCCTCCGCCTTCGCCTGTGATAGGCGGAACACTGAATTTCCCAGCAGCCTGTGTTCCGCCTATCACGGACATCGTCTCATCCTCGTCCGTAGTACGAGGATGAGACGATGTCCGTGATAGGCGGAACACAGGCTGCTGGGAAATTCAGTGTTCCGCCTATCACAGGCGAAGGCGGAGGCGGAGGCGCGGCGTTTGAAGGATAGAATGGCCGCTGTCTGTCTGCTCGACACGCTGATCGAGCAGGCAGACAGCGATGACTCGAGTATAAGCCGAGGGGGGCACTTTCAGCCTCAAAAGAGAGGCTGAAAATCTCGGCTTATACTCGAGTATATACGGTATATGATCCATGGAGATGTGCACACGATATTGAGCGCGACTACACCTTTTATTCCCACCCTGGTAATTCTTACTCTCGGATTGATCTCTTTCTAACGAACAAAAAAGTACTATTGGCTTCCACAGACTCTCAGATTGGCACGATCACATGGTCTGACCATGCACCAATCTCATTGATCCTATTTCCTCAAGCTTGCCCCACTAATCACTCTATTTGGCGGATGAACTCATCTCTACTCACTAACCAATCATATGAGCATGTCATAAAATCCGAGATTGAGAGTTACTTTGAACACAATTGTGCATCAGTAGCCAACTAGGCTATAGTTTGGTTGGCGCACAAAGCTTCTCTACGGGGGCTCTTTATAAAATTGGGAGCTCAAGAACGCAAGAAACGTTCTGCAGCAGTGGATAAACTCCTACAGCAGATCCAATCATTAGAAAGGACCCATAAAGCCAGTCCCACTAAAATAGTGTTAGACTCCCTATGTGAACGAAGAAGGGAACTTACTGAACTACTCAACCACAAATTTGACTATTATATCAAAAGACTAAAACTGAAATCTTATGCCTACAGTAATAGATCAGGAGCCTTCCTAGCTAAACAGGTCAAACAACAACAGCGTAAATCGAAAATCCCATACCTTCTAAATTCCAAGGGGGTACGCATGACTAGCCCCTTGGACATAGCTAATACATTTGCATCCTTTTATTCCGATCCCTACAATCTTCAAAAGACGATGCCAAATCCTCCAATTGACCCTATCGCTATAGACTCCTTCTTGTCCTCAATACAACTGCCTTCCTTGACCCCGACTCAACTATTAGACCTGTCTGCCCCTTTCTCGATTCATGAGATCCAGACCGCTATCAAATCCCTCCCCTTGCACAAAGCACCAGGCCCCGACGGATTCGTTAATGAATACTATAAGCACTTTTCTGACATCCTTGCCCCCCACCTATGCGCTACATTCAATCAGTACGCATCCTCGGGTACAATGCCTAAGGAATGTCTAGAAGCCCTCATTGTAACCCTACCCAAACCAGGTAAAACTGCAGATTCACCAGGGAATTTCAGACCCATATCGCTCCTGAACACGGACACTAAAATATACGCTAAACTAATAGCTCTCCGTATATCTACGGTGATGACCCAGCTGATCCATATTGATCAGGTGGGCTTCATCCCTGGCAGACAGACCTCAGACGGCACTCGCCGCTTTATAGATATTATCCAGTGGGCAGAACACTCCAAAACGCCTTCTCTGCTTCTTTCTCTAGACGCAGAGAAGGCGTTTGATAGGGTGCATTGGAAATATTTAGAAGCCGTTCTACAAAAATTTGGTATCTCTGGCACGCTTCTGAGCGCCATTTTAAGTCTCTACACAAACCCCAGCGCAAGAGTATGGACGTCGGGAGTCCTATCGGACCCCTTTTATATTACCAACGGAACGCGACAGGGGTGCCCTCTCTCACCCCTGATTTTCGCCATGGTTATGGAACCGTTAGCACAACACATCCGTTCTGACCCCGAAATCTCAGGTATCACTATAGGACCAACAGAACATAAAATAGGCTTATATGCAGACGACGTGATCATATCGCTCTCCGACCCGCATCGCTCACTGTCTGCTGTGACCCAAACTCTAGATCGGTTCAGTGCAATATCTTTATACAAAGTGAACCATAGCAAATCCTTAATGTTAGCAGTAGGCATAGACAAACCAACTATCCAACGAATATCTGCCTCTTCTTCCTTTTCCTGGTCCAAAAACAACACTTTAACATACTTAGGAATCCATCTGACAGCCTCTAGCAAACTTCTTCTGCAAACTAATTTTGCGGCCCTCGTAGAGAAGCTCCATAAACTATCACAAGAACTGAACCACCCATTTGTATCATGGGCTGGTAGAATTGCTCTGGTTAAAATGTTTTTGCTGCCACATGTTTTATATCTCTTTCGTAATTTACCGGTGCCATTCCTTTCAACGCATCTGA
The DNA here is from genome assembly GCF_037356315.1 of Lithobates pipiens. Lineage (NCBI taxonomy): Eukaryota > Metazoa > Chordata > Amphibia > Anura > Ranidae > Lithobates > Lithobates pipiens. The sequence continues at coordinate 92,794,366 of NW_027507718.1, forward strand.
AGTCTCTTCAATCCATTTTCCATGCTTTTATCTGGCAACGCAAAAAGCCTAGGATCAAGAAACAACACCTGATGACCTCAACAAGTTTGGGAGGTCTAGGTACCCCAAACGTTGTCCTTTATTATAAAGCAGTACTTTTAGATCAACTTAAACTTTGGTGGGACAGATCTACCCCCTCTAACTGGGCCCAGATAGAAGCAACAATGCTTCCTGCTGAACCTAAATTAATTCTAGCTGCTTCACTTCTGACACCCGGAATACATCATTATCCTCTAAGCACTATTTCTGCCTCCCTGAGAGTCTGGACCTCTCTGCCTCAACTGTCAGGTGGCATACCCCACTCTATGCTGCCGTTTATACCTACCCAATCGCTCCAGTTAGTCCTCCCTGATCTTCCACTTCAACCGTGGATTGAGGCTGGTATCTCAGATCTCGGAAAATTTTTCTCGGGTCCACAACTGAAATCTTTCGCTACATTACAAATCTCATACAACATCTCTGCCAAATCCTTTTACATGTACCTGAGGATCAGATCTCTATTCAATAAAATTGACTGGTCGGACCAATCTGGAACTTTGCGCAATACGCTTGCATATTTCAATCTGAAGAACCATGTCTGCAAGGGCATCTCCTATTTCTATAAAGAACTATCTCGATCCTCAAAAAATGCAATCCAACCGCTAATTCTCCGATGGACTGCACACGCTCCGTCAAACTCATCTCCAGAAGCATGGCTTCACGCTCTCCTGTTACCTGCTAAACTATCAAAGAGTGCAACTCACTGGGAGTCGCTACAAAAACTCTTTCATCATTGGTACTATACACCCGACAGGTTGGCCAAGATGTTCCCGAATACATCACCTCTCTGTTGGAGGGGATGTGGATCCATAGGGTCCTGTTATCATATTTGGTGGGAATGTCCATCTCTCAGAGTTTTTTGGTCCCAACTCCAAGCTGTTCTTCAATCACTTGTCTGTAACACTTTACCTATCTCTCCTTTGGATCTCCTTTTTGGACTATCAATTCCATCTTGGCCCAAGAAAGTCCACACAGTGTCCACCCATGTTCTCATTGCTGCGAGATTAGCGATTGCTCGCAAATGGAAAAGCCCTGACCCACCGGTCCTCCAAGATGTACTATCAATCTTGAACACCAACTTTATTATGGAACACAACTTCTCTAAAGCTCACCTTACCACGACTAGGTTTCTCAGGGACTGGGATCCGTGGATTAAAGATCCGCGGAGTAAACAACTCATATGACCTGGACCTCAACACTACCCAGTGGTCGGTTCTGTTCTGTTTTCTGGTTTATATTATACTTTTATTGTTTTACACCATAAACTTCATTGACGAATGCAGACATTTCTTAAAGTTATATGTTTAACAAACACAATGCATTGTAAAATTCGCTATGATTGCTACCTATTCCTTCCATCGAATCTTACGTTGTTGCTATTCTAACAAGTACTTCCTTGTTGAGAAGCATGTTACCAGTAGTAACGCAACATGGTATTGCTATTTAGATATTCTTTATTGACCTACGTGTATATCGCTATAATGGCGTGTAATTGTTCTTTTTTTTTTTTTTGCTTTGTTTCTGTACTGACATATCCTGTACAATTTGTATCTTAAGTAAGAAAACCTTAATAAAACTTTAAGTTGAAAAAAAAAAAAAAAAAAAAAAAAAAAAACGCGGAGTCCCGCGGACTCCCGCTTTAAAACATTTTTTTTGCAAAAGAAAGATAACAAACATGTTAAAACATAAAATGTTATAAGGAAATTACCTTCAACAACCCTTAACCCCCAACATGCACAATAAATTACCGCATGAGAAAATGTGGTAGTAACAATCAATCGAAAAAATACCGCATTCGTTATTTAACGCTAAATTGTTAGTGAATTGAGCTTTCACAACTGATTTACTGCATGCATTATTTTACCGCATTTTATTTGCCGTTATTTAACTCTTGGTGAATTGACCCCTTTATGACAAATCCTTCCATTTAAAAAATTCACCAATCATGGCCACTTCATCCAGTGTTGAATATCCATGTCATTTATGATGATAAATTAATAACAATGTGAAAATAAAAAGGGATAATGAGATGAAATGAGATGAGATAAGATGAGAGAAACATGAAGAAAACAATGTACATATGTAAGGAAAAAAAATAAGACATAAAACATAGAAACGTAGAGCATGAGCTGTTCTGCCAAATGCTGGTAATTTTTTACCCATGGACAAATATTGTAAGAGTTAGATATGCAATATATGTTTTTTTGTTTTTTTTTAACCTATATAGGGATGAATTGAATTGCCCTGGATTCGGTTCAAGCAGAGTTTAGCAAACTTTAAAGAGGTTTGGATGCCAAACCCAAACCCCAATATAATCTGTCAAAATAAAAATGCATAATTTCTTTAAATTACATGCCTGGTGCCCTATTCCTGCCTGTGAATGGGGTGCATCTTTATGATGTACAGAAAGTGCTGGAGAAGCACTTACAATTACAATGCAATTCTATATATCTTGAGAGCCCTGTGGAAGGGTCTGGGAGCTGTTTTATGTCTTTGTAAATGTCACTTTTGCCATAGAACATCGTACTGGAAGAATGAAAAAAAAATTGCATTAAGTCTACCCCAAAATACATACCAGACCCTTTGAGTCTGCTATGGATTAAGGGGGGTACCTCATGGAAATAAGAAAAAAAATGCATGAGATCGCCCTATAAATCTGTACCAGATCTTTAATCCAAATATGCAGCCTGGTTGGCCAGGGAAGGGGGGGTCAAGAATGTATCCTCCCTCCTAACCCATAACAGGCCACATGATCTCAACATGGTAGGGCCCCTTCCCCAAAAACCTGTTCAGTAGTTGTGGAGTTCTTTGGGTGAGGAACTTATTGGAATCTGAAAGCCCCTTTAATAATGAGGGTCCACATATACCATCCCTTTGTGAATGAATAAGGGGTATATAATGTGGTATCCCAACCTCATTCACCAAAAAAGATATACCATAGAAAGAAATATAACTTGATTTTATATCAGCCATAATTGGCTGATATGAATCCAGTGAACATTCACATTACTAAGTAAACAGTCTTTGCTCTATTAGCAAGTGATTAAATATTGCTGCTTCTATGTAAATACATAATTCTAACCTTTTCATAGCAATGTTAAAGAATTTTAACACACTTAAATAAGATTACTTACATCAAGTGGATCTTTTTTACATGTGTTTATAAAAAAAATACACGAAAAGTAATAACTGGCTTAAAGAAGTAAAAAAAAAAAAAAAACATTCCACTCTGGGGATCTATGTACATTACAAGGATTTTAACAAATGTTGTTGCAGATGCCTACCCTTTGTTATTCTGAAGATATCCCTGTGTGTCTGTCTGTGCCCATGTGGAAAGTGAATCTGTTTGGTAGTGGTTTCATGATTGTCAATCAGCTGCTGCACCTGCAGGGCTCTGATAAGGAGAATTGTAGAGTCTGCATCCCTTTAGACATGATTTCCTTGGGAGTATCTCACCAAAATTACATTTTTGTTGCGGGGATGCCTGAAATCTGACTTGTATCTTAGTGAAGAATTGTGAGAAAATCATTAAGTCATTCACAAAAGCAGAAAATTCTGTGTACAGAACACCCCCCAGGCAGCCATATTGTATTGCATTTTACAGAAAATTACAAAACTGCAGACTGAAAAGGAAAGGTAAATTTTCTTTATTTTTTTAAAATTCTATTACAATATGACTTGACACAATTGTATATGCTTTTTTATTTTTTTTTTATTTGCTATTTTTTCCCCACAAAAGTGGAATTACCCTTTAATCTCCTTGGTGGTATTCCTGAGTGTGGCTTGAGGTTACATTTCAGTAACATTAGCGGTAGCCCAGAGCCACACTTGGGATTGCATCACAGTATCCAGGAGCATGTACTTACCTTGTCCCTAGGATCCTGCGATGTTCTCCCACTGTCTCCCGGCCAGATTCTCCGGCCAATGCTCTGTATGTTCCAGCTTCTGTTCCCTGTGAGCGTTGCGACGGCAGCAATTTCAAAAAGTATAAAATACAACACATACACAAGACATAATAAATATTATAATGAAATATTTGCACTTAGAAAACAACAAAGAATTTGATGAAACTACTCATCCTGCACCAAAACTCAAGAAAATGTGGAAAGTATCTAAAATGATTCTAAAAAATGTCCAACATGTGCCAGAAAGAGACATCAGCATAGATGAAAGTCTACTGGCCTACAAGGGAAAGCTTAGCTGGATACAGTACATTGCATTAAAGAGAGCACGATTCGGCATAAAATCCTTTATGCTATGCTGGCTACATTTGACATTAAGTCCTCATGCACACAGACGTTTTAAAAAACTGGCTGCAAAACTAGCTCCTACACCTTGAAAAATCAGCATTAAAAACTCGATTTTTACCGCGTTTTGCATTGGCGTTTTTGCGCGTTTTTGCGCGTCAGCGTTAAGTAGCGTTTTTTAAAAATAAACACATCCAGATGGCTATAGCACTTCCAAATTTCCCACAATGCCACAGAAAACAAAGAAAATGTGTTGCAGAGCATGTGTCGGTGCCATTTTGGTAGGAGAGAGAGAGAGAGGAGAGAGCATTTCGGAGTCTTTTGGAGTTAGTTAATTTTCCTGAGTAGTATGGATCCTACTGTCCAGAAAATTGATGAGGCAATCCTCCTGATTATCTTGCGGAGGCAGCGGAGAAGGAGACAAGAGGAGGAGAGAAGAAGCAGACGTCAGTTTTGGGTGCATCCTATGGTATCCAATCGATTGTCTACGGGATACTTTGCCAATATTTATTACCAACTGCGCTCATATCCGGCAAAATTCTTTAACTTTACGAGGATGTCAGTGCCGCTCTTTGAGGAACTGTTGGAGAGGCTTAGGCCAAGGCTAACAAGGATGGACACTGTGATGCGTAGGTCTGTGTCACCGGAGGAACGGCTGCTAGTGACACTCAGGTAAGTGAATACACATATAGGTTAGGGTTAGTGAATAGGGTCGGGGATAGGGTTAGGAGATGGGGTTAGCTGGTCCAGTTTTTGCCTGCTCCTCCTGGGGCTGCATATTATGAGTGGCTCCCACCATCCCTGTGCTGTGCTGACTTCCTCCTGTGGCTGTACCTCTGCTGTGCTCATTATGAGGGGTTTCCACCATTCCTGTGCTGTACTGACATACTGAGCACAGCAGGGGTACAGCCCCAGGAGGAAGTCAGCACAGCACAGGGATGGTGGGAACCCCTCATAATAAGCAGCCCCAGGAGGAAGTCAGCACAGCACAGGGATGGGGGGAGCCCCTCATAATAAGCAGCCCCAGGAGGAAGTCAGCACAGGGATGGTGGGAGCCCCTCATAATGAGCACAGCAGAGGTACAGCCCCAGGAGGAAGTCAGCACAGCACAGGGATGGTGGGAGCCCCTCATAATAAGCAGCCCCAGGAGGAAGTCAGCACAGGGATGGTGGGAGCCCCTCATAATGAGCACAGCAGAGGTACAGCCCCAGGAGGAAGTCAGCACAGCACAGGGATGGTGGGAGCCCCTCATAATAAGCAGCCCCAGGAGGAAGTCAGCACAGGGATGGTGGGAGCCCCTCATAATAAGCAGCCCCAGGAGGAAGTCAGCACAGCACAGGGATGGTGGGAGCCCCTCATAATAAGCAGCCCCAGGAGGAAGTCAGCACAGGGATGGTGGGAGCCCCTCATAATAAGCAGCCCCAGGAGGAAGTCAGCACAGCACAGGGATGGTGGGAGCCCCTCATAATAAGCAGCCCCAGGAGGAAGTCAGCACAGGGATGGTGGGAGCCCCTCATAATAAGTAGCCCCAGGAGGAAGTCAGCACAGGGATGGTGGGAGCCCCTCATAATGAGCACAGCAGAGGTACAGCCCCAGGAGGAAGTCAGCACAGCACAGGGATGGTGGGAGCCCCTCATAATAAGCAGCCCCAGGAGGAAGTCAGCACAGGGATGGTGGGAGCCCCTCATAATAAGCAGCCCCAGGAGGAAGTCAGCACAGCACAGGGATGGTGGGAGCCCCTCATAATAAGCAGCCCCAGGAGGAAGTCAGCACAGGGATGGTGGGAGCCCCTCATAATAAGCAGCCCCAGGAGGAAGTCAGCACAGCACAGGGATCGTCGATGCAACGACAAGTGATCCGAAATTCGTAAACAAAAGTTTCATATTGCGTACAAAATTCGGACGCATGGCAATTCATATTTTGGATCCTCCCAAACTTACGAATTTTGGGAAATTCGTATGAATTTGAGATTCGTATGAAACGAATCGCACATGTCTAATAGGGTTAGGAGATATGGTTAGGAGATAGGGCTAGGGGATAGGGTTAAGGGTAGGGTTAGTACTTATTTGTATGCTTTTCTCTTTAATAACTCAAATTTTTATGTTATCTTAGGTTCCTTGCCACAGGACAGAGTTATGCCACGTTACACCATTACTTCCTTCTTGGCCTCACAACGGTGTCAAAAATAATAAAAGAAACATGTGTGGCAATATGGGAGGAATTGCATGACATTGTAATGCCAGAGCCAACAGAAGACATCTGGGAATCAGTTGCCGATACTTTTTGGGAGAAAACTCAGTTCCCAAATTGTATCGGTGCCCTTGATGGGAAACATATCAGGGTGAAGAAACCTCCCCACTCTGGATCATCGTATTTCAATTACAAAAAATATTTTTCGGTGGTCCTCCTGGCATTGTCCGATGCACACCTTAAATTTATTTGTGTTGATGTGGGAGCATATGGAAGCCATGGAGACGCCAGGATATTCCGTGAGTCAGCCTTCGGGCGTCGTCTTCATGAGGGACGACTCAATATTCCTGAAAGCAGGCCTCTACCCTGCACTGATGAACCCAGTTTGCCATTAGTCATGGTGGCAGATGAGGCTTTTGGACTGGCAGAAAATGTTATGAGGCCATACAGTGGCTATGGTCTCAGCCACCGCCAAAAGATCTTCAATTATAGGCTCAGCCGTGCACGCCGTGTTGTAGAATGTGCATTCGGGGTGTGCACGGCCAAATGGCGAGTTTTGCTTACAAGTATGCAACTCGATGTGGAAAACGCCATTAAAGTCATCCTAGCATGTTGCGTTCTGCATAATTTTCTGCGGGACAATGACAGGAGCAATGTTGATCTGGAGCCCACAAAGCAACTTCACAGGGTTCAATTTATGGACTTGCGTTCAACTGCACGTGTCATGAGCATCCGAAACCAATTTGCAGAATTTTTTGAATCCCCTGATGGAGAGGTATCATGGCAGAATGATTATGTGTAAAGAAAAAATTTAAATACATCTAGTTTTGCCTCCTTTTGATTTGTAAATAAAGAATTTTGAAATTGAAGTTCGTTTATGTCCATTTTTCAACGATGGTTCAACAAGTCCATAAGAGTCTGCCTTCGTGTCAAGCGTAGGCTAAGCCCAAAAAGGGCTAGCTTACACTTGTCAGAAGGCAGAATGCAGTGGCGGCTGGTGCTCCATTTTTGGGGGGGGCTGGTTTGGGCATTCTTTGCGCCCCCCGTGGTCACTCGTCCGCAATAGGGCCTACAGATAGTTTGATAAATAGACAGAGAAATTAGATGAATGGACACATGGATGGATAGATAGACACTGGGTGGGAGGGATGGATGGATAGACAAATAGATACTGGAGGGAGGGATGGATGGATAGATACTGGGTGGGAGGGGATGGATGGATGGACACTGAGTGAGTGGGATGGATGGACAGTGAGTGAGATAGATGGATAGACCGTGAGTGGGTGGGATGGACGGACAGTGAGTGAGTGGGATGGATGGACAGTGAGTGGGATGGATGGATGGACAGTGAGTGGGTGGGATGGATGGACAGTGAGTGGGATGGATGGATGGATGGATGGATGGACAGGGAGGGGGATGGATGGATAGTGAGTGAGTGGGATGGATGGACAGTGAGTGAGTGGGATGGATGGATGGATGGACAGGGAGTGGGATGGATGGACAGTGAGTGGGATGGATAGATGGATGGACAGTGAGTGAGTGGGATGGATGGACAGTGAGTGGGTGGGATGGATGGACAGTGAGTGGGATGGATGGATGGATGGACAGGGAGTGGGATGGATGGACAGTGAGTGGGATGGATAGATGGATGGACAGTGAGTGAGTGGGATGGATGGACAGTGAGTGGGATGCATGGACAGGGAGTGGGATGGATGGATAGTGAGTGAGTGGGATGGATGGACAGTGAGTGAGTGAGTGGGATGGATGGACAGTGAGTGGGATGGATGGATGGATGGACAGGGAGTGGGATGGATGGACAGTGAGTGAGTGGGATGGATGGATGGACAGTGAGTGAGTGGGATGGATGGACAGTGAGTGAGTGGGATGGATGGATGGATGGACAGTGAGTGAGCGGGATGGATGGATGGTCAGTGAGTGAGTGGGATGGATGGATGGACACACACAGATCAGTGATGAGGACTTACATGTCTGTTAATGAGGCTCTGTCCTGAGCAGTAATCCATGGCTAGTGATAGGCAGCTGTGACTCCTCCTCTGCCCCATACGCTGGCTGTGGTCCTCTGCCCCATACGCTGGCAGTGGTCTTATCTTCAGTCACACAAGGCTGGTCTCCTTATATTATATATATTATCTCCTTATATATTTGGGTACAGTGTTGCATGACTGAGTAATTGTCATTCAAAGTGTGAGAGCACCGAAAGCTGAAAATTGGTCTGGTCAGGAAGGGTGTTTAAGTGCCCAGTAAGCAAGTGGTTAAAGGGCCATTTGAAGAAAAAGACATTTTTTATTTTTTATTTTTTATTTTTCATTTTTTTTTTTGTGACTGATTACCTGGAGGGGGGCGGCGCCCGGGCACCCCCTATGGACGAGCCGCCACTGGCAGAATGCCAAAGAGTCTTTTGCACTCTGCCTTCGTTTCAAGGAGAGTGCAAAGGTGTGCTGTTGTGCATCAAAGAAAACACAAATTTAACTAATGTATTTTCAACCAAAAAAAAGATTTAATTAGAACAAAGATCATTAGCAAAATGGTTTTAGATCACAACTGTTGAAAGGTGGGGGTGGATGCTTGCTCACGGGCATGTGGGGATTGGGGACGGGGTAATTCTTGGGGCTGGCGTGGCTGCACAAAATCCTGCTGGTAGCGGGGTACAGGGTATGAGGGAGGACAATGGGAGGTGGAAGGTGGAAAATCACTGTAGGGGTGTGGGGTGTAGAATTGGATCTGGGATGGCATAGGTGGTGGTTGGCGTTGAGGAGGAGGATGATATTGAGAGGGGGGTGCTAGCACTGCTGAGGTCCCAGGGGCCATTGGGGGATCATGAGAAGCATATGGATCGCTTGGCATTGCCCCACCAGTTATTTTGGCATGCCTGAACTGTGTAGCAATGGCATATAAGCGATCCATACACATCCTCTCTTGGTCTCCCCCAATGTCCTCCAGGATGAAGTATAGTGAGCGGCAGAAGCAGGCGCGTGAGTTGCCGCTGTCTAAAAAAACATCCATGCTGCGCCTCTCCTGCCGCACCTCCTGCAGCAGTGCTAGCACCCTGTCATCTCCCTCCGAGTTGAAGGCGCCCCTTGCTTGACGTCCACGTCCACGGCCACGGCCACGAACACCAACACCACGACCGCGCTGCTCTCCTGCTTCTTCTACGGAAACCGCTAATTCCAAGGCCCCTGATTCCTGCAAAAGAACAAAAATGTTTACATTGACATGTACATGGACAGACAGACAGTGAGATAGACAGGCAGACATAAGCAGTTACCTCATCTGGGCACTGAACACCACCCTCACTCAATGCATGAGCCGATCCAATGCTGACTAAGGGACTGTTGGAACCTTCACGTTCTTCCTCCTCTGCAGCCACCTCCCTTGTTCTGATGTTTGAAGTCGTCCTGCAGACAATACAAAATGTAAACTTAACCACTTTAGCCCTGCATCATTTAGCTGGTCAAAGACCAGAGCATTTTTTGCAATTTTGCACTGCGTTGCTTTACTGACAATTTTGCGGTCATGCGACGTGGCTTCCAAACAATATTGATGTCCTTTTTTGCCATCAAATAGAGCTTTCATTTTGTGATATTTGATAAGCTCTGCGGTTACTAAAAAAACAGCACTAATTTTGAAAAAAACGCATTATTTTTAAATTTTTGCTAGAATATCCACCAAAAATATATAAAACAAAAAATAAATTGCTCAGTACAGGTCGATACGTATACTTCTACATGTTTTTGGTTCAAAAAAATCGCAATATTGATTGGTTTGCGCAAAAGTAATAGCGTCTTCAAAATATATTTTTTTGGGGGCATTTTTTAAACAATTTTTTTTTTAATAGTAATGGCAGCGATCTGCGATTTTTTGCGTGACTGCAACATTATGGCGGACACATCTGACAATTTTGACACATTTTTGGGACCGTTGTCATTTAAAGCGATCAATGCGATTAAAATTGCAATTAAAAAATAGACTTACGGTCTGGTGTTGTTTAGCATGTTTTGCCTTAAAAATTCCAAATTAGCATGGTACACATGGGGCCTTTTTGGAGGTGCTGGTGCTCCACTGCGTGCTGCCTTTTCCTCATCTGTTAGGTCCCTCCTGACACGGTCACGTAGTGACTTCCACCTGCGCTGTAGAATTTTGCCTAAAAGAACATGGGAAAAAAGGTTTAATATGCAATCTTCATTACACTACACACAAACAGATTGTACATTCAAGGAAAATAGACTTACTAATCTCCTTTCTTTCTCCTTGTCTTTTTTCTTCCCAGCCGGGGGTTATAGCCGCACTAATTTCTTCCCATGACTTAACTTTGCGTATGTGGTCTCCATGGAATGGATGGGACACATCCCACAGTTCAGGATGGGCCTGCATTGCATTAATAAGATCCACCTGGGATACCAAACTTGCCATGTCTTCTTCTTCTCCTATCAACTACCCACAGTCACATGCCTGTGCAAAGCACTCTTGGGTAATCTATGCATAGACAGTTCCTGTTTTTGCATAAATTACATTGTCCAATCAACTTTGTGCAGCAGGAAAAATCTGGAGCTTACAAAAGTTTAAAAACGCCGCGGCTGTGTTTTTGCGCGTTTTTGCGCGTTTTTCCGACATTCGCGTTTTTTACTGCTCGAGCCCCACGCCACGGAACGCACTGGTCCTGGGTTTTTTTTACAGCTTAAAAACGCCTATGCCATTTGCAGCTCAAAAACGCCTAGGTGGGCATGAAGCCATAGACTAACATGGACAGCCGTTTTTAAGCTGCAAAAAAAGCTCAAAAAAGCGGCTGTAAAAACGTCCGTGTGCATGAGGCCTAAGTCCTGTACACTGGGAAAGGAACAAAATTCAACCCAAAATACAGAAAATATGGAAAGGCAACATCTTCCATTCTTTCACTGATTGAGCCATTGTTAATTCAGGGCTATTGCATAACAAATGACAACTTTTACACATCTCCTGAGTTTCTTCAGAAAAATAAAACAGATGCCTATGGAACCATTAGGGCTAACCGGCGTGACATGCCGCCAATGTTTGGCAATAAAAAGCCAAAGACTGGGGAAATGGTTGCCTGGTAGAAAGGCAGAATGACGGCACTGCAATGGCGTCACAAGAAAAATGTGTGCCTGATGAGTACAGTCCATAATACCTCCACTATTATGGTAGGTACAAAAGGTGGGAAAGAAATCATGAAGCCACAAGTAGTGATAGACTACAATAACACCATGGGAGGTGTTGACAGAGCTGATCAAGCAATGACATTCTATCCAGCAATGAGGAAACAGCAAAAGAAGTACTACAAGAAGATCTTCAGGCATTTACTTGAGCAATGCTTGTGGAATGCCTACATTCTGTTAAAAAAAAGTGACAAGCCTGTGATTCATTCTGACTTTATTTGGAAAGTTGCTGGACGGATCTTTGTGAACCACCAAACACCAATGGCTAGAGCTGGACGTCATGCTGCATTGTCAACCCAGAACGCCTGACTGGTTGTCACTTCATGGACTACATCCCACCAACTGAGAAAAAGTCAGCACCTACAAGGGTGTGCATGATTTGTTGCTCGAAGCAAGATGACAATGGAAAGAAATTCCGAAAGGAAACCAGGTTCCAAGTCTGACGTTCTGATTGTGATGTCAGACTTTGTGCAGTCCCATGTTTCAATTTTTTTTTATAACCAGGATGTTTACTAAACCAATATGCAGTGTCTAGTATTACAGTGACTAGTAATATTGCACCCTTGTTTGGACAAATGTCAGTGTTTTTGATTTTATTATATTATTGAATAAAATGTATTATTATTATTATCATTATTATTATTTTATTTGTTATAATTATTTGTAGTTATGTATTATATTATATTTATGATTTTGTGTTTCAAAGTTTATCATACCCGGGATGTCTACTAGACCCTTGTTTGGACATATTTAAGTGAGTTATTCCTAAGAATTGCAAGAATACAATATAAAACGGCATACAAAACAATGTACCATGTTGGCATTCAAAAATCAGACATAATCATATTGCCTGGGAGGTTAAGCAGACCTCAAGCTACAGGTAGGCCGCGTACACACGGGCGGACTGTTCGTCCAACTTTGTCCGCTGAACAGTGTTTCAGCGGACAGTCCGCTCGTGTGTGGGCTTCAGCGGACAGTCCGCTCGTGTGTGGGCTTCAGCGGACAGTTTCAGTGGACAGTCTGACGAACAAAGTTTTTCGGAATTTCCGTAAGACTGTCCGCTGAAACTTGGTTTGAGCGAACAGTCCGCTCGTGTGTAGGCTTGTTCGGCAAACTAAGTCTCGCGCATGCTCAGAAAGAATTTACACGGCGAAGGTTGCATTGCAGTGTATCGGACGCCGAATTTCTTGTCCCGTCGTACGTGCCGTTCACGTCATCGCGCAAGTTTTCAGCGGACTGTTCGTTCGTCGTGTGTGGTCAAGTCCGCTCATGCAAATTTTGAACGGACTGTTTGTCAAACTGTTTGACGAACCTAGTTGGGCGGACAGTCCGCCCGTGTGTACGCGGCCGTACAGAAACATACAATAAACATTCTTTGATCTTCCTTAATTTTTCACCCTATTCTAGACTAATAAAATATAAAATCTTACTGGTTGTTTTACTACACTTTTCCAATCATCATTGCCCTTTTCACAGTCTTATTAAATAAACGTGGTAAATCATGTTTATGTTCAATAAATCTCTAAGAGAAAAGGCAGTGCTTCTTAAAACCTTTTAATTAACTCTAACAGTTCGGATTTACTAGAGCAATTACATAAACATTCCAACAGAATATCGCTGTTCTTTTGCTAAATTGAGAGCTACAAACATAACCAGTTAGTGGTACTCGAGGAAAACAACTGGAAAACAATAGCAAACAATTTTGAAATTAGTGCAGGCGGAAAATCAGGCAGTTCACATGCTTTACTGAAGCCAATTTTGCCAATCATTTAACTTTTTTGCAGAGAGTACAACTGTGCTTTATAAAATTAGTGTTCACACTAGGAAAAATTTCAGTTCAAAGAAAAAAAAAATTAGATAATTTTCCGATTCAGCCTGTGCTAGTTTTATAAATGGCCCTTATTGTTAGGATATGCATACTCCATGCAGTACACAATAAACATGATGCAATAAATTGGTTAAGTAGTTGATGATCTTTCTTTGCAACTCTGGGCCCTTGATCTAACACCCACATAGGAGTTGTATACATGCTTTTGTTTTCTCCTCCAAACCAAAAACCAATAGGGTAAAGCATAGCTAAACTCAAAAACTATAATATAATGCTATACCAGTCCTTAGATGTGTTTTTCCTTTTTTCACTTTCTATCCCTAGGCGACTATATTCACGTCTTCTGTATCTAAGGAGGAAGCCATGATTTTTACCCAGTCTGGACTTTAAACATGTCCAAATTGGTTCATCTCTAATAAATGGAGGATAAGGAGATTAGCACAGAGATTAAAAAAAATATTGTTCTATGCTTCCAGTTTTACTCACAAGTGAGGACAAGGTGACTTCTTTTATGACAATCCACATATATTTGCCATTAGCCTGAAAAAAAAAGAAAACCAATGCAGCCACCACATCCAGGGACTGGTAAGCTGCAATATACAGCAATCTTCTTCTTTGGTTTAGTAAAAGTAAATTGGCTTTTGTAACTGGCCTTTGTATGTGAGATGAATTGGTGTTTGAGAAGAGTCAGTTTCCAACACTGAACGTAGTGGACAATTTATGTAAAGGTAAAACGTTATCTAATATGCTCTGCATAACTCAGAAATACTTTTGATAGTATAACAGATGGGGTCAGCAAATAGGGTTGTGTCTGATGTCAGAGGAATGGCCTGGTGGCAGCTAATGATAACAGTGGACAAACCAGGGCAACTTTGCTGTGAACAAAGTGCTAAAACACAACACCTGGATTGCAGAAATAATACAGAGGATAAGAAGGCAGTCAGCCACAGGTAAGCAGGTGGCTGTAAGCTACTCATTAGGACAGCACAGATTAGGGCATAATACACAGAAATGAACAGGGTACAGCAGGGGTAGGTAAGCTCGGCTCTCCAGCTGTGGTGAAACTACAAATCCCATCATGCCTCTGCCTCTAGGAGTCATGCTGTGATTGTTAGGGTCTTGCAATGTCTCATGGGACTTGTAGTTTCAAAACAGCTGAAAGGTCGAGGTTGCCTACCCCTGGGGTACAGCATCACAATCTAGCAAATTTATAACACATCATTTATTGATTTCTTGTAAGTCTTGATCTGTTTCAACTTGTGAATAAGCCAATTAAAAGGGGCCTGCTTTGGTTGCCACTTAACATCCTCACAGCCACAGACCAATACCAACTTATCGATGCAGCCATTTCTGCTGGATCTGTATCATCTTTCTTTTTTCTTTGTAGTGTCTTTCATATTTTGCAAACTGCAGTAGTACTTGTATTCATTATTGTTTATACATGTGCAGTAACATAATAGAATCACACATGCAAAATGACAGTTCGGTCTTTCATTTCATACAATTTAGTTGTCAGCACAGGTGTGATTTTCTTAATATGTATTTATTTATTTTCAGAAATGACCCTGAAACACTGGATGCTTTTATCATGGATAAAGCACTGTTGGATTATGAGGTCTCAATAGATGCTGAATGCAAATTATTGACAGTGGGTAAACCTTTTGCCATTGAAGGTATGGGTCCATCAAATATACTGCATACATTTTGTTTTTCAAATGCCTAACTGATAATGAGTTTCTTTTAAAAATATCTGATTTGAGACTTGATGCTAATAATCTATCACAAATTATAGTTATTTTGTGAATTATAATATTTTTGTCAATGACAGTGGTAAAATAATTTCAGCATCCTAATATTTTGGTCTATTTAAACCTGTCTGCACAAACTATTTTTTTCGTTTTTGTAAAATTGACTTTAGAAAGGGCAAATGCCTGTTTCATTTTTAATTTCCCCCAAAAGCCTACTTTATAAAATGCAGGGTAGCTGCTGCAATAATCGGGACTGCAACGCCATGTCACTTTTCTCCTATCATGTCTCTAGGCAAACACTATGGGTGTAATTTATCAAATATTTTTGTAGCATTACCTACAAACAAAAATGTTTATTTGTAATAGTATTATTAAAGGCTATTTAGGTAATGCTGGGAAGACAGGTTCTTCACAAAGTATATTAAATATTTCTCTTAAAAAATAGATATACCAATGAAATAGAAATTAATTGCGTTTCTTATTTTCCGCAAGTTTCAAAGTATGTTAATTGGTGGTATCTTGGTTTATGGCTGGCAGGAGGGATGTGTGCCTAAGGAAGTCTGTTGATTGGTTGGGTGGTTAGTAGAATTTGCGAATTAAAGAGGAGCAAACAGAAAAGCCAAGATTTAAAAGCATAGCTTTTAAGCATAGATGTTAAATGATCAGGTGCACAGGGTGTTTAGGACATACTTTAAGGGTAATGTATAGAG
Source organism: Lithobates pipiens (assembly GCF_037356315.1). Lineage (NCBI taxonomy): Eukaryota > Metazoa > Chordata > Amphibia > Anura > Ranidae > Lithobates > Lithobates pipiens. The sequence continues at coordinate 92,810,359 of NW_027507718.1, forward strand.
TGGGATTGAAGTGTTAAGTTGTTAAATTTCATGTCATGGTTTGGGCGAGATGTTTAAGTGTAAGTTTAAAACTTGTTTAGATGTGCCACAGGACTCTGCCGGGACCCAAAAGCCAAGCAGAGCCATTGGACATATGGATGCATTTGCAAAAAAATCAAAGATGGAGACGCCAGAGTGGGGTGGCCAGAGCCAAAAATTGTTTTGTTTTTTTCAATTAGCTCTTTCGTAATCTTTCATAACTAAAAGTGTACAGTCATTGACCTTAAGGAACACAGCAACAAGACTTGTTTTAGCTCAAATGTAGTGTTTTCACTTGAATTCTCCTTCTTTACAAAGCAAGGGCGTGTGAATATTTCATAATGAAATTTTAATATGCAATCATTTATCATCGCCAGCTCATGAATAATGAAGCTGTTTAGGAAGCTGTGGGAATCAGTAATGATAATATAGTAAATCACCAGAAAATGAAACAACTTATATGGTCACTTATCACCTTTTCAATAAAAATGAATGTTTGTAATTCATAAAATTAGGCAAAGTAATTGGAGGATTAAATGATTAAAACTGATACATTACAACCAATTAGGTTTCTGCATATGTGTTTGACAAAGATAAAAATTACAATTATAATTGTTTTTTGCTCAGTGTGTTGTCCTGCAAGCCTGGCATTGTTTGTCAGCTGAGCACTTGACATGCATGATAGTCGCTTACTGAACTACATTACCAAATGAATAGTGATTCAGTAATTAGTATTACGGTACATTTCCAATTCATATTATTAGTATGTAAAAAGAGCTATTATTTAAAATATAAAGCATTAGTTCATCACAAATCATATTTCTTCTAGCATTTAATTTTCTCATAGATTATTCATGCAATAAATATAAGTACAATATTTCAATATGCAGAAACCCATACCAGAAGCCACAATCAGTGTACCTTGAACTGTCTGTGGTGTCTGTACAGATTTACGGAGGAAGCAAGGGTAGGTTCAGGGATAAAATCCCTCAATGGCAATCCTTGTCAAAAGACCCATAAAAGAAAGCAAAATCAATGTTTTCTAAACTGTGATCTCTGTCTAGCTCTTTAGAAGTGGTTGGAGTTGAAAGACGTGAGTACTACACTGTATTGATCCCCTTAACACTTGGTCTCATTAAGTGGTAGTCATATTTTTACTTCAGTCTTATATAAAGTTAATTTCATAAACTCAGTTTTCTTTGCTTGAAAATATAAATGCCAGCATTGTAAATTAATTGCCTGAAACAGATAACAGATCTTCAAATGGATGTAAACCCAGAAAAACAAAAACGGTAATACCAAACTGTATCTATGGAAGATCAGCATTGTCACCCAAGTACATGAAAAGCCATAAAGTGGATATAAACCCGATTCATGAATCTTGAGCTTGGCATATATATCTGCAGTGTTTTCTTATCTCTCTTCAAAGCACTATATCCCATAGCTGTCTCCTGATCCATTCTTCTGTTATCAGCCTGATAACTTCTGACAGGAGGTAAAAGCAGCCTTAGTTCTGTGTTGGGGAGGATTCTATAAATAGATTAACTTCTTAAGGACCGCCTCACTCCGATATACGTCGGCATAATGGCACGGCTGGGCACAATCACGTACCTGTACGTGATTCTTTAAGTGGCCAGCCGTGGGTCGGGAGCGCACCACCGGCAGTGCTCTCCTGACGCGGTCCTGAGCTCCGTGACCGTGGCCGCGGGACCAGCAGACCTGATCGCCACTGGTGTCCAGCGATCAGGTCAGAGAGCTGAAGAACGAGGAGAGGTCTGTGTAAACAAACCTCTCCCCGTGCTTCCTAGTGTGGCTGTCACCAATGGTCTGTTCCCTTTTATAGGGAAGGACGATCAGTGACCCCACATGCCAGGCCACGCCCCCTACAATAAAAAAACACATAACTTCATACATAACACCTACACTGCCCCCTAGTGATTAACTCCTTCACTGCCAGTGTCATGTACACAGGAATCAGTGCATTTAAATAGCACTGATTGCTGTATAAATGACAATGGTCCCAAAAATGTGTCAAAAATGTCCAATGTGTCCGCCATAATGTCACAGTCACAATATAAATCGCTGATCGCCGCCATTACTAGTAAAAAAAAAATATTAATAAAAATGCTATAAAATGAACCCCTATTTTGTAAAAGCTATAACTTTTGCGCAAACCAATCAATAATCACTAATTGCAATTTTTTCAGCGGCAATATTTTTTTATTGTTATTTGTGCCATAAAAAGTTTTACTTTCAATAGATTTTTATTGAAATAACAATGAAATACATAACAACAGCAGATCTGTGCTCAAAGTGATAGCTGACAACAATGAGTTTCACATAGATAGAGAGCAAAGCATAAGGTTTGCTAAATCAAGTCTAGTATAGTTGAGATGACTAAGGTAGGCATACAAACTGGTATACAAAGAGTATCACGAGAGATATCTGCAGGGGTACATAGCAACACTTGGGATTAAGAACCCATAATACTAACAGCTAAACAGTAGTGGAACACCACTCGTGTCCGACACCCCAAATGGGATCACACTGTGTCGGACACCTGAAGGTTCAGACCCAAATAAAAAACAAAGAAAAAAGAATACCATAAGCCTGCAAATAACCAATCAACTGGTCTAGGTAGGAAAAAAAATAAAAAAAAACCCTTTGCCTAAGCGAGTGAAAATAACTCGTATCAGATAATTAAAGAACTGTTTGAGCTAAAGAAAGGCAATTGCCCTGAGAAAGTCATGTAACACATTTAGCATGTTAATGTTGTACTCTTATAGAGTATAGAAACCCAATGTTGAACCTAGATACGGTAGCAAAGAGAGCACTAGATATAGAAAAACAGTAAAGAGAAAGAAAAGATGAAGAATAGCGAGGAAAAGGAAAAGTAGAGATAGTAAGGAACAGTTGAGATAGAAGAAACTATCGAAATGGACCGCTCTCACCTGGCTCACGAACGTTGCTCAGGAGAATGAAGACATTTGGTGGTGTATCTGATCCACAGATCCCATGTCGCTGAGTGTTTATCTACCTTGTCAAGGAAGATGCTCACTATCTTTTCTTGAACCATGATCCATGATATTTTCCTTTTTACCAATCCCAAGGAAACAGCGGGCTGCTTCCAGGCCCTGGCAATGGTAAGTTTGGTACCAATGAGAATAAATCTAATGAGATGTTGTGTTAATTTTGGAACACCCTGTAGAGGGAAATTTAGAAGGGCTATTTGAGGCGTTTTGTGGATAGGCAAGGTTGTGATCTTCCGGATAATATGGAATACCTTATTCCATAGATTTCTAATTTTGGGGCACTCCCACCAAATGTGTATCATCGAGCCAATGTGACCACATTCGCGGAAACGGAGGGGAGAAGCGTGTGGGTATATTTTGGCTAGTCTCAGAGGAACCATATACCACCTCATAAGAACCTTTAAGTTAGCTTCAATAAGAGTTGTATTGAGTAAGCCTTTAGCTGCCGCACGAGTTGCCATGTGCCAATCGCCTAAAGACCATTGCTGCTGGAGATCATTTTCCCATTCCCGCATAAAAAGTGTTTTAGATTCTGTTTGGGCAAGCGCACGATAAATCACAGAAATCCCCCCTCTCTGCTCCATGGCCTGGCCACCCCAAAGTTCATATTCAGTAATTGAAAGAGGAGAGCCTGAGGACAATCCTAGAGATTTGAGGAAATGAGAGATTTGTTGGAATCTGAATTTTTCCGAGACTGGCATGTGCAGTTTCCTCAGACAATGACTTAGAGAAAAAGGACCTGAGGGGGAGACTAGGTGGCCAATCCTATAAATGCCCTTATCGAGCCACCAACGAAATGCCTTAATGTCCTGGCCCGGAGGAAATAGAGGGTTCCTAAAAACGTGAGAGAGGGGCTTCCAGTTGGAGGTAATATGTGGATTTGCTTTCATGGAGTCCCAGAGAGCAATTGAGTGTGAGAGTGTAGGTGCTAGTATGGCTGGTCTGATCTTAGGTGCACACCAAAGAAGATAGTCAAGTGTAAAGTTGGGAACTGCCTGTCTTTCCATATTTACCCAATCCGGGTGAGCGATTTTTAAATAAACCGTAGATAATTGGGAGAGTTGTGCCGCCTTATAATACCAGAGAATGTTGGGGACTCCAAGACCCCCTTGATTTTTCATACGGAACATAGTTTCCTTCGATAGTCTGTGGCTTTTGGATCCCCAAATAAATTTCATAATTCTGGCCTGAAAGATACGGATACGATCCTTAGGTACCAGGATAGGTAGAGACCGAAAAAGATACAGGATACGTGGGAGAAGAGTCATTTTAACTGAATTCACCCTACCTAACCAAGATAATTTAAGTGAGTCCCAAAAGACGAGATCTTCCTCCAATTTGCGAAAAGTCGAGGGAAAGTTAGCATTGTATAATCTGTCAATGGAGGCCGTCAGGTGTATTCCTAAGTAAGGGAGGGAAGAGTCTGACCATGTGAACTTGAAGCTAGATTTTAGTCGGGAGACAAGTGATAATGGAAGGTTAATGTTAAGTGCAGAGGATTTCGCATAATTGACCTTAAGGCCCGAGAGTTCACCAAAATCATTGAGAAGTCTGCAGAGAACTGGGAGCGATGTGGTAGGATGAGTAATAAAAAGCAGAACGTCATCCGCAAACAAGGCACATTTATGAGTTTGAGGGCCACACCGTACACCTGTAATGTCTGGGTTGGCTCTAATCGCTACTGCCAGAGTCTCAATGATCATGGCAAAGAGCAGGGGCGATAAGGGGCATCCTTGTCTCGTGCCCCTGAGAATCGGGAAAGGGCTGGAATAGTAACCCTGCATCTTAATTTGGGCTTCTGGGTTTGAGTAGAGAGCGTGAATGATATTCATAAATGACTTACCAAATCCCCATCTTTCCAGGGTAGAAAACAGGAAAGACCAGGAAACCGAGTCAAACGCTTTCATAAGAGCAAGAGAAAGGAGACAACCCTGTTGGGGGGGTCCCCCATCCCACTTCGAACCCAGGAGCGAAATTACGTCCACTGCCCTCCTAATCTGATCCGGTCCCTGTCTTCCCGGGATAAAGCCCACTTGGTCAGCGTGAATATAAAGACTGATGAAGTTAGAGAGTCGATTAGCTAGGAGTTTCGTTAGGATTTTAAGATCATTATTTATCAAGGATATCGGTCTATAATTAGCAACACAACTGGGATCTTTTCCCGGTTTAGGTATGACCGTAACGAAAGCTGAGTTCAGGGCTTTATCCAGGGAAGAACCAGACCGGAGGTGATTAAAGAAGCGTGCTAAGTAAGGGGCTAAGACCTGAGAAAAGTGTTTATAGTAATGAACAGAGAACCCATCCGGCCCAGGAGCGGAGTTGGTCTTTAGATTTTTGATGACCCCTTCTATTTCCTCAGCCGAAATTGGCGCATCCATTTCATCCCTATGGCGACCTTTTAAATTAGGTATTTGTATCGATTGTAGAAAAGAATGGACATCACCAGGAGATGAGCAGTCAACCTTGCTACCGTAAAGAGAGAGATAAAAGTCGTGGAAAGCGGCCAAAATTTTACGGGGATTCTGAGAGGGAGACTCGTCTTTCAATCTTATCTTGGGAAGAGAAAACAGTCTGGTTTTGGGGGTTAGTCTTTTAGCAAGTAATGTGCCTAATCTGTTACTTTGATGATAGAAGCGTCCCCCTTCCCATCTGAGATCTTTTTCCGCTACAGCTGTTAGTGCAAGGTTTAGATTGGTGCGGGTAGCATTAAGCTGGTCAGCAGTGAGTTTAGAGGGATGAGCTTTATTTAATTTGCTTAAGGAGGAGAATTCCCTCTCAAGCCTGTCTATGTCTAATTTGCGAGCCTTGCGAAGTCTAGAGGAGATTTGAATAAAGGTACCCCTAATGGTGGCCTTATGAGCCGCCCAGAGCGACGAAGGGGAGATGTCGTCCACATCATTGAGGTGGAAATAATCCTGTATGTGTTTCTCTATCTCAGTCACATGAACCGGGTTACTAAGTATGGAAGCATTCAGTCGCCAATGAAATCCCGATCGCGGGAGTGAGCCACCCTGGAGAGAGAGAAGAACTGCGGAGTGATCCGACAAAGCAGAGTCTTTAATAATTGCCCTTTGAACCAGCGGAATATGTTGTTGGAGGACAAAAAAGTGATCAATTCTAGCGAAGGTTTGGTGATGACTAGAATAATGAGTATAGTCCCGAGTTCTAGGATTAAGTTCCCTCCATATATCGACTAGACCATAATGAAACAGTTGTCTAGCAACTTTCAGACTCTGCTTGGTTGGACGGACCCTGTCCTTTCCTGGGGGACGTGATTTGTCAACACCACAGTCGAACGCAAGGTTAGAGTCCCCACCATAAATGACAATACCTTCTGTTATTGGGGCTAGGGTATTGAACATGGATTGAAAAAATTTCGCTTGTCCTTTATTCGGTGCATAGTAGGAAATAAGAGAATAAATTTGATCATCTATGAGAACCTTAACAAGTAGGAATCTGCCTCCAGGGTCTCTAAAAATGGAGACTTCCGAAAACTGAACCCCACGTGCAAAGAAAATACCCACCCCTTTCGTTTTATTGTCAGCGTTGGCTAAGAAAAATTTGGGAAATTTGGCATGAATGAAAGATGGTTGGTATGATTTAGGGAAGTGTGTTTCTTGAAGGAATAAGATATCAATTTTTTGTCCGTAATATTGTTGGAAATTTTTTTTACGTTTGACCGGGGAATTAAGGCCTTGGGCGTTATGAGAAGCTAGGCGTAGTGAAGTGCTATTACTGGGGGGATTAGCCATGGAGCAGAGAGGTACCGAAGGCAGGAAATCTCTGTAAGCCTACCTTCGCGCTATATGCCAGATGCGAGTTCCAGAGAATCCATGAGATCCACCAAGCGTCATTTCGCGTGTCACAGGTGAGGGGGTCCATTTCTAGAGCTGCAAAAAGGGAAGAAGAGAAGGGGTAAAGAGAGAGAGAATAAAAAGAAGAGATAAAAATAAAAGAAAAACAGTGGATCCGAGACGGAGGAGAGGACAGAATCCCTCCGCCCGAAGCCACCAACCACATAGTCCCCCCCAAGGAGGAATGTCCCATCCTAGGTAAGAACACTCCACTAGGGAATCTCTCACCCAGGATAGAGTGAGTGCGCAGGAGGTACGCCCCAACCCCCACAACACCAATGAATAAGCAAGCATTAAAATAGAGAAAAACCGAACACCAATAATCAACTTTTTAAATATTAAAGACCAAATAATGCAAATTAAAGGCCTGAGATAAGGCCTGCACTAAGGTGTAATAATGTCCAATGGGCAAAAACCCCCCAAAAAAATAAAAATAAATAAATAAATAAAAAAATTTCAAAAAGTTTTCAACTGGCCCTGAGGCCCATGGTCAGAGTGAACTCTGCCCAAAAAATCGTATGACAAAAACAGGAACCCGGTAGAGGAGAGTCTCAAAATCATGTAGGAAGTCCATCCTTTGCTTTCTTGTGCTTGGGCGAGACCCAGAGGGAGGTGAGCGGGCTAGATGGTGGTGGTCGCTTGGACATCCCAGAAGAGGAGGTCTGCATGGGTGAAGGAGGATCCGTGGGAATAAGACCCAGCTTTCGTAGCAAATGTTCCCCATCCTGCAGTGAAGAGAAGCGATAAGGTTTACCATTAAAGTCAAATTTCAGACCAAACGGGAACATCCACCAGTATTTGATATTCTTCTGTGTCAGGATCGTTAGCAAAGGCTTGAGGGAACGCCGCTTTTGAATGGTGGAGGGAGAGATATCTGCGTAAATTTGTATTTGATGACCCATTAACTGAATTTGAGGCGAAGACCGGGCCCTCTTCATAACCTCTTCCTTAACGCTGAAGTAGTGCGGTTTGACTACAATATCGCGCGGGAGTCCATCCTTGCGGGGAGGGCCCAGAGCTCTATGTGCACGGTCTAATTCCAATCTGTGTGATCTTATGTCAGGTATAAGGGACTTGATAAGAGAATGCACTGCTTCATGCACATCAGTGACGGACTCAGGTAGTCCTCTGACGCGAAAGTTCAGTCTGCGCGATCTATTTTCCAAATCATCAATTTTGGCGTACGCCCCTTCGAGTTGCTCATGTAATTCTTGAAATCGATCAGTATTCTGGTTCACCCGGTCAACTGTGGCGTCCAATTTGAGTTCAATATGTTCAATTCGGTTCCCCAGCATATGAAGATCAGCTTTGATATCAGAAGTGATTACAGATGCAGTCTGTGCTAGCCCTCTGTCAAGCATTTCAGCAAATTTAGAAAAGAGCACTGACATGTCCTGTGCCTGAGGAGACTGGGATGGCTGAGGGATGAGCAGGGCTGCCTCCTTGTAAGATAAAGTATTCTGAATCCTGCCTGTGTGTTCCCCTCCAGGGGAAAGCCCCTGAATTTCCTCCAGCGTCTCCCTGGGATAAGTGTGAGAGACCCTCTCCGCATACCTCCTCATGCAGTCTGTCACGCCAGGGAGATGAGCCTGAGGAGCCTGTGTGAGCCTCGTGAGGCGGCCGCTCCGCCGCCATCTTGGATTTTTCGGCCGCTCCCGGGATTTCCTCAAAACGGGAGTTTAAACTTCTTCTGACGGCCCCCCGTACATTAAAAGTGCCCCCGTGTCAGCGGGCACCTCCGCAGGTAATTTGGTCCCGATCCACTGCGGTGTTCGGCCGCTAAGTGTGCGGGCTGGCTGGGGCGGTGCGGAGCCCTGTGTTCAAGCGTCCATCACAGGGCGCCGCGCATGCGCACTCTCCTAATTGCAATTTTTTTTACCAAAAATATGTAGAAGAATAAGTATCGGCCTAAACTGAGGAAAAAAATTTTTTTTTTATATATTTTTGGGATATATTTATTATAGCAAAAAGTAAAAAATATTGCATTTTTTTCAAAATTGTCGCTCTATTTTTATTTAAAAATAATAAATCGCAAAAAGGGGCCTGGTCCTTTGGCTGCAAATTGGTCCGGGGCTTAAGTAGTTAAAACAGAGCTCAACTATTCAACGAACAGTTCTGAAAGTCTCTACCTATGAGGAGAGGATGTGTTCCTTTCCTCCAATCAGCTGTTCTGGCTGTATGCCCAGGCTTCACTGCAGTGTTGAACAGGAAGAGGAAATCTCCTAACACAATCTGAACTTTCTAAAGAATAAATAAATGTGAAGACAGCAGATATGCATGTAAAATATATGTAGGGAGATTTTTTCATCCCTGTGTATCATCTGAGGCTGTTCACTTCACTGTGTATATGTGAGGGTTTACATCCACTTTACCACTTTAAGCTCACCATAGATGACACAGTCGTAATGCATCCGTACGGCTTTGATATTGTATCCTACCAGCAGGACCTGTCTGCTGTCAGAATACACTGTTCCGAGCTTCAGCCAATTAGCTGTAGCGTTGATGCCAGAACTGTGCATGTATTTTGGTGTCAGTGGTTGTTTTCATATTATAGGCCATAGAAGTATGTAGATACCATATTTACAGTACATTGTGCTCTTCTGTTTATTTGTCTAGGTCACACGAAACAGTAATCTTCTATTTGCAGGTGTACTGTCCTGTTGAGAAAAGAAGTTTCTAATAGGTTTAACTTTCAAAAGTTACAAACTTAAAATGTTAAAGTCTAAGTTTAACCTCAAAAAAATATATAAAAAGTCAGCACAAGGGACATTACCTATTTTAAGTTGGATATGTCCCTTGTGACAAATATGCTCTTCGTATGCCAAAATCCCCCCCACCACCACTACCATAATCTTCCAGTACAGCCAGGGTTAATAGTAAGGGGCTGAGACAGGCACTCATCAAAACTCTCACTGACCAAACTTGCACTCATCATGACCACCCTTGCTGCCTCCATTTAATAGAAGCTGTTACTGCAGATTCTATGCATGAAACACAACTTATGAATGGAGGAGGGGTAATGGGCGAGGGGTGGATGATTGAAAGGTCTACTCCCCTCCCACACACACACACGCACACATACACACACACTTATAGCTCATGTTTCAATCATAGAAGCTGTAGTAATGGCTTCTATTTATGGAGGAGCTGGGCAGAAAAGGCAAGCATAGCTGGGCACTCTGGACAAGTGCCTTTCGCAACCTCTTCATTTTTTTAACCCCTGCCACCACAGTCTCCTCAAAAAACATAAACATAAGTTACTCACAAGGGGGGAAACCTCAAAAAATATGGGGGTCCTACTTAAAGACAGACTGAGTACTACCATGCAATATCAAGCCTCAGTAAGCAAAGCTAGCAGACTATTAGCGTGCATTAAAAAAGGAATTTACTCCAGAGATAAAATGATAATCCTGCCACCTCATAAAACTCTAGTTCTGGTTTTAGCCATTAGCAAAATACTGAAATACATATTTATTTCTTTAGCTATTTGTTCAAAAGTTTGTTAGTGTGTTCACTGTAGCAGGTGTCTAGGATTTGGTCCACTACATTGCTTCAATTCCAACAGGATACAGAAAGGCATTGAATTCAGTCACCATTACTTCCACTGATTGCAGGTGTGCTTTGTAAAACTGTCCCAGTGGAGAGGTTTGCAGACAGGATTATCCATCACATAAATGAGTATACAAATCCCTATAAAGTTGCAAACAGCATCAACAGTAGTTTCTTGAACTTCAGTTGCATAGCTCATTTTGCAATTTCTCATTTGTTGAGCTTTATTGTCATGCTAAGGTAAAATTGATAAAAGTTCATTGATTTTTATAACAAGCATAAAAACAAGAAAAATAAAATATAAAAGGCTTGTCTTCCTAACGCTTCAGTGCCCTAGCCAATACTAATTACAAAATAGTTCTGCATACTTTAAAGCTCTCTGTAAATTCAAGTCAGTAACGACATTATTTAACTAATAAAACAGTGCTAAAAATAAATAAATGTAGCTACGAAATAAATTAGACTTTATAGAGATGGAGTAATAGCTTGTCCATTCTAATCAGCCCTGATTACTGACTACAGGTAGTGAGTGCATCATGGAGATGTGGAATGCAGCCTATTTCTACTTTTGCAGTCAAATTTGAAAGAAAACAGCACTATATGTTTGTTATGTGTTCCCATTCGCAAAGCATACCTATTGCTTACCTTTTGGATGCTTTTTCAGGATGAAGGATACAAGGTTTTTGTCTGTCCCACGTCTGTCTTCATTAATATACAATGCAAGATGCCAAGCTTCTACACCTTGAACCCTTTCGTATGATAGACAAGTTTCAAATCTAGTTACAAAATAGCTACAAACTTCAACTAGCCATCTACAAAAATAAATATTTCACAGCCTGCACACAGGTCACTGAAAGGGAATTTTCCTCTGAGCCTAATGGATGTGGTGACATTCCACCTTGCAATGGAATGCACAATTGCATGCAAGGCAAAAAAAAAAAAAAACAGCATTATTTCTGGCCCATTGGATTGGATGATAGAAGTCAGCAGAGCTTCACCTCAATTACCAAGGTCTGGGTAAAAATTCCTTTCCAAAGTGCAACTTTTATTGCAAAGTAGGCTGTCTATTTTCCTTTAGTATAGCAGCTGGCAATAATTGCATGTTAAAGTGTCTAGCATGTACTTGGCTGTACCCAAGGTTCCTGCTAAACAGGCCAAGATTCAACTATCTATGACCGGCTTCAGTCTATTAAGTAGCAACTTTACTTTCTTCAAATAATTCATAAATTTCAGGTCATTTCAAGACTTGTTACCAGCTTGAAGGTGCTTGTAAGAAGCAATGTACAATTTAGGAATCTGGTCAACTGCCAAATGTAGATTGATTTGGTTTAATCCCATTGTGGAAACTGATAGAAAATGATTTACTACCACATTTGGTCAATATTTCTTTAGCTCAATTTTCTAGATATTGAATAAAAGCTATAAATTAGTCTTTCAATCGATTTTCAGTTTTGATAATAAAATTAAATTAAAATTGAGATCAAACAAATCAGATTGCTTCATGTATGAGCAGGTTTATTATTATTCTCCATGGACATTTGAGATCAGGTTGAAGCGAATTTGAGTGTACACTATTCATGGGATCTAATTTAAAGCTAAAGCTCTACCTTTTAGAGTGGTCAAAAAAAAGTACTGTCCAACCTACCTACCTTACAAAGCCATTTGGCAAATCAAATTACAGATCGAGGATCTCCTTTTACATGACACTTGGCGCACCCTCCACCCCAACGACAAAGATTACACCTTGTTTTCTACCCCACACAATAAATATTCTAGGATCGATTATCTCTTCCTATCCCAGAAAGACATCCTTTTTCTATCCACTGCCACCATTGAACTTATGCTACTATCAGACCACCACCCAATCACAATGACCCTGATGTTCCCGAACAAACACCTCTCCACAAAAAATTGGCATTTGGACTCAACATTACTTACCTCGGAAGAGGCCATTAAAGACATTTGTAAATGTATACACACGTTCTTCCAGGAGAACAATACAATGGACACATTCCCACACAAACGTGTAATTCAAGGAAAACTCATAGTCCTTAAATCTTCCCTTCGAAAAGCACATTAACAAAAAGTCACTGACCTACTAGACAAGATCCAACACCTAGAATGCACTCATAAACAATCGCAACAAACCTACCATGAGCTTACCCAAACCAGGAAAACATTACGGGAAGAATTAAACCGCAAAACACGACACAAATTCATCCAATACCACATTTTTCACGAATTTGCCAACAAATGTGGAAAATGAGGAAATGAGGAAAGCACATACAAACATCCACACCGTTAAAGACTCTCAAGGGAAATCCCATATCACCCCAACAGACATAGCAGCCCAATTCGAGACATACTACTCTACCTTATATAACCTCCCCAAGAAAACAAGCAACCCTAGCGGATATGAATCCTGACACACCCTAATCATGTCCTTCCTCAACAAACGTTTCCCCAAACCCCTAGACAAAGAAGATGCGCAACTGTTAGATAATCCTATCTCAGTAGAAGAACTCAAATTGGCAATTAAACAACTTAAGAATGGTAAAAGCCTGGGAACTGATGGGTTCACAGCTGCCTATTTCAAAGCCTTTATGGATACTTTAACCCCACACCTTACTGAGACTTTTAACTCCCTAACATCGTCCACCCTACCTTTCCACAGATTACTGGAAGCTCACATTACAGTGATCCCAAAAGAAGAAAAAGACCTTACATCAGTTAGTAATTATAGGCGGATATCCTTACTGAACGTTGACATAAAACGGTACTCCAAAATTTTAGCTTCCCATCTTCTACCCTTCCTGCCCTCCCTGATAGGGAAAGACTAAGTGGGATTCATCCCTGGAAGAGAAGCCAGGGATAACACAATCAAAGCCCTGAACATACACCACTGGATGACAGCACACAACAAAGAAGGGTTCTTTCTATCGTTGGATGTGGAGAAAGCGTTCGACAGGCTGGCCTGGGACTACCTAGAAGCGGTCCTGGGGATGGTTTGGATGCTTAATGCCATAATGTCCCTCTATACAGCCCCGACCACCAGAGTTCGTGTAAACGGCCACCTGTTGAAAGCCTTCTCAATCAGTAATGGGACAAGACAGGGATGCCCCTCTCTCCAATTCTATTCATCCTAGCCCTTGAACCCTTCCTCCAATGTCTCAGATGCAATGACAATATCAAAGGCTTTCCTATCACCGATTGCACCTACATGCTAGCTGCCTTCGCCGATGACATACTACTGTTTTTGAAGGAACTGCAAATATCGATCCCAAACCTTCTAAAAGAGTTTAGACTCTTTCAGAATATCTCAAATTTCAAAATCAATTTTGCAAAATCCCATGCCCTTAATATTTCCCTCACACCAGAAATGGTAACCCAATGTAAGAACAACTTCCCCTTTCAATGGAAACAAGACCAGCTTAAATATCTTGGGATACACCTAACAAAACTCGCAGACATGTTCACAAAAAATTACCAACCTATCCTCACATCCATCACAAATGACCTAAGTAAATGGAACAAACCTCACTTTTCCTGGTTTGGAAGGGCAGCAATCTTAAAAATGAACATGCTTCCCCGCATTTTATATATCCTGCAGACTATCCCAATTAAGCTCCCCCCCCCCCCCGACCTTTTTCCAAACATACAAAAGAATATGCACTAGGTTTCTATGGAGACAGAAAAGGCCAAGAATAGCATATGAGCAATTAACAAAACCTAAGACAAAGTTCAGACATTTTCTACAAGAAGCTGAACGGGCCTCCCCCGTCTCTCGCCAGTTCTCTCCTTTCGAACAGCTATGCTCTCTCTCTACGCCCCAGCAACATGTAATCTCAATCATCTACAACTTACTCTCATCTGAAAGCTTGATGAAAACTAACAAAGCATTTTTAAACTGGGAAAGAGACCTGCAAATAGAGATGACAGAGGCACAATGGGAACACATAGCTACAATAGCACAGAAAGGCTCACTCGATGTCTCGATCCAGGAAAACAATTATAAAATCCTAATGCGCTGGTATAGAACCCCAGTAATTCTCAACAAATATAATCCTGCCTTCTCTGAAAAATGCTGGACATGCTCTGTGGAAACAGGTACCTTAGTGCATATATGGTGGCCCTGTCCCTTAATTCAGCCATTCTGGACACAAGAGAACTGACGTCACAAATTTTTACATACACCCTGGAACACACCCCTGCTCAACTCCTCTTCCACCATTCATGCCTACCGACATATCACTACCGCAAAACACTAATACCACCTCTGTTAAACGCGGCCAAAATTGCATCCCTCTTTATTGGGGTTCAACCCAGGCTCCAACGGTCTCTGAATGGATCAGACAAGTAGAAAAAATTGCGTAAAATGCAGAGCTAATCTCCATAGCCAAAGATTGTCCAACCAAATTTTCACATACATGGGCCTGTTGGTCCCACTTTTGCACCAAAGCCAAATTTAAACCAATGACAAACCAAACCCCCATGAACCAAACACCCTAATGCTGCGTACACACGACCGGACTTTTCGAGGGACTAGGTCCGACAGACTTTCGACGGAGTTCTGACGGAGGTCTGACGGAGTTCTGACGGACTTTCCGAATGAACGGACTTGGCCACACACAATCACACCAAAGTCCGACGGATTCTACGTGATGACGTACGACTGGACTAGAATAAGGAAGTTCATAGCCAGTAGCCAATAGCTGCCCTCGCTTCGGTTTTTGTCCGTCGGACTAGCATACACACGAGCGGATTTCTCAGTAGGAACTGGGTCCGGCGGAGTTCTGTCGGAAAAATTTTAAACATGTTCCATTTCTAAAGTCTGTCAGACTTTTGCAAATCAAAAGTCCGCTGCAGCCCACACATGATCGAATGGTCTGCTGGAATCATTCCGTCTGACTTTTGATGTTGAAAAGTCCGGTCGTGTGTACACGGCATTAGACAGTTACACTCCTTAACGATCCTACTCTACAGTTCAAAGACAGACCCCACTAAAACATGAGAGGACGAACCCCCCTCCCCTACACAAGAGAAGATTGAGGGAGGGCTGTTCTGTTATCCTTATAAACAAATACTCTAATAAGCCCAGACCCGGTGCTTTAACTCATCCTACACTAACCCCGTGGGAACGATGGTGGAGACTGAAAGGCAAGTTAATATTCCTCTTGCCTTCCCCCCATCCCAACCCGATCCCTCAAGCCCCCTCCCCCTCATCCCACCCCCCTTTTTTTTCTCCCTCCACCCCCCCCCCCTCGTGGGTTTACAACCCAATCCACTATATATATCCACCAGAATTCCATCCCACCCACTAATGATTTCCAACCAACTTTAACCCGGTAGTTGTTAGAAGTACTTAAGCCCCATACACACCATCAGTTTTCTGCTGAGTTTTTCCTTCAGGCTTACCAAAACCATGTAGTACAAGGGCCTGCCTGATTGCATACAAATTGAAACTCCTAAGGTTTGACCTCATATTATATGGTTTTGATAAATCTGAAGGAAAAACTCAGCAGAAAAACTGATAGTGTGTATGGGGCTTTAGTCACTCAGAGCTGGAAATTTCCACTTAAGCAAACAAACACCCAATTTTAGCTACGGATCACACGCAAATCTATATTAGCACTAAGTAGAAGGACTGATAGGGTAGGGGGCTAAGTACTACTAGTACTAAGTACATGACTGAACCTCATGTCTTCTTTATACCATACTCTGTTGACTTAAACTAATGTTTTTTCACTACAACTACTGTTACCAATTAATGCTGTTAAACACTGTAGTTATGTTGTTAAGCATATTGTATTGGATATTACTGCTTTTGGCATTTGGTTAAAATACAATGTAAACTTGATTTTTACTTCCCAATAAAAATGCATGGAATAAAAAAAAAAAAAAAAAAGTACTGTCAGAGGAGAATGAAACACATGCTTAGTGTCCCTTATCACAATTTAAAGAATGATTTGTCCATCCTGAATTTTCCAGTGGTTTCAGTAAAAAGGCAGTTAAAGTTGGCCTAATTGGTTTTAAGCACACATGCAAGTGCTGGTAACACTGCAAAGTTTTTTCTATCCTTCGTCTCTATTTCCATATAAAGAAAGAAATAATAATATATGAAGGATGTAGTAGTAGGAACTGCTGCTAAAAACATCAAATATGTATGGATAGAGTTTGTATTTACAGATGTTAGTTAGTTAGTTAGTTAGTTAGTTAGTTAGTTAGTTAGTTAGTTAGTTATTGAATATAGACACTTGTAGTGCTACAACTAATGCCTCGTACACACGGTCGGACTTTCTGACGACAAAATCCGTCTGATTTTTTTCTGACGGATTTTGGCCCAAACTTGCATGCATACAAAGTTGGAAAATCCAATCGTTCCAAACGCAGTGACGTACAACTAGTACGACGGGACTATAAAAGGGCCAGTAGCAAATATCTTTCATCTCATAATTTATTCTGAGCATGCGTGGCACTTTGTCTGTTGGAATTGTCTACGCACGATCAGAATTTGAACGATCAGATTTTGTTGTCGGAAAATTTTAGATCCAGCTCTCAAACTTTGTGTGTCGGAAATTCCGATGGAAAAAGTCAGATGGAGCCCAAGCACAATCGGATTTTCCGACAACACGATCCGATCGCACATTTTCCGTCAGAAAGTCCGACCGTGTGTACAGGGTAAAAAAGTACATTTTTGCGGGACAGTGATAGGCATGTATCATCTTGTCTATGTGCAACATTGGAGGCATGATATGCTTCCAGATGCATTTTATACTCTCTACACCTGGTTCCACATATTATTCTAATGCTGCTTTGCAGGGCTCTAATTAGAGATGATATTGCCCTAGTCACATATGTAAGCATAGCACCCTCCTAGATACGATGCTAAGTGATAGGAAAACTTTGTTTTTATGACTAAGTGGTAGTTAGCCAGTTTTGACCAGGGGCACCCCATCCATTAAGGGCGCACGAGTGCCGTCTCCCCTTTCCATCATCACTGCCACCCCCTATTCATGCATCCAACCCCTGATAGTGTTTGTTTTATTTAAGAACCTGATTATAGCCAGAGGCTCTAATAGGCTTCAAATTAGGATTGGCTTCAGACGCAGAGCATAGTGCTCTGAGCCCACCCAGGTGTGTTAAAATAACAAATGAATATTCACTATTCTAACACTGAATTGCCTCTTCGCCAATCAGGAATCGTGGGTCTGATACCCATTTCCCGATTAGCTGAAAGAACATGTGATCTATTGGATGCCTAGGTGGAGGAGGAGGGAGATGCACAGCGGAAGTTGCCATGATCCACAGGAGGAGGAAGGAAGAAAGATGCCACTCGCCGTGGTAAGTGTGGGGGGCTTTGATGTCCCGACTGTCCTCCTGGGGGAGTTCCCACCGACCAACCAACTGGGGGGGTGGTGGTTGTTTGCCACCCCCCAAAAGAAAAAAAACACCAGCCGCCACTGGTTTTGATTAGTATAGTTGTGCACTTAATTTCGCCTTAATCTCAGTGGGGTTGTGGTTTCTCACAGTTATCAGTAGGTGTCACTGGCATCATGAGCTGTAGTATGAGGTTTCCCTGTCAGGCTGATTTATAAATATTCATATTTTCCCCAGCCATCCAGGTAGGAGGTTCAGGCCACTGGTACATGCTGAGGGAGGGAATAGTTCTCTCACCTAAGGCTGAGGCCTGGTAGGTTGCTGCAGAAGCGCCTATGCTGTTGGGCCCAGAAGCCTGTTTTAGGCCTAGCATTCACTGTGGATACAGCCCTACACATTTGGCCTAGAAGTTTTACCAGCCGGGGAAGCTGCCCTCTCTGAAGGTATTGTTGCTGATCCATATTGATGCACAACAGCTGTGCAGGGCCAGGGGAGCCATACTTGCCACAAGGAAAACCCTGAGACTTCACCCTGGAGGATCCAGTCTACTAACGCATCACTAGAAGACAACAGGAAGCTAAGTCTGGGCAGCTATTTGGTAGCCTGGGGAGTAAAAGACTGTTTGCTGATCCAAGTGACATTTAATGCTCTAGGGATATAAGGTATGAGGTCGGAGGTGAAGAAGTGCTATTTACAGAACAGTGGAGTTAGTGTCCTTCTCTTTGGAGATGGCATTGATTGGAGTATCCCATGCCCTACACCCCCTCCCCCCACCCAATTATTTTTTTTGCATTAAAAACTAAAAAGAAGCCCCCTGGACTGGCTACTGGGTCAGTGTACATGGAATAGTTATTGTGTGTGTGCTGGTAGCCTCTGCATAATCAGGAAATCATCATCAGTTGCACTGCTGTTATCAGGAGATGTGCTGTGACTGTGCTTTTATTACATTCTATCATCACCAATCAGAGGCCCTTTTGGGGTACCACTACCTATAATTGCCATTTTGTAAGTCTACATCTATTCTAATTACATTTATTATGTGTAATTAGCATCATATAAAATAAAACCACCTGCTGAAAGCTGCAGTCCCCATGCTATACAAGAAGAGATTTTATTCTACTTTACTTTTATTATTTGTATTTTCAGACATGTGACTAAAGTAAGTTGAAATGTAAAAGATTGCTATGAGCTACTGCACTGTAAAAAGCCATTGCATGGTGTAATGCCATATCTGTGGTTTACATAGCTCCCAACTGTTTCTCTTTTAAAATTTCTATCACTCTTTTGGAAATGAACCTCTCTGCACCTCAATCCTCCTCAAATGTTCCTCTTTTTCTTTGATCTAAAATTTTATATATATAAATGTACTATTTACCTGTCAAGCTGTTTATAGAGAACTAAACATTCATCCATCTTTTGTATTATCACATTGGTTCTTTTAATCTACTAATATAAAGTAAAAGTAGCGGTGAACAAAACCCCCAGTGGGTAATGATTTTTTTTTTGTGCAATGCCCTGCGTAATCAGGAAGGGGATGGTGTTTTACCTAAATATTCTGTTCCAAAGGGTGTCTCTTTTTCCCTACTCTAGATGGTTTTAAGAAATATATCTGAAATGTTGTATCAACTAGCAGTACAAGTCCACATATTTCACAGTGGCTGCCTCATCTAAGTAGGGATCATGGCCAGAATAAGATCAGCTGGTAGAGAATAAACGAGCAAGGCAAGAAATGGAAAGCAGTCATGAACAAAACAGCATAAATATGTAATAACAGCAAATGCTAACCATTACATGCACAGATCAGAAACAGGTAGACATAGCAACAGAAGCAAAAATCCCACAAGGGTTTAGAAAAACAGTGAAACAGAAAGTCTGACTGATGTGTAGCTCAGGTACAGAAAGAGGCCATATTAAGGATAAAGCTACAGAAGCTACAGAAAGAATGAGTAATACATTTGTAGAGCCTCTGCGGGAAGAAGGTTGGACTAGTAATTCTGCAGAATGAACCAGCGGGATCACTGAAAAGCTCGCAAAGGCTAGTGAGTTTATCAGTACGAATATACGCATGCAGACTACCATGACTAATACAATTGATGATCATACACTTAAAATATGTATGTTTCTGCCTAACAAGATCTAAATGGCGAAACGGTATCAAGCCATCGGAATAAATTCATATACACTCACAGGATTATTCTTTATATTGTATTGTGCATTAAAATAAGAATGTCTCTACATATATTTGATTTTTTAAAATGTCAGACTGCCGGTCACATTATATTTTTAAAAGGAAAAGCACTGCTTAAGAGTAGACATTAATAAAGTCTGGCTGCTAATAATAAAGTTAAAGTCGTTTCAGTAAGGCACACAAAAGAGAACAGTTTCCTTGTTAACAATGATAGTCAGCATTTACTTTTGAAAATAAAAGAGTCTGTCGATGGGTTTTTGTTTGCATCATATGGGTTTTATATTCTCCTACAAGTCAAAGGGGGATATAGATCCCAGTTAAAGCAAGTTAAATGTTACCTAGTTGGTAAGGTTGAATAAAGACAGAGGTCCACCCATTTCAAACTCAACGTGTAAGTGTGTCTGCTATTCTAAATCTAAATCTAAATTTTTTAAACATTTTTTACACTCCCTGCTGACACCACCAACTGAGGAAGGGAGTTCCACATTCTTCTCCTTCAATGTCATTGAGTTGCCACATGGGGTTTTTTTGGGACCTGAGAATAAAAAGACTCCTCCCAATGCTAGAGCCTCTATTTAAGGATTTGTATATTGTAATCATATCTCATCTTAAGCATCTCTTTTCCAGGGAGAATATATTTAATGTTTGAGATCATTCTTCACAATTGAGGTCCTCTAGATCCCTTATTATTATTATTATTATTTGTTGCCCTTCTCTGAACTCATCTTCCAGCACATCCAGCACATCCTTTCTGAGGACTGGTGACCAGAACTGGAAAGCATACTCAAGATGTAGGCAAACCAGGGTTTTGTAGAGTGGCAGAATTATAGTTTTATGTCTTGACCCTTTTTAATGCAAGCAAATAGTATGGTGGCCTTGCTGCAGCTTGGCATTCTATGCTGAGTCTGTCATCTACTAGAACTCCTAGATCCTTCTCCATCCTCTATTCTCCAGAGGTTCTCCCACTAGCGTGTAACTTTCATGCATATTTCATGCACTGTATAAAGTGCAGTATTTTAAATTTGTGCTACATTGAACCTTATCTGCTACATAGCTGCCCACCAATCTATTTAACCCCTTCATGATGGAGGGTAAAACAAATCTTAATGCCTGAACACAGTTTTTCAACTTTGTTATGTGTTAGTAAAACTGTACATATGATTGCAACTACTTAGTGTATCCAGGCGAGTTATACTTTGTTTTTGTTTTTTTGTTTTTTCAGGACAAGTTAGACTTTCATTTGGTGATAATGGATATCTCCTTTTTTTTAATTATTTTTATTAACATAGGAAAACTGGCAAAAAATAGTACAATTATATATACCGTATATATTCTTTTAAAAGTTGCTGTATATTTTGTTTGCTTTTGCCAAAACCTACCAGCAAAGAACAACCCAAAGAAAAATGATTCTGCTCTTGACAAATGCAGAGTCCCCACATAGGTGTACAGTGGTGTGAAAAAGTGTTTGCCCCCTTCCTCATTTCCTGTTCCTTTGCATGTTTGTCACACTTAAGTGTTTCGGAACATCAAACCAATTTAAACAATAGTCAAGGACAACACAAGTAAACACAAAATGCAATTTGTAAATGAAGTTGTTTATTATTAAAGGTGAAAAAAAATCCAAACCAGCATGGCCCTGTGTGAAAAAGTGATTGCCCCCCTTGTTAAAACATACTATAACTGTGGTTGTCCACACCTGAGTTCAATTTCTCTAGCCACACCCAGGCCTGATTATTGCCACACCTGTTCACAATCAAGGCATCACTTAAATAGGAGCTGCTTGACACAGTAAGGTCCACCAGAAGATCCTTAAAAGCTACACATCATGCCGAGACCCAAAGAAATTCAGGAACAATTGAGAAAGAAAGTAATTGAGATCTATCAGTCTGGAAAGGGTTATAAAGCCATTTCCAAAGCTTTGGGAATCCAGCGAACCACAGTGAGAGCCATTATCCACAAATGGCGAAGACATGGAACAGTGGTGAACCTTCCCAGGAGTGGCCGGCCGCCCAAAATTACCCCAAGAGCGCAGCGACGACTCATCCAAAAGGTCACAAAAGACCCCACAACAACGTCCAAGGAACTGCAGGCCTCACTTGCCTCAGTTAAGGTCAGCGTTCATGCCTCCACCATCAGGAAAAGACTGGGCAAAAATGGCCTGCATGGCAGAGTTCCAAGGAGAAAACCACTGCTGAGCAAAAAGAACATCAAAGCTCGTCTCAATTTCTCCACAACACATCTTGATGATCCCCAAGACTTTTGGGGCAACATTCTGTGGACCGATGAGACAAAAGTGGAACTCTTTGGAAGGTGTGTGTCCAAGTATATCTGGCGTAGAAGGAACACTGCATTTCATAAAAAGAACATTATACCAACAGTAAAATATGGTGGTGGTAGTGTGATGGTCTGGGGCTGTTTTGCTGCTTCAGGACCTGGAAGACTTGCCGTGATAAAAGGAACTATGAATTCTGCTGTCTACCAAGAGATCCTGAAGGAGAATGTCCGACCATCTGTTCGTGTACTCAAGCTGAAACGAACTTGGGTTCTGCAGCAGGACAATGATCCTAAACACACCAGCAAGTCCACCACCGAATGGCTGAAGAAAAACAAAATGAAGACTTTGGAGTGGCCTAGCCAAAGTCCTGACCTGAATCCTATTGAGATGTTGTGGTATGACCTTAAAAAGGCCATTCATGCTTGAAAACCCTCTAATGTAACTGAATTAGGACAATTCTGCAAAGATGAGTGGGCCAAAATTCCTCCAGGACGCTGTAAAAGCCTCATTGCACGTTATCCCAAACGCTTGGTTGCAGTTGTTGCTGCTAAGGGTGGCCCAACCAGTTATTAGGTTTAGGGGGCAATCACTTTTTCACACAGGGCCATGATGGTTTGGATTTTTTTTCACCTTTAATAATAAACACCTTCATTTACAAATTGCATTTTGTGTTTACTTGTGTTGTCCTTGACTATTGTTTAAATTGGTTTGATGTTCCGAAACACTTGTGTGACAAACATGCAAAGGAACAGGAAATGAGGAAGGGGGCAAACACTTTTTCACACCACTGTATGTTATTTATTGACTGTGTCTGTAGTAGGGCCCAGAAATAACAGAGCACAATTAGCTTTTTTTATCCTACCTAAAACACACTGTCATAGACACTGAATTATTATTTTTTTTATTCCAATTAAAATACACTAAACCTGACCTTTGACCATGACCTTGACCCTAGCTTTAACCCTGACACTAACCTAGATCAAACCCTGATCTAGCTATTTTTTTTCCTTCTTTTTTTTTAACACACATTGTTCTTTGATTACATTATTCTCCAATAGCAAGAAGAAAAAGATGTACAAGAGGAGAAAACAACACAGGGCAGTCTGAACAGGGACTGGTAACTGCGATAGTTAATTAAAAGATACCACAGGGATCAGGTGATTAGGAACCAGGCCTCCCAGTTCCCATTCATTTGTACAAGACCCAGGGCTCTGAGTGAGATCTCGGTCTCTGTGCTGGGAGTCCATTTTGCAATAAGCTTTCAACACAAACACAGCAGTGCATAAATATATTTCAGCTCACGGATAAAGGCCCACTTCTGTGGGGCTGCATATATGTGTACAGCGATCAGGAAGATATTAAAGAACAGCATGCATTCAATATACAGTGAGAACACAATAGTAGTAACCACAATTGTCACACTCCCATAGATTATCATCCTACAATAAATAGGGTTAAAAATAGTGGATTTTTTTCTAGTAAGCAGAAGAAGCCTGTCAACCGCTGTCAAAAACACAAATGTACTTTCTTTTACATTTATGATTTGCTTAAACATTTCATTGGCTCTGTGGAGATTGTTATTTACTGTAAAAATACAGTGGAATGGGTGCAAAGTTGGCACCTACTATAGCAAACCTTGTGGGGCAGGGAATATATGTTTTAGAAAACTCAAAACTTAAAAAAGATGACTTTATGAGAATAGTAACATGATGAATTATAATATTTAATGAATGATTTAATACCAGTGATTGGGGAATTCGCTTATTCAGTATATTATTAACAATAACTATTTTTAAATTTGAGGTTTACAGAAATGAGACACAAAAATATAAATTTTGAAAGAAACTGATAAAAATTACATCATACCTATCAATAGTGAACATTGTTCTATTTTAGGGACTCTAAAGGTCAAATGATCATTAACAACAGATTTTCAAATTTAAGATTTTATTATGCCAAGTACAAAGGGAAAATAAACAGGTTAGTAAAGATCCAAGAGTTTTTTTTTTTTCCTTGTGGAAAATCTAGTGCATTATAAAATAAAAATAAATAAATAAAAATCATAATACCTGGCCTCTCCAAAAAAAATATAATAACAATACAATGAGAAAACAAAACTCAATCATTTTATCACATGTTAAACTAAATGCATAGCATATTTAGGTCTCTTGCACATGGGTGACAAAAACCCCAAACTTTGTGGCCAATGTAGCATTTTATTTTTAAGGATCTGAACATTGTCTAATGGACAATGGACAATGCAGACATCTCCATAAACATTCATAAAGTAGTTATGCATTCAGAGGTGTAAAAAAAAAAAAATTACATTTAGTGTCTCTTGCACATGAGCTGGCTGAGTCTCTTCAGTGGACTTTCAGTCCAGGTGCAGGATACAAACTGTCATTGATATAAATTGCCATTTGCAACATAAGAACAAGGCATGGGTGTATGCAAATAAAAGAAATGTTTTGGCTCCAGAGCAATTTATTTTTATTTTTTGCATACATGTAACAATTAAAATTGTTGGCAATACAATTACTTAAACCCCCAGAACATGATATATGTTAACGTAAAGGCCCTGTAGGATAAAAGGGCGATAGTTGAAAATGTTATTTGTGAACTGATTAAAAATGTGCAAAATTATTTTTAGTGCAAAAACACCAAATCTAAACATATGCGTGCACACCTTGGGCTTGCATTTGTGCATGTGTATTGAGCAACAGGGGTTACGGCATTTTTTTAAAATATATTTTATTATAATTGTATTTTTTTATTTATTTTTACTTGATTACTATAACATGAATTTAATAAACCTCTATGTGATAGCATTGGGCAGGTGACAGGTACCAAATGTCTCCCCTGCCCTTCACACTATCTAACCAAGCACAGATCAGAACTGGCCAGGAAATGGGGGCATCTGAAACTGGAAGTGATGTTGCTTCTGTCTTCATTGTTTACATGTGAGATTGAGGCATGGATTTGCCTCATTCTCACATCACTTTCCCTCCCCTAGCCAGCGGTTGTGTTCCCGGGCTCCCGGTAAGAGTGAAAGTGATTGGCAGCTACAGAGCAGCCAGATCACTTTCACTGTCAAGCCAGGAGGCAGCTAAACAAAACCCATAAAAACTTATGACTGCTAGTGCAGCTAGCAGCTTGTGACTGAAGGTTCACTTTTTGGATGTACGTAGTATGTCCAAAGAGCTGAACAGATTAAGGAAAAATAACTTGTGATTTTTTACTCAGGATCTTCCTAATAGCAAGATCCTGCATATAAACAACAGCAAATTAGTAGTCTATGCAAAAAAGGCCCTTATGGCATCTAAATGCAGGTAAAACCATGTATAAACTAAGTATTGAAGAGCAATGAAACAAGAAGTAAACTGAAAAATAAACTCCAAGCTAAGGTTGGATAGATGTGCATTTATGAATACCTATATTTTTATATATTTTTTGTGATGTTTTTATGTGTAGCACCCTTCTGACATCCCAATGGCAGGTTAGCGCCTACAAAGGCAGGGGCAGGCTAGTATTTCACCAAAGGCCTGAGATAAGATTAATGCATGCCAGTCACTTTTGTATTTTGAAGGTTTTATTGCAAAATGGTTAAGGAGGTGAGGTCTAGGGCTCCCAGATACTTTAAGACTTTCCGGATCCAGATCCATGTCCAGCTTTACAGCGCCAGAACATTTAAGCTGACCCGGCAAAACTGTTGTCATATAAATCACCAGAATCTTCTGAGAGAGCAGCTTTCTTCCCGGTTCCGTTCAGCAAGAGGCCCAGGTCTTCTCCTTGACACAACTTCCTCCAGATCAAGCAGGACAGTTTCAGGACCACTTCAGAATATGTTAGGCCCCAAAACAGGCTATTGGGCCCAGCAGCACTTCCTCAAGCCTCAGCCTAAAGCAAAAGAGTGAACACATAGCCTGCCTCAAATATTTTTATCCTCCCCATCATGCATCAATGGCATAAACCTCCTATTGGATTGGCTGAAAAATAGAATTAACTTAGTTATGACCAGTAATACCAGTGTCATCTATTGGCGACAGTGAGAAATCACAAGTCAACTTAAGCTTAGTGAAAAAGATGTGAAAAAAACTTTAGAATCAGTCTGAGCTAACTACAGCCCAGGGAAAAACGAACTTGACATAGTAGCCTCTGTTTAGGGCAAGGGTTATATATGGGTTAGGAGGAAACTGGGACTCATCCATGAAGAGAATACCTCTCCAAAGTGCCAGACATCATTGAATGTGAGCATTTGCCTACTCGCGTCAGTTACGATGACGAACTGCAGTCAGGTCAAGACCCAGATGAGGATGACGAGCATGCAGAGCATGAGACATTTGTGACAGTTTGTGACAGTTTGTGCATGGAAGTGACGTCTGCGCCTCAGTATATGCGCTCCAGCTAGCCAAGTATCCAGGAAGCCATCTGTCAGTGTACACAGCAGATGACTTGGAGCCTTTCTGGCAGCCGGAACCATTAAGGCACAGTGCGCTTTATCTATATGTTTCTGTTTAATGTGATTTTGGTATGCATAACTTGATGTTTGTTTTGTTTTTTGGAATTAATAAAAAAGTTAAACAGGATCACACTATGTGGATATTCCTTTGCTTTTTACATATTTCTGGAACCCTCGTTATACAAATACTGACATCTGGTGGAGATAATCAGAGAAGCAGGGGAATAGTGGAGAAAGATTGTCTGTATTAAAGGGCTTTATTTTTACCGGTATCTAGTGAGTGCATCCCCAAAATATTTTGGAATTTTGGTGGAAGCTTCATACAGAGTACAGCAAAGACTTTCTTGCTGAGCCACTCCTTTACTTCTTCTGTTTTCTGAGATTTCATAAGACGGTGTGTTCTTTGATTAAACTGGGGGTCAATTACATGTGGGCATAAAAAAGCGCTGCTGCAATATTCCAGAGGAACACTTATTTGTGAACTTTTTTTATATTGCCTTTTTTTACATTGTTTTTAAATATAGTGGCTGCTTAAAGGTGTATTACCTTTATATTTTGTAAACCTCAGAGTATCTTTCCATAAAGTGCAGAGTGGTGTTATTTAGGGCGCAGTTTGTACACCTACCTTTTTGCAAGTTATTTATTATATTATAATTTATGATTTCATTTTTCAAACTTTATCATACCCGGGATGTCTACTAGACTCTGGTTTGGACAGATTTAAGTGTGTTATTTCTACTAAATACAGGCCTACAATATAAAATGCCAAATTTCCATGTAAAACATTGTACCACTTTGAGCATCAAAAAACCTGAAATAATCATATGCGATGGAGGTTAAATATCATGTCTGGGGGGTTTCCTTAATCTGTAATGCATTTTTCCCATGCTTACAACAGTACCACAGCAAAATTACTTTTCTAAAGGAAAAAATGTAATTTAATCACTTAAATACTTTTGGACCTTCCTGCCCAGGCCTATTTTCAGCTTTCAGTGCTGTCACTTTTAAATGACAATTGCACGGTCATACTGCACTGTACCCAAACTACAATTTTATAATTTTGTTCCCACAAAGAGAGCTTTCTTTTGGTGGTGTTTGATCACCTCTGCATTTTATTTTATTTTTTTGCTAAACTAATCAAAAAAAAGACCGAACATTTTGAAAAAAAAAAGTCTTTGTTTTTATTATAAAATATTGTAAATAAGTAATTTTTCTCCTTCACTAATGGGCACCAATAAGGCTGCAGTGATAAGGTGGCACCAATGAGATGGCACTGATGAGGTGGCACTGCTGGGCACTAATAGGTGGCACTGATGGGCACTGATAGGTGACACTGTTTGGGGACCTGGGGGGGGCATTTATAGGCGGCACTAATGGGCACTCATAGGTGGCACTGGTGGGCACTGATAGGTGACACTGATGGGCACTGAAAGGCAGCACTGATGGACATTGATGGGCACTGATGGCTGACACTGGCACTGGATTTCACTGATGGGCATCACTGGCAGATATTTTTCAATGGCACTGATGGGTAGCTGTGTGGGCACTGATTGGCATCTGCCTGGGCACAGGTGGGCATTTCATTGGTGGTCTAGGGTTGCATACCTGGTGGTCCAGTGTGGTGGCCATCCCTGGTGGTCCTGGCGGCATCCTGGTGGTCCTGGGAACCTGAGGGGGACTGCACTGATAAACAATCAGCACAGACCCAGCCGTCAGGAGAGCAGCCGATCAGCTCTCCTCTACTCACGTCTGTCAGATGGCTCTTCCTGTTTACATCATGATCAGCTGTTGGACACGGCTGATCATGTGGTAAAGAGTCTCTGTCAGAGACTCTTTAGCAAGATCGGAGTTGTGGTGTGTCCCACGGGCCCTTCAGGTCTGGTATGGATATTATGGGGAACCCGTGCCAAAATTGAAAAATAAAATTACATGGGGGTACCCCCAAAATCCATACCAGGCCCTTCAGGTCTAGTATGGATTTTAGGGGAACCCCACGCCAAAATTAAAAAAATATATATTGTGGGGGCCCCCCAAAATCCATACCAGACTAGTGATGGATGAACTTCCGACGGGACATTTCGCGAACCGCAAACGCGCCCAAAAGTTTGCGAACCGCAAGATTCGCAGCGGACCCCATTGACTTTAATGGCAGATGAACCTTAAAATCCTCCAGGTCATATTTTTAGCCACAAAATACTTACTAGCTGTGCACACATAGTCCCACAACATGGACACTGACATAACAAAAGTATTAAGTGAATCTGGGATCAACAACGACAAGCATTCTTTTTTATCTGTGAAATTTTGACAATTTAGGACTCAGGAGCGCATGAAGACCATGAAGGAGAGGCAAGGTCAGGGCAGGCTATGAAGGGGGTGCAGGAGATG
The DNA here is from genome assembly GCF_037356315.1 of Lithobates pipiens. Classification (NCBI taxonomy): domain Eukaryota; kingdom Metazoa; phylum Chordata; class Amphibia; order Anura; family Ranidae; genus Lithobates; species Lithobates pipiens. Next base: position 92,839,499 of record NW_027507718.1, read on the forward strand.
ATCAGTGCCACAGTCAGGGCAGCGCAGTCCTGTGCCAGTGTCCCGTTGTGCCAACCTGTGCTTGAGCCCCTCCCCCTGCCCGTCCCTTACCCCCACCTATGCAGTGGTCCAGAGGTCCAGAGGTGCCAGTCCAGTGCTGATCCTCAGCCATGGTGCTGGCACTGCCTACTAATTGGCTTCTCCGCTATCTCCCTCACTGACACCAGCACTGAGATAGAACACTGACACCCGCACTGCGATAGAGAGCACTGACACAAGCACATAGATAGAAAGCACTAACACCAGCACCGAGATAGAGAACACTGGCACCAGCACTGAGATAGAGATCACTGACACCAGCGCCGAGATAGAGAGCACTGCCATGAGCACCGAGATAGAGAGAGAGCACTGACACCAGCACCGTGATAGAGAGCACTGACACCAGCACCGTGAGAGCACTGACACCAGCACCGTGATAGAGAACACTGACACCAGCACCGCGATACAGAGCACTGACACCAGCACCGTGATAGAGAGCACTGACACCAGCACTGAGATAGAGAGCACTGACACCAGCGCCGAGATAGAGAGCACTGACACCAGCACTGAGATAGAGAACACTGACACCAGCACCGTGATAGAGAGCACTGACATGAGCACCGAGATAGAGAGAGAGCACTGACACCAGCACCGTAATAGAGAGCACTGACACCAGCACCGTGAGAGCACTGACACCAGCACCGTGATAGAGAACACTGACACCAACACCGTGATACAGAGCACTGACACCAGCACCGTGATAGAGAGCACTGACACCAGCACTGAGATAGAGAGCACTGACACCAACACCGAGATAGAGAGCACTGACACCAGCGCCGAGATAGAGAGCACTGACACCAGCACCGTGATAGAGAGCACTGACATGAGCACCGAGATAGAGAGAGAGCACTGACACCAGCACCGTGATAGAGAGCACTGACACCAACACCGTGATAGAGAGCACTGACACCAGCACCGTGAGAGCACTGACACCAGCACAGTGATAGAGAGCACTGACACCAGTACCGAGATACAGAGCACTGACAACAGCACCGTGATAGAGAGCACTGACACCAGCACCGTGATAGAGAGCACCAACACCAGCACCGAGACAGAGAGCACTGACACCAGCACCGAGATAGAGAGCACTGATACCACACCAGCACCGTGATATAGATAACTAACAACAGCACCGTGATATATAATATGTTTACTATATTTGAAAGAAAGTATATTATACGTGTACAACCCTATATACTGTACACCTATACCAGTCCTTAAAAGGACCTTTGTGGACCTAGTAGCTAGTGATTTGCAGACTGTCCCTGCTCCAAACACCAAACTGTCCCTCAGTCCCTACAATGAGAAAAGACAGCTGCAGAATCGGGCAGCAATCAGGTCAGCAGCACAGCAGCCAAGTATAATATGCTTTCTATATTTGAAAGAAAGTATATTATACGTGTACAATCCTATATACTGTACACCTAAACCAGTCCTTAAAAGGACCTTTGTGGACCTAGTAGCTAGTGATTTGCAGACTGTCCCTGCTCCAAACACCAAACTGTCCCTCCCTACACTGATAAAAGACAGCTGCAGAATCGGTCAGCAAGCACTCAACAGCACAGCAGTCAGCAGTCAGCAGTGCACCATAATATACTTGAAAAAAGTATATTCTATGTGTATTACAACCCTATATACTGTACACCTATACCAGTCCTTAAAATTACCTTTGTGGACCTAATAGTAATAGCTAGTGATTAAACTGATTGTCCCTGCTCCACACAGAGTCATGTCCGTACACTGACAAAAGACAGCTGCAGAATCAGTCAGCAGTGCACTCAGCAATCAGCACCACAGCAGTCAGCAGCAGTGCACCAGACTATACTTTGTATCTTTTAAAGAAAGTATATTCTAAGTGTATTACAACCCTATATACTGTACAACTATACCAGTCCTTAAAAGGACCTTTGTGGACCTAATAGTAATGGCTAGTGATTAAATTAACTGTCCCTGCTCCACACAGCGTCTTGTCCCTACACTGACAAAAGACAGAATGTAAAATGGCCACCAGATCAGGTCTATTTATAAGGTAGGGGGTATGTCCAATTGTCCATGTGCTGAAATGTCTCAATTGGCTGTCCTGTATCCCATGATGGATGTGTCATGGGTCAAAGTTCTTCACAATGTAAACAAATACGGCTGCCGCAAACAGCACCAGAAGTCTGCAAACCGACTGCCGGGCGAACCGCAAGGTCATCTCTAGTGAGGTGTGACTGGGGGAGTGAACCCCACCAAAATCCATGTATGTGTATGGTTTGTGAATGAAAACATCAGTAAATGAATATAAAAGTGTGTATGAATATATGAGCAATATGTGAGATATTATTATATTACTGGTGAAGCAGTAATCCAAATCTATTAGAAGAAAGTGGTAAGAATTTTTTTTGGTGGGGTTCACTCCCCCAGTCACACCTCACCCTTCAGGATTCCCCGTTCCCCAGTCAGTCACGAAACACGTCGAGCTATAGGTGCTACAATCATAGTTATACATCCAGTTGTTTGAGCCAACAATGCTGCTACCTTATGTTTACAGTCAGTGACTATTTTATCACTAATGTATGGGATGTCATGTATAATTGTACCTTATGTTTACATATTTATATCGCATATTATAAATTATGCAATTCAACTTTAGATGGCTTGCGGGTCTCAATGTATCTCTGTGCCAGTAATGTACTGTATTGTATGTTGTATTTATGGAATAAAATGAATTTTGATAACCTTTAGTGCCTCCTTGCCCTCCAGCTGCATGCGTCATTCAAAGTCCTAAACCCTTTCTCTTTTTGCTGCGCAAAAGCCGGGATGGAGGTACCTCTGATTCCTGCTTCAGAGGCCTCATCTTAAGTCCCAAATTCTTTTCTTTTTCATTAGCTTCATAGTTTTGCTTTGGCAGTAGCACATCGGTTGGGATCATAAAAAAAACCTGATTTATCATGGTGACAAAAGTCTCAAAATTCTTTATAGTTGTGCTGTCTTTTTCTATATAATGGGAAGCCCAGTCAGGAGGTTGATAACAAACAGTACTTTCTTTTTTCTCAAATGTACATGCAGTGAGTTGCATTTGGAAATAAATGTGACATTGGTTAAGGAATTATTAGCATTATCTCTGGAGTGTAAATCCAGCAATTTTCTCTGCAGAATGCATGGATTTCCTCCTGTTGTGCTTTCACAACACCAAACTCTTGCAGCTGCCTTAAAGGAGCCACAGCAGACTCATTATATCCCCCTGAAGAAGTCATGTGTCCCGGTGATTAAACATGTAGGGGAGGGGCTTGTTGGATGATGTAAACACGCCAGAAAGCTTATGGAGGATTGGTAAAATACACTGACGCATGCTGATATATGTACTGTGATTACATGTGTAATAATGCTTGCAAAGTTTGGTGCACTGTAGCACTGTAGCACCTTGTTAATGTGTGTATGATTCTGCATTGTAGTAAGGAGTGAATACATTTGTGGGAAGGATAAAGCACTAGTTTAGCCTTTCTTAGCATGTGTGGCTGAGTGGAAGAGTGGACTGGAGACTGTGGAGAGTGCCTTAAAGTGATGCTGCCACCCTGATGAAAGTGTTTGGAGTTGCATTGGAGATTGTGTGGAAGAAATCCATCACCTGAAAGGATCAGCAGAGAAACTGGGGAGATATTAATAGTCCACAGTGTGGGACAGCTTATGACCATGCATAATATGTAGTATCATGGCATCCAGATGAGAGCACATACAGTGGTGGTGGTTCACTATGTTGTGGAAGTTGTGTGGTTCACAAGGTAGTGAAATACAGAAGAGCACATATTGAGGACCTTCTATGGACATTTTGTTGATTGTTTTATTTGATATTGATTCTTTTTTGTGATAGTCAAGTGTAGCACCCTATACCTTAGGTAGATGCTAGAGTTAGTTTTTTGGCCAGTGCAGGTAAAATTAGGCAGGCCTGTGTGTTTTGATCTGTGGGCTTAGGAGTGGTTTAGTGTAGGCTGGTGACTCACAAATAGCATCACCTTTTGCTTACCTCCCTCTGACCTCTACACGATTCTAGAGGCAGAAGAGGGGATGAGAGGTGAAGCTGTCTGTGGATGTGGTACGGAGCCTTGACAAATCCCCACCTAGGATTGGCGGGGTTAGGCCTCCTTAAATACCTTGAGTCAAGAACTGGGGAGGAGTTGTTCCTGAACAACTCCTCTCAGCTGGGGAGGAGTTGTTCCAGTAGAAGAACTGAGAGACGGAGTGTTAGGCAGTCTGGGCCTTGGAGGGAGCCCCCCAGTCTGGGGTGACCTTGGACCAGGGGCTTGGAGCTGTGAAGTAACCCCACACAACGCAAGAGTGTCCTGAACAAGAGCAGAAGAGAACAGCAGGGAACACTGCTGGTCAAGTCTTCAGGAGGGATCCACCAGCTGTCAGTGAGTGACAGGCACAGTTGGAAGAGCTGGGAGAGGCATGCCAGGGGGGAATGTAGAGCCAGCGGGAGAGACTGTGGTTTTACTGGTATTGAAGTTGGGCTGCTGCAGCCAGGAGGGCTGTCAGAGTCTTCACAAGACTGACTGGGATCAGTAGTCCGACTCAATTAAGCTAGCACTAAAAACTTTTTTTTACCAAACCATGGTCTCTGCCGGCAAATGGCAATTCCTGAGGTTTTGGCCTAGTTCAGAGTTGGGCCTTCCATGTGCCAGCTGTGAGAGGAGCCAAGTATTGCAGGGGAGAGGAAGTAACAGTCAAACAAATAAGTGTTGTACTGGAAGAGGCTGGAGCTTTAGAGAATGTGAATAGAGGTTCCAATCAAGCATATCATTGATTATTACTATTGATTCTGGACATCCCATAATCCCTTTGCCCCATCCAAGTTTAATCCCTCAATAAAATATAATAAAAACAAAGCTGATGGACTGTTCATTGTCTGGAGAGTGACTGATAGTGAATGCCAGGCTGGGCAGGGTGACAGGTGGAATTACTACACTCAGCAGCTCCACGGGGGTACCGCTACACAAGGAAAACAAGCCAAAGGCCAATAATGAGTTGTAGTGAAGATAAAGATGGCAACGGGAGTGAAAGGTGCAAGATATTGGTTGGGGAAGAGCATGATAATCTGGCAAACAGAAGTGCACCTAGGTGCGACTGGTGGACCCAAGGCTTCTAAATTCAGTAATTACTAAATATAATAAAATGTATTTTTAATTGAATATATGAATTAGGATAGTAATAATTTGTTTGAATGAGAACTGATTATTTTCTTTTAAATTCACAGAACCTAAAGAAGTGGGGTATTTGGGACCCATGAAATGTGTCCTGTTAAAATCACTGTAATGTTCTTCCCTTGTCAAAGTTATCTAGAATCCAGAGGTTATTTGGTTGTAGGAATGACACAGGGGACAAGTGGTATATAATATGGGTGGGAGTAACAACAACAAGCTATGAAACAAATTTGTAAAAAAAACTTTCATTATGTATTATACTCTGAAATACAGTAAATGTGTTATGCTTATGTTATGGTATGTTATAATTTTAATGATTTTTATATGGGCTGAATGAATTATTGAAATTTTTACAGTGCTATGTGTTGTTGATATTTGTGGTTTCAGTGATGGTGACAGCCTGACAACCCTGAAAATATACTGTATGTGTAGAGTGGTTCCACAACTTATTTATTTGATGGAAAGAATAACAGGAGATGCTGAGTGGGGAATTATAACTGAGGCCGCGTACACACGGGCGGATTGTCTGCCCAACTTAGTCCGCTGAACCGTGTTTCAGCGGACAATCCGCTCGTGTGTGGGCTTCAGCGGACTTTTTCAGCGGACAGTCTGACGGACTTTGTCTTTCGGAATTTCCGTAATTTTGTCTGCTGAAACTTGGTTTTGTCCGTCCAAACTTGGTTTCAGCGGACAGTCCGCTCGTGTGTAAGCAAATTGGATGGACTAAGTATGACGCATGCCCAGAAAGGATTTACAGGGCGGACAGGGCGGAAGCGCTCGGTCTTGTAAAACTAGTGTTCGTATTGAAGCTAGCATATTCGTCATGCTGCTAATTTTGTGGTTTTTTAATATAGCCCGTTCTTTTCTTCTTCGTAATGCAAGAAAAGTGAAGTAGCTTTGCTGCTTATATTCACACAGAGTTATACCAAATGTTTTTATTCATCCTCATCCTATGATTAATCTTCCAATTTTAGAAAAATATATTAAAACATAATTTAAAAAAACAACCAAATATATATATATATATATATATATATATATATATATATATATATATATATATATATATATATATATATACACATACATATACACATACACACATATATATATATATATATATATATATATATATATATATATATATATATATATATATATATATATTTATATATATATAATTTTTTTTAAAAATTATAGAATTTATCTATTACTATATATTTTTGGAACTACTATTGTCAGTTAATTTTTTTTTTTGTGGGGGGGGGGGGGGGGGGGGTTTGAAACAAGATGGACTTGCATTTGTAGAGATAGATAGATAGATAGATAGATAGATAGATAGATAGATAGATAGATAGATACCCAAACCAGCATTTTAGCTTACACATGATTGCATGTTCAAAATCAGCAGAGCTTCCCCTCATTTCAAATGTTAAGCCTCAAATTTACAGCGACTGCACTTCCAAGTGCACTTGCAGTGCTTTAAAAAATGCACTTGAAGTTAGCATATTTACATGAACGTCTGTTTTGTAAATAACCCCCAGAGTCTTTTGACATGTACCTGCCTACTCACAAATAAACTCTGTTTTTTAAGCCAAAAAAAAAAAAATACAATATTTTTTGAAATAATAAATATTTATTTTTTGTCAGAACAAAACTAAATCAAGAGGGAGGCAACACTGGAGACAATTTTGAAGTTTGTGAAGCCTTTTGTCCCCCAGGCACACATCAAGTGAGTGGCCACCAAAATTCAGAACCTGTGTAACATGTAAATAGGGAGCACAACATGATCCTAGAATCCCACAGACCAGGAACAGCAGCAGATGAGATCTATGTCCCCAGACTGTGGTACTACAACAGCCTGCGTCTTCTTTCAGAGCAGACTGAAGCCAGTTAGTCACTTCCGACTCTTCCGTCTTGCCTTCCCTCCACGCTTCGCTGGAGGCTGTGCCTCTGGTGGTGGACTTGTGGTAGGAGGAGGAGGAGGAGGAGGAGGAGGAGGAGGAGCAGTAGGGTCTGCGCTATACAGTTTGGTGGTCGGTGTTAGCTCACCCTTCAGACCCCGTTGAATGGCATAAAAAAAATGGCTTCGCACAAGTTGCGCTGTGCTTTTTCCATTTCTAGTAACTTACTAGCCAAATAAGTACCATAGGCCTCCTCAGGATTGGGGGGTTTGCTCAGCACTTGGGTGGCTTGGCGTATAAGTGCCAAGGACTCCTCCTCTGTACGTGTCATCCTCCTGGGCCTTTTGCTGGCTAGGCGGAGGGGAGGGACCTGGCTTTCGGTCCGACTCCTGCTGGGCCCAGCTAGCTCCTGCGTGTGGCTGGTCTCCTCCTCCATACCACTGGTCCCGGCCTCCTCCTGGGTGAGCTCATCCTGTGTAAAAAAACAAAGAAATCAATAAAAAAATATGTCTATATTTTGAAATCATCAATCACTAACAATTTTACAGTTCTCACTTGCAAATACATTTGTCTTGAAATACAAAAGGCTATCATTTTGACACCATCATTTTTCCATCAGTTCACCAAGATTTGAGCCACATTTGTGGAAACTACTGTATCCTTCTATCTAATTTAATTTGTGATGAAATCCTAGATTTGGAAGCAATTCAAACATTGAACTTTACATCATTAATATTTGAGCAATCCTAACTTTAGAAACTAAAATATACCTGGCTCCAGCTGGGCGCATCAACTTCGTCCAGCAAGGAAGGGTCTGGATCTTCCAGGGATGGCTCACCTGAGGTGGAGGTAAGGGTGGAGGGAAGGGTAGACGGAAGAGTGGAAAGTGACTGCCTGGCTTCTGACGTGTCATCCAGAAAACACAGCCTGTCATAATACCACAGCCTAGGTACATAGACCTGACCTGCTGCTGATCCTGATGTTTGGGACTCTAGGATCTTTTTGCGCTCCCGCCTATACACGCTATGCAGGTTCTGAATTTTGTTGCTCACAAAGTCAGTGTCTGCCTGGGGGAGTCGGGTTTTCACAAACGTCAAAACTGTCTCCAGTGTCTTCCTCCAGCCAAGACGGCTAGAATATTGTGGGTGTTTGGAATCCCAAAGGCTCCTGTGTGACTCTATTATATCAATAAATGTAGAGAGGAAGGCCTCCTCCTTAAAGGGGTCTGGATTATATTTTTGCATTTCGATTTCTGAAAAAAAAAAAAAAAAAACATAAATAAATAAATACTAAAAAACAAAAAAAATGTCAGACCAAATGCACACTATTTATATTGTGACAATGTAGGCGAGACACACACTACCACACACGCTACCCCCCACACACACACACACACACTACCCCCCCCCCACACACACACACTACCCCCACACACTACCACACACACACACACACACTACCCACCCCCCCCCCACACACACACACACACTACCCCCCCATACACCCACCTCCCCCCACACACACACACTACCCCCCCATACACCCACCTCCCCCCACACACACACACTACCCCCCCATACACCCACCTCCACACACACACACACACACACACACACTACCCCCACACACACACCCACCCCCACACTACCACACAAAACACCAACCCCACTCAAACACCAACCCACATAAAAATCAATTAACCATCAATAAGATGAAATTTCACTATACACATTCCTAACGCAGGCTTAAAATTAAAATAAAATAAAACGATAACTATCTTACCGTCGCGTGTAGCACTCGCTGCTTCCGTTCGGACAAGCGTACGGCCTCGCGGCAACGCTTTATATACAGCGCATGCATTCAAGCTCCGCCTGCGTCGCCCACCCCTGACGTTCCGTGTGACCGTATTTCCCTGCCCCTTTTACCCTCGTTCCGCTGTGGGAGATTGATAGGTGAAAATGGCGGACGTAAATTCAATGAGCAGCGCGGAGGAAAGCCCTGAACCCCATGCTTCCGGAGAAAGAAAGAGATATAAGGCCACAAACATGGCCTTTGAAGAGATGGTGGAGATGGTGGATATACTCCGAAGGGAGGATTATGATGGGGAAAATGGCCCGTACCCCAAACCCAATGTCCGGAAAAGCGGCATCATGGATATGGTCGTAACAACTTTGCAGAGCAAATTTGGGGTACGAAGAGGCAAGGATCAGCTCCGGAAACGATGGTCCGACATCAAGTCCAGGGAGCCGGACCAATATCATCGCATCAAAAAGGCCCTGAAAAAAAGTGAGTAAACTCCGCGTTTATCGTGACTGTCGGACATAATCGTTCGTATAGGTATTATATGTAAATCTGGCGAATTTGATCGTGTCTGTCGGCCATAATCGTTCGTATAGGTATTATATGTAAATCTGGTGAATTTGATCGTTCGTGTAGTTAATAGTTCATGCAATGAGCGAATATGCTTGTTCGTATATGTGGACGTAAATAGCATGAATTTGTATATGGTGTAAATTTATCTGGTGTTGGATTAGATTTTAATTAGTTAATAATTTATAGATAGATAGATAGATAGATAGATAGATAAAATGCTGGTTCAACATCTGGACTGGGAATCATTTAGTGTAGTTTGGGACATCATAGAACATTTTTTGACATAATCACACACAGGTACTCCAGGGGATGATTCGAGTGTGTCCGTCTGTGAAACTTGGACAAAAGATATAAAGTATCACAGTTTGGTTAAAGGCTAGGTTCACATTGCTGCAATGTACGAGATCAAATGTGATTTGCACCGCACTGCAGTGCAAATCACATGTGATCTCGTGATCTCTGTGTGATGCGATTTCAGCCATACATATAGTATGGCTGAATTCGCATCGCATCCGGCCCAAACTTGTACATGGCCCTTTTTTTAGTCCACAGCTGAATCGAATCACATGGGTGTTCACACCATGTGGTCCGATTCCTGTCCGAGTTTAAAGATTGCACTGTGATATGAGAACTAATTTGGAGGTGTCAATAAAACTTTACACTGACACTCCCAGCAGGTCACATAGGGCAGTGCGAACTGCCTCCGGGAGGCATGCGATGCGTGAAACCACAGTAGATTTGCAGCGTTCGCACATCGCAGCAGTCTGAACACAGCCTAACTAAAAAAAATTCATTTTTATGATGTATTAAACTAGAAGCTTGTAATAACCAGCTAATAATTGTACACCACTTCAAACCAATGTTTCATATTCCAATTTCTGAACTCAAATATCACTATGCTTAAAATTATACCTTTTTTTGTTTGTTTTTTCATTCTCATAGGGGAACAAAGACTCAGACAAGAGGCGGAGCAGCCCAGGACCCCCCGACCTCACCAGCCTGATTGGGCAGTTAGCCCCAGCCCCGTGTCTGTGATGGAGCTGCCCAGCCCCGTGTCAGAGATGGAGCAGCCAAGCCCCGTGTCCGAGCTGGATCAGCCCAGCCCAGGGCTAGATGTGGAGGAGGAAGAGGTGGTGGAGATACACACCCCACAAAGTGAGTGTCTGACAACCCAGCTTAAGGTAAACAATTAATGGCTGTATATTTTAACCAATTTTTTATCTACACATGTTTTTAGGTGATGATCTGTTTGTGGAAAGACAAGCCGCGGAGCCATTTTCCACGGACAGTGCCCAGCGATTGATTGGTGAGATCATGGCCTGGAATGGCCAGATTGATCGAATGGAGAACCAAATTCGAAACATCCAACGAGAACTGGACACTATGAGGCAGGGAATGAAGAACATGATCGATGTTTTAGGGAGAATCTAAGCCCCTTTTCCCTAAAACCCAATCGATCATGTTCTTCATTCCCTTGTAAAAAAGTTTTTATGTATTTTTTTGATAATTGTATTTTATATATAGATATATCTATATATTTCTATGTTTCCAAAAAAAGAAAAAAAAAATTACAAAAAAAAAAAACAAAACAAAAAAGAAAAATATCTAAAAAAGAGGCACTGGTTGGAATGTGCACTATTAAAAAATCCAAAAAAAAGATGTGTGTGTGTGTCTACTTCTTTCAATACTCAATACCAGTTTGGGAAGTCATTTTGTGTTTTCTGTCACAAAGGGCCTTATTTACTATTGGCAAAAACCACTTTGCTATACAAATGCACTAGGACAGGAATATGCAATTAGTGGAAATCCAGCTGTTGCAGAACTACAAGTCCCATGAAGCATAGCAAGACTGACAGCCACAAGCATGAGACCCAGAGGCATGATTGACTTGTAGTTTTGCACCAGCTGGAGGTTGGCCAATTGCATATCCCTGAATTAGGACAATGTAGGAGACAAGCACCGTGAAAAGCAAACAAGAACCAAACTTAAAAATTTGAACAGACAATACATATTTCAAGAAAAATAAATTTTTATTGCTCAGCTGGCATTGGAATATCCCTCCTACCATTAAAATAGCTGACATAGCGGTCACGCACCTCACGTGCTGTTTGGGGGGCTAAGCCAGGAAGGGCATGATCCAGCCCTGTGAGTTCTGGGAATATTAGTCCGGCCTCAGGCCCAATAGGCTGCAGGTACTGGTTCCCTGAAAATTTACGGAGAAAATTGTGCAGAATACAGCAGCACAGAATCACATAGTTCAGTTTATATTCTGCTAGGTTGATCGCTGTCAGTAACAGACGGAACCGGCTGGTCATAATGCCAAAGGCACTCTCCACAACCCTTCTTGCTCTGGCCAGCCGGTAATTAAAAACCCTCCTCTCCGGGGTGAGGGTCCTTTGGGGGAAGGGTTTCATAAGATGGTCACTCAGACCGAACGCTTCATCAGCTAGAAACACAAACGGTAGACCCTCCACATTCTCGGCATCTGGTGGCAAGTCCAGGCCACCAGTGATAAGACGGTGGCAGAACTCGGTCTGCCTAAAGACTCCTCCGTCAGACATCCGGCCGTTCTTCCCCACATCCACATAAAGAAAGTCACATTGTGCTGACACCACCGCCATTAGCACCACACTATGGAACCCCTTATAATTCCAATAGTAGGACCCCGAATGGGGTGGGGGCACAATCCTCACATGTTTCCCGTCGATCGCCCCTCCGCAGTTGGGAAAGTCCCAACGGGCAGCGAATTGGGAAGCCACAGTCTGCCATTCCTGTGGCGTGGAAGGACACTGGGGAGTCAAACACAGGGAAAAAAAATTAGTCATTAAATAAAAACAATTCATAACAAATAAAACTCAAAAACATTTTGGAACAACAGTTAAACAGAAATATTGCAAAAATTTTTCTGCAAAAAACCCAAAAAAATAGGCGGACCAATTCACAGATTAATCAGCCCTCTGATGGACCAGGGGACATAAGTTAGGTGGGTGAGTGGGGTGGGGGGACTAATTAATGAGTATCCAATACCTGCAACCAATTTGAGTGGGGTGGGGGGACTAATTAATGAGTATCCAATACCTGCAACCAATTTGAGTGGGGTGGGGGGGACTAATTAATGAGTATCCAATACCTGCAACCAATTTGAGTATCCAATACCTGCAACCAATTTTAGTGGGGTGGGGGGACTAATTAATGAGTTGACAATCTATATATATATATATACACACACACACAAAGGGTGTATACAAAGAGTATACAAAGGGTGGGGGGGCCAGTAAAATAGTACAATGGAGCTGAAAATATGAATTATAGAGAAAAACTGTCTCGGCTGTGGGTGTATAGGGGCCCATATATGCACGTGGGACACAAAAAGGTAAAAAGCTAAAAAAAAATGACACAAAAAAAAAAAAAAAAACATCAAAAAAAAAAAAAAAATAAATAAAAAATGCATGCATTCATATAAAGGGGACATTCACATCATATTCCTGTCATGGATATTAAAAGTCATGATGAAATGAATACAAACATACAATGCATATAACGCATATAATGCAATATTAACCACTTTCAGACCGGACCATTTTGCTGGTAAATGACCAGAGGTCTTTTTACACTTTGGCACTGCGCTGCTTTAACTGGTAATTGCGCGGTCATGCAATGTTGTACCCAAACAAAATTTGCGTCCTTTTCTTCCCACAAATAGAGCTTTCTTTTGATGGTATTTGATTGCCTCTGCGATTTTTATTTTTTGCGATATAAACGTAAAAAGACCGCAAATTTTGAAAAAAAATGATATTTTCTACTTTTTGTTATTAGAAAAATCCAATAAACTCAATTTTAGTCATACATTTAGGCCAAAATGTATTCAGCCACATGTCTTTGGTAAAAAAAAGTCAATAATTGTATATTTATTGGTTTGCGCAAAAGTTGTCACATCTACAAACTAAGGTACGTTTTCTGGAATTTACGCAGCTTTTAGTTTACGACTGCCTATCTCATTTCTTGAGGTGCTAAAATGGCAGGGCAGTACAAAACCCCCCCAAATGACCCCATTTTGGAAAGTAGACCCCCTAAGGAAATTGATAAGAGGCATGTTGAGCCCATTGAATATTTTATTTTTTTGCCTCAAGCGATTGAATAATGACAAAAAAAAAATTTTTTTTTTTTTTACACAAAGTTGTCACTAAATGATATATTGCTCACACATGCTATGGGCGTATGTGAAATGACACCCCAAAATAAATTCTGCTGCTTCTCCTGAGTACGGGGATACCACATATGTGGGACTTTTTGGGAGCCTAGCCGCGTACGGGGCCCCGAAAACCAAGCACCGCCTTCAGGCTTTCTAAGGGCGTAAATTTTTGAGTTCACTTCTCACTACCTATTACAGTTTTGAAGGCCATAAAATGCCAAGATGGCACAAAACCCCCACAAATGACCCCATTTTAGAAAGTAGACACCCCAAGCTATTTGCTGAGAGGCATGTTGAGTTCATGGAATATTTTATATTTTGCCACAAGTTGCGGGAAAATTACAAACTTTTTTTTTTTTTTTTTTTTTTCACAAAGTTGTCACTAAATGATATATTGCTCATGCATGCCATGGGCATATGTGAAATGACACCCCAAAATAAATTCTGCTGCTTCTCCTGAGTATGGGGATACCACATATGTGGGACTTTTTGGGAGCCTAGCCGCGTACGGGGCCCCGAAAACCAAGCACCGCCTTCAGGCTTTCTAAGGGCGTAAATTTTTGAGTTCACTTCTCACTACCTATTACAGTTTTGAAGGCCATAAAATGCCAAGATGGCACAAAACCCCCACAAATGACCCCATTTTAGAAAGTAGACACCCCAAGCTATTTGCTGAGAGGCATGTTGAGTCCATGGAATATTTTATATTTTGCCACAAGTTGCGGGAAAATTACAAACTTTTTTTTTTTTATTTTTTTTTTCACAAAGTTGTCACTAAATGATATATTGCTCACGCATGCCATGGGCATATGTGAAATGACACCCCAAAATAAATTCTGCTGCTTCTCCTGAGTACGGGGATACCACATATGTGGGACTTTTTGGGAGCCTAGCCGCGTACGGGGCCCCGAAAACCAAGCACCGCCTTCAGGCTTTCTAAGGGCGTTACAGTTTTGAAGGCCATAAAATGCCAAGATGGCCCAAACCCCCCCCAAATGACCCCATTTTGGAAAGTAGACACCCCTAAATTTAGGGGTACACTAGTGAGACTAGGTAATAAATGGCGGGTGCCCTGAAACTATAAAAAAATAACTAACCAACCAGCGTCACCTGTAACAGTTATATGGTGATCACTGGTGAAAGGGTTAACTAGGGGGCAATCAGGGGGCTTTATGCGGTAGTATATGGGGGTCCCTGGCGCTATAAAAAGCTGCGGCGAACCTAAATACCTACCTGCCTAACTAGCGTCACCTGTGACACTAATACAGCGATCAGAAAAACGATCGCTTATTAGGCTGGGATCACACTGGAGCGATGCGGGAACGCCACGAATGCGCGGCGGGTTCCCGCATCGCATGCCTCCCGGCGGTAGTTCACACTGCCCTATGCGAACTGCTGGGAGTGTCAGTGAAATGTTACTGACACCCCCAGATCAGTTCGCATATCGCAGTGCGATCTGCAAACTCGGATCGCATGGTGTGAACACCCATGCGATCCGATTCTGCTGCGGGCCAAAAAAAGGGTCCCGTGCGAATTTGCGGCGGGTGCGGCGGGTGCGGCGAATGGCTGAACTCGAATCGCACAGAGATCGGATGTGATTTGCACTGCAGTGCGGTGCGAATCACATCCGTTCTCATAAACCGCTGCAATGTGAACCCAGCCTTAGTGACACTGGCGACGGGGGTGATCACGGGGTTAAACCTTTATTGGGGGGGTTAGGGGGGTACCTTAGAACTAAAGGGGGCTAACCCTAACTGCCCTAACAGTTATTAGTCACAAATGACACCCGCCGGGTGATCAGGGGGTTAAACCTTTATTAGGTAATAAATGGCGGGTGCCCTGAAACTATAAAAAAATAACTAACCAACCAGCGTCACCTGTAACAGTTATATGGTGATCACAGGTGAAAGGGTTAACTAGGGGGCAATCAGGGGGCTTTATGCGGTAGTATATGGGGGTCCCTGGCGCTATAAAAAGCTGCGGCGAACCTAAATACCTACCTGCCTAACTAGCGTCACCTGTGACACTAATACGGCGATCAGAAAAATGATCGCTTATTAGGCTGGGTTCACACTGGAGCGATGCGGAAACGCCGCGAATCCGCGGCGGGTTCCCGCATCGCATGCCTCCCGGCGGCAGTTCACACTGCCCTATGCGAACTGCTGGGAGTGTCAGTGAAATGTTACTGACACCCCCAGATCAGTTCGCACATCGCAGTGCGATCTGCAAACTCGGATCGCATGGTGTGAACACCCATGCGATCCGATTCTGCTGCGGGCCAAAAAAAGGGTCCCGTGCGAATTTGCGGCGGGTGCGGCGGGTGTGGCGGGTGCGGCGAATGGCTGAACTCGAATCGCACAGAGATCGGATGTGATTTGCACTGCAGTGCGGTGCGAATCACATTCGTTCTCATAAACCGCTGCAATGTGAACCCAGCCTTAGTGACACTGGCGACGGGGGGTGATCACGGGGTTAAACCTTTATTGGGGGGGTTAGGGGGGTACATTAGAACTAAAGGGGGCTAACTCTAACTGCCCTAACAGTTATTACAGTCACAAATGACACCAATGCAAAAAAAAAAAAAAAAAATGACATTGGTGTCACTGTGACTGGGGGGCAGGGGTAATTGGGGGGGTGATCGGGGGGTAAAGGGGGGGTGTAAGTGTGCCTGGCATGTTCTACTGTGTGTGTAGAGTGTTGGTGCAACTCACCGATCCGCTCTCCTCCGTGTCGGAACGAAAAATACCGACACGGAGGAGAGAATACATCACTTCCTCTCCTGTGTTTACATTACAGGAGAGGAAGTGATGTCACGGGGGATTCCTATTCGTCGGGAGCGATCGCGAGGGGGTGGCCATGAATGAATGGCCGCCCCCTCATCCCGGATCGCTCTCGAAGGAATGCCGACCGCCGCAGGCACCGGGGGGGGGCGATCGGGCCCCCCACCCGGGGGCAGGCAGGGACTTATATATACGCCCATATGCCTGCCCGTGCCATTCTGCCGACGTATATCGTCGTGCGGCGGTCGGCAAGTGGTTAAAAGAACAAACTTACCTTCATATATTCCTTCTGCAGGACCCGAATAATGGCAGAACAGGTCCTGAAGGCTTCTCCCTGTCGCCAAGTAGCGCAACGTGTCGACGAGCCTCTGCTCCGGAGTGATGGCTTGCCGCATGCAGGTATCCTGCCTGCTGATATAAGGGGTCAGCAAAGCCAGCAGGCGGTGAAAAACCGGGTCCGTCATCCTGAGATAATTCCTGAAATCATCAGGATTATTCTCACGGATCTCACGGAGTAAAGGCATATGCGAGAATTGGTCACGCTGGCGCAACCTATTCTTTGTCCATGAACTCCTCCTCACCCTGTTCACAGACTGGGCTCGGGTCAAAGTATTAACCCCAACACCAAGCCCCAATATAGCACGAACTCGTTCCCGAGTGCGTCCACTCTCCATGGCTTTGAAACGGTCGGCTGGACAAACAAGCTCAACTGAACACACTGAAGAACAGCCAGACCTATGAAGAACGACCTGAAACCCAGAAACGAGCGGACCAGAAGCGCCTAATAACAGGTACAACTGATCCACGCGTACCGAAAGACACATACAAACCTCACAGGTAGACTGCGCCGCAGTGAACGGACAAATTAAGCTGAAGTCTGAAAAGCGCGAATCGTCTCTAACCAAACTTCTACTAACGCAAAGTCAGCAGAAGGAGCCCAAAGGGTGCTTTGCTGTGTCTTGGACTTCCTATTTCTAGTCCCGTCGTACGTGCCGTACGTCATCGCGCACGCTTTCAGCGGACTGTCTGTTCATCGTGTGTGGTCAAGTCCGTTCATTCAAAATTTGGACGGACTGTCTGTCGGATTGTCTGACGAACTTAGTTGGCCAGACAATCCACCCGTGTGTACGCGGCCTCAGTCTCCAAGACATAACTGGTCCCTTCTACTAAAAAATAAAGCAAAAAGCTGTACCACAGTATACGGTAAAATGCCATAGAGAACAACAAAATATTATTATTATTATTATTATTATTAATTACTTGCATACCTTGGGTGTGCTACATACATCCAAAAAAACTTTATAGAAGTACACAGAATACAAACAGCACACCCTCCCCCTCCCCCATGCTTCTGTTCCTACTGTGGCTTTTATTGGAAATTTTCATCAGTCAAAAACAAAGCTTTTGAACTGTATTTAAAATACCATTCAGAAGCGTGATTCTCAGATACAAAGTAACAGTAAGTTCCTCTACATGCTGCCCCATCGCCCATCTTATCCACTTCTTGATGAGATTGGGCTCCAGTGTACACACCAGCCCCCCTCATCTCCCAAAGTACTGCCAGGTTCTCCCCTCCCCTCTCCTGCTGCCTGCTGCAGGGGATGTTTTTAGGATGAGAGTGCATGGGGCCAGTAAATGTGTAATTTACTGGCCCCTTCCTTGTCTTATTGAATAGAGTCAGTGATCCATTAATTCGTAAACTGTGTATACTGTGCTTCAGTCTGTGAATGAAACCTATAGAGAGCTATTCTGTCAATTCATTCTGTGCAGCTGAGGCCGCAGAGAAGGAGATTGAGGGCTGTGTCTCTTTAATAGTCCCGTTAAAGAGAAGTTGATTATTAGATCAACTTTGGTCAAGTGGGAATGGCCATGAATGGATAAACTATGTCTCTGGCCAGTTTAAGATATTGGACACTCTATGGGAGAGAGGAGAGGGAAGTGGCAGGGAGGGTTATCCTCCCATCCTGGGAGACCCTTATCAGCCCTAATGAACTCCTCTTACTTATTTTCCTATAGCTGTTCTTTGTGTGCATATTTTAAACCATAGAGTAGCATTGCAGTTCACAACCCCCCCCCCCCCTCCAAAAAAAAAACTTTACTTAGATTTTAAATACCTCTGCAATGCTTTGTTCCAGAATCATAATTGTAGTATCCTTCTATATAAGGCAAATTGTAAAACAAAATATATACCTTTTGCCTACAATAACACTCATTTAAAAAAAAAAAAAGCTAAGGCTGATCAAAAATATTTTTTGTGTTGTTTTACATCTTTTTTATCTAGAGATTGCATAGCAAATAACATTGTTATTGGAAACAAATGTCACCAACATAAATCAGTTTGTCACAAGGGCTCAAGTCCTGTGGGAACGCATGGGAACAGAGTTTTTCCATAACAGGAACTCAGTTCCCGTTAGCAGCCGTGTCCTGCAAGACTTTGAAGTATGCAAGCTGTGTGGCAGGTGCTACACCAGCAGCCGCCGACACAGCTTGCAATAGTAAGTGTCGCACACGCACACCAGGGGTGGACTGACCATTCCGGCATTGCCAGTAGGGGGCCCCATGGCAGCTTCCTCTTCGATCTATCTGTCAATCACAGCTAGTTGATGGGGAGATCAGGTCCCTGTTGCTAAGAGATTGTATTTAGTCAGATCTCTCGGGATTCTCTCCTCCTCGCCGGCCCCTCCTAATTTTCTGTCTCCTCATCTCCCCCCCAGTCTCCTGCATACTTGCTCTATGTGTGCCGCTGAATCCCCCCTCCTCTATCTTCAGTGCCATATGATGAGAGAACCCAGAGGAGGAGCACAGCTATTCTGCTCACAGGACATGCAGGGAGAGGGGTGAGCTAAGGGAGGAACATCAGTTTGGGGTGGCAAAGTTTAATGCCAGGAGTGAAGTTTATGTGGAAATATGTGAAGAGTTGGAATAGTAGTGTGTGTTGGAGCCCTGCAGGGCTTGCAGCCCCCCAAGCTAACATACATCTCCTAAGCAGGAACACATCACTATCTCCCTAAGCATTCTGTCCAGATAATGTGCAGTTCATTTATGACCTTTCCGTTTAACCCTGTGTTATCCAAACTCTGTTCAATGAAAAGTGTAAACTCACCACATAAACACTCTATATACAAAATAACATTCCCCAATAAAGATCAGAATATGATGTTCATATTTGCATGGAAGCACAAATTGAATGAATGCTGATTATTCAGAGAATTACCGTATTTATGTTTATTGAGGATTTTTTTGATTTTTTTATGTACTAACAGTTAAGCTTCATACACACAATACGAAAATTTAATGAAAAATACCACTTTTGAAGTGTTCGTGCATATGAGCGTATCATTTTTTATTTTTTTTGGTGGGCGAGTGGATCTTGGGTGGGAGTTCCCACACTTTTTTCCCCAGGACTTGACCCCTGTTTGTCACAAAATAAAAAAATTGTACTACTTATGTGTATCTTAGGAATAAACAAGCTTAAAGCTGAAGTGTAAAATTTCCCCTGGTCCATAAGGGGTTGAAATGTGTGTGAACTAAGAAGTGGTTAAAAAAAATAATAACAATGGCAAGCAAAAATACAGCATTTTATAATATACAATATATTGTGGATCTAACCTCAGTGTGCAGTGCTTTGGAATTACATATTACAATGACTAAGAATAAGGCCATTTAGAAAATATATCTATAGTTAATATGGTCATGTTCTCCATGCAGGTACAAGTGTCAACTGTACCAGCAATGACAGAGTTACACAAAGTATGTCAATACAAGAGCTTAACTGCAGTGCATTCTATAAATAGCAATTGATTAGTTTAATGTGCATAACAAGTTAAGCAAATCTTATGCATTTTAAAGACCAATCATTAAAGGTCACTTTTGCAAAAAGAATTGCTAAAGTATAGTGTCAAATTAAAGAAATCTTTTATAATTACATTCATACATTACCAGAAAAACGTGCATAATTGTATGGCTAAAGAGCATCAAATAGTCACCAGAGGTTATATGCTGAATACTCTTAATATATTTTATAGGGGGAACATAAAGTCACCTTTAGCCCCTATGCTTCATTACTGCAAACGATGATTAGGAAGATTCAATGACTGTTCAATACACTTCTCAGAGATGATTATTTTTCACAAATTACTAAAGTAATGGATATTGCAGAAAGCACCTTTAGAATTTTGCTTTACAGAAAAGAACTAGAGTTAATGCGTAGTGTATGTGATCAGTGAGGTAAAACAAAATCTGCTTTCACAATGCATGCTTAGTGGTGTCTCCTCTTGCTTCTCTTACAGTGGATATCACTCCCACATCTATTATGAGTTGATGATGCCCTCAAAAAACCTAAAGTGGTTTTAAACTCTTAGACCTTGTACACACGGTCGGATATTCCGATGGACAATGTCCGATAGAACCATGTTGTCGGATAATCCGACAGTGTGTGGGCTCCATTGGACTGTTTCCGTCTGAGTATTTTCCAACTTGGCTATAAAATTTTCCGACAACATGCTCCGATCGGACATAGTCCGATCATGTGTAGCCTACACCGACGGACAAAGTGCCACGCATGCTCAGATCAAATTCCTAGATCAAAGCTATTGGCTACTAGCCTGAATGTAGTCCAATCATAATGAAATAACGTCATCACGTTCTGAACGATCGGATTTTCCGACAACTTTGTCCGACCGTGTGTATGCAACAGTTTCGGACAAAATCCGTCGGACAAAATCCATCGGACAAAATCCACGGATTTGGTTGTCAGAATGTCCGACCGTGTGTACAAGGGCTAACATATATCCAGTGACGTGATTTTTCCTGGGTGATACACAGAGATGAAACAAATCCTCCTTTAAAAGTTATATCTGGTTATCTGCAGAACTCTGTCCTCTACAGTCTTCTAGAATACACATTTTACACTGCATGTCTCAGCAGCAGAAAGCAGGGGGTGGGAATCTGATGTCACATACACACTGCAAAGCTAGATCACAGAGCTCTACAGGCCCCCTCTTCAGGCTCATAGATAAAAACACAGAGCTGAGTCCATGAGTCAACTGCTGTGCGCTGGAAGGGGGCGGACCATCTCCTGGGAGTTGCCAGTCCACAGATTTATCAGTTACTCATGCAAATGGCAGAGGGATCAGAGAAGAACCCATCAAATGCATCCACTGTGCCCATCAAATGCAGCCATTGTGCCAATCAAATGCAGCCACTGTTCCCATCAACTGCAGCCATTATGCCCATCAAACGCAGCCACTTGTGCCCATCATATGCAGCCATTGTGCCCATCATATGCAGCCACTTGTGCCCAGTATATGCAGCCACTTGTGCCCAGTATATGCAGCCACTTCATATTTAATATATCTTTCAATTAGTACAGAAATTAGTCTTTAAATTGGAACATTTAAATAAAACGAATGCATATACATAAAAAGGATGCATCAATCAGGTATTGTGCACTGAACAGTGATACCAGTGTTATAACCAACAAAAATCTAAAGAGGAGGGGATAGTTTGCTTAATATATATATATATATATATATATATATATATATATATATATATATATATATATATATATATATATATATATATATATATATATATATATATATATATATATATATACACATATACAAAAAAAATACACTAAATAATACTTACAACAGAATGATAGAACATTTTCCTATTCTACTGGAAATTTCGTTTTCTGGTCAAGATTCTTATGAAGTTCCAGATTCTCATCTTTAACCACTTGCCGACCAGCCACCGTCATTATACTGCGGCAGATCGGCTTGTTCCCGCAAATCGCCGTAGGTGTACATCAGCACCTTTAAGGGCGATAGCAGGTGGGGGACCCAATGCGCGTGGCCAGTGGCCGTGATGTCTGCCGGCCACCCACGATTACGGGCACGAGAGCGGGGATCTGTGTATGTAAACAGATAGATCCCTGCTCTGACAAGGGAGGAAAGACATATCTGCTGTTCCTAGTGATTGGGAAAAGTGATATGTCTACTCCTCCAGTCAATCCAATGCCCCCACAGTTAGAAACACACATGATGGCACACATTTTAACCGCTTGATTGCCCCCTAGTGTTAACCACTTCCCTGCCAGTGACATTTACACAGTAATCAGTGCATGTTTATAGCATTGATCACTGTATAAATGTCAATAATCCCAAAAAAGTGTCAAAAGTGTCTGATCTTTCCGCCACACTATCGCAGTCCCACTAAAAATTGCAGCTCACTGCCATTACTAGTAAAAAAATAAAAAAATAACAAAAATGCCATAAATCTATCCCCTATCTTGTAGACGCTATAACTTTTGCGCAAACCAATCAATATACGCTTATTGTGATTTTTTTTAGCAAAAATATGTAAAAGAATATATATCAGCCTAAACTGATGAAGACATTTCTTTTTTAATAAAAAATATTGTTTTGTGCTTCCTTATAGCACAAAAAAATAAAAACTGCAGATGTGATCAAATACCACCAAAAGAAATCTTTATTTGTGGGGAAAAAATATGTCAATTTTGTTTGGATACAACGTCAAATGACCACGCAATTGTCAGTTAAAGCGATGCAGTGCCATATTGCAAAAAATGGCCTGGTCAATAAAGGGGAAAATCTTCCGGTCTGTAATGCCGCGCACACACGACCAGGCTTTTTCGGCAAAAAAGGTCAGATGGTCATCCCGACGGACATTTGATGGAATTACGATGGACTTCCGAATGATCGGACTTGCCCACACACGAATGGACTAAAGTCCGATAGTTTTGAACGTGATGACATACGATGGGACTAGAAAAGGAAGTTCAATAGCCAGTAGCCAATAGCTGCCCTTGCGTCATCTTTGGTCCGTTGGTCCAGCATACAGACAAATGGTTTTCCCCATAGGAATTGAGTCTGCCGGACAGATTTGTTCTATTTCTAGGTCTGTCAGGATTTTTTTACAGAAAAATGATCGGACTATCCGACTGAATGATTTCATCTAACCTAGTCTGCTGGAAAATGCGGTCGTGTGTACGCAGCATAAGTGGTTAAAGTTGAGGAGAGCATAGGTAATACTGCTGATTTTTAAAGGGAAAAAAACAGCATTTGAATGGCAGAGATGTTCTTAGTATATATGTTGCTATTTAGGAATGGGTCAAGGTCTTCATGTTTAAATTGGACAATTAATTTATTTATTACACCAAAGACACATTTCACAGCCAAAATAAGCCACTTCATTAGTTTAACAGTGTTACACAAGAATTTGTGGATTGAATTATATTGCATTACATTAAATACAAATTAAGGAACATACAGTATAAACACAATGAACTTCCATTAATATCATCAGGGTAATTATATTATCAATTAAAAAGAAATCTGTTTTTCTGATTGTGTATAAAATTGTATTATACGGTCCTGTATGTTATATTATTTGAGATATTAGGGTACAACTGATAATATAAAAAATTGCCACTGGGTGAAATATTTATTATAATACATCAGCGAGATTATCCCCAATTAAATATTAATAATTCTAAAAGAAACAAATAAAAATTCAAATGGCAAATGCACACATGAAACTAGTCATATACTGGAAAAGTGGGGTAATGAAAGAAAAGGGGTTTTCTCTAAAAGGGTTACTCACACTGAACTTCCTAATATCTGTGTTTTCCTAATTATTCAATCTATGTAGAGGGGCAGGCCATTGTTGCTACAAAAAGAGGCATGTGTTCCATCTCTTTTTTGGAAGTGCTCCATTTCAACAGGAATGAGCATGTGCCACATCCGATCTGACTCCGTGCACACCCTGGGTTTCTTTGGTAGTATGGGATTGCAATTGGAACTAGTGCTTCTAGGAAAGTTTTTGAAGAAGGAAAAAACATTTTTGGCCAATTCGCAATAGAGCGTTTTAGCATAGATGTAAAACACAGGTCAACAGTAGGACATCTAAAAAACAATAATTTCCAATGTGTCCTATTCACACCATAACGTTGTGTTGCATTATGGTGGATGGAAATGTACATGCATTTTAGCACAAGTCACTGTGAATTAGTCCTTTATCAAGTGTGTCAAGTGTGTTTCATATAATTTCTGTAAGACAAAGATGGATAAAAATAATCCAAATCATACTAATGAGAAATAAGTTATAATCATAATAAGGATATTTATAGAGTAATAAAAGAGTATTCTCCACACATGCACAACAAATTTGTCCCTTGTGCCGCTGGCTCCTATTAACTGAAATACTCCCCCTCTGATCAGACATAAAATATATATTAATCCATTTTGTGCACCAAATGCCTTAGCAATCCTATATACACTACATTGTGAAAAGTATTGTAAAACCTGCCTTTACGCACACATGAACTTTAATGGCATCCAGTCAGCTATAACAGCTTCAACTCTTTTGGGAAGACTGTCCACAAGGTTTAGGAGTGTGTCTGTGGGAATGTTTGACATTCTTCCAGAAGCGCATTTGTGAGGTCATACACTACTGTTGGATGAGAAGACCTGGCTTGCAGTCTACACTCTAATCCATCCCAAAGGTGTTCTATCAGGTTGAGGTCAGGGCCCTGTGTAGGCCAGTCAAGTTCCTTCACCCCAAACTCACTTATCCAAGTCTTTATGGACCTTGTTTTGTGCACTGATGAGCAGTCGTGTTGGAACAGGAAAGGGCCATCCCCAAACTGTTCCAACAAAGGAGCATGAAATTGTCCAAAATGTCTTGTTAGGCTGATGCCTGAAGAGTTCCCTTTACTGAAACTAAGGGGCCAAGCCCAACTCCTGAAAATCAAATGATTTGGACCAGTGCACTCATTTTAATATTTTGGCACTGCTAGAATAAAATATATATAATTTGTTAAAAATAGTTGAAAAAAAATAAATACGATGCGTCTCTAACCCAGTAATAAAGCAGTACTTTTCTGCCAGTTTTCTGTATTATTAGGTCTCTACTGTAGGAAAAAAACAAGAGACAGTAAAAAAATTTGTTTGAAATAATGTTTACTGGTTGTTGGGGTACTACTCATTTCATTCTAGAACCTACAAAACATTTCCTGTGTGTCACAGACATTTTTAATTGTGATGTGTTATAACTTGGAGAAGTTTGGGAACCCTGTCTGTAGTAGGTTTACATGTCCACTGTAACAGCTATTTGAAAATGAAATGTAATTCATATAATGCAATTCATATAATGAAATGAAAATTATGGAAATCCAATTTTATTATATTTATGTATATTTTCAGGCTATGGGATTGGTCTTCCTCCAAACTCTCCTCTCACTTCAAATATATCAGAATTAATCAGCCAGTATAAATCAAGTGGATTAATGGATACACTTCATGACAAGTGGTACAAAGTGGTGCCTTGTGGAAAGCGAAGCTTTGCTGTCACGGAGGTATGTACAGTTAATGCTAAAGCTTCTTACTTGTGGTCAACAGAAGTTTTGAATATGGACAATTTTAATGACTTGAAAGGAATATATAAAGTTGCGCTTAATAAAATAAACACCAAAAAAAGTACAATTCAGCAACACAAGCTAAATGAAGACACCAGATAATCAGATGAACGAACATCAAACTGAAGTGTTTGTGTGGAGCAAATCCAAAAGAATTCTCCACCTTGTGACGTCACCAACATTAAGGTCAAGATGTGCTCTTACCACAAGTGTTGGACCCTTTATTATGGAAGGTCAAACAGGTGTTTGTATATCTCAGCTGTATCCATGGGAGATATCGTGCAGATGACGTGAGTCTCAGAACCCGTTCCTCCTGCACTGATTTCAAAACATCCAGACAGCCCAGCAATAAGCAAAAAATAAACTGTTTTTTGGTTATTGCTGGACTGTCTGGATTGTTTTGAGACATGCATCATCTGCACCATATCTTCCATGGATACAGCTGAGATATCCAAATGCCTGTTTGACCTTCCATAATAGAGGGTCCATCACTTGTGGTAAGAGCACATCTTGATCTTAATGTTGGTGACTTCACAAGGTGTAGGATTATTTTGGATTTGTTCCATACAAACATTTCAGTTTGATGTTCGTTCATTTGATTATCTGGTGTCTTCATTCAGCTTGTGTTGCTGAATTGGACTTTTAAGAGCACCTTTGGACTTTCTTTAGTGTTTATTTTATTAAAGTGGATGTAAACCCACTCTTATCCTTTCTAAACTACTGAAATATTATTTATCTAGAAGGATACACGTGCCTCCTGCATGTATACTTATCTGTCAAATGTCTCCCCTCTGTCTGCTATGAGACCCAAAAAACTGCTTCTTTTTTGGGTGGGTCTGTTTTCCAGGGCTCAGCGGGTGGAGTTGTGATGTCAGTAGACTCCCTGCCCACCTCTACACTCCCCTTATCAGCATGCATTTTCTCCTGTGTATTTCTTACACTGAACTTCTGCTATGATCACTAACATCCATTCAAAACCCAGAAAAGTCCCCACATGACTTCAGCATGCCAAATCATCCTGAGGTGTGGAACAGCCAATCCTTGCAAAGCTGCTAAAGAAAGGAGTGGGGATGGGAATTAAAAAAAAATGCATGTCTTAGGCTAGTGCACGAGATATGTAAATAACCTGTCAATCACAGCAAGGGGGAAGAACGGACAAAGATTTCACAGTTTGACCGTTTTATTTCACTGAAAAAAGATATGAAGATTGCTCAGAGCTGGATTAATTCTTTGTGGCAAGACTGGACACAGCTGATCTGAAATCCCATACTCTATATTGTGCCAGACAAAAAAAATATTTTTTTGTTGCTGTTAATTTTCTATTATATACACAAGCACATTATTGTTAAT
Source organism: Lithobates pipiens (assembly GCF_037356315.1). Classification (NCBI taxonomy): domain Eukaryota; kingdom Metazoa; phylum Chordata; class Amphibia; order Anura; family Ranidae; genus Lithobates; species Lithobates pipiens. The sequence goes on from NW_027507718.1 coordinate 92,866,804, forward strand.
TTATTTTTTTTGACAAATTTTATTAACTTGCAACCACTTATTGGAAATCATCCCAACAGAAGCATACAGAAGTCAATGATCTGCTAATAAAGAGATTGTCAACATGTGGATTTTTTTCACTAGCCATAAGCTGATTGTAAATGACCACATTTTCATTAGTGACCAATCTTTTTTTTTTACTTTCTCTTTATTAACCTTTTGTTTGTGAAAAAGAACAGAGAAAAAAAACACATTCAATGACAAACTATGGTGGGATGAAACATCCAAAAATGGAGTAAAGTGGTAAATGTACCATAATCATAGTCATATGACAGTGTTCCAAGAAATATCCATCAAGATGACCAACAGAATTCCAACAAGGGAAATAAGTATAATAAAGATATCAACCTTATATCATGAATACTTTTGATTCTAGAGCCTGTGAAATTATGTAATGGAGAGGTATTTGATAGCTTTCATCATATAGATATACAATAAAATGTAAAGTAGGGGAATCTGCTGTATCATAAATGGTAAACCCCCCTAAATAGATAGAAAAGAGAAAGAATGGGAAAGAAATCTGTAAAGGACAAGACCCACCCTACCGGACACCTAAATGGCAGAGAACCATGGGCATAATATCTTATGACCAATCTTAGAATGACTAGTGATTATAGGTTATTGTACAGTAAGGATGAGCTTCAGGTTCGGATGAATGTTGAGTTTGGTTTGAACTTTGCCTGTTCAGCATTTGATGAACAGTTGAACTAAATGGGGTGTGCATCTGCCTATACTAAGTTGAAACTTGAACTGCAGCTGGTAGTAAACTTGTATCAGAGATACAAGTACCACTGCTAACTGTGACAGCTTCCTGTTCAAGCTTGTTGTTAGATAACTGCCAGCTTCCTAGTAACTAGTGAGGGGTCCCTGCCCATTCATGGTCATCAAAATCCCTGCTTTCCAGCTGTTAGACTGGGATCTGTCATTCATCTTGAGTGTTCATCAGAAGTGGACATGTCAGCAGGTCAGTGTTTTTTTTTTTTTTCAGCAAGTGTTCCATTCATCGTGATTGATAAGGATATGCATCTGTGGATGATGTGGTTGGTGATGCCCTGCCCCCTCTCCACTGAACTGGATTGTGGGGAAGAGGCCCTTGCACTCATCAACATTGGGACAAGGTGCTTTGCCAGATGGTTTTCACTGACAAGGTACCCTTGCCATGTTTAGAGCATGTGGCCTTGCATGGTTTGGAGGGAATGCATGCTCCTGGCCAGTCAGGCTGCATGAGGGTTTGGTGTTAATTTTGAGGGCACCCCATGACCTTTTTTGTGTTTCTACATATCCTTTAAAGTCAATAACAGACCATCATTAAGGATAATGGTTCTAGGATGCATTTTTGGCAGATTCCATGATTTTTTTATTCTTGGTTTACTTTCTCATTATTGCTGTAGAAAGTTACACAGCAAACGTGACATTTTAGAAAAAAAAGCATTTTCTGATGGTCCACATTTCACTGCCACCTTTTTTGTAAAAAAAAAAAAATGCCATGGGACACCCCCCCCCCCCCAAAAAAAAAACAGTGCCCTTACATGGGAGGTCCCATGTATTTTTTTTTTTCCTTTTTTGCAAAGAATACAAAGCTGGCAGGGAAATGTTATTTGCCTGCAATTTAGATTGCATTTTTTTCTTTCTAAATGTCAGTTTTGCTGTAGTACATTGTATACATTGTAAGTAACAATATTTCACAGGCATCCCTAAGGCATGTTTTTTTTTTTAAGGAACCTGGCATCTTAAAGTTTCACTTTGCAACTCCCTGCAAAATTGTATTTAAAACCTCTGAGCTGTTTGGCAAATGTCCCACAAACCCAAGCCAGGTACATTCAGCTTAACTCGAATGCACAGTAAGAAATGAGAACTATAGCCTACTTCTGAGTAGGTCTCAGAATCAGAGTTTTTCAAACTTGCTTGCTAGTCTCTGCATACAATATATATTCTTCTCAAAACACAATATACAAATAGAGCACATTTTTTTTGTATTATTCTTTTTTCCTATAATTACAATGAAAAAAAATGATCCAAGACAATGAGGAATTATTATTATTAAAGTAATAAAAAGACTCCGTTTTTTTCAATAACAAACTTGTTATATTTACCTGCTCTATGCAATTGCTTTGCACGAATCAGCCCCAATCCTCCTCTATTTGGGTCACTGTCAGCGATTGTGGTTCTTTCTCCCTGCTTAGTGCTCCCATAGCAAGCCACTTGCTATAGGGGGACTTGTGTATGCTCACTCCCATGCCCCCCTCCATAAGACACACAGAGGGAGGCTCGGCCCCACCTCCCCACTCCCTCCTCACTGGCTATAATTGAGCCAATGGCAGAGACCTGGGACAGCAGCTGCTCTTGTGTACATCACTGGATAGGGATCAAGTTCAGGTAAGTGTTGGGGGGGGGGGGAGTCTAGGGGAGAGCTACATAGTGAAATTTTTTTACCTTCATGCTGAGAATGCATGAAGGTTAAAAAGTATTCAGCTTTTACAACCACTTTAGTAATAATAATAGTATTTTAGGATACACTTGTGAATTTGAAGTGCTACCTATTTCCTAACTGACATATGGCTTCATAAAATGACAACATAGAGGCTGTCATTTGTAATTCTCTTGTTATAGCATAACAGCCTGTGTGTCTTATGCCCCGTACACATGATCGGACTATCCGGCGGACAATCCGCCCGTGTGGGCTCCGGTGGACTTTCTTTTCCCAAAAGTCCAGCGGACTTAGAAAGAAGTTTTGACTCAAAATTGTCCGCAGGGCCCCCCCTTCCCCAAAACACCCCCCCATGTTGAAGGCATGTGGCCCCTTTCCGGACTGGCCGGGCGGCGTGCTTGGATAAGGGTCTGATATGGACCCGGTTTTATCAGTGTAGGGCTTCCCCTTTAAGTCCATACCAGGTGACAGAACTAAACAATAAAATGTAGTGCTGAAGAAAGTGCTGTGAGAACACGTGTAACAAACACTTTAAAAAGAAAAACCCAATAAAGTCCAAATATTTAAGTGAATACAATAGTCCTTGAAGTCCACGTAGGACACAAAATGTGGTGTTTCATAAGGTGTAAAGACTAAAAAGAGTGCTTGAAGACATCTCAAACCAGTGACATCTGGGTAGGTAAAAAGAAGATGGGTACTCTTACCGAAGGTCATACGGGCATAAATAGATGGATGAATCCCCGCAGGTCTATCCGCCACTGGAAGTGCCGTGGATCCTCTGGTCAAAGAAGGAGCAGTCTGTATCATCCATGAAACTCCAACTCCTCAGGGGTCCCGATGGAATGGACGGGAAGAACCAACTCAAATCCCAAAAAACGGGATAGCTAACGAGGCCAAACTCATGCAGGGGATCACATATGAGACAAAAAAGAAAAACAGCAGTCCAATCAATCTAGATGGCTTTAGGTGAATAGTCCAGTATAGATGCAACATTCATTCCTTGATGCTGTGGACTATCAGCTTCAGCTAAGGATTCTCCAAGGCATCCACTCAGTTATGCTGTAGGTTGGATGTTACAAGCTTTGGAGTCTTTCGTTTCTCAGTAATATCTAGACGCTCCCCTCAGACCCCCTTAAATTTTTAACTCTTTGTTATTTTGCAGCCATTTTCTAAAATCATTTAAGTTAATCTTTTTCCTCATTAATTTACATACAGCACCCCATATTGACAGACAAACACAGAATTGTTGACATTTTTGCAGGTTTATTAAAAAAGAAAAACTGAAATATCACATGGTCCTAAGTATTCAGACCCTTTGCTCAGTATTTAGTAGAAGCACCCTTTTGATCTAATACAGCCATGAGTCTTTTGGGGAAAGATGCAACAAGTTTTTCACACCTGGATTTCGGGATCCTCTGCAGATCCTCTCCAGTTCTCTCAGGTTGGACGGTAAACGTTGGTGGACAAACATTTTTAGGTCTCTCCAGAGATGCTGAATTGGGTTTAAGTCAGGGCTCTGGCTGGACCATTCAAGAACAGCCACAGAGTTGTTGTGAAGCCACTCCTTCATTATTTTAGCTGTGTGCTTAGGGTCATTGTCTTGTTGGAAGGTAAACCTTCGGCCCAGTCTGAGGTCCTGAGCACTCTGGAGAAGGTCTTCATCCAGGGTATCCCTGTACTTGGCCGCATTCATCATTCCCTTGATTGCAACCAGTTGTCCTGTCCCTGCAGCTGAGAAACACCCCCACAGCATGATGCTGCCCCACCCATGAGCAGTGCCTGGTTTTGTCCACACATACCGCTTAGAATTAAGGCCACAAAGTTCTATCTTGGTCTGCTACTGGTTAGCTGCTTTTTTAGCAAACTCCATGTGGGCTTTCATGTATCTTGCACTAAGGAGAGGCTTCTGTCTGGCCACTCTGCCATAAATCCCCGACTGGTAGAGGGCTGCAGTGATGGTTGACGTTCTATAACTTTCTCCCATCTCCCGACTGCATCTCTGGAGCTCAGCCACAGTGATCTTTGGGTTCTTCATTACCTCCCTCACCAAGACTCTTCTCCCCCCGATAGCTCAGTTTGGCCAGACAGCCAGCTCTAGGAAGAGTTCTGGTCGTCCCAAAACGTCTTCCATTTAAGGATTATGGAGGCCACTGTGCTCTTAGGAACCTTAAGTGTAGCAGAATTTTTTTGTAACCTTGCCCAGATCTGTGCCTTGCCACAATTCTGTCTCTGAGCTCTTCGGGCAGTTACTTTGACCTCATGATTCTCATTTGCTCTGACATGCACTGTGAGCTGTAAGGTCTTATATAGACAGGTGTGTGGCTTTCCTAATCAAGTCCAATCAGTATAATCAAACACAGCTGGACTCAAATGAAGGTGTAGAACCATCTCAAGGATGATCAGAAGAAATGGACAGCACCTGAGTTAAATATATGAGATATTTCTGTTTTTCTTTTTTAATAAATCTGCAAAAATGTCAACAATTCTGTGTTTTTCTGTCAAAATGGGGCGCTGTGTGTACATTAATGAGGAAAAAAATGAACTTAAATGATTTTAGCAAATGGCTGCAATATAACAAAGAGTGAAAATGTTAAAGGGGTCTGAATACTTTCCATCTCCACTGTGTATATATATATATATATATATATATATATATATATACTGTACACCGGTATATATGATTATATTCAAAATTACACAAGTTAAATTATTAACAATATAGTAAATATAATTCTGTAACATATGCAGTCACTGTTATGTAAGCAGTCACTGTTGCTGAAAGGTATAATAGTAAAAACAGTGATACGTTTCCTTCCCAACAAGGGCAAAGAGGTGTCCAGGGACATTCTGCTAATTAGACACAGCCAGTATAGTATAATTCTACTTGGGCATTTACAAGATTGCCATATGCACACTAAGGTTTTCATTCCCTTAAGTGGTTTTACTATTTTTTCTTCCTTTAACTCCTAAAATTCTAGCAAGTTGCCTTGTGTTGTAATATTGTTTTACTTTTTAATATGCTTTTTTTATTTTATATTTTTTGGGGAAAAGATTATAAAACAATATAGTTTAGAAATGTTTCACTTTATATAGTTCCCACAGTCCGCATTTAACAAGACAACATATACTTCATAGGAAGTTACTATTACATAGAAACGTACAGACTGTGACTCAGTCCACCACTTTGACCATTATTTAGTGACCAAGCAATCATGTTACAAAATATTTAGCTTTTCCCTACTCCATGCTTGTACTTTAGCTGTTATGAAACGTTTAATATAAAAGATACAAAGTATTTCAGAAATCCGTTTTTGCTTAGTACCACTTCAAGGAGTTCGATTTAGACACTCTTATTGGTAACCTCCAGTGAAGTTCTAATCATATAAACTGATCAGGATCCTTAACATTGTAGTTTTTCAGAGGCAACAGCAATTCTCATCCTGCTTTTTTCACATTATATAAATTGAAATCACAGTACCTCTTGTGAAAAGAAGATAGCTATCATCTTTCTCCCTGTAGCACAACTTTTCAGCCTGTTCATCCAGCACCATGGCAGCATGTCTCCCAAGCTCTTGTCAGTGAACCCTGGTCATATTTAAAACAACCACAGATGCTCCAACTTTTAAAGCCTCCTTCTGGCTCAAACAGACATGTTTTCTGATGAAAAAGGGAACAAAACCTTCTTCTTGAATAGCATAAAATCATTTCATTTGAATCAATAAGAAAACTACTCATAAGCATCATTAAAACTTGAGCTCATCACAATTCACCCTTGTGCTATCATCGCCAGAGGCTGGAAACTAGGTCTAGTGTTAGGGTGCTTAATCTCTAAATATTCCTTTTCTTTTCCAAAAATTAAAACCTAACTCCTGACCCTACTTTAATACTTTTCTTACTAATTTTATATTCTTGACCATAGTATCTTTCTTCAATGCCATATACTGTATGTACCCTTATCCTCCAGTTATCTCATAACATAATTCATTATTACAACTCCTCCACCTTTATCCTCTACCTTTATCTCTGCAAGTATTTCAGTGTGTTGATCTCTGTGTGTAAAGTTTTGTCTCATCAAAAGTAGATCCTCTAATTCCCAATATCTTCTAATACTATCTTTTTAAAGTGTTTAAAATGTCTTAGTTCACTTTAGCTCTTTTGAAAAAAAGTTTTATTTCATTTTTAATATAGTAAAGTCACCCTCTACTTTATTATCCTATGCGTTCCATTGTTCCATTCTTCTTGATCCTTATAAACTAAACTAAACTAAACTAAAATGTTTTTTTTTTTTTTTCCATATGCAACCCATTGGGGAGATTTCCCTTCACTTCCTGTGAGTCGTCATTGGAGGAATTCCCCTCTATTCTTGTTCTGATGACCACTCAAAATTTGTGATTTTCTTTCATTTTTGGTGATTGTGCTCGCAACATAATTTAACCCTTCTTTAATATATTATTTTCCTCCTTGAGAGACCCTTACTATTCAAAATAAAAATTAAACCTTCATTAATTTAAAAAGTTTGTGTAAATTGTTGTTCAATTCAGCAATATCCAATTTAAAATTTAGTGGGTGTCTCAGCTCACAAATGTAGCATAATGCTTATGTAAATGATATATAATACATCATACATATACATTCCAGGCCTCTATCCTTCACCTTATTCAAGAAAATTATCAATATAAAATTAGATGCCTTAAGTAGTAGAACTTTTCTTGTTCTACAAAACTGATATTTGTCCTCAGCCATCAGATTACATATAATATAATATAATATTAAAAATATTGTTTTCAGACTAATTTTATAGGGTAGAAGTTAGGTTCATTATCTACAGCATTAACATTTTAAGCCTGTAATAATAAAGAGAACTTTAATGTGTTATAATATCAGTAATTGATTTTTGCTAAATTGTATAAAGACAATTCTTTAAGACAAACCTTTTACGTCTTTTATTTGGTTTTTAATAACCTTGTCTTAGGCAGTTTTCCATTAATCAGAAGCTGTGCAACAAGACATTTATTCTGTCCAACAATAAACGCATAAAATAAGCAGAGGTACAGAAAACAAAAAAGGGTTTGTAAATATTTTTTAAAAGCTCCCCACCATGAAAAATTATATACTTGATCAGAGTTTACCTTTGAGCAGTTACCACAGAGTTAAGTCTCCAGTGTTTAATGTGCATCATAAATCAGTGCTCTCATTTCTAGTACCAGTAGAGAACTTGATGAAATTTCACATAATTAGGTCAAAGAGAAATGGACTAGATAGAATTACAAATCCTGTGGTTCCACTGAGGTCTAGATATTATATTTTATCTTTTCTCCCAATGCAATTTTTTTTACATACTTGGGGTTTGATCTTTTTTTCCTACTTGATGTAGGTAAGAAGATCTAAAATGGTTGTGCTATTTCAAAAAAATAAATAAAATTTAAGACATAGCTGTCTCTCATAATGAAAAGTAATATCCCATGAGAACTTGATAGACAAATGCAGTCTGTCTTCCGGCTCAGTGTGCGAGGATTAGTCATGCAGTAACAAAGATGGATTAAATCCGAGGAAATTGTTTTGAAGGTACACTTCATCAGTTCACCAACCTGCTTAATTTGATATTTTAAAGTACATTTCCTTATAACAAGTTTAAAGACAGTAGAAGATCTGTTCTGCAAGGCTCAAATGTTATATAGCATGTGCTTTACATAATAATGAAATACTTTAATATCTCAAATCTATATTAGAATCCCCCTAACTATGATAAATAGAGACTTCTGCAAATGTAAGTCTAATTTCCTTAAGGAAACAGAAAAATGAAAATGGATTACTAGATTTAAAGAGTAAGGGTATATTTTATAAATAGCTGTACGTAGGATGTGTTTCAAACTATCACTGCTGTACAGTTGTATGATGAAGGATGGTAATTCATAAGTAATAGATTATAGAAATGGTTTGTTTTCATTTATTTATGGCTAAGTAGAATCTGTCTCACACTAATCCCTCATGACATCATATTTTGTATTGTTTTTCTCTGGAGTAGGGCAATAAAATGTCACGCTAAGATATAAGTCATAACTGCAGGCTCCTAAGTCCACTTTAGATGGGCATATAAGAAGGATCGGGAAAACATATGTGCTTTGCTGCCTAATTGCCTTCAATTCCCATAGAGAAATGTAAAATCCTGCAATATTATATTGCGCATATGATTGTAAATTGACACGCACAACTATATATTTACTTCAAAAATCATTATGGTTATGTATATGTATTATTAGAGTTTTATAAAAAGAAAAGGAGACCTATGTTTCCTTTAAAAATCTGCGCTTGGTAATAATAATAATAGTAATAATCGTATATTTACATAGCGTGCATCTATATTACATGGTTGTTAAAGCCTTAAAAAATTAAATTTTTTAAATGTATGCAGGAACAACATATATTAAAATAGTTAGAAGAAGACAAAATTGGGTTGATTTACCAATGACAAATATTTACAACCAAATGCAAGCAAAAAAGCTATATTTTTTATTTCCTTTGCTTGTGATTGGATATTCATAGCAAAGTGAGTTTTCACCATAGTCGCTTAGCTCTCTGGAAAATGTATTTTGCTAAGTTAAGGAACACCTGTATTTCAGTATGTATGTGTATCCTTTGAAAGATATTTTAGGCTCTGTCTCCTGTAATCTTAGATGAAAAATATAAAAAAATAATTCCAAGTCTTTTGCTTTCTATAATATGTTAGTATTGGTTAGTGGATACATCTAGATCTATTTTTAATCCAATCAAACATAACATTTTGGAGGATTGTTTTATTTACTATTAAGTAGATCTTTTTTAAGGATGATATGCATAATGGGGGGGGGGGGGCCTTCATAATATCATGTATCAAGAAGTTTTCAGAAACCAATAATTAAAAGCTTACAGTTAGTATTATAGCAATCATATGAATTTCTGTTATACCAATATCATGCTAAATTAGTATATAGCGTTAGTGGAAAATTAAAGTGTATCCCTAATAAAAAAAATAAAATCATTTTTCCTTATAGCAGATTAACCACTTCAATACAATGCACTTTCCCCCCTTCCCGTCCAAGCGAATTTTCAGCTTTCAGCACTGTCGCTGTTTAAATGACAATTGAGTGGTTATGCTACACTGTACCCAAACAACATTTTTATCATTTTGTTTCCACAAATAGAGCTTTCTTTAGGTTTTTTTAAAAAAAGTTTTTCTTTGTTTCCGTTATAAAATGTTATAAATAAGTACATTTTTGTCTTCACTGATGGGCACCAATGAGGCTCCACTGATAGGCACTGATAAGGCAGTACTGATGGGCACTGATGAGGTGGAACCAATGAGGTTGTACTGATGAGGTGGCACTGATAGGCACTGATATGCAACACTGATGGGCACTGATAGGCAGTAGTGATAGGTGGCACTGATATGCAGCACTGATAGGCACTCATAGGTGGCACTGATGGGCATCACTGTTAAGGAGGCACTGGTAGGCATTAGTGATGGACACTGATTGGCACCATTTGTGGGCAAAGATTGGCATCCCTGGTGGCCAAGGGTGGCATACCTGGTGGTCATCAGTGGTGGCCATTCCTGGTTGTCCTGGTGGCATCCCTGATGGTCCTGGGTGGACCTGTCAGATGCGAATGAGGAAAAGCCAATACATGTGATTAGAGACATCTGATCATGTAGTAAAGAGTCTCCGTCAGTGACTCTTTACCTAGATCAGAGTTGTGGTGTGTCTGACTGACATACCGCAACAGTGATTACTGTGCTGCGAGCACCCATGGGCGCGCTGCGGCTTGTTTTCCTGATCACATCATACGATGTCCGGTCGGGATAACAGAACCACTTTGCCAACGTAATATTGCTATATGGCGGGCAGCAAGTGGTTAAACAGCACAGTGCTTGTGCTGTCTAATCTGCTCACCTCTAAACTGTAAAAAACCTGGCTGATCCTGCCACTTCCTGCCCTCCCCCTGTAAACTGACCACGGTATATCATGGCTGCTGAGCTCTGAGACCATGGTCAGTTTACATGCCTGTATCATCCACAGCCCTGCTCTGCCATTCTCTCCCTCCTCTCTCCCTGCCTGTGTCTGTGTGAGCCATCTCCGCCCCCCCCCCCTCTTGACGCTATTCGTAGTGCACAAAAATTTACAACATGTCACTGGCAGCCCCTCTCCTTTATCCCTTATAACTCACAGTATACGTGTTTGTTTAAATCTATGCCTCAAAATACCTTTTATTCAGGTATCTTTAGGCCAGTCACATGACTCCTGTCCGCTCTCCTACTATGATCCAGGTCTACCATGGGAGGTGCTGAGCGACCAGCATGGTGGTCACTTAACCTACCGGCTGATGTCAGAGGGAGATCTCAGCCCCTCCTGCTGTAGCCCTGGATCATAGTAGCAGAGCAGCCAGGAGTCACGTGACCAGCCTGAAGATACTTGACAAAAAGGTATTTAGAGGCATATATTTAAACAAACACTGATACTGTGAGTTATTGTTGGATAAAGAGAGGGGCTGCCAGTGAAAGCGTTTTGTCTTCCAAATATCACTGAAAGCTGAGAGTGCTGAAAAATAACGTAGAGAGAGAAATCATGCAAGGTACAAATCTTCATAGTTTCTATGTGTTAAGGCTACCCTTCGCTGATATATATATATATATATATATATATATATCTATATCTATATCTATATCTATATCTATATCTATATCTATATGTGTGTGTTTTAGATTTTTTTTTTTATCTCTCACCACGTTCAAAAGAAGGTGAGTAGTGGTTACTATGTTGACTTTAGCTTCCAGTAAAATATGGAAGACAAATGTATGGTAAGGGGGGGGGGGGGGGGATTTCATGGAGACCTAAGGGTAATATTGAAAAAGTAGGTCAAGGAGGGACTCTTATTTTAATAAAGGTGGATAAAAATTAAAATATAGTGTTCTAAAACTACAAATACTTTATATTGCCACAGAATATCAAAAAGGGACCCAGTCTCCCACACATTCTCCAGCACTCAGGAGAGTTAAATGAAGAGAAAATGGCAGGTTTTTATGATGTAAGAAACCATCTATAATATATAAAATGCATCATTTCTCAATGGTTTGAGCACTGGGAAGTTTGTTATCTATGTAGCTTTTGAAAATTAGAGATGGGAGGATTTCAAATGAATACCATTATACAAATCCTGAAAAAACTGAATTCCCTGACACCTTCTACATTTGTTGTGTCCCCCTCCTCTTCTAGGGGAACCCGTACGCCCCGTCTGCCACCATGCCTTCTCTTCTTCTTCTCTTCCCCCCTTCTATCCCATAATTCGCCCCCCAATCGTGTCCTCCTTACAGTATCAGCTAGGTCTTTCTCTTTGTATGGGAGACGTGGGGGTGAAGTGGGAGAGACCCCAACACTGACCTTTCCGATACCTTGGATCCAGGTTGTGTTTGCCCGGTGCGGGAACTGGAAACTGGAAACTGATGGGTGTATTGTCTCATAGCTGATAAGTCACTTTGGATGCTAGTTTATTGCTGTTTGATTTCTATAGCGGTATTGCTGATCACACCCTTGTCTGTAATGTATGTTTCTCTCCCTTGTTTTGGATTGAATAAAAATTTATATTTGCAAAAAAAAGTGGTTCTAAAACAAACATTTTTCCCTTAATACATTCCCAGCATTAAGTTAAAAATGGTTTAGGTTGCAATATCCCCCCCTCCCCTCTTTATGCTTACCTGAGTCTTCACTCGATCCAGCACTGTGCCTGTCTGTAGCAACTCTCTTCTCTCACTTGCAAGTCTCAAAGGCTTTTCTGAGGCAGTGGAAACCATAGGCTCCTGGTGATATCAGTCAAATTCTATGACTTTACAGTCACTTTAATGTTGCAAATTTAGAAAAATTTCACAATAGATACAAGATAAAAGTAAAACAGGTTAACTGCATCTTGGAAGTGTCTGAGTCTCAATCGTTGGACCTCAATTACATGTGTTGAGACGTGATTGTGTAGCTTTAAAGAAGAATGAGCTAATATGAATAATAAAACTTCTAAACAAATGTATTAATTTGGGGCAAAATTTACATTTTGATCATTGCACCTGTGGTGGAGTAAAAAATCAATCAAACCAATTATCACGTTTTTGCTATTAAATTGAGAGAGAGTTAGTAGCTTAAAATTGAATTAAGTAAAGTGGTGAAGTGAATTCCCTGGACTATAGAAGTATAGAGAGAGCAAGGGGTAATGAAGTAAAGGCTCCACGATTAAAGTAAAAATATTTGGAGACGGGACATCCTTGTCTTGTGCCACTGGTAATAAGGTCTCCAAGATTGAGGAGCATTCAGGAAATAAAGATAAATAATGGGACTTCAGGGCTTCAAAATCAGAGGTTTGGTCACTGGTCAGTGAACTGTTCAATTTGCTATGTCCTCTGCTTATTCACAGAAGAACCTTTTTTTTTTAATAAGGATTCCTCCTACAAATGCTTTATGGGTGTTCCATAGCATATAGCATCTGAGGACTGCATTTAAATTATTGTAATATATAATAAAATATTGCTAGAGAGCAGCTTTGATTTGTTTAAAACATTCCAGTTGTGTCAGAATGCATGTATTAAAGCGATTGTAAAGTATTGTTCCTTTTCTATAAAAATAACAAACATGTCATAATTGCATGCTCTGTTGCAGTGGATTTTCTCAGAGAAGCCCACCAGATCCTCCTATTTTCGGGTCCCTCTTCTTTGCTCATGGCCCCTCCTTCCTGTTGAGTGCCCCCACAGCAAGCAGCTTGCTATGGGGGCACCCAAGCAGAGTCACAGCTCCCTTTGTCTATTCAGACACTCTCTCTCCTGATTGGCTGGCTGGCTGACTTTGAATGACAACAGTGGGGGCCAATGGCGCTGCTGCTGTGTCTCAGCCATTGAGGGGAGAGTCTTGGATGGCCGAGATGCTTGTGGACATCGCTGGACAGAGATGGGGCTCAGGTAAGTATTAGGGGCGCTGAGGAGGGCTGATGCACACAGAAGGCTTTTTATCTTAATGCATAGAATGCATTAAGATAAAAAAAACCTTCTGACTTTACAACCCCTTTAATCTTTAATATATATGTAGAGGAAGGATTATGTTGTTCTCAGTGCTCAAGTGCTATAGGCACTTGGTCAGACCAGGATATGTCTTCATTATAGGATGTGCTGCCAAGAATATTCATCAGTTAAGGACATGTTAATTTTGGTATTTGATGGATGAGAAGGGGAGAAGTAGGTGTAGTCTTTTGCAGACCCATGTTGGCACCTCCATACATCAAAAAGATACATCAAAAGACTTCTTTTGGGTTTGGTTATGAGAGGATAAACATTGTCCTCTGGGGGTTGCAAAATCTAGTGATGGGTCAGCTACAGTATTTAAATTGCTTCAAATTATACTTTAAGTGAACCTTTTCAGATTGTTTCTTTTTTGGATTAAAAAAAAAAAATGTGTTTCTTATTTCAGCCATAAACCGTGACTAATGTGTGAAATAAAGAAAGGCTGCCCAAATTTATAACTTTCTTTGAAGTAAGGTGCACATGGAAGGGCTTTGCACAGCACAAGCAAACAACACCTTTCCACGCACACTTACCAGCTAGCCTGCAAAAATAATTCTAATGTCTAGTAGTGATGGACGAACTTCTGACGGGACGTTTCGCGAACGCGGACTGCGAACGCGGCCGATAGTTTGCGAACCGTAACGTTCGCGGCGGGCCCCATTGACTTCAATGGGAGGCGAACTTTGCAAACCTACAGGTCAAATTTGCAGCCACAAAATAATTACTAGCTGTGCAAACATAGTCCCACCACATGGCCAATGACATAACACATGTATGAGGTGAATCTGGGATCGACAACTACAAGCATTCTTTTTTTATATGTGAAATTGTTGTGACAATTCAGGACTGTGGAGCGCATGAAGGCAATGGAGAGGGAAGGTCAGGGTAGGCAAAGAAGAGGGTGCAGGAGATGATCACCAGCAGCGTGACATCCAGCAATGACACCTGCACCGTGATAGAGTGATCTAACACCAGCACCGTGATAGAGAGCACTGATATCAGCAGCGTGACATACAGCAATGACACCTGCACCGTGATAGAGTGATCTGACACCAGCACCGTGATAGAGAGCACTGACATCAGCAGCGTGACATACAGCAATGACACCTGCACCGTGATAGAGTGATCTGACACCAGCACCGTGATAGAGAGCACTGACATCAGCAGCGTGACATAAAGCACTGACACCAGCACCATGATATACAGCACTGACACCAGCACCGTGAAAGAGAGCACTGATATCAGCAGCGTGACATACAGCAATGACACCTGCACCGTGATAGAGTGATCTGACACCAGCACCGTGATAGAGAGCACTGACATCAGCAGCGTGACATACAGCAATGACACCAGCACCGTGATATACAGCACTGACACCAGCACCGTGATAGAGAGCACTGACATCAGCATCGTGACATACAGCAATGACACCTGCACCGTGATGGAGTGATCTGACACCAGCACCGTGATAGAGAGCACTGACATCAGCAGCGTGACATAAAGCACTGACACCAGCACCGTGATATACAGCACTGACACCAGCACCATGATAGAGAGCACTGACATCAGCAGCGTGACATAAAGCACTCACACCAGCACAGTGATATGCAGCACTGACACCAGCACCGTGATATACAGCACTGACACCTTCACCGTAAGCAGCCTAGCACAGGGATGGTGGGAGCACCTCATAATAAGCAGCCCCAGGAGGATGTCAGCATAGCACAGGGATGGTGGGAGCCCCTCATAATAAGCAGCCCCAGGAGGAAGTCAGCACAGCACAGGGATGGTGGGAGCCTCTCATAATGAGCATAGCACAGGGATGGTGGGAGCCCCTCATAATATGCACAGCAGAGGTACAGCCCCAGGAGGAAGTAAGCACAGCACAGGGAGGGTGGGAGCCCCTCATAATAAGCAGCCCCAGGAGGATGTCAGCATAGCACAGGGATGGTGGGAGCCCCTCATAATAAGCAGCCCCAGAAGGAAGTC
The DNA here is from genome assembly GCF_037356315.1 of Lithobates pipiens. Taxonomy (NCBI): domain Eukaryota; kingdom Metazoa; phylum Chordata; class Amphibia; order Anura; family Ranidae; genus Lithobates; species Lithobates pipiens. The sequence goes on from NW_027507718.1 coordinate 92,882,328, forward strand.
AGCACAGCACAGGGATGGTGGGAGCCCCTCATAATGAGCATAGCACAGGGATGATGGGAGCCCCTCATAATATGCACAGCAGAGGTACGGCCCCAGGAGGAAGTCAGCAGAGCACAGGGATGGTGGGTGCCCCTCATAATAAGCAGCCCCAGGAGGAAGTCAGCACAGCACAGGGATGGTGGGAGCCCCTCATAATAAGCAGCCCCAGGAGGAAACCAGCACAGCACAGGGATGGTGGAAGCCCCTCATAATGAGCATAGCACAGGGATGGTGGGAGCCCCTCATAATGAGCATAGCACAGGGATGGTGGGAGCCCCTCATAATATGCACAGCAGAGGTACAGCCCCAGGAGGAAGTCAGCACAGCACAGGGATGGTGGGAGCCCCTCATAATAAGCAGCCCCAGGAGGAAGTCAAGTATGTGCAAGTATTTTATACGTGTATTACACAACTATATACTGCACACCAAATACTACACCTATACCAGTCCTTAAGGACCTTTGTGGAACAAGTAGCTAGGGATTTGCAGACTGTACCTCCGTCCCTATACTGATAAAGGACTGCTGCAGCAGAAGGGCAGCAGTCAGCAGTAGTGCACCTCAACCCTATGTATTGTGGACCTATACCATTCCTTAAGGAATAGCAGACTGTACCTCACTCAACCCTATGTACTGTAGTACCCTATACCTTACCAGTCCTTATAAGGACCTTTGTGGAACTAGTAGGTTGTGAATGATTAGCAGACTGTACCTTAGTCCCTATACTGATAAAGGACTACTGTAGTATAGTGCAGCAGTCAGCAGTAGTGCACCTCAACCCTATATATTGTGGACCTATACCAGTCCTTAAGGAATAGCAGACTGTACCTCACTCAACCCTATGTAATGTAGTACTCTATACCTTACCAGTCCTTATAAGGACCTTTGTGGAACTAGTAGGTTGTGAATGATTAGCAGACTGTACCTCAGTCCCTATACTGATAAAGGACTACTGCAGCAGAAGGGCAGCAGTCAAGTATAATATTCTTTCTATATTTGGAAGAAAGAATATTATACGTGTACAAGCCTATTACCATACCAGTCCTGAAAAGAACCTTTGTGGACCTAATAGTAACAGCTACTGATTAAACTGACTGTCCCTCACTGCCACACACAGCTTCCTGCCTGCCCCTATTTAGACTGACAAAACAGAGGCTGCTGGAACAATAACTTGAATAGCACTCAAAACTATATCCTGTATTACTTTACCATACCAGTCCTGAAAAGGACTTTTGTGGACCTAATAGTAACAGCTGATGATTAAACTGACTGTCCCTGCTGCACACAGCGTCCTGTCCCTCTCTCTACACTGACAAAAGACAGGCTGCTGCAACAATCACTAGCACAGCAGTGCCTCAAACCTATATCCTGAACTACACCTAACACCTATACCAGTCCTGAAAAGAACTTTTGTGGCCCTAATAGCTAGCGATTTGGGTCACTGCAGTCTCTCCCTGCTCCACACAGCAACCTCTCCCTATAGTGACATACGAAAGAATGTAAAATGGCCGCCCGATTGGGTCTATTTATAAGTTAGGGGGAATGTCCAAGTGTCCATGTGCTGTAATGTCTCAATTGGCTGTCCTGTACCCCATGATGGATGTGCCATCATAGGTCAAAGTTCTTTTACACAGTAAACACGGAAGTCCGCTGGGTGAACGGCGGCAATAGTCCGCCGATTGGGCAGACCGCTAACAGCCGAAATTCGCCACGAAACGACCACCGGGCGAACCGTTCGGCCATCCCTACTGTCTAGTAATTTGTGACATGCTGGTAGGTTAATTGGATCTTATCTAAATGGTTTTAGTATGTGTATGCATGCAGGTCTGGATTAATGTAGGGGCTGTTGGAGCTGTTGGAGCTGCAGCTCCAGGCCCCTACCATAATTTAGGCCCAATAGAGTGACACTGGACACAAAAGTCAGCCGTCACATTGCCCACAGACAGCTACATATCGTGGTCCCAGTGTGCCCAGGCTGAGCGTGCCCCTCCTCTAAGAGTCCAATCAACTTCTCTGTCAGGCAAAATGATCTCCACACGACTGGGGCTAGTCTTGGTTGGCTTGATGTCATCCAGAAGCCAGCCTGGGAGGCTTGATGGGTGAGGTGTACAGGTGGCACTGCGAGCATGGAGGAAGCACTGTACTAGTAAGCTCTGCAATAACTACGGGGCTGGGGAAGATGATTCTTTGCTATCCCATGTTGTATGTCAGCTCAGTATGAACTGGCTGACATGAGTTGGCTGATGTGGCTTAACTCTTGGGGGAGGGAGGAGAGGAGGTTAATTAACAATATTATTTGTAATATGCAGCACTGATCAGCACAGCCCCATACGTGCCATTCAGTGCCCATCAGTGCTTCCTATCAGTGTTGCCAATCGGTGCCCATCAATACCACATACCAGTGCTGCCTATCAGCGCAGATCATGAGTGCCTATTAGTGCTACCTCATCTGTGCTCATAAGTGCAGCCAATCAGTGCCACATATCAGTGCCCATCAGCGCTACCTATCAGTGCAACCTGCTCTATCAGTGCCCGCCAGTGCAGCATCATAAGTGCCCATCAGTGCAGCATCATCAGAGCCCATCTGTGCAGCATCATCAGTGCACATCAGTGAAGAAGAAAAAAATACTTATGTGTAACATTTTAAAACAAAGAAAAGTGTTTTTATTTTCAAAATTGTCTGTATTTTTTTCATTTATTTAGAAAAAATAAAAAAACACAGTGGTGATTAAATACCACTAAAAGAAAGCTTTATTTGTGTTAAAATAATTTGAAAATATGGGTACAGTGTTGCATGACTGCGCAACTGTCATTCAAAGTGTGACAGCATTATAAGGTGAAAATTTACTTGGGCAGGCAGGGCACTTAAGGACCGAGCTTCTTCCTGAGATTTGTTGTTTACAAGTTAAAAACAGTTTTTTTGCTAGAAAATGACTTAGAACCCCCAAACATTATAAATTTTTTTCTAACACCCTAGAGAATTAAATTTCTGTCACACCGTATTTGTGCAGCGGTCTTACAAGCATACTTTTTTTGGAAATAATACACTTTAAAAAATAAGACAACAGTAAAGTTAGCCCAATTTTTTTTATATTGTGAAAGATAATTCTATGCGGAGTAAACTGATACCCAACATGTCAAGCTTAAAAATTGCGCCCGCTCGTGGAATGGCGACAAACTTTTACCCTTAAAAATCTCCATAGGTGGCATTTAAAAATTTCTACAGGTTGCATGTTTTGCGTTACAGAGGAGGTCTAGAGCTATAATACTGATCATGGGCAATACCTCATATGTGTGGTTTGAATACAATTTTCATATGTGGGCACTGCTCATATAAGCGTTCACATCTGCACGCGAGCTCGGCGGGACGGGCGCATTTAAAAAAAAAAAATGATTTTACCTTTTATTTTTTATTTTTACACTGTTCTGTTTTAATAACAAATGTGTCACTTTTATTCCTATTACAAGGAATGTAAGAATCCCTTGTAATAGAAAAAAGGCATGACAGGACCTCTTAAATAGGATATCTGGGGTCAAAAAGACCTCAGCGCTCATATTTACACTAAAATGCAATAACAAAATAAAAAAATTAAATGTAATTTAAAAAAAAATGTTGCTTTAAGAGCTATGGGTGGAAGTGACATTTTGACGCAGCTTCTGCCCTGCAATGGTATGGAGAGGGGTGGAGGCCATCCAATCAATACCTACCCAATTGTCATTGGTAGCGGCGGAGGGGACCGGAGAGCGGCGGGAGGGGGGCCTCTCCCACCGCCGATTAAAGTGGTCTTGCAGAATATCCGCCACAGAGACCACTATTATCGGAAACCAAATCGCTAACTGAAGAAGAAGATACCAGGGTTATGGCAGCTAGCTAGCTAGATATCTCTCTTCAAAGTGCTGACGTATATCGGCGTGAGCTGGTCTGGAAGTGGTTACTGGAGAAGTTCGCCTTTGGAAATGTTACATGTTCCCACTCTTACAGCATCTCCCCAATCCACTGAATCTAGTGACAACAAACAGAGGATCTTCTTTCTGAACTTGCTGTCACTATTTAAAAAAATATCCAGTGTATTTCCTGTGAGCCACCACTTAGGTTAGAGGAAATAATTGGATATGATGGAATGTCAACCTATGGGGGTAGCTGCCCACATGGAAATTATATCTTATAAATAGGTGAATGCAGCGCTCATGCCTATTAGCTCACTGTGTGATCCTACTGCTGTTAACTAATTAATTCATATACTGAAAGTGGGAAAAAAAAACGAATAATAAAATATTTTACCCCTACTGGGTATTGTGCCCAATACAGCACTGCATTGTTGGGCACAGTACCCAGTAGGGGTATAATATTTTATCATTATTCTTTATTTTTTGCACTTAATCAGTATGTCAATACATTCGTTCTCAGAGTTCTGTGAATGAGAAACTACAAGTACCAATAGTCTCTGTGGCTGTCAGCTTGTAGTTCTCAATGAACTATCAGGGTGCTGTTTAGCACTTTAGGCAGTTTGTTGCCTTTTCCTGTCACAAGGTACCAGCAGACAGATACAGTGACAAATCTGCAGGAGTCCTGCATGGCAGCATCTGCTGATCATGGGTGCAAGGCTTTCCAGGCTACTAGTAAAAAAAATTCAAATTTTTTTACCTGCAAAAAGATATGTATTTATTTATTTTCATTTATATTTTTTTAACGGAGAACTTATCCTTTAACCTAGGTGAAAAAATGTTATCGGTTACCAGTTTAGAGTTACAGAGGAGGTCTAGTGCTAGAATTAGAATTTACAGCATTTCTTCGCACCTGCCTAAAACTTTTGCACAGTACAGCATATGTAAACCACTGCGTAAATTGAAAGAGCTATGTATATACCTGTAATAAATCAGTAAAAAAAATAAATAATAATAATATATATATATATATATATATATATATATATATATATATATTGTGAAGTTTGGGGATACTAGCCCCGCGGGATTAAGTGCATAAACCGTTGTCAGGTGAAACCAAAATATATTTATTTATCAATAAATAAAAATAAAGCTTTTCTCCAGCATGTAAAACCATAAATTAAAGTCCGCTTGTCTTCAGCACAAAATAATACAAAAAAGAAAAGCACCTACAGTTCTGTAGAAAAGGTCTTCACCAAAAAGAGTCCTTGTAGAGATCTTTATGCAGCCTCCAAAACAGCAAACAGCAAACAGCAAATATTACAACACAGCCAGACAGCTCATCAGACAGGTGTTCATCTCCTTCTCCTCCTCACCACACCTCTCTGACTACTTCCTGTCTTTATAGGCTGTGTGTCCTCCTGGAGGCCGTTAACCCCCTGTGGTCAGGGAGGGAGGCTCTTTCCACCCAAATTACACTTTAGAGCCTCCCAAATTCCGGGTCCCAACTACCTCTCTTAAAATACAGAGAGGACCGCGAATCAGTCAACTCCCGCAAACTACACCCGGAATCTGTCACCCATTTTGGGTGACCCCCTGAGACTACCATGATTCCCTTAAAGGGACCACATCCCAAATATAGGCGATACATAGTACCCGTCCAGGACCCAACCTTGGCGTCCTGTACATATCCCCCCCCCCCCCCTCTGCCTCAACGCGGAGGTGTTGGAGGCACCATTTGACACCATGCAGTGGACCCGGGAGAGGGCATCAGCATTCTGGTGTAGTCTCCCAGGTCTGTGCTCCACCACAAAATTGAACTCCTGGAGAGACAGAAACCACCTCGTTACTCTAGCATTCGTGTGTTTATTTTGCCTCATCCAGGTCAGCGGAGCGTGGTCGGATACCAGGCGAAACCTTCTGCCCAGGAGGAAATACCGCAAGGAGTCCAAGGCTCACTTAATGGCAAGACACTCCCGCTCTACCACCGCGTAGTTTTTCTCTGCTGCCGTCAGCTTTCTACTCAGGAAAATGATGGGGTGCTCTTCCCCGTTGATTACCTGCGACAGGACTGCTCCTAACCCCTCATTTGAAGCGTCTGTCTGTACTACAAAAAAGTTATTAAAGTCTGGAGCAACAAGCACCGGATCCTGGCACAATGCCGTCTTAAGCTTCTGAAAAGCTTTTTGGGCATCGTTATTCCATTTTATCATCACTGACTTTCCGCCTTTGGTCAGGTCAGTCAAGGGAGCAGCAATGGTGGCAAAGTTGGGTATAAACCTCCGGTAGTAGCCAACTATGCCCAAAAACGCTCTGACCTGCTTCTTGGTTAGGGGACGGGGCCAGTCCTCTATGGCTTTCACCTTGCTCATTTGGGGCTTTACCAACCCTCTACCCACAATGTACCCAAGGTACTTGGCTTCCTCCACCCCAACTGCACATTTTTCTGGGTTTATGGTGAATCCTGCTCTTCTCAGGGAGTCTACGACTGCCTGAACTCCGGGAAGATGTGACTCCCAATCAGGGCTGAAGATGACGATGTCATCCAAATACACCGAAGCGTACCGATGATGTGGACGCAAAGTTTTGTCCATGGCCCTTTGGAACGTAGCGGGGGCAGAGTGTAACCCAAACGGCATTCGTTTGTACTGGAAGTGGCCTTCCGGGGTAGAGAAGGCCGTTTTCTCCCTAGCTTCCTTGGTCAGGGGAATCTGCCAGTACCCTTTCGTGAGGTCCAGCGTGGTAATATACCTGGCAGGCCCCAACCTCTCAATGAGCTCATCTACCCGTGGCATGGGATAAGCGTCAAACTTGGAGATTTCATTCAGTTTTCTAAAATCATTACAGAAGCGAAGAGTGCCGTTGGGTTTGGGTACCAACACGATTGGACTCGACCACTCGCTCTGCGATTCATCAATGACATCAAGCTCGAGTATTCTTTTCACCTCTTCAGACACTGCCACTCTATGAGCTTCTGGGATACGGTAAGGCTTTAACCGCACTTTTACCTTGGGGTCAGTTACAATGTCGTGCTCGACGACATTGGTGAGTCCTGGCAACCCTGAAAACATGTCCATATTTCTTTGAAGAAATTCCTTTGCTTGCTGGGTTTGGGGTCTAGTTAAGGTAGCAGCCACCTGCACCAGGTCGATCCCTGCATGGTCTCCTGACTGTACCGCTACCACCGCGGATACCTCGTCTCTGTCTCTCCAGGGTTTCAACAAATTCACGTGGTAGATCTGGTATGGTTACCTTTTCCCTGGCTGGTGTACCTTGTAGTTTACCTCCCCCACTTTTTCCACTATCTCAAATGGACCTAGCCACTTGGCCAAGAACTTGCTCTCCACTGTGGGTATCAGGACAGCCACCCGTTCTCCTACTTGAAACTGTCTGACTTTCGCAGACCGGTTGTACGCCCTTCTTTGGGCTTCCTGAGCCCTCTGCATGTGCTCCCTCACCAGCGGCATCACCTTAGCCACCCTCTCTCGCATTTGAGAGATATGCTCTACTATGGTTTTGTGTGGTGAGGACTCACTTTCCCACGTTTCCTTTACCAGATCCAGCAACCCTCGAGGCCGTCGCCCATACACTAGCTCAAATGGGGAGAAGCCCGTAGATGCTTGTGGAACCTCCCGGATGGCAAACAAAAGGGCAGGGAGTAACATATCCCAATCCTTCCCGTCCTTCTGGACGACTCTTTTGAGCATGGTCTTCAAAGTTTTATTAAACCTCTCCACTAGGCCATCAGTCTGCGGGTGATAGACGGACGTCCGTAACTGCTTAATTTGGAACAGTTTGCACAGGTCCGCCATCACCTTTGACATAAAAGGGGTGCCCTGGTCCGTTAATATCTCTTTAGGAAAACCCGTTCGCGAAAACATCTGAAATAGTTCTCGGGCAATGGCTTTAGAGGAAGTTTTCCTCAAAGGAACTGCTTCTGGGTACCTGGTTGCATAGTCTAGGATGACTAATATATACTGTAAAAGTGGGTACTCCTGCGCTAAAATGGAATTGTGAATCAAAAATAAAGACAAAACAAGTGCTGCATACACCGTATGGACCAAACTCGCGTCCAAAAAAATGTAAAAGAGAGGGAAGGGTGGTGTTGCGCTCTTATTTGAAATATTTAGTGCAATATTAGAAAAATTGCTGTGATTAGTCGCCTAATATATATCACAGAAGTACGTAAAGTGCAAAGCAAATTAAATAATTAAAAGGAGAAAAAACAAACTAGCATAATCATAACAATAGTGCAAAAGATGGAACAATTATTAGGTGATATTACCAAATATCCACATTCAAGGTGCAGCTATAGGTGATTAAATCACTGTGCAAAATATATAACATATACGTGAACTATTCGTATGGTGACTGGTATACAAAAACATGGAGCAAATTTAGCAAATAAAATTCAAAAGCGACATAAAACTAGTCATTTAAATCATCTAGCTAGATAAAAAGTAACCAGTGCGATTTTGGACTTTTAAAATCCTTAGTCCAATGTGCAAGAAAAGTGCAAACGTGCAGAGTGTTGCGCTGGAACACTGTGTGTTGCTGTCTTTGACTTCAAAGTGACACTGTGCCTTTAAGTGCAAATACAACAAAACAGATCTTCAGCATCGCTGACACCCGTGGAGAAAATTGAATAGTTACCTTACTGCTGTAAGGTAACAGCATATAGCAGATAAAAGAGGAGGGGAGCGTTCCCTTCAGCTTGATCCTTCCCACGATGTCCGTTTCAACTTTTAGGTATAGACAGGGGAGGTGGGGGAGGGGGGTAGGGGTAATCCTTATCTTCCTATCCTTCCACTGGGTACTTCAGATGGTATGGATCTCAGTATGTATTTAAAAAAGATAAAGGGAGTCCACCATAGTGTAGTATTTTTAAACAGGAACAAAACCTTTTATTTATATTTAAAAAAAAACTCACATTTTGCAAGGGGTACAGGTGTGTTGGAAAAACGAGCGCCGAGCTCGTGTCACTGTCTGAGCGTCCGTTCCGTTATCAGAAATGCCTCGGATCCTACGCGTTACGTCAACACGTGACTTTTACACTTTTTCACTTCAAACACACACACTCTTGCTGCCATTATGGATGTTTTTTCCTTTATGGATAAAAGAAATATTAATCTTGCGGAAGTCTTTAGTACTTGCATTAAAAACGGTGACATAGGAAGCCTAATGAGAAAACTAGGCCACAACATGGAGAAAAGAATTAGTCTCTGGTGGGACATTGTTACATTTGAACAATATCTTAAAGATAAGCTGGTCCCCAGACGACTCAGGTGGGATATCCCACCCAATGATGGGTTGATGGACCAAGAAGCAACAGAGGAATGGTTAAGGTTCTTTAATGAAAAGGGACTTGAACTATTGCAATTTCTATTGGTAATAAAACATAGAAAAATGAAATTAATAGAACAAAGAATAGGAGAAATAAAAAATGAACTTGAGATTCATAAAGAATCAACAGAACTCATTACACTAACCACTCAACTAAATAAAGATCTTATGAAAAAAGATAAAGAGGTTCAAACCAGAAAAGGGAAAAAGTACATTCGAGACACCAATGATTTCAAAAATGATCAGGTATTTAAGTGGCAGAGCAGGTTAGGTCAACTTGACCCTATCTCCACATATTCTACACCAGAAAAAATACAGCAATCACAGAATATGACTAGACCCAAAGACATAGCCCCAAACCGTAATGTTACACACAAACCCACTATACCCAAAAAACAAATAAATAGGAAGAGGAATGACTCCCCTCAACGGGTCATAACCAATGATGTTAACACTAACCCCAAACATTCCACACCTCAACCAGAAAAAAGAGGGACCCAGCATAACCCATATAATCAAACACCACGGAATGGTTGGAAGAAACCACATTGGAAAAACAATAAAAAAACCATACTATGGATCTAACTGGAATAGACCACCTTATGAACAGAGAGGACCCTATTACAATACACAAGGCCCTCAAAATAGAAATAATGCACCTCATTATGAGAGTAATTATAGGGATAGAGACCACTGGGGCCCCCCACAGACGTACAATCGTCCATATGAACAATGCCCGACACAAACGTATAGCTACTCACATGATCAATATCGGATACCCACACACAATTATTATGCCCCACTACGAGACCATCCTGATGAAGACAGAGACGATAGGTACTTTCAAACATACTATCCCAACCCGGAGGATAATAGGGCTTTTTTAGGCAGAGGAGCAGAACATTATCCCCCAAGACGAACGGAAGAACAGAGAGAAACATGGAGGAGCCCAAAGCGAACGGAAGAACCCAGACACACAAAAAGCCCAGAAAGAAAAGAGGCAGAAGAGAAGGAAAGAGAGAACAAGAGAAAAAGAGAATAAAGGGAGAAGGAATTTTTAACCTCAGTGGAATATCGTTGACAGCAGAAGAAATCGGTGTACTTGATAAGGGATTGAAATATGCCCCTATTAGAAATCTGGATAAATTTCAGACATACATAGGGATCCAAAAATATATCAGAAATCTAAATATTAAAAAGTATATTGCAAGTAATCCTATCAAGACCCGGAATACCACAGTTGAACAAGGAGTTATACATAGTACACTGAGGAATAAATCTGTTTTTAATCCCCAAATTAATAATAACAAATTTATAGATGTTTTTAAAAAAACAGTAGTTGAAGATCTAAAATCACTTAAAATTAAGAAACAAGAAGATCCAAAATTCATAAGATGCGGTATCAAAACACTAAGCAAAAGAAAAGATATTGTAATACGGCCCGCAGACAAGGGTGGAGGGATAGTAATCCTATCCAAAAAACAATACAATGACGGAATGGAAAATCTATTGAATGATACCGAAACCTATTCTAAACCTTTAAGTAACCCAGTTTTTAAATGTAGGAAGGAACTTGAACTTGTTGTACACCTTGGTCTAAAGAAAAATAACAATTAAGGGTTATATTACGATCATTTTTATTTAGCTTTTCCAGAAAATTGATCAGGTCTTCTCTTCTTCCTTTCCATATAATAAAGATGTCATCGATATATCTTTTATATACTACTAGTTCTTTTGGTGCGTTTATAAACACTGTTTCATCTTCCCACTTCGCCATAAAAAGGCCAGCTACACTGGGTGCAAATTTTGGAGGATCTACCCAATTATGAAGAACCACTTATTCTAGCTACGGCTGATGTAACATCACTCTATACGATCATTCAGCATCACCAAGCATGTGAAGCTACAAAATGGGGTCTAAGGAAACACTCTGAGCTATCATGCCCACAAAGGAAATATCTAATTAAATGCTTAGATTTCTGTCTCAAGAATAGTTATTTCTGGTACAATAAGAACTATTATTATCAAAAAACGGGGGTGGCAATGGGTGCAAAATTTGCACCCAGTGTAGCTGGCTTTTTTATGGCGAAGTGGGAAGATGAAACAGTGTTTATAAACGCACCAAAAGAACTAGTAGTATATAAAAGATATATCGATGACATCTTTATTATATGGAAAGGAAGAAGAGAAGACCTGATCAATTTTCTGGAAAAGCTAAATAAAAATGATCGTAATATAACCCTTAATTGGGATATTAGTGAGAAACAAATAACATTTCTCGATTTAGATGTCATACAAGAGGCTAATATCTTAAGCACTAAGCCACACTTTAAAAACGTTGATAGAAATAGCTACCTCCCCATGACGAGTTGCCATCACCTTAACTGGCTTTGGAACATACCAAAAGGGCAATTACTCAGACTCAGAAGAAATTGTAGTAAAAAAGAGATGTTCCTGGATCAAGCCAAAATGATAGGAAAAAGATTCATTGAAAAAGGATATAAGAAGAATCATATTGAAGACAGAATCCGTGAAGTGGGCGAAAGTGATAGAAAAGAGTTGATTAAAGATAAAAATAAAACAGATAACAAACATAATAATGTAGCCATTATTTTTGATTATAATGTACAACATAAAAAAGTGGAAAACATTGTCAAAAAGCATTGGCACATTCTACTTAATGATACACATCTTAAACCCATGCTTCCGACCATACCAAAATTTGTTTACAGACGTGCCCCGACCCTAAGGGACAGATTAGTTAAGAACGTACCCGATCCTCCTATAAATAACTTCACTTTTTTCACAGGAAAGGGCTTTTACCCGTGCAAACGGTGTTTTGCATGCGTCAGAACAAAAAAGCCAGTACACAAAATATTTAAGTTCATGTCCACCAGCACTGGAAATACATATGAGATCAATGACTTTATCAGCTGTAATTCGGAAGGTGCAGTATATGCACTTGAATGCAGCTGCGGTTTACAATACATTGGCCGTACGAAAAGAACCCTTAGAATTAGAATTAAAGAACATATACAGAACATCTTGAAAGGTTTTGATAAGCATAGTGTTTCCAAACATTTTTTAACGCATCATAATAAAGATCCTACACATTTAAAGTTCTGGGGTATCGAACCGTACAAAAAACACTGGCGGGGTGGGCATAAGGTCAGAACCCTCAGCCAGATGGAATCAAAGTGGATTTTTACCCTCGATACTTTCACCCCCCGGGGGTTAAATGTAGAATTTGATCTTAACTGTTTTATTAATGATTTTTAATATGTAACATACATTTCTCTCAACCCTCTCTGCCTGAGCGTCTCCTCCGGAATCTATGCATTGAATATATAATCTTTTAAAAAAAAAAAAAATTTTATAAATTTTTTAATATTTTTTAATATATATGTTCCCTATACATTTTATTCAATTATTTTTAGAAAATAATATTCTCATATAACGTTTTTTGTCCGATTTTTTTATCTGTGATAATATCTATCAATATTAACATTTCTATTCTTTTTGCGTAGATATTTTCTTTTCAGTCACCCTATAATTATTGTTATAATATATAATTTTTTATAAAAATAAAATCCCCCCTTTTTTTATATTACTTTGTAAATATTGGATTACAATTCCTCCATTTAAATTATATTCTAATAATCTGCATATGTATATTCTCTCCCCATTTTGGATATACATGTGCTTTTATCTAATTCAATATACAAATATGGTTGGAATTATTGGTCCCCTTTTTTAATATAAATAAACTTTTTTTCTATGTTGGGTTTTTAACATAGAGATTCCTTTTTACTATAAAATATTGTGGTTATATGTGTCACTTATCCCTCTCCACATCAGCGATTTGATTGCGTTATTTCTCTGGGGATTATTGGGTTAATTAAAGCTTTATGCTGCTCCTTTTTTCTCTGTTTGCCATTTACAGCATGGTTTTGTGTTTTTTTCGTGAGCATGAAGCCATGCTGCGTGATGTGATTGCGATCCGACGTGTGTTCTCCATATGCCTGTGGTTATGCATGGCGGAGAGAACATTAGGATCGCAAGTGCTGACGAACGAAACAGGCAACAGTGTAATTACAGCTACATGGTCTACGAAAACATGGCCGCTCCATTCATATATATGGGATCTACAACAAAATGGCCGTCGTCAATGAAATCAATGCAATTAGCTGAGCCTGTATAAATAGACTACACTTCCCACAATGCCTCATCCCAGTTGAAGTCACGTGTTGACGTAACGCGTAGGATCCGAGGCATTTCTGATAACGGAACGGACGCTCAGACAGTGACACGAGCTCGGCGCTCATTTTTCCAACACACCTGTGCCCCTTGCAAAATGTGAGTTTTTTTTAAATATAAATAAAAGGTTTTGTTCCTGTTTAAAAATACTACACTATGGTGGACTCCCTTTATCTTTTTTAAATACATACTGAGATCCATACCATCTGAAGTACCCAGTGGAAGGATAGGAAGATAAGGATTACCCCTCCCCCCCTCCCCCACCTCCCCTGTCTATACCTAAAAGTTGAAACGGACATCGTGGGAAGGATCAAGCTGAAGGGAACGCTCCCCTCCTCCTTTATCTGCTATATGCTGTTACCTTACAGCAGTAAGGTAACTATTCAATTTTCTCTACGGGTGTCAGCGACGCTGAAGATCTGTTTTGTTGTATTTGCACTTAAAGGCACAGTGTCACTTTGAAGTCAAAGACAGCAACACACAGTGTTCCAGCGCAACACTCTGCACGTTTGCACTTTTCTTGCACATTGGACTAAGGATTTTAAAAGTCCAAAATCGCACTGGTTACTTTTTATCTAGCTAGATGATTTAAATGACTAGTTTTATGTCGCTTTTGAATTTTATTTGCTAAATTTGCTCCATGTTTTTGTATACCAGTCACCATACGAATAGTTCACGTATATGTTATATATTTTGCACAGTGATTTAATCACCTATAGCTGCACCTTGAATGTGGATATTTGGTAATATCACCTAATAATTGTTCCATGTATTCATCTTTTGCACTATTGTTATGATTATGCTAGTTTGTTTTTTCTCCTTTTAATTATTTAATTTGCTTTGCACTTTACGTACTTCTGTGATATATATTAGGCGACTAATCACAGCAATTTTTCTACTATTGCACTAAATATTTCAAATAAGAGCGCAACACCACCCTTCCCTCACTAATATATACTGGTGCCCTCTTGCCGATTTTACCAGGGGTCCCACGAGATCCATAGCGATCCGCTCGAATGGAACCTCAATAATTGGCAAGGGTACCAGAGGGCTTCTATAGTGGGGCACTGGGGCAGTTAACTGGCAAACGGGACAAGATGCACAATATCTTTTAACCTCAACTTTCACCCCTGGCCAGTAAAACCAGTCAGTTATCCTGGCCTCTGTTTTCTCTGCCCCCAAGTGTCCTCCCAGTGCGTCGTTGTGGGCTAGATCGAGTAGCATCCGCCTATACGGTTGGGGAACCAGCAACTGCTCTATAGTTTCCCCACGGCTTTCAGCCACTCGATAAAGCAAGTCCCCCTTTAAGGCAAAATGAGGAAACCTTTGGTCTGCTCCTGGCATTTGTGAGACCCCATCCACAACAGAAACCTGCTCTCGGGCATTGACCAAGGTGGGATCCCGCAGCTGGGCGGTGCCAAACGCACCCCTGGGTACATCTAGATCTGGGTGTACTGGCCTTAAGGACGTTTCCCCTTCACTTTCCTCAACTGGGGACTGCAACGGGGAGAGGTCCTCGTCATCCTCCCCCAGCATAACCTGTAACGGGAAGACTCCCCCCCCCCCCCCCTCAGAGTTTAACTCGGTTTTGCAACCTGAAACAGACACATCCTTTAACTTAATATTCTCTACAGTATCTTTATCAACAATGGGTATCTCTGTATCAGTGGGGTGGGTTGTGGGGGTTTCAGGCCCATGTTCCTCAGACTCTCCTGGCTGTCCTGGCAGCCCCATCTGTACCTGGCTCCACAGTTTGAAAAATAGTGGACAGTCCCGCCCCACTATAATGTCATGTATTAGACTTCTCACTACCCCGACCTCTTGGGTCACTGAGATATGGCCATATGACACAGTCACTGAAACCATGGGGTATTTCTTGGTGTCCCCATGGATGCACACTACCCGTAGGGTTTTCCTTACAGGGCCAAGTCTCCCAATCACCCTGGCATGCACCAATGTTACTATGCTACCCGAGTCCAGTAGCGCCCTGGCAGGAAGGTGTTTCACCCACACTTCACACTCGAACTGTCCTGCGATTGGATCCAGGTGAGTGGTGTAGACTCTTTGTACGTAGAAGGAGCTTCTCCGACCAATTGCGCAGTCCATAGGCTCCTCCTGAAGTGGGCATTGCGCCCGGGTATGTCCCCAGGACCGACATCGCCAACACTGTAGGTCTCCTGTTCTTGGGACAGGAACCACCCTTCGAGGTTCTGTAGCAGATGATGCAGTTCTGCGGATCCCAGCGTCTGGCAGGGCTTCTCTCCTAGGCACTATGGCTGGTCTGGTTGCCCTTGGTGTGGGTTCCCTACGCCTGGCAGGCCCAAGCAGGTCCTCCACCACGGTGTACCTTTCCACCAACTCCACCAGCTGGTCAGCGGTTGCGGGGTCTCCATGGCTTACCCAGCGCTGTAGGTCATCTGGCAGGGACCGCAGGTACCAGTCCATTACTATTCGTTCCACCATCTGTGGGCCTGACAGTTTTTCTGGCTGCAGCCATTTTTTAACCAGCTGAACCAGTTCATGCATTTGCGACCTGGGTGGCCGGTCAGGCTTGTACCGCCAGCGATGCACCCTCTGAGCCCGGACAGCTGTGGTAACTCCTAGGCGGGCCAGGATCTCTGCCTTCAGACGTTCATAGTCGCTGATATGTTCTGCTGGGAGGTCAAAATAGGCCTTTTGCGGGTCACCGGTGAGGAAAGGGGAGATTATACCGGCCCATTGGTCACGGGCCACCCCTCTCCCTCCGCTATCCTCTCAAAGGTGGTGAGAAAGGCCTCTACATCATCGCTGGGCGTTAACTTTTGTAAAAAATGGCTGGCCCTCACAGACACCTGGTTGCCAGCAGCAACAGCCACTTGTTCACGTCCCTGAGCCAGCCGCTGTACTGCCTCCTGCAAGGCAGCCACCTGTGCCTGAGTGGACTCCTGCTGAGCAGTCAACTGGGCGGCTAGCAGCCGTGTGGTTTCCTCATGGCGACGGTTTGCGTCTGCTAAAGCTTGCTGCTGTGTCACGGTAGCTTGCTGCTGGGTCACGGTGGCTTGTGCCAAAGCCCTGATGACCTCCTCCATGTCTTTGCCTGCTGCTTGCAGTGTCTGGGCTGGCTTCACCCAAGACATGCCATTTGTACACAGTCTCTTTTAAATGTCAGTTTTTTAAATGTTTTTTGCGACTGCAAATGCACTTTTGCCAGCATCCAAAACACCAGTTGTGAAGTTTGGGGATACTAGCTCCGCGGGATTAAGTGCATAAACCATTGTCAGGTGAAACCAAATTATATTTATTTATCAATAAATCAAAATAAAGCTTTTCTCCAGCATGTAAAACCATAAATTAAAGTCCGCTTGTCTTCAGCACAAAATAATACAAAAAAGAAAAGCACCTACAGTTCTGTAGAAAAGGTCTTTACCAAAAAGAGTCCTTGTAGAGATCTTTATGCAGCCTCCAAAACAGCAAACAGCAAACAGCAAACAGCAAACAGCAAACAGCAAACAGCAAACAGCAAACAGCAAATATTACAACACAGACAGACAGCTCCTCAGACAGGTGTTCATCTCCTTCTCCTCCTCACCACACCTCTCTGACTACTTCCTGTCTTTATAGGCTGTGTGTCCTCCTGGAGGCCGTTAACCCCCTGTGGTCAGGGAGGGAGGCTCTTTCCCACCCAAATGACACTTTAGAGCCTCCCAAATTCCGGGTCCTAACTACCTCTCTTAAAATACAGAGAGGACCGCGAATCAGTCAACTCCCGCAAACTACACCCAGAATCTGTCACCCATTTTGGGTGACACCCCCTGAGCCTACCATGATTCCCTTAAAAGGACCACATCCCAAATATAGGCGATACATAGTACCTGTCCAGGACCCAACCTTGACGTCCTGTACAATATATATATATATATATATATATATATATATATATATGTGTGTGTGTGTGTGTGTGTGTGTGTGTGTGTGTGTGTGTGTGTGTGTGGGTTGGATGTTACTTTATATGCAATATGCACCTAGAACCTTTTAATGAGAAAAGTGAAAAAAATTATGAGCGAATCAGACACAATTATTGAATCAGAGAAACAGAAAGTGGGCCATCTTACCTTTAAATTAACTACATTGGAATACCCCCAAAGATTTTGCAGTAAAATATGTTTAACCCCTTTCTGCCCAGGCTATAACCAAAAGATGGCTACAGCCCAGACTTACTTTGCCTGGAGGATGCCCTGTGGCACGTGGGCAGAGCACTCTATGTTCCCTGAGCCCTTCGGACTGATTACAGATAGAGGTAAAGGGCCAATCACAGTGGCCCTTTACCACCTGATCAGCTGTGTCCAATGACAGCTGATCTTGGATGCAAACACAAGCCAGTTATTGGCTTTTCTTTCCTCATGCTGACAGTGTGAGGAGAGAAAAAGAGAGCCGATAATCAGCTTGTGTTAAAGGTACATCAGGGAACAAATTATCAGTGTCCTCATTCTCAGTGCAGTCCCAACAGTGCCCACCAGTGCTGCCAATCAGTGCCCACCAGTGCCTCCTTATTAGTGTCACCTATCAGTGCTGCTTATCAGTGCTACCTAGCAGTGCCCATCAGTGCCACTTTTCAGTGCCGCCTATCAGGGAAGCCTCATCAGTGCCTCCTCGTCAGTGACCACCAGTACCACCTCATCAGTGCCCATCAGTGCCACCTATCATTGCCTATCAGTGCTGCATCATCAGTACTCATCAGTGTTCATCAGTGCAGCCTATCAGTGCCCATCAGTGCAGCCTCATAAATGCACATAATAAATGAAGGAAAAACATTACCTGTTTGCAAAATTTTATAATAAACTATTCATTTTAGTTCTTTTCAGAATGTTTGATCTTTTTTTGTTTGTTTAGCAACAAATAAAAAACCCAGTGGTGAATAAATACCACCAAAACAAACATCTATTTGTGTGGAAAAAATATTTAAAAATGTCATATGGGTACAGTGTTGCATGTCTGCACAATTGTCATGCAAAGTGTGACAGCGCTGAAAGCTCAAAATTGGCAGGGGCAGGAAGGGAGTAAATGTGCCCAGTAGGGATGAGCCGAACACCCCCCTGTTCGGTTCGCACCAGAACCTGCGAACAGACCTAAACTTCGTGTGAACTTTAGAACCCTATTAAAGTCTATGGGACTCGAACGTTCACAATCTAAAGTGCTCATTTTAAAGGGTAATATGAAAGTTACTGTCCTAAAAAGTGTTTGGGGACCTGGGTCCTGCCCCAGGGGACATGGATCAATGCAAAAAAAAGTTTTAAAAACGGCCGTTTTTTCAGGAGCAGTGATTTTAATAATGATTAAAGTGAAACAATAAAAGTGTAATATTCCTTTAAATTTCGTAGCTGGGGGGTATCTATAGTATGCCTGTGAAGGGGCGCATGTTTCTGGTGCTTAGAACTGTCGCTGCACAAAGTGTCATTTGTGCAGGAAAAAAAGTCTTTTAAAATCACTTGCGGCTAAATTGTCGGGTCTCCGTAATACAGAGAACACTCAATGAGTGTTCTCTGTATTAGCCGACAATTCATTCATTCATTGATTTAAAAAAAAAAAAAAAAAAAAAAAAAGCGTGGGGGTTCCCCTAAATTCAATCAAAAGGCCCTTCAGGTCTGACATGGATATTAAGGGGAACCCCGTGTCAAATTTAAAAAAAAATTGACGTGGGGGTCCCCCCAAATATCCATACCAGACCCTTCAGGTCTGATATGGATATTAAGGGGAACCCCGCATGAAATTTAAAAAAAAAATTGACGTGGGGGTCCCCCTAAATATCCATACCAGACCCTTTATCCGAGCACGCAACCTGGCAGGCCGCAGGAAAAGAGGGGGGGACGAGAGAGCGGCCCCCCCTCCCTCCTGAACCGTACCAGGCCACATA
Source organism: Lithobates pipiens (assembly GCF_037356315.1). NCBI lineage: Eukaryota > Metazoa > Chordata > Amphibia > Anura > Ranidae > Lithobates > Lithobates pipiens. The sequence goes on from NW_027507718.1 coordinate 92,901,743, forward strand.
CCCTCAACATTGGGAGGATGCTTTGGGGGTCTGTGACCCCTCAAAGCACCTTGTCCCCATGTTGATAAGGACAAGGGCCTCATCCTCACAACCCTGGCCGTTGGTTGTGAGGGTCTGCGGGCGGGGGGCTTATCAGAATCTGGAAGCCCCCTTTAACAAGGGGACCCCCAGATCCCGGCCCCCCCCTGTTTGAAATGGTATGGGGGTACAAAAGTACCCCTACCATTTCACAAAGAAAGTGTCAAAATGGTTAAATAAGACAAACACACTTTTGAAAAATTCCTTTATTAAAAATAAAAAAAATAAAAAAAAAATTCCAGCGGTGCTAATCCACTCTTGCTATCCAGCGACGGGTCTCCGGGGTCCAGCGATGGATGATCATATCCAGCGACGGGGGATCTCTCAGTCCAGCGCTGTCCATACCTCCTTCTTCTGTCTCCACTGCGGAGACACTACAGAGAGCCGAGCGCTGACATTTCTTATATTGGGAGGGCGGGGCCACCCGTCACCTGACCCCGCCCCTCTGACGCAGGAGAGGGAAGCCAGGGGTTCCCCAGTGACGTGTGGGTGACCCCGCCCCCTCTGATGTAACGCAGGTTTCCGTTACATCAGAGGGGGCGGGGTCACCCACACGTCACTGGGGAACCCCTGGCTTCCCTCTCCTGCGTCAGAGGAGTGGAGACAGAAGAAGGAGGTATGGACAGCGCTGGACTGAGAGATCCCCCGTCGCTGGATATGATCATCCATCGCTGGACCCCGGAGACCCGTCGCTGGATAGCAAGAGTGGATTAGCACCCTGGAATTTTTTTTTTTTTTTTTTGTTTTTTAATAAAGGAATTTTTCAAAAGTGTGTTTGTCTTATTTAACCATTTTGACACTTTCTTTGTGAAATGGTAGGGGTACTTTTGTACCCCCTTACCATTTCAAACAGGGGGGGGCCGGGATCTGGGGGTCCCCTTGTTAAAGGGGGCTTCCAGATTCTGATAAGCCCCCCGCCCGCAGACCCTCACAACCAACGGCCAGGGTTGTGAGGATGAGGCCCTTGTCCTTATCAACATGGGGACAAGGTGCTTTGAGGGGTCACAGACCCCCAAAGCATCCTCCCAATGTTGAGGGTATGTGGCCTGGTACGGTTCAGGAGGGAGGGGGGGCCGCTCTCTCGTCCCCCCCTCTTTTCCTGCGGCCTGCCAGGTTGCGTGCTCGGATAAAGGGTCTGGTATGGATATTTAGGGGGACCCCCACGTCAATTTTTTTTAAAAATTTGATGCGGGGTTCCCCTTAATATCCATATCAGACCTGAAGGGTCTGGTATGGATATTTGGGGGGACCCCCACGTCAATTTTTTTTTTAAATTTGACACGGGGTTCCCCTTAATATCCATGTCAGACCTGAAGGGCCTTTTGATTGAATTTAGGGGAACCCCCACGCTTTTTTTTTTTTTTTTTTTTAAATGAATGAATGAATGAATGAATTGTCGGCTAATACAGAGAACACTCATTGAGTGTTCTCTGTATTACGGAGACCCGACAATTTAGCCGCAAGTGATTTTAAAAGACTTTTTTTCCTGCACAAATGACACTTTGTGCAGCGACAGTTCTAAGCACCAGAAACATGCGCCCCTTCACAGGCATACTATAGATACCCCCCAGCTACGAAATTTAAAGGAATATTACACTTTTATTGTTTCACTTTAATCATTATTAAAATCACTGCTCCTGAAAAAACGGCCGTTTTTAAAACTTTTTTTTGCATTGATCCATGTCCCCTGGGGCAGGACCCAGGTCCCCAAACACTTTTTAAGACAGTAACCTGCATATTACCCTTTAAAATGAGCACTTTAGATTTCTCCCATAGACTTGTATAGGGTGTTCCGGCTTTTCGAATTTGCTGCGAACAGCCCAAATTGTTCACTGTTCGCTGAACAGGCGAACAGGCAATGTTCGAGTAGAACATGAGTTCGACTCGAACTCGAAGCTCATCCCTAGTGCCCAGTAGGCAAGTGGTTAATAATTGGCCAAATGACATATGCACACATGAATAATGTACCCCCAAACTAAATCTTCCTGGTCTGATCACTGACTTTGCCTTCCTAAATATCGGTTAAGCTGGCAGCTTTAAAACATGGGTTACACAAACAAGGATTAAAAATTCTGTCAGTTTTTAATTACTGTGTATTGTCTTGTTGAGTATTAGTGTCAGGAAGCTAGTTGTTAGGTAATTTGGACAGGGTGTCCCCAATCCCCAATCCTCATTAAATTTAATAGGTACGATGCCTGGCGGGTGTGGAGAGGCGACTCGTTGTACATCTTGCTGCATGCATGCATTCCTTGATCATCCGATCTAGGGTGAATACTGCTGTGAAAAATGTAAGCGCATTTTTTTCCTTGGAAGCCCAGGTTCTGAATCTTGGGAGGCAACTGTCAGTACTGAGAAGTCCCTCCATACTAAAGAAGAGCCAGGAATGTACACGGCAGGTGCCAGCAGGGGCCAGCACAGAGGAAGGTGGAGACAAAGAGGTGCAGGCACTAGAAAAGTGTAGATAGGTGACACCTAGGAAGGGTAAAGGGGGAAGTTCCAGGGAGGACGATCAAAGGCTGGAGCATCCCAATAAGTTCCATTGCTCCATTGAGTGACATTGGTGAAACCAGTCAGGGACCAGCACTGTTGGAGTTGAGGGACTCTCTTAGCTGCCAGGGGAAGAACTCCTCCAGTGGGAGTGGGGGGAAACAAAGGGAAAAGTAAGACAGATTCTGGTGGTAGGGGACTCAATTCTTAAAAGGACAGAGAGGCCCATCTGTAACAAAGACCTGAAGTGCCTAACAGTATATTGTCTACTAGGCGCACGGGTTTGGCACATTACGGATCTGGTGGACAGATTACTAGGAAGGGCTGGGGAAGACCTAGCTGTCACAGTTGCACATTGGCACCAATGACAAAGTCAGAGGCAGATGTAGTGTCCTAAAAAACAATTTTAGGGACTTAGGAGCTAAATTGAGGCAGAGGACCTCCAAGGTAGAATTCTCAGGAATACTACCGGTACATTGAGCCACACCAGAAAGGCAGCGGGAGATTAGGGAAGTAAACAAGTGGCTGAAGAGCTGGTGTAGTAAGCAGGGGCTTGGGTTCCTGGAGGACTGGGCCAACTTCTCAGTCGATAACCAGTACTAAAGAAAGGATGGACTGCACCTAAATGAGGAGGTACAGATCAGCTGGGAATGAAGATGGCCAAAAATTTAGAAGGGTTTTTAAATTAGGTGATGGGGAGGGTCCAGAGGTAGAGATAGGCAGCATGGAACATATTCCAGAGGGTAGTATTGGGGTTATTAGTGGTAGGTTGACCAAAGCACATAAACCCAAGGTAAGTATAGTAGCAAGTCCTAGTTGCAATCTCAGAACACCCAATAAGAGGATAATATGTAACCGGTCTAAACTATGTGGCATGTTCACCAATGTCAGGAGCCTGGCGGACAAGATGGGTAAACTAGAGATACTGTTGTACGAGAAGGATCTGGATTTTATGGGGATTTCAGAGACCTGGTACAACAGCTCTCATGATTGGCTGGCAAACATTCAAGGGTATACCCTTCATTGCAAGGATAGAGAGGGTAAAAAAGGGGTAGGGGTTTGCCTATATATCAAGAATAATGTACTAGTGAAAGTGAGAGATGACATCACTAAGGGAGCTAGGGAGGAGGTGGTATCCGTATGGGTAGGGGAAAATAATAATGGGAGTATGCTATAGGCCCCCTAACCTGAGGAATGAAGGGGAGACAGATCTCCTATCAGAATTTTGATTAGCAGAAAGGATGGGAAGTGTTATCATAATGGGGAATTTTAACTATCCAGACATAGACTGGGCAGAGGGAACCACACATTCATCTAAGGCGCACCAGTTCCTAAATGTCTTGTAGGACAATTTTATGGGTCAGATGGTAGATGCACCAACTAGAAATAAAGCGTTACTGGATCTACTGATTACCAATAATACAGACCTGGTAACAGATGTGGAAATATTGGGCAATTTTAGGAACAAAGAACACGGAGGAGAGATGGGTTTGCTTTAAGAGCATATTAAATAAGGGTATTAGCCAATTCATCCCATTGGGAAATGAATTTAAAAGAGCGAAAAAAGTCCTGTATGGCTTAACTCTAATGTAAAAATGCATATAAAAGCAAAGGAGAAGGCCTTCAAAAAATACAAGGTTGAGAGATCATCATCAGCATTCAGACTTTATAAAGAATGCAACAAGAAATGTAAGGGTGCAATAAGGACGGCTAAGATAGAACAATTAAAAAAGGGAAGACAGACTATATTGGCCCCATAAAGAATGAGGAAGGACATCTAGTTACAAAGGATGGGCAGATGGCAAAAGTATTGCATTTATTCTTCTCTTCAGTCTTCACAAGGGAATCAGGGGGTTTCAGTAACCAAAACTGCAGTGTTTATCCTCATGATTGATCACAGGAAGCACCTCCATGGTTAACAGAGGACAGAATTAAAATTCGACTTGGGAAACTTAACATTAATAAATCATTGGGACCAGCTGGCTTGCACCCAAAGGTACTTAGGGAACTCAGTCAAGTAATTGCCAGACCATTGTTGCTAATTTTTATTGACAGTCTACTGACTGGAATGGTACCAGCTGATTGGAGAAAAGCCAATTTAGCACCGATATATAAAAAGGACCCAAAATACATCCCTGGGAATTACAGACCAGTTAGTCTAACATTAATTAAAAAAGAAAAGAATTTCGCTAGGTGTGAAATAAACAATACATAAATAAATGAATAAATAAACCGTGAAGGATACCCTGCAGCTAAGCACTATAACCCTGATATAAGGCACAAAGAAAAATAAATAGACAAAAAGTGTGGCGCTGGGTAATAAACTAATAATGCAAGTGATTATAAATAAAAAACGTGATTATACAAAGGAGTATTCTAAATAATTAAGTGATCAGAAAAAATTATAATAGTCCTTATGTGTACATATGATCAATCAATGAGCAACAAACATGTGTATCAAACGCAAAAACAGTTCATGGGTGAAATAATCCAACAAAGAAGTGTTCACAAACGAAATCCAAATAATAAGTTTCCACCATTAATGCACCCCGTCACCTAGGAATAAGCAATGGAGGCTTACCAAAAAGCCAGCGACCACCCTTGTTCGGGGGGGTCACATAAGGCTTAGTAGAACAGCAGGCTTGCTGTTGAAGTACCACCGACTGTCCTCACAGGTAACTGGCCAACGTCTGTGGAAAGTGGTTTCAAAGGTGCTTCTGTCAGGAGAAAATCACTGTGCATCAATGGACGTTGCCTTCCACCAGTGGGATGTGGTCATCCAATGTATTTCCGCAAAAGGTTATGAGGAGAAAAAAAGACTCCAATAGTGCAGAGATACCTTTGACTAATTTATTCAAAAAAGGTACCAACACATTCACAATGCATAAAAACTTTCCTTGCAAGGATAAAAAGATAAAAAGGCTCTGCTAATCTCCAAAAAAGCGTTTTGTGCACGCGCACTGCGTCCCTACGGCCTTTTCTTCACAGCTCACATCGTCACCAAATCTTGGAGGGGATGATAAGGGACTATATACAAGATTTTAGTAATCAGAACAATATCATTAGCGTAATCAGCATGGATTCATGAAGAATTCTTCTTGCCAAACCAACTAACCTTCTATGAAGAGGTGAGTTGCCAGCTAGATAAAGGAAGGCCCGAAGACATGGTATATCTGGATTTTGTAAAAGCATTTGACACAGTTATCCATAAACGTTTACTGTACAAAATAAGGTCCATTGGCATGGACCATAGGGTGAGCACATGGATTGAAAACTGGCTACAGGGGTGAGTTCAGAGGGTGGTGATAAATGGGGAGTACTCTGAGTGGTCAGGGGTGGGTAGTGGGGTCCACCAGGGTTCTGTGCTGGGACCAATCCTATTCAATGTGTTCACAAACGACCTGGAGGGTGGGGTAAACAGTTCAATCTCTGTATTTGCGGACGATACTAAGCTAAGCAGGGCAATAACTTTTCTGCAGGATGTAGAAACCTTGAAAAAAGATCTGAACAAATTAATTGGGTGGGCAAATACATGGCAAACAAGGTTCAATGTAGAAAAATGTCAAATAATGCATTTGGGATGGCAAAAATATCAATGCAATCTATATATTGGGGAGAACCTCTGGAGAAATCTAGGATGGAAAAGAACCTGGGGGTCCTAGTAGATGATAGGCTCAGCAATGGCATGCAATGCCAAGCTGCTGCTAGCAAAGCAAACAGAATATTGGCATGCATTAAAAAAGGGATTAATTCCAGAGATAAAATAATAATTCCCCCGCTCTACAAGACTCTGGTCTGGCTGCACCTAGAGTATGCTGTACAGTTCTGGGCACCAGTCCTCAGGAAGGATGTACTGGAAACGGAGCGCGTACAAAGACAACAAAGCTAATAAATGGTCTGGAGGATATTAGTTATGAGGAAAGGTTGCGAGCACTGAACTTATTCTCTCTGGAGAAGAGATGCTTGAGAGAGGATATGATTTCAATATACAAATACCATACTGGTGACCCCACAATAGAAATCAACCTTTTTCGCAGAAGGGAGTTTAACAAGACTCATGGCCACTCATTAAAATGAGAAGAAAAGAGGTTTTACCTTAAACTACGTGGAGGGTTCTTTACTGTAAGAGCGGCAAGGATGTGCAATTCCCTTCCACAGGCGGTGGTCTCAGCAGGGGCATTGATAGTTTCAAGAAACTATTAGATAAGCACCTGAACGACCACAACATAAAGGGATATACAATGTAATACTGACATATAATCACACACATAGGTTGGACTTGATGGACTTTTTTCAACCTCACCTACTATGTTACTATGTACTGTCTGTGATCTAATTAAGTAGATTTTCCTTAACTTTTGTGGGGTCACCAAGACAGGATATGAATATCTCTCTACTGTAGACAAAGAAAGCAGTCTTTAGTAGAGTGGAGAATGATTAGAACCTCTTTCTGGTTTGATGTGTGTGTCTCTGTAGAAGAGATTTTTCTTATATTCTCTTTGGTCACGGAGAAAGAATTTGAGGAGAAATTTCCCATGTGGGGCTACAGCAACAAAATCCTGACAGAGGCTTTATGCCATATCCACTCTATCTAAAGTAAAGCATAGTCTAAAATAATGGAAGGCATTGTAACAAAATAAACGTTCTGTGCTAATTGAGACTTTGTTGGTGTAGGTAAGGTGAAAGTGACACATTTCCCCCTTATTGGTAAAAATTTTACTCAAACTTTGTTTGTTCAAGCATCGTATCAATCTGTCTATTGATGTTCTTCACTGCACTTTCCCTGGCCTTCACTTCAATTATCTGCATCTAGTTTATTATACTTGCTCTCTACTCTCTTTCCTAGGATGGACACCTGCACCTTATATAAAGCAAGTGCACCAGATCATCTTGTCATCTAAGACTGCTCAGGCATCCTTAAATGTGAATAGTCTAAGCACTTCAGCAGTTGGATGCATTAAAAGCCTACACCAGTGAATAATACAGGAAACCTAGCAGTCAAGATACAAATTCCTGTTGCCACTTTACATAACAGCACAAAAACAGGGATCAAATCTTCAAACACACAATATTAACATATTAAAATTGCTTAACATTTAAAAACCTAAGACACAATCATACATTTACTACAATTTTTAAGTATATTTTAACTGCTGACTTTACTCATGTACTCATTCTACCCCTTTCTGCTACAGATATATAATAGAAAAATAATGTGTTTAATAAGCAATGACTTTTTTTTAACTTTATGTGTGTGCTGATATAAGTTTGTTAAATTAAAAGTTGATTTATATTTTAAAATGTAGACTTTTTGCCATCTAATTTACTTTGAAAGCCTTTGGCTCGAATAGTTTAATATTCAGGCAAGATAAATTCTGTCCAGCTGTGGAAAATAAAACAGCACTATCACTATTATGTTAATTGATTTTTCATGCATATTACTTTCCCAGACTCTGCAAATGGGCATCAAACACTTCTCAGGGCTGTTTGTCATGCTCTGTATAGGAATTGGTGTATCCATTCTTACCACTATTGGAGAACATATTGTATTCAGGTTGGTTCTGCCGAGGATTAAAAAGAAATCCAAATTGAAGTACTGGCTTCATACTAGTCAGGTATGTATATGCTTTTTTTGCTTTTATGATAAATTGCTAACATTGTTTAAATTCATTATAAGTGGAAAAATGTGTTTAAATAAATTCATTATAAGTGGAAAAAAAAATACTGTACTTGCTTTTTGCAAGACTTGTTAATGCTCTTGAAAGATTCACCAAGACCAGTAATAGTTTCAAAGCTATCTATCTATCTATCTACAGTATCTATCTATCTATCTATCTATCTATCTATCTATCTATCTATCTATCTATCTATCTATCTATCTATCTATCTATCTATCTATCTATCTATCTATCTATTCTAATTCAGTGACTCTAAGCTAGGTTTGCCTCATCCAGTACTGTTATTATCCCAAGTATGTCGATGTAAGACTCATTTGCCTTTTCAGTATAAAATAAATACTGTAAGGGTCCATGCACACTAGGCACCTGGAAAAATGGCACAACCTCTCACGGAAAAAAGTGAAATAAAAAATGTTCATAATGGCTCATATTGCACACATGTTTATGAGTGTGTATGTGTGCATATACACATTTTTTCCAAAACATTCCCCTCTGCTCATTTTTTAAATATAATCAATTTACACTTTAAAATGTCTAAACTCAGTGTTTGTGTGCATTTCTGTGTAGGGAACAGAAAAACAAAGAAAATGAGCCTCTAAGTGTCGAATTAAAATCTGTTTAATTTCCCCAAAAAGGGTTAAAAACACTTACAAGATATGTAGACTGGCAGAGCATATCATTAATATCCATGTAGGTGGTCCAGCATGAAGGCAGTGGTCACTGGCATATACAGTACAAGTTCTTTAGGCTGTGTGTGTCCAGTAGCGGGGGGGTCCAGGGGATGCCAATGGGAAAACCAGCAGGGAGCTCCAAGAGAACTGACAGGCCAGCCCGCAATCACACTTTCAAAACATGAGGATCCCGGAAGTGACGTCAGCTGCAGGAGACAATAACCAGCAACCAGCGTGGACCACAAACAGGAAGCAAAACAGGAAGCAGTCATCAAGGAGGGATGCATTTCGGAACGTCTCCCGGAATGTCTTCCTTTATCAACCAATGAGATGTTCCGCTGTCTCCTGAAGTAGGGAAAGGGTACCTGTCAAATACAGGTACCCATTCTCCTCTGCCCCCTGAAAGGTGCCAAATGTGTTACCGGAGGGGGGGAGACAGATAAGTGGCTGTTCCACTTTTGGGCGGAACTCCGCTTTAAGCTCAGTGTTTATGAGGCCTAAATGTTATGATTTTGTGTACCGTGAGTGTGCCCAATAGCACACATTTTACCCTGTGTAATTTTGGAATGTGTAAAGCCAATTAACAAAATTGTACAGTCCACCAATTCTAGCTATAATTCCCCACTATTAAAGAAAGAGAATTTCAGCTTACAATATATTTTTTGAAAAGTGTATCTAAATTTGGATATGTTTTTATACTTCTAAAATAATTCTGGGTATTTTAGTCTCTTGCCTTATTGTGTCAGCTACAATGTAGCTTTCCCTTAGGACCCTTTCACACCGAACGCAATTGGCTGCAAGTGGCTGCAGTTGGATGCATTTTGGACTGCATTCCAACTGCATTGACATCCCAAAATCAAGGTAATCCTATGGGCATAGCTCACACGATTGCAGTGCAGTACAGCGCAGTCAAAAAAAGTAGAGCATTTTTTTCCAAACCGCAAATGCAGGGAATATACTACATATGCACAAAACACACATGATGCAAACACACTGCACTGTGCCCCTTTAAGCCATGAAAGCCAAGCTCAAAAACATAGAAAAATGCACTGCAAACACGGTGCTAAAAGCAATCAAACATGCTTCAAATGCATGTAAACACACAGTCAAAAATGCACAGTTATGGGCAGTTTCTGGTGTGATTGGGTCCTTAGGATCTATAAAACAAACCTTTGTATTTTTATTTTCGCCAGTTAAAGCTGCTAGAGGAGAAAGTAACGAAAATAAATTCACCTCTTTGTATTTTTCTTTAGACAGTACATTCTGATCATATAAGTAGGTGTGGGTTGTCAAAATACTCTAGAAGAAGGATAATTTAGAATAATCTTGTATAATATAGTGCACATCTTATGTGTCGGACCTTCAGATTTCCCACTGCAGGATGTAGCTGATAAAGATATGCTAATATTTAATTGTATCCTTTAGTAAGTAAACAAAAAAAATATTCTGGCCCAGATTGACACATTTAAAGTGACTAAATAAATAGATAAATAGTAAATAGGGATAACAAAATTACAAAATGACAGTGGCTGTGAGGAAAATTGCTTTATGCTTACCTGTATTAAAGTATTGAACTAGCTATCAATCAGGTATTGGGGACATACAGTGGTGTGAAAAAGTGTTTGCCCCCTTCCTCATTTCCTGTTCCTTTGCATGTTTGTCACACTTAAGTGTTTCGGAACATCAAACCAATTTAAACAATAGTCAAGGACAACACAAGTAAACACAAAATGCAATTTGTAAATGAAGGTGTTTATTATTAAAGGTGAAAAAAAATCCAAACCATCATGGCCCTGTGTGAAAAAGTGATTGCCCCCCTTGTTAAAACATACTATAACTGTGGTTGTCCACACCTGAGTTCAATTTCTCTAGCCACACCCAGGCCTGATTATTGCCACACCTGTTCACAATCAAGGCATCACTTAAATAGGAGCTGCTTGACACAGTAAGGTCCACCAGAAGATCCTTAAAAGCTACACATCATGCCGAGACCCAAAGAAATTCAGGAACAATTGAGAAAGAAAGTAATTGAGATCTATCAGTCTGGAAAGGGTTATAAAGCCATTTCCAAAGCTTTGGGAATCCAGCGAACCACAGTGAGAGCCGTTATCCACAAATGGCGAAGACATGGAACAGTGGTGAACCTTCCCAGGAGTGGCCGGCCGCCCAAAATTACCCCAAGAGCGCAGCGACGACTCATCCAAGAGGTCACAAAAGACCCCACAACAACGTCCAAGGAACTGCAGGCCTCACTTGCCTCAGTTAAGGTCAGCGTTCATGCCTCCACCATCAGGAAAAGACTGGGCAAAAATGCCCTGCATGGCAGAGTTCCAAGGAGAAAACCACTGCTGAGCAAAAAGAACATCAAAGCTCGTCTCAATTTCTCCACAACACATCTTGATGATCCCCAAGACTTTTGGGACAACATTCTGTGGACCGATGAGACAAAAGTGGAACTCTTTGGAAGGTGTGTGTCCAAGTATATCTGGCGTAGAAAGAACACTGCATTTCATAAAAAGAACATTATACCAACAGTAAAATATGGTGGTGGTAGTGTGATGGTCTGGGGCTGTTTTGCTGCTTCAGGACCTGGAAGACTTGCCGTGATAAAAGGAACTATGAATTCTGCTGTCTACCAAGAGATCCTGAAGGAGAATGTCCGACCATCTGTTCGTGTACTCAAGCTGAAACAAACTTGGGTTCTGCAGCAGGACAATGATCCTAAACACACCAGCAAGTCCACCACCGAATGGCTGAAGAAAAACAAAATGAAAACTTTGGAGTGGCCTAGCCAAAGTCCTGACCTGAATCCTATTGAGATGTTGTGGTATGACCTTAAAAAGGCCGTTCATGCTCGAAAACCCTCTAATGTAACTGAATTAGGACAATTCTGCAAAGATGAGTAGGCCAAAATTCCTCCAGGACGCTGTAAAAGCCTCATTGCACGTTATCGCAAACGCTTGGTTGCAGTTGTTGCTGCTAAGGGTGGCCCAACCAGTTATTAGGTTTAGGGGGCAATCACTTTTTCACACAGGGCCATGATGGTTTGGATTTTTTTTTCACCTTTAATAATAAACACCTTCATTTACAAATTGCATTTTGTGTTTACTTGTGTTGTCCTTGACTATTGTTTAAATTGGTTTGATGTTCCGAAACACTTAAGTGTGACAAACATGCAAAGGAACAGGAAATGAGGAAGGGGGCAAACACTTTTTCACACCACTGTATATTGGTCCTTAAAAATAATTTTGGGCATACAGATATGTGCATACAAGTACCCCAGCATTGCAATTCAAGGAATGCAAGCATACAGTAGTTTGTTAAAGTGGTTGTAAACCCTTACAACCAACTTTGACTTAGACCCCATTCACACCTGAGCGTTTTGTAGCCATACGCCTGAAGCTACAAAACGCTGGAGGGGAAAAAATACATTATTCTTAATGGAGATGGTTCACATCTCCACTCCAAGCGCGAATCGGGCTGATTTGGGCGTTTTCATTCCCATAGAAACGAATGGAAACGCTCGATTTGAGCGTTTAGCGCGACAACGAGCATTTCTATGGGCGTTTTGACGCTGTATCTGCTCAATGCTTAACATTGGTGACCTTTTGCCCTGCACAAATTCGCAACAAAACGCGGCAAAAAACGCAGCGAATCGAGGTAAAAAACGCCGTAATCGCAGTAAAAAACGTCGCGAATCGCGGTAAAAACGCCGCAAATCGCGGTAAAAAACATCGCAAAAAACGCTTGAAAAAGCTACGCTCAGGTGTGAATGCAGCCTTACAGGTAAGCCTAGATTAAGGCTTACCTGTAGGTCCAAGAAATATCTCCTAAACCTATACGGTTTAGGAGATATTTGCCCGAAGACAGCCACCGCTGTCTATGGCGCATGTGCCGTAGACAGCCGCGCGCATGCGCGGGGGTGACGTCATCGTGGCTCCGGCGAATCACAGCGCCGAAGCCGCGAGACCCGGAATTCCCTCCGGGATCCATGGCAGCGGTGAAGAGGAAGACGGAGGACCGTTTCGGGGGCTTCGTTCTCAGGTAAGTTATTCATAATGAGCTAGTATGCTATGCATACTAGCTCATTATGTCTTTGTCTTGCAGGATTTATTTTTTCAGGATTTTTTAAAAACCCAACAGCTAATAAAAATGTAAGCATTAACATGATAATATCACATAAATTTATATTTTTTTATTTTAATTGCTAGCCTTTATGAAACTGACTACTGGTAATGCTGATATAAAGGCCCTGCTTGGGTACCTTGTGTCATGGGGTGACAACAGTGTAACCCTGTCTCTCACAATCTCCTGCCTGTAAATCACCCATTTAAATGATCTCACAAAGGAAACTATAAGCTTCTGTGCTGATGCATATTGCCCAGGCTAATTCCACAGTTTTTTTCAATTTAAAATAAAAATAAAAAAAGGCCTGTAAAACAACTGCAGCAATTCAGTTAGAAAATATGTCCTGTGGAAAAAAAAACACATATAACTAGTAATTCATGTGGAAAAGAGCAGTCTATAAAGAGGCTTTGGGGCATCAGCAGCATTAAGATGTAACAAATGATGAAAAAAGTAACAATCCTTCCCTCACATGCCATGAACTTTTCCAAGGTACACAGAATGTTTTCCACATATAATTCAGTAAGGTTTGTACATGTATTTAAAGTGAATTTAAATGCACAAGTTTTTTTTAAATCTTAATGCAGTCTATGCATCTAGATCCAGTGATGATGTAGTAGGAGGGTCTCAGTTGCCCAGGACTCCCCTCTTCATTGGCTATGACAGCAGAGGCTGCGCCATTGCTGTCAATCAAAGCCAGTCAGCCTATGAGGAGAGAAAAGGGAGCCACTGCTCCATGTCTGAATAAACACAGGGATCTATGGTTTGGTTTGGGTGCCCCCATAGCAAGCTGCTTGCTTAGGGGGCACTTAACAGGAGAGATGGGCCAGGAGTGCCCAAGAGAGACCTGAGAAGAGGAGGATCTGGGCTGTTCAGTGGAAATCCACTGCAGAGAGCAGGTAAGTATAACATGTTTGTTATTTTTAAACAAAAAAAAAAGACTTTACAACACTTTAAAGAGACCTGCAGTACACAGAAGCCTAACCTTCAATCCTATAATACCATTAACAGCTATGACCGTTAGGAAAAATTTCTGACTCACACTACCACACAGACAGGAAAGTAACAGCCCAAGGCCATCATATGATGTCCTTGACTATCAGTGGGGATATCTGAATGATGCCTGCAGCTGCAGGCATCATTCAGATATCCTCGTTTTTAGCCGGCGATTCTGTGCACCATAAGGCCGCGTACACACGGGCGGACTGTTCACCCAACTTTGTCCGCTGAACAGTGTTTGGGCGGACAGTCCGCTCGTGTGTGGGCTTTCAGCGGACAGTTTCAGCGGACAGTTTGACGGACAAGGTTTTTCGGAATTTCCGAAAAACTGTCCGCTGAAACCTTGTTTCAGCGAACAGTCCGCTCGTGTGTAGGCTTGTTCATCAAACAAAGTTGCGCGCATGCTCAGAAAGGATTTTCACGCCGAAAGTTATAATGCAGTGTATAGGACGTCGTATTTTTCATCCCGTCGTACGTGCCGTTCACGTCATCGCGCACGGTTTCAGCAAACTGTTCGTCCGTCGTGTGTGGCCATGTCCGTCCATGCTAAGTTTGAGTGGACTGTTTGCCGAAACTGTTTGACGGACAAAGTTGGGCGAACAGTCCCCGCGTGTGTACGCGGCCTAAGAATGATCATAGTGGCAGTTCCGCCGCTTGATCATTCTTAGATGCGATGGGAGGGGACAACCCCCTCCTGCTGCCATCCAGTGCCTCTCTGGGCACTCCCGTGCCATTGGGGATGTGTAGAAAGAATTGTCTGCTGCCGGATGATGACTATAGAGATTTCCGGTGACCAGATGGTCACTAGTCATCTCTATGACCGTCGGAGGCCCTAGCGTGGCGTTATGACATCACGTATGGGCCGCAATTGTAAACAAAGCCGCAATTGTGGCTGGTAAGCATAAGATTGGGATTTTTTTTTTATATCATCCTTTCCAGCCTGGAGGAGAGATGTGGGGTATTTTTGAGCAACAGTTCTAGCACTAGACCTCCTCTGTAATTCTAAACTGGTAACCTGTAAAAAATCTTAAAGCGTCACCTTTCGAGATTTTTAAGTACCAAATTTCGTGCCATTCCATGAGTGTACGCAATTTTAAAGCGTGACATGTTGGGTATCTGTTTACTCGGAGTAACATCATATTTCCCATTATACAAAATAATTGGGCTAACTTTACTGTTTTGTTATTTTTGAATTCATGTATATAATGTTAGGGGGTGCTGAGTAATTTTCTAGCAAAAAAATTATGATTTTTACATGTAGAAGAGGAGTGCTAGAATAGGACCGGTATGGAAGTGGTTAAACTATGTTAGCATTCTTCAAAGAGACAGAGACTTTATGATTTCTTATTTAGAGCATTTAGAGAATGAGCTTATCAATATTTAAAATTAATAAGGGGGATGGAGAACCCCAATTATGAGGATCAATCACATAGATTACAGTTATTCACGCTGGAGAATAAGTAAATAAGAGGGGATATGATTGCAACGTAAAAATAGATCAAAAGTGACTCTAGTAACTGTAATAAATTGTTTACTCTAAGGTCCATGAAGAGAACACACATCCAAGGTTAAAAGAAAGGAAGTTTAAACTCAGATTTTAGAAAGAGATCTTTACTATTAGGGCAGTAAAATTATGGACCCTAACCCCAGGAAGCAGTACTAGCTGAGAGTGACAATAACTTCCAAAAAACGTTTAGATATGTTCCTCAGTAAGCAGCCTATACAAGGCTAGGGGGTTTGTTAGATAATAAAAATGTATTGCAAACTAGCTATTTGTCATCAAGGGGTTACATTACTTATGATCATGAAATTAGTCGTGGCAGTTGTAATGTATATTATCTATGGAATCTTTAAAAAAGTACTCTCTGAATAATTGGATACTTATAGACCAGTAGTCTTAAAATAAACTTTAGCATATAAAGTGTACCTGCTTGGGGGTAATTTCTTTCATTATAGATATGTGAATGTGTAAAACTGAAGAAAGGATTTCGCTCTAGAAAAAAAATGTCATCCTCCGTCTTCACTTCAGTGAATGCACCAGGCAGACTGCCATTGTTCTCTGTGGCTGGTCCTTGCTTTAGTTTACTGCATGTGCCACACTTTAATGGAAAAAGGCAGTGCTGACTGAGAAAAAATTGTGAAATAAATCTATTTATTGCTGCAAACACAGACGGAGGATTGTAGATGCTAAACATATTTTATAAAAAGATTCTGTGGTAAATGAACAATTAAAATAATCTAAATGTAAGGGGTATATCCACGCTAGGAACTAAAATTTAATAAGCAGCTGTGTACTATAACCAAGACACAAAGCACAGATAATATATGTAAAAGAGTGCAGCGCTAAAAAATAAAAAAATAAAAGTGCATTTGTGTGAATACAAACAAATATACTAATATGCAATCAATTGTATATAAATAATAATAACTGTGAATAAAGTTTGAACACACATATGCACAACTACATAATGTGAATGAAGTGCAATTGTGCAAATAAAATGTTCATATAAAGCTGGATTTCATCAGAGAAAGTCCAATGCAAGAAAAGGGTGCTTGGAAATATCAATTATACACCTGAAGGTGTGACACCCATCACCATAAAAAAATTGAGAAAAAAAATGGAGGCTTCCCGGAAAGCCAGGGACCTCTCTTACTCAGACAGCTCACACAGCGATTGGTTCGATTTCTGATCCACTGAGAAAGAGGATGTTCCAGACGTTCCTCTCCTATGGCCGTGGTGGTTCACAGCAACTCAGGATACAGGATCTAGTATTAGGAAGCCTCGATAGCAGAATGTTTAGGAGACAAAAATAACTCCACATAGTGCAGGGGTGTCCAAACTACGGCCCTCCAGTTGTTCAGGAACTACAATCCCCATCATGCCTAGTCATGTCTTTGAATGTCAGAGTTTTACAATGCCTCATGGGATGTGTAGTTCTGCAACAGCTGGAGGGCCGTAGTTTGGACACCCCTGACATAGTGTGATACTGTCTCAACATCTGGTTTATTAAACAGTACACTTACATAAAAGTCCAACCTATGATCATGTCACAATCAACAGATCAAAAAGATAAATTCCTTGTGAGTTTCAAGCAGCGATCGCACAGCTGCAGCAGCATGCATGTCTATGGAACTATCTTGATGATCATTTCGTCATAAACTACATCATCAGGGCTACCAATTACAATAATCTGAATCTCTATCTTAAGTTGGTAAATTGGTTTACTTTACTTATTTTTGTCATTGTATTTGTAGATATCAAAGCAGAAATATCAAGAAGAATGTCAAGCTTCTATCTCCTGCCTTTAACACATTTACCTTAAATAAAATAGATTTTCAATGAGTTAAAAAAAAAAACTTGTGGAAACCCTAAATCAATAACTAATCTAGAAAAAAAAGCTATTACAGAACATGGCCTAATCAGGCTATAAGAGCAAAAACAAAATACACTTTGATCCTCAAAGACAATTGTACAACTCCCTGAAGCTCCCTGAGTTAAATACGATAGCAAGCACATAGATATAGCAAAAGTACAATTAAAATAACATGAAAGAAAGCTAACGGCTTTGTTAATTGACAGTTGTATCCTCCTCCAGCAGCTTGGATAGTGCATTAGTTATCAGCCATATGAGGCCTTATGCCTAATATTGGATTTTTTGCTCTGACCAGGAGATGATACAACTGAATACCCAAACACTGAACCCCTGAGAGAAAGGTTTGTACTGTTACAACAACTTAACTTGACTATGTCACTAAATAATGTACATGCAAATTAAAGTGTTTTTTCTAATACAAGTGTATAACTACATTTCTTAGCCCCTGCACCACTTATTTGTGGTAAATATCAGGGCTGAAGTTTCTTCAGGAAGCTACACTTCCAGATGTGTTGATCTCCTGATACCTCACTGAGCTCAGTGATTCCTCCAGCTGACTCCTACATTACTACAATATTTCCGAGAACATATTTATTTGCGAGTTAAGTTTGGCAACATAGTCACCTTAAGAGAACAAAAAAAAATCAGATTTTGGATAAATGCCCTGTGATGATTTTTTGAATAGTAAAAAAATGCTTATGCCTCACACAAAGCAGTACTTTTTTCTTCTCAGCAGTTTGGAAATTTTTGAAACAGGATATTATATAACTGTAATAGTACATCTGCAAAAATGTACAAGTTAAATAAATCAGTTGATTCTTCACCCATGCACTATAGAACCTGTAACTGTATTCTTTCTACCAAACACTTTGAAGTTGATTTACTAAAGGCCAATAGACTGTGCACTTTGCAACTGCAGTTGCAATCTTGCAAAAGTATTTGCTCCAGAGCTTAGTAAATTAGGCTAAGCTTCTCTTTGCAAAGAATACCCAATCACATGCAATGAAAACAAAAAAACAGCATTTTTGCTTGCACATGATTGGATGACGGAAGTCAGCAGAACTTCCCTTCATTTACTAAGGGTTAAACAACAAGACTTACCATTTGGGTGGCAAATACCTTAAACTCCACCTTCTTCTTGCCACACATTGTGTACTTATTTTACTGGTGGTATGTCCTCCTATAATGTATAGTTTTCAGGTGTAAATGAGAACTATTATAATGCTGCAAGATTGAGTGATATTGTTACTTTATAGGCTATATGTATATTCCTTTGAGTACCATTTTTATATATCTGCAGAATATTGCATTGTTTAACGAGTACTCTTCTTTTAAAACAGCGTCTCCACAGAGCTTTAAATACATCATTTAATGAGGACGAGTTTCAACAGAAATTAAGGCGGTTAGAAAAGAGGTAAGTAAAGCCTTTCTACTTTAAACTCTATAAAACTCTATAAAACATTTCTAAAGTTCAAGCTAGTTTCTGCACATGCATTTCTGTATCAGTATATTTGTGTTTTACCTCCTGTATGACCAGAATTATTTCATAACTTCCCATTACATAATAAGGAAAATAGACTCTTGCCTCATCCAAACTGGACATGCAAAGTTAATAGAAGTAACCGGAAAACCCCTAGTATCCTACAATGACGGATTATATCGGTCACAAAGAGGAGATATATTAGATAAAAACATAGTATTTTATTTTTGATACCCCAACAGGGGAAGTGAGTATATAAAAATATAGAAATAATAAAATAGACATATACAGATTCGATGAACATGGTCTATACAGTGAACCTGCATAGACAACGTCATATCATACCATGTTTTCTAAATAAAATAATATTTTTATCTAATATGTCTCCTCTTTGTGGCTGATATAGTCCATCATTTTAGGATAATGGGGGTTCTCCAGTCATTTCTATTAACTTTGCACCTTCACATTACAAAAGTGACATTGAAGTTGATGCTTATTACTCATCCGAATAGAGCAACTTTTGAAAACAAAGTTTCCTTCACTTTTTCCTTATAATATTCTCTCTAGCTTATCTAGATTTTAGGGATAATTGAAATACCAAATATGCATGCATTCTTTACTTTTGTAAACTTTTCCCTCATCATAACCCTAGTCCTATTTCTACCTCTAGCATGCTTGAATATAAATATATATTTATATTTCCACCTGCCCAATCTTTTGATGACGTGGTCCGGGACCCCATGCCGGGATGCGGATGAAGCTGCTCCGATGCGGAAGGAGTGGCCGGAATACTCACCGGGATTGAGGAGCAAGTTGCGGAGGAGAATCCTAACATGTTTAATGAACTGGCAGTTCGTTAACGGTTTGACCGGGAAGGGGAAAAGAGGGCTAGAGTCCGGGAGCTCGGGTAACCGAGAGAGTAACTGTGTAAGCACAGCGACCGGGCACCAGGCGTTGTTGGTTTTGTAGAGGTGGATATCTACACCGGTGCCTGTTTGCTGGGTCTTGGTTACCGAGAGGTGGAGGATGAAGTGGTCCTGGTGACGGAGCAGATGACGTCTGCGAAGGACTGGAGTATGTGGGCTGTTATGAGTGAACTCGCTGGGCCGTAGGAAGCCATAGTAGGCCAGGTAAATGGCTGCCTGTATGACCAGACTGGGGAGAACACCGAAGGGGTAACTGGTAAGCATGGTGGACATGTCCCTGAAGATGGAACTGGTGATGGGGAGCCGTTTGACTTTTATTGGCGGCTGTTGCTTCTGGATGCCGCGCAGGATGGCTCGGATCGCGTGGGTCGAGAAGATGGACGGCTTGGTAGGATCCTGAAGTGAGAGGAAGTGCTGTATGCCAGCTAAGTATAAGCGGATGGTGTTGAATGACAAGGCCAGTTGATTATGGCAGTATGAGGTGAAGGCTAGTATGTGCCTAGCGTCTGTGGGGGTGCCTACTGTGGAGGCAAGCAGAAATGTATTGAACGCCTTCCAGGCTACCCGGTAGGCTTTCAGAGTATTGTCCGATAGTGAATGGTTGATGAGCTGATTGGCTCTATGTAGATGTGGCTCTAGTCCAGGGTCAACTGAGACCAATGCGGGATAGGAGCTGAGACCGTATCTGCACTGGGAACCTGCTGAAAGAAGGACAGGAAATTAAAGCGGGACAATGCGTCAGCTGCACAGTTGTACTTTCCTGGGATAAACGTGCAGTAAACATTAAACTGATGCTGCAGAGACAGCTGCACCAGCCTGCGTAGGAAGGACATCACGGAGAGAGATTTGGACCTGCCCTTTTTGACAATTTCGGCTGTGGCCTGGTTGTCGGTGGTGAAACCTACAGTTTGTCCTGTCCAGGTATGACCCCAGAGCTGGGCGGCTGCTACCATGGGGTAGAGCTCGAAAAGGGATGACGACTGACTAAACCCAGGGATCCTGAGTATTTGAGAAGGCCAGGGTCCGGCGAACCAATGATGGCCAAAAATTGCCGCAAACCCTGTGGAGGCCGCAGCATCTGTCACTACCTGTGAGAGAGGTGAGATATACGGGATGAACAAAGAGATACCGTTCCAGGTGGACAGGAACTCGTCCCACATCGACAGGTCTGCTAAGGCTGCGGTATCTAGGCATAGGATTTGATCCGGGTCTTGTGCCTGAGAAAGGTAGACCAACAGGCGTGAGACAAAGGAGCGACCTTGCGGAATTATACGCATGGCATAGTTGAGCATGCCCAACAGCGACTGTAGCTGCCTCTTTGTACATCCCCTGGTGCGGGTGAACTCGTGGAGAACTGCCCTGATGCGGGTCAGTTTGTCGAGGGGCAGGCTGGCCTGCATGGAGCTGGTGTCCAGATTGACTCCGAGGAAGGTGATTGATTGCGCGGGCCCGTCCACCTTATGTTCAGCGATGGGAACATTGAGGTTCCCAAAGACGGTCCTTAATTTGTCGAGGTCCCTTGGAGGTGTGCCTGGCTGTTCGATCAACAGGAAGTCATCCAAGTAGTGGATAACTTGCTGACAACCAACTTTGTGCAGGAGAATCCACTCGAGAGACTGCGCGAATGTGTCGAACAACCAACGGCTGCTTTTAGAGCCAAACGTTAACTTGGTGGCAAAATAATATTGATCTCTCCATTTAATTCCGTGCCAGCACCAGAGGGACGGGTGGATAGGCAATAGTTTAAAGGCGTTGGATATGTCGGCTTTGGCCAGCCACGCACCTGTGCCTACTTTAAGGATGGCCTGAATCGCCATGTCCACCGAGGCGTATTTTAATGAGAACTCTTCGGAAGGAATCAAGGAGTTTAAGCTGGGAATGTGGGAAGAACGAGGCGCAGACAGGTCGTACACCAAACGATTTTTATTAGAAAATTTGCCCTTGACAAGCCCAATAGGGCTAACTCTCCACATATTGAAGGGGGGCTGTGAGAAGGGACCTATGACAAAGCCTCGTTCCACCTCGTTCTGCAGCAGTTGGTCAATGGCTTGCTCGTCAGAGGCTGCTGAGCGGAGGTTTCTGCACTCGTAGGTCTGGTGGGGTAGGGAGATGAGGCCGGTGTGGAAGCCTGTCGTGAAGCCACCGATGAGGAAGGTGGCTAGTGAAGGAGTGGGGTGCATAGTGAGGTAGAAGCCCAAGCATAGGACGTCTATGCGGCTCAGTCATGAGCCCTTGTGTGCTTTGACCTCGCACAAATTTCTGGGGTGCGCTCTGTGACATACGACACAGATGTGCAGTAGGCGGCACTGGCTAAAATTGCACGAGCTGTAGTTATAATTATTGCAGATGGCCGCTCCCCCTACGGTTCGGACCGTACGTCCAAATGTGTCTACTTGATTCTTTGGCGCAGGGCCTGATTGGCCTAGGGCTGCACCAGAGGTGGAGGGGAACTCTACCGGGCGACTAACCGGTATGTTGGCACACCAGGAAGCGGTATGGGTGGAGGACTGGCAGATGGCACACAGGGGTGAACGAAGGCCGGCAAAATGCCGACAGAACAGTTCCGTGTCCATAAGGCTCCAGTCTGTGGGTGACTGGAACTGTGCCAGTTTAGCGGCTGCCTTGGCTGAGAATGACCGATGATAGTCGTAGAAGGAGAAGCCTCCGTATTTGTATCATAGGTCCACTACCGTGTGGAGGTATAAATCCAGCTCTTCCCTCCTGGCAGGGGATGCTGAGCAAATGACGTCTCTCAGCATCCCAAAGGCTAGGGCAAACTCTGGGATGGAAAGTTTACGATTCAGCCTGGGGTCCTTAGCTTTGAGGACTACGGAGACGTCTCCCCAGGAGTAAGCCTTGTTTTCTGCAAGGTCATGTACCGAAATGAGCAGGGAGGCCAGGTTGACATCCTTGCCGTCCAAGATGTCCTTCCTTATGCCGGCCGGCACCAGATGTGCTGGACAGACCACGGGACATGTTACTTCGTTACCTGTCGGCAGTGGTGACGGGACTGGAACCGGAACAGGGGTGGTTGTGGCTGGGAGAGCTTCTAGGAGCGTCACTCTGGCCTGGACGTCCGTGACCGTATTGGTTAGGGACGACACCATAGCGTGCAGTTGGCCTATAGCCGCTGAGATGGACTGGAGCGTAGCCTGAGGCGGAGTACTAGGCCTGGCCGTAGCTGGTGGGGTAGAGAGGAGCCTGAAAAGCTCTGCCTTCCTAGCCGTAGCGGGAAAAGGAATGCCCCTGCGTCTCAGCTCCGCTGTCAGCCTGGGGATAGTCCAACCCCTGAAGGACTGTACGCTGTCGCTCACTGAAGGCGGGCGAGGAGACAAGGGGGCGGTAAGGTCTTCGCTGCCGAGTTGGGACATGGCTCCAGGTAAATCGTGCCCTAGGAGTGATGTCCTATCTCTTTGGGGACGAAGGATGGATGACTGGAACCTATAGAGGGTGACATAAGTCAAGACTGTTTCTCTATTATACCAAGCGAACCCACCTATTTGCTGAGCACTAAGGCGGGAGCGAACGTGTATACATATATATATATATATTGTCACAAGCCTTCACATACATATATATGTATGCCAGCATGGTTGCTGTCGCATTTTCCACGCCTTCCCTTCTCTCCCCCCTTTTTTTTTTTTTTTACCTGGGAAGATAACGTCCAAGCTGGTGCAGGGTGGACCTACTGAACTTGACTGACCTGGAGAGAGAAACAACAGATGACAATTGGTGAGAACCTAACAAGTAAACTGAAGAGTGACGTGAACGGCTGGCTAACATGACCGAAGTGCACCGTTGAGTAGACATTTTCCCGCCACCACTCCTTTTTTATCACCGCCATTTATTTATCATCATCATTTTTTTTTTTCTTTTTTCCTTTTTTTTTTTTTTTGCTGTCCCAATCCGACGTATCATATGCGTAAAGGACGAAGTGCAAGATGACCCATGTCCAATGCGGGAGCGTAAATAAGTGCTGTAGTTATGACCGCACAATAAGGCAACCTGTTGAAAAAAGTGAAATGTGGCCGTTCCCTCTGGGGCACGCAGAACCGAATCGATGCATCACGGATGCTACTGGATTCGAGTCGGAGCGCTGTAAGTGACAGTGAAATGAAGCATGATTTGCCATGACAGAGGCACGAAATGGTCGTGTCGCAAGTGCGACTGACAACAAAGCAGACTCTGGAGCATGTACTGAAATGTGGGAAATAACCTGGGGCGAACCGGAACGAATCGGTGCATGTGTATGTGCGACTGGATTCGAACCGGAGCGCGGAGCGTGACAGTGAAATGAAATGAACAACTTCTGTCATAACAGAGGCCTGGATCGGCTGGCCACGAACTGCGACTGGAACCGACCGGTCTCTGGAGCATGCACTGAAATGAGGCTGAAAAAATACCTGGGGCCGTCCGGACGAATCGATGCACAGGGATGCGACCGGATTCGAACTGAACGCACTACGTGACAATGAAATGTTTCCCATGATAGAGCTACGAATCGGAGAGGACGCAGCCTGCGACCGTCAACGAGCGGGCTCTAGAGCATGTACTGAAATGAGGCCAACGCAACTGGGACACGTTGATCGAACCCGTGCGTTTTGAGAAATGCGACTGGTTTCGAATCGGAACGTGATAGGTGACAGTGAAATGATTCCCATGACAGAGACCCGATCGATTAGCAACGAGCGGTTTCTGGAGCATGTACTGAAATGAGGCCGAGCAACTGGGGCACACAGGAACGAACCGTCGCATTTAAACGAATGCGACTGGATTCGAATCGGGGCGCGGTGAGTGACAGAAATGAGTGAAATGATGAAATGACCTACGTGAGCCAGCTGTGGCAGAGGTACGAATTGTTGTGCCGTGAGGTGCGACTGGCAACGATTAGTCTGTGGAACATGGTGATGAGGCAGATAACACAACAATTTACGAAAACAGTGCAGATTTTCCTTCGAGCAATTCCTACTGAAATGAGGCCCGTGAAAGGAAGGGCGCTGCGGAAATGGTACGTTTTGAGTGATAAACGACCCGGTTTCGTAACGAATGACTCGAGATATTTCAAGTTTTACGATACTCAAAAATGAAAACGTTTTAGTAAAGGAAGGTCAAACGAGACCCTTACCTGCGGCAGTCGCGACAGAGACGTTGTACAAAACACGAACGGGAACGAAAACCACGAGACTTCTGGTAGAGAGAAGTTTCCGAACGGCAACCAAATTCGAGTAGTCGGCCTAGTGACGTAGTATTGTGCACAGGAAACCGACAAAGACCACAGGCGAGTGGGCTGGTTAAATACCCCCCGGGCTCCTCCCATAAATTCAGGCCACCATACTGGCCTTCTTACATATATATATATATATATATAATCACTCCGATACCTCTGGAAAGTGATTGATAGTAGGATTAAGAAATAGAGTTAAATGTGGCTTAATTGATTCCAGCTGAATCCATTACTGTGATTAAGGAGTCTGTGATTCTGATAAATGTTATGTGAAGTGTGTTACCAGTTGCAGACATGAGACTGTGAGAAAGGGCGCTAGCTTCATAGCCCGAAACGTCGACTGCCAGTTGTACCTTGTACTTTTTTGATACTTCTATCTGATGTAATCCTTTTTGGAAATAAAAGAATTTAGTGCAGCAATCCACATAGTTGTTTCTATATATATATATATATATATATATATATATATATATATATATATATATATATATATATGCGTGTGTGTGTGTGTTCTACAGTATCTACAGTATATACAGTATACATTAGACTTGTCTCTCTCACTTTGCTATCTTTATCACTTTGATGTCTCTAGCATTCAGAGGATATTAATGACTGCCAGGGAGTCTGCCTTTGCTGCTGTGGTGGTGTGGGTGGTGAGGGTTAGGTGGCACAGCTGGGGCCATAGGCCTACAACAGCCACAGAGAGCACTAAGAGTTTAATTCCTGGTGTAATCTGTGGGGATGTACAGTCATTTGGACAGTCCAAACAAATGCTGACAGCAGCCCCTAACATACACAAACCCTATTCAGCTTTTATCTTTTATTAACTCTTTCCCCTTTTTCTCTAATATTTTTCTGCTGATTTTTTTGTTTAACTATTTGTATGTACTTCATCAAAACATTTTTACACAACTGCATCAACATATATAATCCATATACTTTTGTTTTTTAAATAAAAATTTAGTTTCTTACTAAAGAGCACAAATAGAATACAATGTGCACATTTGATTAGTTTTAAATCTCTGTTCACTGAATATAATCTGGTTACTATCACAACATTAATAAAAATCTGGCTCTGTTTTTCTGTGATCATTTTTTATATCACAACATCGCTCTGTCCCTCCCCTTTTCTTTTTTTTATGAACCAAAAGATGGCAATCCTATGGCCAGGGAACAGCAGCTGTAATTTCAAAACCCTGCATCGGCCCAGCCATTTCATATGATATAATGCTTAGATTTTTATTGTTACTTAATAGTGCCTTCAAAGCTCTTTTACCTTAAACACTGTACATCAAAGATAAAATTGCAGATTCCAGAGAAAGAACATTCAAATACAAATCCATTGAGCATGAATTACATAAAGTTCTTTGTAGCATTATTTAACCACTTAAAGACCAGCCGCTGTAGTTGTACTGTGGTAGATTGGCTCTCCTGGGCAAATCACTGTCATTGTACTTTAGCAATTTTAAGGCCACTAGGTTGCAAGCACCCGCCCGCAGAGTGACGCCAGAGCCAATGTGCATGGCCAGCAGCCGCGATGTCCCCTGGCCACCCGCGATCGCTCCTGAGAGAGACAGAAAGGGGATCTGACAGATCCCCAATCTGTCAGGGGAGGAAAGACAGATCTGCTGTTCCTAGTGATTAGGAACAGTGATCTGTCTCCTCCTCTAGTCACTATACTGCCCCCACAGTTATAAACACCTCCCTAGGGAACACTTAACCCCTTGATCTCCCCCTAGTGGTAACCCCTTCCCTGCCAGTGACATTTATACAGTAATCAGTGGCTATTTTTAGCTCTGATCACTGTATAAATGTCAATGGTCACAAAAAAGTGTCTTAAGTGTCCGATCTGTCCACCGCAATGTCTCAGTCCTGCTAAAAATCACTGATCACCTCAATTACTAAAAAAATAATATTAATAATAAAAATGCCATAAATCTTTCCTCTATTTTGAGCAAACTAATCAATATAGGCTTATTGCAATTTTTTGTACCAAAAATATTTAGAAGAATACATATCGGTCCAAACTGATGAAGAATTTTTTTAAAAAATGTTTGGGGATATTTATGATTTATTAAGTCATCTGGCTCTCATATATCCACTCCCATACTTGCACTTTAATGCCTTGTACACTCTATCGGAAAAATGGTTGGAAAAAGGTCTGATGGTTTTCCCAACAGAATTCCGCTCAAGCTGTCTTGCCTGCACACGGTCACACCAAATTCTGACCGTCAAGAATGTGGTGATGTACAACACATACGATGGGACTAGAAAAAGGAAGTTCAATAGCCAGTAGCCAATAGCTTCTGTCTTGTAGTTGAATCTGAGCATGCACCTTGGAATTACATACACGTTTTTCTCTTGGGAAAATTGAGAACATGCTAAATTCCGATGGAGCCTACACACAGTTGCATTTTCCAATGAAAAGCTCTCATTGGTCTTTTGCTGGCCGAAATTTTCATTGTCAAGTGTAGCTGTAGCTTGTATTTAATTATGTTTTTTTTATATACTATAGGTGAATGTGCATGCTCATTTACTAAATGGTTAGTATAAGGAACACCTTAAATTAATATAATTTAAATGGATTCTATATTTCTTTGGGTTACACAGTTGATTTCACTGATCAAACCTCAATTAAAAGCTGAATGTGTGCCCATTTCTCACGTTGAGTATCCAGTAGAAATGTAAATATATATATATATATATATATATATATATATATATATATATATATATAAAATATATATTAATATTAATGTAAAAACTGAGTTGTATTGGCTATAACACCATGTATGTTGTTGAACATAATTTTTAATCAAAAGTGGACAAATTGCTCATATTGACCTATATCTTTCAATAAACATTTAAAAGTTTAAGTCCCCCTCCCCCCCTTTTTACCAATATGCTGATGAAAATTTCAAATAAAGCTTTCCTGTGTTCATTACATTCCTTTTTTTTTAATCCATGCTAGTTGGTTTTGCAGTGCTCAGAGTATTAGTCTGCTGTATAATGTAGGCAGCTGCTACAATCTCAATCTCCAGGGTTCTAATGCCTTTAAGTGTAACTGTAAGCAAAGTGTAGGGAGATCCCTGCTCTCACGAGTCTTCGTGTTCCAGCGACAACCCCTGCCCTTGTTTCATGTTCTGCTGTCTGTGATGTCCATAATAGGGTTTTATTATACAGCAATAAATACTTCACAGAAGTATTAACTTTTACTAAATCTATCCAATTCACATGCTCTTGCTGACAAGGGTGCCAGCAAAAGCAAGGAGGTAATTATCTATATTCAGAGAATGATGGGACCCCCCTCTTCCATTCACATAATGTTTTCATTCTGTGAATATAATAAAAGGAGTTTGTAAACAGATGGGCGAGAGGTGCAATCTTTCACTGTTAAAATTGAAGCAGTTAATTAATGTAGCACTAGAAGTTCACCACTGGGACCCTGGTGCTGTATGCTCAAAACATGTTTTTAACTAAACTTCAGCTCTTCAATAAAGTGAAGATTTGTGTTTCGGGAGGTAGTAAGGACACGTGTTAACATGTTTGTAACCCTAAAAAAAAGTAAGCTCTCTGTAAACTTAAAAAAAAACCTGGCTGATCCTGCCAGTTCCACTGACCACAATAATCATGGCTGCCGAACCCTGGTTACTGTGGTCAGTTTACGTGCCTCTGTCATTCGCAGCGCTCCTCTGTTCCCCTCACCACTACCTCTCTGCCTATCAGCTCTGTGTGTTTGTGTCCCCCCCTCCATCCTGCCGCTATTAGTAGTGAAAGAAAGTTTAACAATTGTCACTGGCAGCCCCTCTATTTTATTCAGGCATAATGCACTGTTTTTTTTTTTTTAACAAAGCCTCTAAATCCCTGTTTTCAGCTACTCCGATCCAGTGCTACAGGGGGAGGAGCCGGTCCATGTGACCTCCCCGGCTGATGTCAGAGGGAGATCTCATCCCCTCCCACTGTAGCCCTAGATCAGAGTAGCAGAGCAGCCAGGAGTCACGTGACTGGCCTGAATATAGTTATAAAAAAAGGTATTTAGAGGCTTTTCTTAAATAAAAAAAACACTAACCTGGATAAAATAGAGGCATTGTCAGTGAATCTTTTTGAAAGTTAACAGCCACTTTAATTCTTAGACACATGCAGTTAGTTTCGTTCCGAAAAATAGTTTTTGGGAAATTCAGAAGTATTTGGATTTCCGAATTACAAAAGTAACGAATTTCAGCAAATCCTAAATAACGATAAAAAAATTTTGGAAGGAATTTGCATTGATTTGAATAGTTTTTGAATATTGAATAGTTTTCAAATTTCAATTTGAAAAGTTTTCTAATTCAAATCGTTTTCAAATTCAGATAGTTTTCAAACTCAAATTCAAATAGTTTTTGAATTTGAATAGTTTTCATATTCTAATAGTTTTTGAACTTCCAAAGTGAATAAAATTGAACAGAAAATAAAGGAATAGAATAGAAAAAAATAGAATGGAATAGAAAAGTAATATAACAAAAAATTAAGTAAACAAAAAAAAATAGAAAATAAAAGAACAGAATAGACTAGAATAGAATAGACATGAATAAAATAGAATGAAAAAAAATTCTATAAAATAAAAATAATATAACCAGCTTCTGAAATTTGAATTCCAAATAGAATAAAGTCAAATCCAAATACATAAGAAAATAAAAGAATAAAAAATAATAGAGCAGAAAAAAAGAATAGAATAAACTATAATAGAATAGAAAAGAATACAATTAGAAAAACAATAGAATAGAATAGCATAGAAAGAATGTAACCATTTCCCAAAATTCTAAAATAATCAATTCAAATTTGAATAGAATAGAAAAGAATATATTAGAATAGAATAGAAAATAACAGAATAGTATAGAAAACAACAGAATAGAATAGCAAGAATATAACCATCTTCCAAAATTCAAATTTTGAATATAAAAAAATTGAAAATTGAATAGAAAAGTATAGAATATAAAAGGATACAATAGGATAGAATAGAATAGAAAATCAAATGTCAGAATAGAATAGAAAATAATGGAATAGAATAAACAAATAGAAAAAGAATAGAAATTAAAAAACAATAGAATCAAATAGAAAGAATATAACCATTTCCCAAAATTCAAATAGAATTTATTTGTTTGTTTATTTTGTTATTTGTTTTGAATAGAATAGAAAATAATAGATTAGAATAGGAAGACTCTCTCTATTCTATGTTGTTGTTTTTTTCTATACTATTTTATTATTTTCTAATCTATTTAAATTCAAATTTATATTCTATTTTTTTTTAATCATATTTTTTTCTATTCTATTCTTTTCTATTCGAATGCCAGAATATGGTTATATTGTTTCTATTCTATTACATTCTATGTGTTTCTATTCTATTATATTATATTCTGTTATTTTATTTACTATTCTAGTTTGGTCTGTTTTACTCTATTATATTCTATTCTTTTATTTTCTGTTATATCATTTTTTTATTCTATTTTATTCTCTTCATAACTTTGAAAACGAGTCAAATTTGAAAACTATTCTAATTTGAAAACTTTTTTAATTTGAAAAACTTTTTTAATTTGAAAACTCTAAAACTTTTCGAATTCGAAAACTAATCGAAACTATTTGAAATGGAAAACTTTTCAAATTTGAAAACTATTCAAAACGATTCAAATCTGAAAACTATTTGAATTCAAAATCTATTTGAGTTTGAAAACTATTTGAAATATTTTTAAATTTGAAAACTGTTCAAATCGATTTGAATTCAAATTCCAAAAATTCTAATCGATTTTAATTGTATAAACAAAATAAATTCAGAAAAAATTTAATGGGTTAAAACAAATTTAACTAAACAAATTTATGTAAATAACAAATTGAAGAGAAACAAATTTTTCCATTCTGCGCATGTCTATTAATTATTTTCTTTGCAAGCAGGGAAGTCTTTTTGTTCATTTTTTCAATCCAGTGAAAGAGTAAGTTTTATTAATGCCTGTGATTGGACAGTGAAGGAGCAGCAGCAGTCTGTCTATTAGCATGTTTCTTGTTTACATTTGTGCTTGCAATAAGCCTGATTGGGTAATAGTATTGACCCTCCCTCTTTCAATCCAAGATACACTGCACAAGTGATTAAAAAGTCTAATATTAAGATACTTTTTACATCTTTTTATTTTTTTTTATGACAAAATAAATACAATGCCTGTAGTTCAACTACAATTGCAAAAAAGCTCTAGAAATTTGCCACATATTTGTATCAAGTAAATTTCAAAGGCAATCTTTTTTTTTTTTTAAACCAGTGTTCATCAACCTGTTCCATTACTCTCTTAAACTTTTACTTTATTGTTTTAAACTTGGGTTAAGTTGATAAATAGGCTCTTCTTTATTGTAAAGATGTGGCTGATGCCATTACAGTATCATAAAAGATACACAGTGAAAGAAAACAGATCTAACAGATGATTTATTGGTACACACTAGGCAGCGTCAATATATCATGTTATTATGAAACATGATGAACGGTTTTACCTGTGCTTCATACGCTCTAAGGCATAAGCAAGATACTTAATTTAATTGATGTCTAGGGAAAAAAAATTGTATTTGTCAAAATTTAAATGGAATTCTGACAAACATTTAGACTCCTTAATGGCTTTTCATGCAGGTTTGAACCACTACGGCATAGAAATAGACTTCCGATAATAAATGTGGTATATTTGGTATAACGCTGTTGTGTTTTTTAATGAAAATAAAGGAAAGAGCTCAGAATGTTTAATGAGCAGAAAAATCTCTAAGCTTAGTTAATGTTTTTCACTCTGCCTTGGAAATGCAATAGGATGCCAAGTGAGCTATTTTAGGTACATTTACCTTTTAAGTTTAAAGGGAAAGTGTAAAACATTTAAGTGAACGCATATTCTGCATTATTATCATAAAGCTTAACCACTTGCTTACCCGGCACGTACACCCCCTTCCTGCCCAGACCAATTTTCAGCTTTTAGCGCTGTCACTCTTTGAATGACAATTGCGCGGTCATTCTACAGTTTACCCAAATTAAATTGTTATAATTTTTTTTCACACAGATAGAGCTTTCTTTTGGTGGTACTTAAATGCTGCTGTTTTTTTTTTTTTGCTAAATTAAAACAAAAAGAAACCGACATTTTGAAGAAAAAAAAACTGTTTCATAGTTTGTAATAACATTTTTAAAACAGGTAATTTTTCTCCTTCATTGATGTGCGCTGACGAGGCTGCACTGATGGGCACTGATAGGCAGCAATGATGAGCACTGATAGGCACTGATAAGGTGGCACTAATGGGCACTGATAGGTGGCACTAATGAGGTGGCGCTGAGAGGTGGCACAGTGGGCACTGGCAGGTGACACTGGTGGGCACAGCAGCGGCTTACTGAGTGAAGGACAGATGTCCCTCTGACAGAAGTTGTGATCAGCTTTTTTTCCCCTCACGCTGACAGCGAGAGGGGAAAAAATTGATTACCGAGCTTCTGTTTACATCACGTGATCAACCATCATTGGCTGACAGCTGATCACGTGGTAAGGGTCCGGGATCGACCCCTTACTCGGATCTGTGATCAGCTGAGTCTCATAGAGAATGATCAAAGAGCACGCCGCGCGACTCCCAAGACTGCACTTTCTCGGGAAGACGTCCATGGACGCCCTCCCGGCAATTAAGGCCCGAGTCTTTTGGGTATAGCGTGGGCGGTAACTAGTTATTTATTGTATTTACAAAGTATACAACAGAACCTGTCTTAAATCTGGGTAATTCAACTGATCATTTAACCACTTGCTTACTGGGCACTTAAACCCCCCTCAGTCCCAGACCAATTTTCAGCTTTCAGCGCTGATGCACTTTGAGTGACAATTGCGCGGGCATACAACACTGTACCCAAATGAAATTTTTATCATTTTTTTCCCACAAATAGAGCTTTCTTTTGGTGGTATTTAGTTACAGCTCGGAGTTTTATTTTTTGCTAAACAAACAAAAAAAGATGCAAAAAAAAAAAAAAAAAAAATCATGTTTTAATAGTTTGTTATAAAATTTTGCAAACGGGTCATTTTTCTCCTTCATTGAAGTGCGCTGATTAGGCGGCACTGATAGGCTGCATTGGTGGGCACTGATGGGCTGCATTGGTGGGCACTGATGGGCTGCATTGGTGGGCACTGATGGGCTGCACTGGTGGGCACTGATAGGCATAGTTAAGGCGGCACTAATAGGCACAGATAAGGCGGCACCGATGGGCACAGATAAGGCGGCACTGATGGGCAAAGATGGGCACAGATAAGATGGCACGGATGGGTGGCACGGATAAGTGGCACGGATGGGTGGCACGGATGGGCACTGATAGGTACCACAGATAGATGGGACTGATGGGCACTGATAGGTGGCACTGATAGGTGGCTCTGATAGGTGGCACTGCTGGGCACTGATGGGCGGCACTGCTGGGCACTGATGGGCGGCACTGCTGGGCACTGATGGGCGGCACTGGGGTGCAGCACCTTTGAGGCAGATTGGGTGGCACTGTGGGTGGCACTGTGGGGTGGCACTGTGGGTGGCACTGTGGGTGGCACTGTGGGTGGCACTGTGGGCACTATGGGCACTGACAGGGGGCACTGACGGGGGGCACTTACTTTTTCTTTTATTTTACTTCAGGATGGCACTGCGGGAGGCAGGTGGGCACAGGCAGGTGGCAGGTGGTCCCTTGTATTGATGGCCGTGATCGGGACTGATGTCCCGATCACGGCCGCCGGTGATCGGCTTTTTTTTTCTCTCCTCGCGCTGTCAGCGCGAGGAGGAATAATAGCCGATTACCGGCTCCGTTCTATCACATGATCAGCTGTCATTGGCTGACAGCTGATCACGTGATAAGGGGTCGGGATCGACCCCTTACACGGATCGGTGATCAGGCGAGTCTCACGGACTCGCCGATCACAGAGCGCGCCGCGCGCGCCCCTCAGGGGGCGCGCAGGCCGCTCGTAACCAGGACGACGTCAATAGACGTAGTCCTGGAAATGTAGGTCCGCGCTAATGCCGTCATTTGGCAATAGCGCGGATCTGAAGTGGTTAATGGAATTAAACATAATTCAATGGACTCATTTTGTGAAATCTCCCAAAAAATTGGCAGATGCAGAAATATTGCCTATTAAATTAATATGAAACTCTAAACTTCTCCTATAAAAGTTGAGCTTTGGCATTATCTTCACATTCAGCCCTTTTGGTCAGCAAGGTTGCACATCATGTTAAAGGTCAAAATCAACTTTTACATGAAACAATATCATGATGTGCAGATATTACGGCTGTTTTTCCTTTTCCCAAGCTTATCCTTGTAAACCCCGCCCCAATTAAACAGATGACACCAATTCTCTTTTTGGGTTTTAAAGGCCATAGCAGCTACTTTATTAAATATAAAATATAACTTTATTACCAAAATATAACTTTATTTTACATATCTAAACATTAATACTCAATCCTCTTACAGTAATTCAAGTATTAAAGTCTAGGATCTTAGAAGGCAAAATTGTATCAAAGTAGACTTCAAGACCTTCAGCCTCAACTACACCAGCTCGAGGACTATTACTATTAAGATACCCGCAATACATCCAAATGACTCATCAAACCATTTCTGGCTTAACCACTTCAATACCGGGCACTTATACACCTTCCTGCCCAGACGAATTTTGAGCTTTCAGCTCTGTCGCACTTTGAATGACAATTTGCGCGGTCATGCTACACCCTACCCAAGCTAAATTTTTATCATTTTGTTCCCACAAATAGAGCTTTCGTTTTGTGGAATTTGATCACCTCTAGGATTTTTATTTTCTGCTAAACAAATAAAAAAAAGCCGGAAATTTTGAAAAAAACATTTTTTGTTTCAGTTACAAAACTTTGTAAATAAGTACGTTTTCTCCTTCACTGATGGGCACTGACAGGGCCGCAGTGACTGGCACTGATAAGGCGGCACTGATGGGCACCAATGATGTGGCATCAATGAAGTGACACTGATAGGCGGCACTGATAGATGGCACTGATATGCAACACAGATAGACACTGATAGGTGGCACAAATAGGCACTGATAGGTGGCACGGATTGTCATGGATAGGTGGTATGGATGGTGGTCTAGGGGGCATACCTGTTGCTGGGAATCCCTGGTGGGCTGGTGGCGTCCCCGGTGGTCCAGTGAGGGCATCCTCAGGGGGGCTGTGCTGATAATCAATCAGCACAGACCCCCCTGTCAGAGGAGCAGCCAATCGGCTCTCCTCTACTCGCGTCTGACAGACGCGAGTGAGGAAAAGCCGATCACTGGCTTTTCCTATTTACACTGTGATCAGCCATGATTGGACACGGCTGATCACATGGTAAAGAGTCTCCGTCAGAGACTCTTTAACGAGATCGTAGTTGCGGTGTGTCAGACTGACACCCCGCAACAACGATTGCCGCGATGCACGCCCCCGGGGGCGCGCAACGGCTTAATATCCTGATCACATCATATGACGTCCGGTCAGGATATTAAAACCACTTTGCCACCGTCATTTTGCTATATGGCGGGCGGCAAGGGGTTAAATTTACCAGGGTAGGTACACCCATACCTGAGATGGGCCCCCCCCCTCCTTCTCCAAATTTTACTGTGACTGCCTTCCAAGACTCTGAGACTCATGCAAACTGCTACGACATTCTAGATAACATAATCAGTCCTCCCACACATAATATCCTACACAACAACCCTGTTTAACCACTCCCCTGTCCACAACAAGGACAATGGCCCTCACCCCGAAAGGGCAGGAAACAAAACAACTGATTAAATGGAAGGAGGGTGAGAGAAGTTTATTCCACGCTGTCCAGACTCTGACTGCCCTTGAGGACTAGTACCATCCCCTATATTCCTCCACAGGCTACACCCTGCCCCACCTCTGCTACCTCCTATCAACTTTTGAACCACCACTAACCCTTTAACCCATTCTTTCCACCATCCTATACTGCCAACCCTGTCATGTCTGGCCTTCTTCTTATGTTGTTCCTCCAGTTCCAGGCCATGTTCTTTTTCATATGATTTCAGCTGCCTATATTTATGGGTTTGCTGTTTTTAAAACTGAATGTAATTGATTGCAAATTCCAAAATGTATTTTTCATGATATGTTCAGTATGGATTTTCTAGAGGCTATGACAAGTTTACATTAGGTAAAATCATTTAATTTGATTCTACTGTAATGGACATTACAATATAAGGTTATACTGTACAAACTCCCAAGATCAAGATTATACAGAAACCAAACAATCTAATAATATGTTTTACACAGTGAAACTTATGCAAGCAAAAGCAAAACATAGAGCTTAAAAACAGGTGAATTTCTAATTGTAAATCAACTCCTGGTGGCTGCAAACCAATAAGACAATACAAAGTTCAGTAACCCATGATATTCATTCATGCTATAGATGATATGAGTACAGTTAACTTAGCTCTGATTGGTTAATATGTGTTAGTGCTGTTGTCATTGAGACCTGCACAGCTTCATTTAAAAAGTCAGCTAAAGAGGAGAGAAAGCATAAGTTTTTAGTTTATGTTTATTTTTTATGATAACATAAACTAATGTTAACATTAATTTTAACTTTTAAAATCTTTATTTTACATTAAAAGCCTGTATATAACGGACTTCAGGTGGTCTCATCTCTGAAAGGAGGGTGTATACCCCTACTCTAAGTCATAGCAAAGCTGTTTTATGAGCACAAGTGCGTTGGTGTTTTTTTAAGATTGTAGTTACAAGTAAAAAGATATGCAACATTCAAATGTAAAATATGCCTTATTTAAAACAAATACATATTTTTTTAATTATTTTTAAGATTTGGACATAATAAAAAATGAATATACGCATATGAAAACAATTATATATGTTCCATAAAGCTGGCAATACATGGAACAAATTTCGACCAGTTCAGCAGGGACCAGCCACATTTCAATTTATTTATGAGCAGAGTGGTTGTACAGTAGTTATTCTACCAATTGACTTCTGCACAACCACCTTGTCGAATTTTTGGAACTCGATTAGCACTGCCGACTATAGCCTGTATCGATGATTAGTGAATTCTGAAGGAGGGGAAGTCTCCCTGTTTTCAGAGTACAATAACTAAGTGAGGAGGTTTTCCTCATCCACCTCAAATGTGTGGATAGGGGAATAAAGCAAGTTTTACCCGCTGACTGAAAGAAGAGAACCGATTCATGTATGTGTTACTTAAAGTGGAGGTCCACCGAAAAATAAATTATTAAAAGCCAGCAGCTACAAATACTTCAGCTGCTGACTTTTAATATATGGACACTCCCTGTCCAGGGAGCCCCATTATATCGGCAGCTGAAGCCGATCTGTCTGTCAGCTCTTGGCTGTTGCAGCCGCTATTCTCAGTAAGGGAATCAGGGAGTGAAGCCATGCGGCTTCACTTCCTGCTTCCCTACTGCGCATGCGCGAGATGCGTTGTGTGTCCTCACTGGTCCCTGATGTGTTCTGAGACCTGTGTGCCTCCCAGAATACAGCAGTGGGAGGACAGAGTAGGTGCCGGAAGTAGCGCAGGTCACTGCGTACACCGCAGTGATCTATGCCAGGAAGTGGGAGCAAATACCTGTATTAGACAGGTATCTACTCCCTTCTCCCCCCTGATAGGTGCCAAATGTGACACTGGAGGGGGGGGATTCCAAAAAGTGGAAGTTCCATTTTTGGGTGGAAATCCACTTTAAGTAGCATAATTTTCAGTGTTTTTACAAATAACACAAAGGTTTTAATTATGCAGTCATTGTAGTAGTTGAAATAATTTATTTTGCTGTTTGTTGCATCCAAAGATCATTTGTTTCTATAATGACAGTAATTGTAATAAAACTTAAATTTTATGATTAGCAAACATTTTTTATTTTTTTATCGCAAGTTATTTGTGTTACTGTCATAGAACTAAACAACAGCATACTGTTCTAAAATGACATTTATTTTGGTTTCCTCTATTGCCTAATTTAGCTTACACAGTTATCTTGAAAATATAGGTTAATTACAGAGCAAACAACAGTTTAGAACTGGAAGAGCCATACCGTATGTGATGCATGATTACTTTTCAATTAAATGCACCATTTATTCTGCACACTCGGTGTCCTTATTTCAATTTTGTATAAAGATTAAGTAATAGCCACTGAATAAACAGAAAAAAAGAGATGTCACAAGGTAATAAGATTTCCATGATGTTGAAAATGTATATCTAACTTTTTCACACAAACTGTAATGTCTTCAGTGTCTTATAAATTGCCTAACTTTTGCGTTATGTCATGGATTTAAAAAGCCGCATTTACTAAGCAAGCTTGTCTTCATTCCTACTTTAAGCAGGAATGATGTTTTTAATGCATAGCTCATCAACTAGTTCAAACTTAAAGGGACATTTGCAATGAGGAAAATAAAAAAATGAAAGGATACCATTTTTTAATTCTTTATAAAAATGCTAGTTGCCTGGTTTTCTTTGATTTTAGTACTCTCTGGTTGTTATTTGCTAAAATTGTAAAGACTGTTTACTTTGCAATGTGAATATTCACTATATGGCTTGATTAACAATACAAAGTTGTGTTTGCTTTGAATACTCAGCCATGTGCAAGGGAATTAAAAAAACAAAAAATTATTGGATGACTTGAAAAACCAAATTTGCCTTATTTAGCAAGATAAGTAAACCTTCACTTTGCTAAATTAGCAGCAGCAGGTTTCCTAGCATTTATTGTCTTCTCTACTACTTGTCAAATAGTAAGAAAATAAGTGTAAATCTCCCAAACGAAGACAAAAAACAATGCCACAAAAATTCAGCAAAATGTGTCTGAAGTTGGGATTTAGGATTAAAAATAATAATGTATTCAAAGGTTGAAGTGAAGTGATTGTTAAAGGTTGAAGTGAATATATATTATTAAATACATGATATTATGTATATAGTGTAAAAGCATGTTGAGACTAATTTAAAATATGATCTGAAACATTGTTCCAAATGTACTTATGCTGTTTTAAATAATAGAAACTACCTAACAATGTCAACTTTGAGAAACTTCTTTGTCATAAGGATCTTGACCTTGAATATTAATTCACATTTTCTCATCCGTTGCAATAAGTTGTATTTTTTTTTATATATAGAGTACACAAATAACTAAATCGAAATGATATTAACCCCCTGACGGTATTCCCGAGTCTTGCTCAGGGTGGAATTTTTATGCCAAAAGTTGTAACCCCAAGCCAGACTCGGGACCGCATCGCTGGATCCAGGAGGACGCTTACTTACCTTCTCCCTTGGATCCAGCAATGTCCCTGCGCTGTACGATCGAGCCGTGTCTCGCTCAATTCATCACATCGCCAATCTCCGTGCCCTGCTAGCGTTGCGACGCACAGGGACGGAGATCGTGCCAAATTCAAAAAGTGAAACACACAGTATACATACAGTATAATGTAATCTTACACATTGCATTGCTGTATGTAATAATTTCACATCCCCTTTGTCCTTAGTGTTCTGCCCAGTGTCCTGCATGCAGTTTTATAATATAAAAACTGTTCTTTCTACCTGGAAACTGGACATTGTCCATAGCAACCAAAACTGTCCCTTTACATCAAAAATTATTTTAGACCAGCTAGAAAACAGCGATAATAAATTAGAATCACTCGCAGAATTGAGCGATAGTGATTTGTGGGGAGATCCGTCATCAAATACTGAAAAGTAATGACAGTGACAATTCTGCAACTGAGCAAATTTCAGTGTTTTTGTTTTGATTACATTATTGAATAATATTTATTATTGTTATATTATTATTTGGTACAATTATTTATAATTATTTATTATATTATAATTTATGATTTCATTTTTCAAACTTTATCATACCCGGGATGTCTGCTAGACTCTGGTTTGGACAGATTTAAGTGAGTTATTGCTAAGAATTACAGGACTACAATATAAAACACCAAATTGTCATGCAAAATAATGGTACCGCTTTCAGCACCTAAAATCCGAAATAATCGTAACGCCAGGGAGGTTAGTGGACATTTGGTGATAATCCAACAGTAGACTGTTAGCCATGAAATTGTAGGTAGCAGTTAGTCCTTGTAAGTGTGCAAGTTGTGCTGTGGGATTGGTCATAGATATTTTGTTATTATTGCAAAATAATCTTGACCTTTGATCATAATTAAATGCAAAAAGCCTTTAACTAGGCATCTGTCAAATTTAAAATAAAAATGAGTCAGGTTTGAATACTGTAGTGGGTAATGGCATTTGGAAATGGTTTTAGAACTTGTGTCTACACCCCCTCTATGGTATAGCAATAACCACAGCCAAGAACATTGGCCTTTTGTGATGTCCTGATTATGAGATCTTTGCTCAAATGTAATGTCCCAATCTACTTATCATGCTCCATTTATAGACATGCCATAGTCGGGGGGGGGGGGGAACTGGAAGTGTTTTACTCCTACTCAGGTGCCCCCTTGGCTTTTATTATAAGATATATTATTGTAATGCCTAGTGCATTACCAGAGATGTCATGTATCACATAACCCAACCAACGACTGTGCTAGGCTGGTGAGCTAACATGTTTTGGGGATGTGCCTTCTTCTTCACTTATCTACAAACAATGCCCTCTAGGAGTGAGACTATATCGGCACTAATAAAGGTCGAAGATAGAAAAAAGTTTTATTTATTTATAGAAAAAAACTAAAAACATATGTGGAAAAATACAATACAGTCATGGAAATACAAATATGACATTATATTGCAATGTAATGTACAAAAAAGATAATGACGACTGACACGTTTCGAGGACTCTTCTTCAGAGCTATCACAAAGGGTAGTGCAGATAATTTGTCTGGAAGGTAAGTGCAAACAAAAGTACACACAGCATCAAATATACATAAAGAAAAGTAAATAAAGAAGGGAATACCATACTAACAAAGTCACAGAGGTTGTATCGCCTATGCATGCCGCTATATACTAAAACCAAAACAGGGAAAAAGGAGGGTTGTGCTGATGCTCACACCATAGTGAATGCCCACTGCCATAGCAGGTGACCCAACTCAGGATACCAAACCGCAAAATATCTCCTTGAAGTTGCTGGGAACTAGGGATATACTGTAGGTATGGTAGGTAGGTAGTATGGGGTACTGAAAAAGAGACAGAGAAATAAGACAAAATCTATAAACATAAAAATAAAAAGGAAAATATAGAATGTAGATAGTAATTAAATATCCTCAGTAGGAGGAAATGGCATTTACTCACTGATAAATTGTCCCTATATGTTGAAAAAAATGGGGAGATTAAAAAAAAAAAAATCATTCTTACATTCAAATTGGTGGATGAATTCAGAACAATATACAGAGGTCAGTTGCTGAGGGTCCTTTTAGATCTATGTAGATATGCTTCACTGTACTGGCAATCTAAGAGGCTAAATACAAGCACAGTGAAAATGGAGCCATTAGAAAAATGGGTAAACCGGGGCATGCAAAAAATCCACATAGTTGCAATGAGAGAAACTAAAGAATGCTATAAATCACAGTTACTTTGATGGAGAAGAGGCTCGCATACATGGCGTCCAGAGAATACCAGTACTTATAGTCTTTAAAATGGCAGCTATAGGGGCCTCAAGGGATTGAGAAGTGATCAATGACAAAACCTGTCTGTAGTGATTATAGCTTGGTTGTTTACCCAGCCTCGCCGTGGATACTATGGCAGTTACATGCACCGGCGGCCGCAAAATGTGGGGCGCACTAGAGGCGGTGGCTATGCCATGCACCTTGGGGCCAGAAGATCTCCACCCCTCGCTGAGTTCATATGGTTCACTGGACCCTACCCAAAATTTCCCTCATTGGTCGGCAGCCCACATCACTATAGATAGGCTTTGTCATTGGCCAATTCTCAAGCCCTTGAGGCCCTTGTAGCTGCCATTTTACAGACCAATGTATGTGAGCCGCCTCTCCATTAAGATAACTGTGATTTATGCCATTCTTTCGTTTCCCTCACTTTGCAACTATGTGGATTTTTTTCAGGTTCTGGTTTACCCTTTCACTTATGGCTCCACTTTCACTGTTCTCTCATTTATCCTCTTAGATTGCCAGTGTGGAGAAGCATATCTTTATAGATCTCAGCAACTGGCGGCTGTATATTTTTGTGAATTCATCCACCAATTTTAATGTAAGAATTATATATTTTTTTGAAAATCTCCCCATTTTTTTCAACATATAGGGATAATTTAAATGTAAATGCCATTTCCTTCTACTGAGGATATTTAATTATTTAATTACCATATACACGTTCTATATTTTGCCTTTTATTTGTATCTTTATTGATTTGACCTTGTTTCTCTGTCTCATTTTAAGTACCCCTGTTCCCAGCTATTTCCAGGAGATCCAGGAGATCTTTTGCCTTGGGTCAGGTGGTCTGGCAGTAGGCACTCACTATGGTGTGAACATCATCACATCTCTCCTTTTTCCCTGTTTTGGTATTAATACATAGTGGAGTGCATATGCAATACAACCTCTGTGACTGGTTAGTATGGTATCCCCCTTCTTTATTTACATTATGTATAGCTGATGCTGTGTGTACTTATGTATGTACTTACCTTCCAGAAAAAATTATCTACATTACCCTTTGTGACACCTCTGAAGAAGAGTCCTTGAAACACGTTAGTAGTCATCATCTTTATTGTACATTACTCCTGCAATATATCGTCATATCTAAATTTTTTGTATAAATAAATGATATGTTTTATCTATCTTTGACCTTTATTAGTGCTGATATAGTCCCACTCCTAGAGAGTATTGTTTGTACATATATATCAGGGATGATGGCACTCCACCAACTATAGCCAGATCTATTCCTTAACCCTTCTTCAGGTAGGGTCCCAAATCAGCTTGCCAGCCTAGCAGAATCATTTGTTGGGTTATGCAATTCCTGCATTGTACCGTGTCTTTTTTTAAAAAATATGTTTATTCCATTTTGTCATACAAGAGTATAAAAATGGCGAAAACATTCTACCAAGGGGGCAACCTGAGCAGTGGAAGCAGGTGTACATTCTACCCAGAAATGGGTAGAAAGGCTGATAATAGTTATGAAGAAAAGAACGTGTCAAATAAGGTGCTGCTGGGTTTAATAGAGTAAGTGGAATGCCTAGGGGAAGGGGTATGGGGGCTCTGGGAGTCATAGGTAACTTATAGGTAATTTATATCCTAAGTTTGCCCAGTGTATTGGCAAGGCCTGCACACAGGTATCAGTCCATGTAACTGAAGGGAGTCATGTGAACAGAAATCTCTTCCGGAGTGAAAGAATGTTCCACGAAGCAACACAATCTGACAATAAAGCATTTTAAAGATTTAGAGTGTTGGGTGATAGTGTCCAATTTCTCAATGTAAAATAGAGTTTGAAGTTCTTATTTCACCAAAGCAATTTGAGACGGGGAAGGGTGTATCCATCATTTTTCTCTCCAGGCAATAACGGTGTCTCTAAGAGGTTGGACCTTAGCTGGTGGGGTAGGGTAGGCAGCCTAGAATGAAGGATAGCCTGGAGATTGAATGGGGACACAAGGGCACCCTCCAGCGTGTAATTAGAGAAGCGAGCATTTTTAGACAACCAATCAAAACCTTCTCTCAATAAGCAGGAAAGGTTATAGAATCTAATATTGGGTAGACCTGCTCCACCTTCCCTCTTCGCGAGACAACGTTTTTTGCAGAGCAATTCAAGGCTTTTTGCCCCCGCCCCCCCCCCCAGATAAATGTGAGTAGTGCAGTGTGTACTTATTGAACGTCAGAATGTTTTAGTAATAGAGGAAGGGTCTGCAGTGGGTAATAGCCTTGCAAACTAGACTATTTCAAAGAGATGGCATCTCCCAAATAGTGAAAGGGGCATGTCCACCCATGCTTCCAACTCCTGTACAATCTTGGCTATTACTGGAGGGTAATTCAAACTATATAAATAGGAGGATTCCCTGATATGATTCTGTGCCACTATGAATGGGGATAAATTAATCCAAGCTTGAGCCAGCTGTGGGTTGAGAGTCAATATTTCACTCTTATCAAAATTGATCTGGAGCCCTGAGCAAGCCCAGAAGCTTGCAAATCGGTCTCAGAGGAGGGAAATATTCGAGGAAGGGTTGGTGGAAAATAGAAGAATGTTGTTGGCAAATAAAGCCGAGCGAAACACTTGGTGACACCACTGACCCTTGATGAAGAGTTTAAGATTCTGGATAAATAGCTATGTTGAAAAGAAGAGGGGAAAGAGGGCAACCTTGACGTGTGTCTTTAATAAGTAGGATTTCAGGAGACGTGAAATTGGGGGTAGAGAGACGAACAGTTGGGGAGACGTACATCTTTTGAACAAATTGTAATATGGGGTCAGACTTGCCAAACACTCTCATGACCATGAACAGCCAGGAGAAGCTTATGTAATCCCAAGTCTTCTTGGCATCCAAAAAAATAATTTCTGTGTTATGGTCAGAGTGCTTCCTAACAAATTCAAGGGCCAGGAAGACTTTACTGATGTTGAGGGTAGCAGATTCCCCGAAACAAAACCTGATTGGGACTGATGGAGGATTAATGGAAGGAGAGGCTAGAGACGCGCTGCAACAATTTTGGAAAGAATTTTCACATCAGCATTGATTAGGGAGATGGTCCTATATGAACCAGGGAGGAGGGGATATTTCCCTTTCTTGGCAATGAGTTTAATGTGTGCATGGATGCCAGAGTGTAGATATGAGCCCTCAGTTCCCCCCACATTGCCTTGTAAACATGGCATAAGGTATCAGGGATGAACTCTGAGGTCAATTTGTAGAACTCTGCAGAAAAGCCATCTGGAACAAGACAAGACAAAAAGTGCTGGAATCCTGGGGCTTTCGGGCAGTGCTGTGGGTTCTCAGTGCTTCTGGGTAGCTGGAACACAGATATCTTTGTGTCCCAGCTACTCAGGAAGCGCTAAGAACCCACAGCACTG
The DNA here is from genome assembly GCF_037356315.1 of Lithobates pipiens. Taxonomy (NCBI): domain Eukaryota; kingdom Metazoa; phylum Chordata; class Amphibia; order Anura; family Ranidae; genus Lithobates; species Lithobates pipiens. Next base: position 92,946,733 of record NW_027507718.1, read on the forward strand.
CCGGAAAGCCCCAGGACACCAGCTACAGGACACCCTCCACCAGCCCATGATACTCCTACCAGCCGGGAGCATGTGGGTGACCATATGCTATTGCTTTATATGCTGGAAATTATCTGCCCAAATGTGAGTCTTTTTAATCCATTTTAATTAATTTGTTGTCAAACACGCTGACTTTAGAGGGAGCCGTCCTTTTTGTCTTGTCTTGTTCCAGAGCTTCTTCTAGCTTGTATGGACTGGCAGCCTTCTACACTTTCAGCATTTTATTATCCTCCCATGGACTAATGCTTGGACTTGAAGTGAAACTTTTTATCACACACCAAGTTCTTATTGCCAGACTCCTGTTCCCCCCACCTCCTTCCCCCCTCCCCCATGTTATCCCTTATTATATGTATTCAGCTTTATCCTGAGTGCGCTGTATAAACCCTTTGTCTATTTGTTTATTGAAAAGCCGTCTGGGCCAGGGGGTTTGCTGGTAGAGAGGGATTTCATAGTAGAGCAAATGTCCTCAAAGGAAATGGGGGCATTTAAGTTCTCTAGCTGGTCAGGGGATAGGATAGGCAATTTGATTCCCCCAAGTAATTTATTCTTTGCTTCCATGTCAATAGGGTCTTGTGAGTAAAGGAACACATAGTAATTACTGAGGAGGACACTAATCTCAGAGGGGGCATTAACAATGTCTCCATTGGGGGGATATAGGGCTATATAGAGCCATATCTATGGAAATGGAGAGTAGAGTATGAATGCCTGGTAAGCTCTTGCTGCACTGACCATTGGTTAAAGGCACACTTGGCTGCTTGCAAGCATATTGGCTATGGTATGGTTTAAAGGGGCTGTAAAGGTTTGTTTTTTATTTTCTAAATAGGTTCCTTTAAGCTAGTGCATTATTGGTTCCCTTACCTTATCTTTCGATTTCCCTTCTAAATGTTTTTTTTTCTTTGTTTTCTTTGTCTGAATTTCTCACTTCCTGTTCCTCCTCAGTAAGCTGTTCAGTAAGCTGTTCTGATGGTGATGATGGTGTGCAGTTTACTGAGGAGAAACAGGAAGTGAGAAATTCAGACAAAGAAAAAAAAACATTTAGAAGGGAAATTGAAGGAAAAGCTAAGTGAACCAACAATGCACTAGCTTAAAGGAACCTATTTAGAAAATAAAAAACAAAGCTTTACAACCCCTTTAAAGTTAAGGCACGGTTTTCCAATCATAAAGAATGGCTGGCCTTCAGGTATTTCTTGAATTGAGAGATATATGAGATAATGTGCCTCTGTAAAAGGCTTTTTCAGCCTCCCAAAATAAATTAGAAGTAGAAAGATGAGCCCCGTTGGTTTCGGCAAATTCAGCCCAGGCAGTGCAGAGGCTGTGTTTGAAATTGTCATTATCATTTAGAAAAGATGGGAAGCGGCAAGTGCCTTTGCCACAGGGAATTAAATCCCAGATATCTGGATACTAATGGGGGAATGTTCTGAGATGACCATGTCTTTGATAGTCGATGAGGACACTAAAGGGAGTACGCACTGTGAGAAAAAAGATAGAACGAGTGGTGAGGAAGGGAGAAAAAGGTATAGTCATGATCAGTGGGGTGGGAAACATGTCAAATATCCATTAGAAGGAGCAAGAAGGCCAGTTGAACCAGCATGGTGGGAGTATCACCTTATAGGTCCAGAGGTATGGTCTTCAGCCATGTGCTTAACTGTATTGAAGTTGTCCCTCCCTGATAAGATAGAGGTGTTCAGGAATTTGTAAAACCAATGAGATCTTGAAAAAAGTGCTTTTCCGGGGAGTTAAGGGCATACACATTAGAGATAGCGATGTCACGCAAGGCAATCATTAAGTGGAGAGTGATTCACACTCTCTTTGACATTCCACAAAATTACCTTTAGGTGATTCGCCACATGTGAGGGAGCCATGGCTGAAGTAGTAGGTATTTTTAGATCTTATATAACATATAAGCCTTTAAAATTAGGACTTTTGATTTTTCATGTTCGTGTCCCATAGACATTAATAGAGTTTGCATGTTCGCTAGAACTTTTTGCATGTTCGAGGTGTTCTGGTGCGAACCGAACCGGGGGGGTGTTTGGCCCATCCCTATTGATGACCACCCATTACTACTTTTTCTCTGATTACTCCATCAAAGTCATGCACCAAAGTAAGGCCTTCTCAGCGGTCTGCTCATCCCTCTATAACAATCATATCAAATTTACTCTGGCGTACCCAGCTATTCTACACATCCAACCTGCCACAGGTGAATGTGTGTCCTTCACCTCTCCATCTGAAGCGAAGCACTACCTAAACACGGCACAACCCTCTGACGTGAAACAGGAAAACCCTTATCCCTCTAATGAACCTTCTCCCTACAGGAAATCCTTTCTGTCATCCAAGAACCAGTTCTCAGAAACCCCCCCTACAAAAGGATGCGCTTTGACCTTCTGGATGATCGCCCTACACGGCGCTGAAATCATGTTCCTGCACGGTTTTCTCTTTTTGCCTCTGCTCTTGAAAGATTAGGCCTTCTCTTAGCTAGTAGCCCTGATCAGCCACCTCTGATTTCCCTCACCTGGCAGACCATAAAGATTGTTGCTCTTTGCCTGCCCTAATGTACTGGACTCATGTAACTGTCGTCCCTGTCTCAACTTTGGTTCCCCCTCTCCCCCTTCTCTCAGCCCCTCCCCCTCTCCCCTTTTCCCCCTCTTCCTCCCTCCTCCTCCTCTGCCCCTTATATTTTCCCTCCCTATCTTTTCTCCCTTTCCCTTTCTACTCTCCTTCTCCCTTACCCTCCCCATCTCCCTAGACCCCCCCTCCTTGGAACTACCTCATGCAGACTAACACAGAGGGGACACTCTTTGGAGGGTGTGTTCTAGGTGGTGTCTCCAAAGGGAAAAAAGCGAAGTCATTGATTTGTTGTTTATCTGATCGTTTGAGCCTTTATTTTATTATTCCTCCCATGGATTCTGCCAAGACATTGGTGGTTCTGGATCTGACGTGGCAATGTCTGTGGTAGCACTACCCCTGCTTGGGGTATCTTACATCTACCTACTACTTCATGAATCAAAAAGTTTACCAAGACTCCATCACAGGATGGTACTGTGGGGGTCTTAAAGGTATAGCAGTGCCACATCCTTCAAAACAGTTTTAGATCAAAAAGCACACAAGGAAGAAATTGACCTTGTAGGCACCAATTATAAAAATAACATAATCGTTTATTAAACACATAATACGAAAAGGAGTTTTCATTAAAAGATTATTTTGCAAAATAAATACATGCAAAAATATGTTGTTGTTTTCTCTCTAAAACAGCAGAAAAATGATACCAAACATCATAATAATCCTGCAACAATGTATGGTGTGCAGTAACGCTTGCTCTACATGTTTTGCAATTGAATGCTTCAACGGGAGCTTAATAGCTGTTCTACAAAAAAGGGAGAAACATATAAACATATATGGGTGCAAAACAATACATAATCTACAATAGTACATTGGTAGAGTGTTTCAAATTTTTTGATAGAGTTTATCCAGAAGATAGACACAAAACAGACTCCCATAAGTGGCATGCAACAGGTAGTTCAAGGTTAAGCGTGGGGGTTTGCCAGTTGGAAAAGGGGAAGGGAGAAAAGGTAGGTATATATAGAGACAAAGTTATATATACCCATTATAAAAACATCCATTGTGGGGGGTGACCGGAAGTCGACGGGAGCGGACGTGTTGTGCCTGAGCTCCGACACAACCGCCGCCTAATCTACCGCCATCGGGGCGATCCGTGCGGGGAGAGACTCCCCCCGGTGAGTACCGGAGTACCGGAGCCTCCCCACACCATCCCGGGGGGGTTCTTGTTCCCTTTCGCCGGCCGCTCGAGCCCCGCTCAGGCTCGCGGCCTACTTCTGGCTGCCGGAGCGCCGCCGCCATCTTGGGGCCTACTTCATCTCCGGACCTCCACGCTGCCCCCTGCAGCCGACCGGGAAGAGGCCCACCTCCGCAGGTGACCTGGAGCATCTAGAGACAGTCCGGCCGCGTTGAGGCCTATTGCGGAGCCCCGCACACACACGGCCTGCCGCCATCTTTAGGCCCCAGACCTGTCCAGCCTACTCGTCCAGCGGAGGTGCTGGTGGTCCCTGTTGTGGCGGATTGCATCCATCGCCGCCCTCCACCTGTGGTGAGGCCTGTCAGAGGGCCCTGGAGGACTCCGGACCGTTCTTCCCCACTGTGCTTGACCCCCTGCCTGGATTCATCAACCTCCAGCACAGTGCTCCTGCCTCCTAACCAGGTACTGTCCTGCTTACATCCCCCCTTATCTCCCCTGTGTCCCTGGTCTCCCCCCACATTTACCTGGGCTGACTGCTCTGCCCCCATCCCTCCCTATTCTCCCCGTGCCTTTCCTGCCCCCCCCCTCCCACTCCTGTGCCAACCTGGCCAGACCTATTGACTATAAGAACATGTGAGCATCTCCCTATCATGACAACCATGTGATTCTGGGGCTATGTCCTCACCCCCGTCTTCCTAAGACTCCTTCTCAACGTTTTGCAGCTTTACTACCTCCGGGAGTCGCATCCTCACCCACTCAGCCCAGCCGTGCACCCCATGGGGAAAATAGGAGACCAAAGAATGTCCTACGCTTCCGCACTTCTCCCCCACTCTTCATCCACCATGGACCGCTATTTACACAAATCCACCCCCTCCTCCCAACTGGAGGGTGACCCTGCATCAGACCCTCATCCTCGCCACGAACCAGATTTGAACATCCCGGACGCTCTTCTGCCTACCCTGGTCCGGGGCTCACCCACCTTGTTGACGGCAGATGTCCTAGACGCTAAACTCCATCCCTGCTCAAAGCTATTACTCACTCCATAACTCAGGAAGTTGGGAAACTTGCCAAGGAGCTGAGAGGTGAGATCAATCAATTAGGCGGTCGAACAGACACTCTAGAGACTAAATTTGATGAACCGGTTCAGTATGTCCAAGTGTTGGAGGAAGATAATACCGCTGTTAAGCACTCTGTTTCTCAACTCCAAACACAACAGGAAGACCTCGAAAATCGTGAACGCAGACAGAACCTGCATATCAGAGGCATTCCTGAAGCGGTGGAGGACAGGGATCTCCACCCCTACCTTCTGAGCCTGTTTAACGTGGTGGCCCCCCAAATCCCGGATATTGATTGGCGCTTAGACAGGGCTCACAGATCACTAGCGCCTAAACCCCCAGCGGGTGCTAACCCAAGGGACGTGGTGGTTCGGTTCCACTACTTTGACAGCAAGGAAGCTCTTACGCTCGCCACTAGTAACCAACCCCGGCTGGACTTTAAAGGAGCCAAGATTCAGATATTTAATGATCTCTCGCCCATTACCTTAGCGAGACGAAGGAACCTCTGTCCACTGACGCTTCATCTCCAAACCCACAAGATCCCTTACAGATGGGGTTTTCCCTTCCGCCTCTCGGTGACCCGAGAAGGCACGCAATTTTCTCTTCATGATCTACATGAAAGCGATGCCTTCCTGCGCAGCCTTGGCTTACCTCCTCTTCCAGATGAAGAGCCTACTCCGCTTCCCGCTACCCCTCGGCCGTCTGCACTTCCAGCCCGGATTTGGACCCCAGTTCGACCGAAGCCTCCTAGATCCAACCTCACCCCTCAACGGAGGCCGTCCTTCAGACCCCCGACTTGAGGGACACCACATCGGAACACAACTGAGTTTATCTACCCCCTCTGATGGGGCTTTGTTGGATTTTCCATGGCGCAGTTTTAGGCCGTAATACCATGGTGGATCCCCCATACCTATTCCCCGACACCCATGGGGTGCACTGTTCATCATTTACTGTTCACAGTTCTGCTATGTTGCATATTGACTGTTACTTTAATTTTTAGCTCCTTTTTCCCTTCCTGCACAGCTGTTCGATTCTTTTTTTTTGTAGGCTGGCTGATTCAGGTTTTTTTTTTTTAGCTATAGAAGGCGGGGGGTGGCCTTTAGGCTCCCCTCTCTCATACTAGGTGGTCTTCGTGACCCCCGCTTTGGCCCTAGGCTCAGACCTGGGCTTCCTGGAGGTTGTTTTTCTCCAGGTTTCTCTTCGGATGTCACTTATATATTTTTTTTTTCTTTATGTTTTTTTTTTTGTTGCTGCTCCTGCAGTCTCTCCATAGACTGTTTTTCTTTGTTTTTTTTTGTCTTTTTGTTTTTTGCCTATAGCTTTTCTCCAATGCCACATATATCCTTGTGACTCTACTCACTTTTAAATTTTATTTTTTTGGAAAGTTTTTTTTGTTATGGCCTCGGTCTCCTTTGTTTTTCTTGGTGACCGATAGCCGCAATTTTTTTTCTGATTGTCACTGTCTATATTGCTATTATACCGCTGTTCTCCAGAGTGTCAGGCTTACTTTTTCTTTCTTCTTTTGTTTCTCTTTCTCCTCTTGCTTCTTACTCCCTACCACATGGGATTTGCTACCCACTGACTGCTCTGTGACTCTTCATATGCTCTATCACCAGTTTAAGTTGTTATGTCGCTGACATTTTTTACCAGTAATGTGAAAGGTTTAAACTCTGTTCGGAAGAGGTGGTTGGCTCTGAAAGAGTTTAAAGCTTCCAGGGCTGACGTGATACTGATCCAGGAGACACACTTCCGTCCTGGGGGCTCCCTTAAATTTGCCAGCAAAGCTTTTCTGACCTCTTTTTTGGCTTCGGATCCATCTGGCAAGGCAGGCGTGGCGGTCCTGATTGGTCGCTCCTGTCCATTACAAATTAAATCTTCTTACCTGGACCCTCAGGGCAGATTTATTATTCTGGATTGTACATTTCAGTCTCAGTCTCTCACGATCTTAAATGTATATGCTCCCAATTCTGGTCAGGTTCGCTTTCTCAATGCTGTTTTTGACATGTTAGATAAATATGCACACCCTTTTACAGTGATTGGTGGAGATTTTAATATGATCATGTCCCCTGGTAAAGATAAACGTGTCCTGTTCCCCTCTAAAACACCCTCCAATGCGGACTCCCTCTCTAAATCATTCCGCAGACTTATCAGAGCCCGACGCTTATTAGATATATGGAGGATTAAACACCCCACTCAGAAACAATATACCTTCTTCTCCCACCCTCACCAATTTTTCTCTAGATTAGACCATTTCTTCATCTCCACACCCCTCCTGACAGCTGCGGTATCCTCCGAAATTAATCCCGTCCCCTGGTCGGATCACTCCTCCGTGCATTTGGAACTTTCCCTATCCTCGGCCTCTCCTCGAACCTGTCACTGGCGGCTCAACGAGACTCTTCTGCGTAACCCTGAGACTAAAGCTCGACTGTCCGCTTGCCTTACTGATTATTTTAAGCTTAACACTGGCACCGTTTCTGAGCCCTCCGCCCTGTGGGAGGCACATAAACCTGTGTTTAGGGGGCATTGTATTGCAATAAGCTCCCGACTCAAAAGAGATGCCACACACCAGCGAGCCTTGGCTCTTCGCAGACTTCGCAAAGCCGAAGACCGTTTGTTCTTTTCTCCCACGGTGTCAGGATTCAGGAATGTTGTCTACTTGCGCAACCACCTTAGATCACTTGATATGCAGAAAATAGATAAATCTCTCCTATGGTCTAAACAGAAATTTTACGAGTACTCTAACAAGCCCCACAGGATACTGGTGAACAAACTTAAACCTAGGCCCTTCCAAGCTTATCCAGATTCCCTTAAACAACCTGATGGTGCCCCCTCTTATTGCCCTCTCACAATGTCCAAAATATTTGGCCAATTCTGCCATAAGCTGTATAACTGCTTGCTCACTGATGACCAGTACACTTTCACCCAGGAGAAATTTAATTCCTTTATGGAATCGTTGCCCCTTCCCAAGCTCTCTCCTGACCATCTCCCATCCCTGAACTCCGCAATCTCCCCTGAGGAATTGGCAGAGGTGGTGAACCTTCCCACCCAAAAAGCCCCTGGCCCTGATGGTCTCCCATATTCCTACTACAAAACCTTTTTTTCCGATTCTGAGTCCACACTTACTCTCCCTATTCTCCTCCTTACTGAAAGGCACCATACCTGACCCCCAGTTTCTTCATGCCCACGTTTCTGTGATTCCGAAACCAGGTAAAGAAGATCCCTCCCTCCCGGATAACTACAGGCCTATTGCGCTGATAAATTCCGATTACAAAATCTTTACCAAGATCTTGGCGAATAGGTTATCCCGTTTAATACCACAGCCTATCCATAAGGACCAAGTAGGTTTTGTCTTGGCTAGGCATGCGGGGGACAATACCAGACGCACCGTAGATTTGATTGACTTACTAAATAAAACGAACCACCCAGCCCTAATATTGAGCCTTGACACTCGAAAGGTGGCCATTTATGTTTGCCACGCTCTCTCACTTTGGCATTGAAGGTCCCTTTATTGATGCCCTACGGGCCCTGTATTCCAGACCCTCTTCGCAGGTCCAGCTATCCTCCTATCTATCACCTTCCTTCTCCCTCAGCAATGGCACTAGGCAGGGCTGTCCATTGTCCCCCTTACTCTTTATTCTTTGTTTGGAACCGCTGGCAGCTGCTATTCGTATTCACCCTGATATTCGAGGGGTGACTTTACGCCAAACAGAGTATAAATTGTCTTTATATGCTGACGATATTCTACTGACCTTGACCAGACCTCACACCTTCCTTCCCACTCTCCATGCCCTCCTGCACCAATTTAACTCTCTCTCTGGATATAAAATCAACACCGACAAGACAGAAGCCTTACCTGTTCTTATTCCTACTACAATTACTATTGGTGTACAGATTCTCTTAAATACCCAGGGGTTAACCTTACATCTTCCTACTGTAGTCTTTATCGAGCTAATTTCCCACCACTCTTCCAGGACATTAACCGACTCTTGCGACAATGGGACCCTTATCCCATTTCTCTCCTGGGTCGAATCAATGTCTTGAATAGGGATGAGCTTCGTGTTCGAGTCGAACATACGTTCGACTCGAACATTGGCTGTTCGGGCGTTCGGCGAAATCCGAACTCTTGGTCCGTTCGCGTCAAAATTCGTATGGCGCGCGCGGACCACAATGCACTGCGATGGCGCAGTGCATTGCTGGCTCATGATTGGCCAAGCATGCACTGTGACCCCGCATGCTTGGCCAATCGCAGCGCCAGCAGCGAGGAGAGCCATGATTGGCCACAGGCATCCTGCCTGTGGCCAATCATAGCTCAGGCTGTGTAGTGCACGCCCCACACTATATAAGGCTGCCTTTGAGGCGGCCTCGTGTAGTGTGTTGGAATCTGAAGCAGTGGGTGTTCTGTGTACCTTCAACACAGTTACACACCAATCGTTTTTGGCTGATTTCCTATCTTGCTCTTGTGTAGTGGTTATTGTCTGTGCCCTGACCGCAGTATACACCACTACACTATATTCACCTCACCTATATAGCTAGCTAGTGATCTATCTTTAACCACTTAACAACCGCCCATTGCCGATTAACGGCTTCAGGGCGGTTGTTTAACTCTGAGAGGCCATTAATTAACGGCCTCCCAGAATTCTGCTCTCGCGCGCCCCCTGGGGCGCGCACTCGAGAGCATCCGTGACCGCCAGGTCCACAGGACCCGGCGCATCACGGATCACGGTAAACGGCCGCTCGTCGCGGCCGTTTACCACGTGATCGCTCCGTCAAATGACGGAGTGATCACTTGTAAACAAACCGGCGTCATGTTATGACGCCGGTTCCTCCCTCCCCTCTCTGTACCGATCGGTACAGCGGAGGGGAAAGAGATCGGTGTCAGCAGCGATGTGGGCTGCATCTGCAGTGCCCACATCGCTGCTCACCGAATTTAACCCCTCAATTCCCTGCCAATACTCTGCAATACCAGTGCATACTCTGCAGTACCCTGCCATTACTCTGCAGTACCCCCCAATACTCTGCAGTACCCGCCATTACTCTGCAGTACCCCGCCATTACTCTGCAGTGCAGTACCCTGCTATTACTCTGCAGTACCCTGCCATTACTCTGCAGTACCCTGCCTTTACTCTGCAGTACCCTGCCATTACTCTGTAGTACTCCCCAATACTCTGCAGTACCCTGCTATTACTCTGTAGTACCCCGCCAATACCCCGCCAATACTCTGCAATACCCTGCCATAAATTGCCATACCCAGCCATACTCGGAGATACCCAGCCATACTCGGTGATACCCTGAAATACCCAGCCATAGACGCCCCCCACCCCTCACCGCCCTCCGGTGCTTCTACCAACTCGCCAGTACGATCAAAGCCAGAATCTTTTTTTTATTTTTTATTTCAGGCTTCCCAGCCTAGAGGTGAGATGTGGGGTCATATTGACCCCCAGATTTCACTGTAAAGAGGACCTGTCACCCCATATTCCTATTACAAGGGATGTTTACATTCCTTGTAATAGGAATAAAAGTGATCAAAAATATATTTTTGGGGAAAAAAATGTCAAACTAAAATAAATAAAGTAAAATGAACAATAAAAAAAATAAATAAAATTAAAGCGCCCATGTCCCCATGTGCTCGCATGCAGAAGCGAACGCATGCGTAAGCCCCACCCACATATGAAAACGGTGTTCAAACCACACATGTGAGGTATTGCCGAGAACGTTAGAGCGAAAGCAATAATTCTAGTCCTAGACCTCCTCTGCAACTCAAAACATGTAACCAGTAAAAAAAAATTTATGAAGAAAAAATTACTAATCTGCTAAATTTTATAACAGAAACAAAGAAAAATTCATTTTTTCGCAGAATTTCCGGTCTTTTTTCTTTTATAGCACAAAAAATAAAAAAACTGAGAGGTGATTAAATACCACCAAAAGAAAGCTCTATTTGTGTGAAAAAAAGGACAAACATTTCATATAGGTCCAGTGTTGCATGACTGAGTAATTGTCATTCAAAATGTGAGAGCACCAAAAGCTGAAAATTGGTCTGGTTATTAAGGGTGTTTAAGTGCCCAGTGGTCAAGTGGTTAATAATAGAGCTTGCAGTCAGTAGTGTTAGGAGATAGTGCTTGCTGTCTGCGTGCTCTGTACCCAGTACATACCGCTATAATATAGGGCAGGCCCCTACTTTCAAACATCCAACTTACAAACATCTCCTACTTGCAAACGGAAGGAGACAGCAGCAAGTGAGATGAAAAAAGACGGATGGCAAAACAAATTATACAGGGGTGATAACCCTTCCCTATGTTTTCCAAAAAGCTTAAAAATAGTTTTTTTGACTGGAGCTACACTTTAAAAATGTACCAGTTGAAAATTACAAACAGATTCAACTTAACACAACAAACCTACACAGTCCCTGTCTTGTTTGCACCGCCTGTATACTGCTGTTCTGAGTATATAGGGCCTGGGGGCCACACGCATTTCCTTTTTTTAATATGGGTACAGGGTTCCCCTTAATATGCGTACAAGACCCAAATAGGCTGGTAATGGGCAGGGAGGGCTACCCATGCCATTTTTCTCAATGATTTTCAACCATATTGCAGGAACCAGATATAACATTAAAACCGCAAGCAGTTTTAAATGGTGTTATTTCCTTTAAATGTCATTTTGTGCAGGGACTGTTCTAAACACGGGAAACACGTGGCATTTCACAGGCATACTACAGACACCCCCCAGGCACCATATTTAAAGTATTATTTCACTTTTTTTTTTTCACTTTAATCGTCATTAAAATCAGTGCTCCCGCCAAAACGGCCGTTTTTAAAACTTTTTTTTGCATTGACCCATGTCCCCTGAGGCAGGAGTCAGGTCCCCAAACCCTTTTTAGGACAGTATCTTGCATATTAGCCGTTAAAATTAGCACTTTCCATTTCGAACGTTCGAGTCCCATAGACTTCAATGGGGTTCTAACGTTCGTAACGAACGCGGGGGCCGTTCGCAAGTTCTGGTGCGAACCGAACCGGGGGGTGTTCGGCTCATCCCTAGTCTTGAAGATGTCTGTCATGCCACGACTTTTATACCTATTTGAAACGTTACCAATCCCTGTTCCCATGTCCCAACTTAAAGCGACACAGGGCAGGGTCCTTCCTTAATTTCATCTGGCACTATAAAGCTCACAGGATAGCTAGTTCAGTGGTGCTGGCTCCCAGGGCTGGAGGTGGTCTGGGGGCCCCGGACCTTCTTAAATATTATTTTGCTACGCATTTGAAACCGGTCATAGTGTGGTCACATAGAATGTCGTCCAGTGTATGGTCTGACATTGAAATGAGTATTACTACCCCGATCCACCCCTGCTCGATGATCTGGGCAGAGTTGAAAACTTCCATACATCAGCTTAGGAATCTTTGCCTACATCCCATGCTCTTTACTCTTTCTATATGGAAGAAATGTACCCAGCGCTTCTCCCTGACCTCCTCGTGTTCACCATTATTAAATGTATTGTTTAACCCTGACATTCCGGACAGCCTGTCTTACTCTTGCATGCTACCCTGGACGCGTGCTGGTATCTTCCAGCTCCGTAATTTGGTTCACCCACTTACGCTTCTGTCTTTCGCTGACATCCCACGTAAATTTCAGGTTCCCAAAGGTCTATTCTACTCCTATCTTCAAATCAGACACTACTTTAGCTCCAAAAATCCCACACTTATCCTGAACAACCCTACCCCTTTTGAGCTTCTTTGTTCCCAAGGCCCATACTAAACACGACTCATCTCCGAGATTTACAAATACCTACAGGCCTCTCCCTCTCTTTCTGGCCCCGGTCACCTCTACATGCACAAGTGGTCCCGGGTTATTGGCCAGACCATTACTACTCCCCAATGGCTGAAAATTTGGGAGGTATCCTCAAAAGCATCTCAATGTGTAGCACAAAAGAAGACCATTTATAAAATTTTAATGTTTTGGTACAGGACTCCGAGGATCCTACATAAATACGATCCCGGGGTCTCCCCACTTTGCTGGTGATGTCGAAAGGCTACTGGCTCTCTTTTTCACATTTTCTGGGAATGTTCTGTCATTCAACATTTTTGTCCTCTGTCAATGCATATTTGCAAAACCTTTTCAACACCATCCTCCCACTGACCCCAATCCACTTTCTGCTAGGCTTACCCTTCCCTGACCTACCTGCAAATGCCCAGAAACTATTAGGTTTTATTCTACTAGCAGCAAAGCGAGCCATACCAGTTAGATGGTTATCACAGTCTCCACCAACGCTCCCTCAGATATTGCAAACTCTGGAACAGATCCATAGAATGGAGCACCTTACCGCTATTATTCATGACACATTGCCTAGGTTTTTCCGAGTTTGGGACTTGTGAGACCACTCCCAGCTTAACCCAGGACTTCCTACAGCCCCCCCTGACAATGCTCCCCCCCTTAAACAGAAGTGTAATGGGGTAGTTCCACTGCCCCCTGCCTATAGCCCGTTCAGGAACCCTTGGTATACCCCCTCACCCTTCCATCTGTGTGTGTTTCACCCCAAGGCTGCCTCAGTCTGGTATAGGCTCCTCGAGGACTGAGCGTATCCCAAATCCGGTGGTTGGCTTTGTCTCTTTTGTGGAATACTCATGTGTCTGGCCTAACCACACACTGGATCCTTCCCCCCCCTCTGGCCGCTTCCTCCCGTCCCCCTTTTTTTACATGATGGGTGAATTAATACTTTAGTTGTGCATGTGACCTGATATTGCCTGACCACTGCATTTTTGTTTTTGTTCTTTTTCTTGTTCTTTGGACTTTTGTCTCTAACATTGTTGACAATGACAATTATTTGTTGTTGTACTTCCCTTTGTATATTCTCTCTGAAAATTTTTTCAATAAAAATACAATAATAAAAAAAAAAACATCCATTGTTCAAAAGAACTGATCAATGAAGGGTTAATAGAAAATAAGAGGGAGCCACCCCCTGCACAGGGACAGAGAAAGAGAAATATATTGATAGAGTCAATTAGTATTATTATCCATAAGCTTACCTCAACACAAAAACCATAAAGGAGCTATGTCATAGGCAGCCAGATACTAGGTAATGTTGATAATCATAGTAGAAAGCATAAACAGACCACAGAGTGACCTAGAGCACAAAAGCATATGTCAACAAAGGGTTAAAATGTTGTAACTAGCAATAATAGTGATATCTTATATAAGTTATTGCCATAAAAAGTGGGGACCCAGGTATTGCCTAGGGGACATGTATCAATGCAAAAAAAGGAACAGTGATTTTAACAATGCTTAAAGCGAAACAATAAAAATGAAATAATCCTTTAAATATCGTGCCTGGGAGGGTCCTCTTAGTCTGCCTGTAAAGTGGCGCATCTGTGCAATGTGTAGAACATGCCGCAGCAATAATGAGAGTGCTAGCTACCGGCAATATATTTGAAAAAAAGAAAATAAAATGTCATAGGGTCCCCCCCAATCCATACCAGTTCTGAGCATGCAGCCTGGTAGGTCAGGAAAGGGGGGTGAGTGAGCGCCCCCCCCTCCTGAACCATACCAGGCCACATGCCCTGAATATGGGTGGGAGGGCACTTTTGGGCATGGGGGCTCTGCGCCCCCCACTCCAAAGGGCCTCTTCCCAACAACCCTGGCCAGTGGTTGTTGGGGTCTGCGAGTGGGGAGATTATCGTAATATGAAAGCCCCCATTAACAAGGTGACCCCCCCATATCCCGCCCCCCATGTGAATGGGTATTGGGTGCATTGTACCCCTACCCATTCACCAAAAAAAGTGTCAAAAAGTAAACCACAAGAGACAGTTTTTGACAATACCTTTATTTAAAAAAAAGTGTCCTGTGGTGTAAATCCATCTTCAATTAGGCTGCCTGGCGAACCCAAAAAATAGAAGAAAAAAAAGTTCCACCTCGATGGGAGGTCTCCCGGCGACTGCTGTCTCTTCGCTTTGACAGCTCTTGTATAGGCAAAGGCAATGCCACCCACTGACAGATGGCCCCGCCCCCTCAGACATCACATGATGTCAGAAAGGGTGGAGTCACTTGGTTACCGGGTGGCCCCACCCTTGCCTGTATAACAGCTGTCAAAGCAAAGAGACAGCAGTCGCCGGGAGGCCTCCCATCAAGGCAGAGCTTTTTTTGTTTTTTCTATTTTTTGAGCCTGACAGGTGGTGTGATTGAAGATGGATTTAAGTCGCAGGA
Source organism: Lithobates pipiens (assembly GCF_037356315.1). NCBI lineage: Eukaryota > Metazoa > Chordata > Amphibia > Anura > Ranidae > Lithobates > Lithobates pipiens. Next base: position 92,961,766 of record NW_027507718.1, read on the forward strand.
CACTTTTTTCTTTTTTAATAAAGGAATTGTGAAAAATAGTTTCTTGTGGTTTTAACCTTTTTTGGCGAATGGGTAGGGGTACAATGTACCCGCTACCCATTCATATGGGGGGTCGGGATCTGGGGGCCCCCTTTTTAAAGGAGGCTTCCAGATTCTGTCAGGCCCCCTGCCCACAGACCCCGACAACCACTGATCAGGGTTGTCGGGAAGAGACCCTTGTCCCCATCAACATGGGCACAAGGTGCTTTGGAGGGCACCCCAAAGCATACTCCTCATGTTGAGGGCAAGCGGCCTGGTATGGTTCCAGAGGGGGTAGGGTGCTCGCTTGTCCTCTCCCTTTCCTGGCCTGCCAGGTTGAATGCTTGAATAAGGGTCTGGTATGCATTTTGGGGGGACCCCATGCCATTAAAAAAAAATTGGTGTGGAGTTCCCCTTAAAATCTATACCAGACCTCGAGGGCCTGGTATGGATTTTTGGGGGACCCCACACAGTTTTTTTTCTTAATTTTGTAATAGGCTTAACCAATGCACTATATTATATACTCCACACTGCACTATATACTCTGCACTGTATTATATATACTACACTGACTGCACTATATATTCTCCACTGTATTATATATACTACTCTGACTGCACTTTATACTCTGTACTGTATTATATATATATACTACACTGACTGCACTATATACTCTGAACTGTATTATATATACTACACTGACTGCACTATAAACTCTCCACTGTATTATATATACTACACTGACTGCACTATAAACTCTCCACTGTATTATATACACTACACTGACTGCATTATACACTCTGAACTGTATTATATATATATATACTACTCTGACTGCACTATATACTCCCCACTGTATATACCTCACTTTAAAGTATGCAATGGGGTTTATTTACTAAAGCTGGAAAGTGCAAAATCAGTCTCACTTCTGCATAGAAACCAATGAGCTTCCAGGTTTTATTACCAAAGCTTAATTGAACAAGCTGGGGTTAGAAGCTCATTGGTTTCTATGCAGAAGTGAGCCTGATTTTGCACTTTCCAGCTTTAGTAAATAAACCCCATGTTTACTTAAAAGTGGGGTATGCCTGTACTCTGAACTGTATTTTATATATACTACACTGACTGCACTATATACACTGAACTGTATTATATATACTACACTGACTGCACTAGATACTCTTAAAGTGGTTGTAATCCCTTGCTGTTTTTCACCTTAATTCATTTTATGCATTAAGGTGAAAAACTTTTTTAATGCAGCAGCACCCCCGAGCCCCCCTTATACTTACCTGAGCCCCAAAATGTACACGACGGGAACAAGCACACCAGCTCTGGCCAGTGTCTTGTGTCCTGATTGGATAGATTGATAACAGCGCAGCCATTGGCTCCTGCTGCTGTCAATCAAATCCAATGATGCAGGCGCAAGGGGGCGGGGCTGAGTCATACATTCGGCTGCTATGGATGCTAAATGATGGACTCGGGAGCACGCCTGCAAGGTAACCCGCCAGGAGAGTGCTTCTCCCAGTGGTTATCTGATGTGGAGAGGAGCTGCGAGAGCTGCCGGGGGACCCCAGAACATGAGGTTCAGGGCCACTCTGTGCAAAACGAGCTAGACAGTGGAGGTAAGTATGATATGCTTGTTATTTAAAGAAAAAAACTCTTACAATCCCTTTAACTGTATTATATATTCTGCACTGACTACACACTACACTAACTACTTGCCTAATCTCCATTCATTCACTATATATGGCTGCTGTATAAGCAACAGCCTTATTTAGTGTGGGGCGTGGGCTTAGCCCCTGAGTCATGATTGGCCAAAGGTACCCTGTTTTTGGCCAATCATGGCTCTCACAGCACATTGTGCTCTGATTGGCCAAAGCATACAGGTCAGGTGCATGCTTTGGCCAATCAGCAGCTGTCAATGTACTGCAATCTCACAGTGTATTATGGGGAGCTCCAAGGCGGGCAAATGCCCCTCAAGCGCCCCATATGTTTGTTTGTTCTATGAGCAAACGAACACCCGAACAGCCAACTCGAACATCGGGACCATCCCTAGTCATCAACAGAGAGGTTACGCTGTCGGCTGAATTTTTGAAGTATTGCATGTTTATCCACATAGCTCAAGAACCTGACAATCATAGGTTGGGGCTCAGAGCATGATTTCCGATGGCTGTCCGATGCGATGTGCCCATTTCACCAGGCAAGGGGTGCATAATTCCAGCTGCTCTGGGATGGTGGTGGAGAAAATGGTGGTGAGCATGGAGGAGGAATAGGATTTGGGGAATCCTATGATGTGTAGATTATTGCCTTTGGAACGGTTTTCCAGGTCATCCACTTTTTCCTGGAGTTCCTTTTGTATTGAGGAGAGCCTGGCTACAGCAGCAGACATTGCAGAAGCATCATCTTACATCTCCTCAGAGATTGTAATTGCAGCTACTTATGCAGGTGCTCAATCCTTTAAGGACAGTCTGATCCATGGCCTCAGTGACCATGGGGGTGAGGAAAACCACCACTGCCTGAGCTATGCTGGCAGGAGAGGCAGGGTTCATTTGTGAGAGTGTGGATGAAGCCTGGGAGAACATGGACAAAGCCTGGGAGAGAGTAGGTGCTTTTGCTACAGTCAGAGCAGGGGAATAAGCAGTGGGTATGATAAAAAATGTATAGCCTGCACATGCAGTTTTTGTCGTCGGCTGTCAAAAGCACCATACTAACGATCCGAAAATTGGCAGAACGTTTGTCGGACGAAACGTTACTTCCAATTTTCTTATTGTGTGTACGGGCCTTTACTGATAAGAGGGCAACATAGGCAGATGCTTAGAAATGATCATCTTGCAAGATTTCTGGAAGAATCAACAGGTACTTTTTACATGTATTGAACAAATATAACAAAACACTTTCAAGCGTATATGTAGCAGGTCAAAAAAGAACAAATCTAAATAATATATTGTTATGGTTTACATGCACATTAATGTTAAAGTTAATTTGTTTTTATTGAAATGTTTCCTACTATATTTCAGATGTAATACAGGGAACAGTCAGCAACGTGTGTGGAATACTGGCAACCAAAGCTGTAACAGGCGAAAATATATACCCAAAGAAGCACACAACGAATTAACTTTCCGGCATCAGCAAGATTTGCCTCTACCCCAGTTAAGGAGAGAGACTCCAAAATTGCTCACAACCACTAATGGGAAAGCAGAATCCCTTAACATACCTAGAAACTCGGTGGTTCAAGAACTATCAGAGCTGGAAAAACAAATAGAGGTTATAAAACAAGAACTGCACATAGCTATGAGCAGAAAGAATGAACTGGAAGAGTACCAGAGGAAAAACAGGACTGCTAAGTCTTAAAAGCAGCTTCCAAGTCTTAACATTAAGAAACGTTATGACCGACACAAGTCATGTCAAAGACAGACTCTTTTTGGTCACTACACAGGAAATCTACATGAATCATTTCTCTACTTCTGATGAGATTTGTTTGTCTTTTTTGTAAGATATAACATGTATTTCTCTAGTGCGTGAACTTTCATCCAGTATTAAAATGTGACCTTGGACTCTTTTCAACTGAGAGAACCACTTCTGCTCTCCTGTCCCCTCTATGGTATTAAATGAAGGTTTTCACTTCTAAGCCCCTTAGTGTGCATTAATAAAACTAAAATGGTTTTGAATTATTTCCACTGAGTCCTTTGCTAGTATTTTTAACTTTTATGAAGGAAATCTGCATTTAATGTGTGTCTGTGAAATTGAAATTTCAGCAGTTTGAGGTTAGTGGAGAACCAGGGTGAAAAATTAATTACTCGTCTGCTCTGTAATGGACTTCTGAAGGAAGTACAGCAACCTATTTGATCATATTGAAAACTGATTACATTTTTGAAGAGGTCAATGAAAGACAATAATAAAGATTTTATGTTTATTGGACTTGGGAGTATTTCAGAAAAGTTTCCAAGTAGAAACTTAATGATCGATGTTTGCACTTTGGCATATGTGTTGAGAAAATAAAGTTTATAGTAAAACTGTTAGAGGAAAAGTGTGAAGAAAAATACACTCAGATCTTTTCTTTAATTTATTTCTTGACACTCATTCCAGATTGACAAATGTATACCTAATGGCACTTAGTTGGTGGTTGTTAAAAAGTTTGCTGTACCTTTCACAAGTTAAATGTGTATTGATTTTGATATGTATCGTTAGTCTATACACACAGGGCTGAATAATAATGAAGAGCCGATGTGTAAGAACCAGTGAAATATATCAGCTATAATTTAACTCAGTACATTTATCATGCAGAAAAGTAAAGGAAATCTCTCATGAGGAAAAACATCTGTGAGATTAGGCTCCGATGGAAGTAGTTTCTTTCTCTCTCATGAGCCATATAGTAGTTCAATAACATTAAAGCTAAACCTTTTCACTGTTTTGATATCTGTATCCCAAACATAGGTGTAAATGGAAACATCCAATGCTACACTAATGACATTGAAGCTTTACTTTGTGACAGAGTCATTTTATAGGTCCGCACAGAACTGTCAGTTTTGTTGTGGGTGGGTTTCCTAATCCATTAACTTCTTTTATCACTTTGGGAATCCATCATATACATCTCCCTGCTGTTGTTTCTGATATTGCTTTCTGCTGTGTAGTCTAATTTAAGCAATGGAAGAAGTTTGGAGAATGAACCCTTTAATCTGACAGTTTATACCACCACTATATGACATATTTGTTTTAGAAGACTGACCTTTAAATGTAGGGGTGTATGTGCAATTCTGCACAGTGAGGAAATGAATTTACTATGTATGAGAATATAGTTGATCTACATACTTCCTAGTGACATCAGTGTGGCATAAGACAAAGGCTGCAAGTAGTACAACATTGTAGTTCCTGCATTATGTAACACTGAGATTATACATTTCTTGTGAATTGGTAATTTTATTCCTTGTTCAATCCATCATAAAAAAAACACTTTAACATGGAATAGAGAAACTGGTATACCAAAAACAGTGTACAATAACCCACTAAAAACACATGATTGTGGTGTTTAAAAAAAAAAAACGTTTGCCATTTTTCTTGATATCCCAACTAAAAGTACCTGTGTACTGTTGTTGTAAGCTTTTTTATCGCTTCTGCTAGCTCTCCAGTAGTCTCTAGATAGCAACTGTGCAAAAGCGGTGAAACACACACTTCTGTGTGTTGTGGTAATATGCTATACTTTGCATTCCGAAAAAGAGTCTAAAGAGCAATCTCCTGTATGTCAGTATGTCTTGACAACCCATCCAAAATGAATGAGCTGTATTAAAGGAAGAGCAATATAACACATGTGAAATTAAGTGCATTGATTCACCAAACAGATGTAATCATAGCCTAAAAATTTACTTTACCTTCAAAACATTGGCTGTAATCAGTCTTCCTGAATATAATAAGAGTATTCTTCCTTTTCTGATTGGCTGGAATTATTTTCTTATATTGACCGAGGTCTGGAAATATAAAAAAATGTTACAGCCAGTAGGAAAATGAAGAAAAAAATATAAGGGGCCAAAAAGGGGCTGGGGAATCACCAACCCCCGGAACTTTAAGGGTATCAAATCACAAAGTTGACAGAAAATTAAAATAAAATAATATAATTTTATTCATATTATGCAAAGAAATAATATAGCTTAAACATTCATAAAAACAATTTTGCCCATTGATGCATAGACAGGCGTTTATCAAAATTGACCAAGATTTCACTTAACCATACAGGAAAAATGAAGAGAAAAAGCTGCGGTTATTCATTCAACATGTTTCGCCAAGATCAGGGCTTCTTGGAAAGTTATTTAAGCAGCCAAAAAGTTAGCACTAAAATGATAAAGATATAACATGAATGTTACAACAGATCAATGCATAAGGTAAAAATATTGTTACAATAATCTAAAGGGGAAATGAAATACAATAAACTGTGGTATTATTTGAACAGTTGATAAGTGCATATATTAAATCCAATATTGACTATAAAGTAAATACAATATTATATAATGTCTCACCAAAGTCGCCAAAAGCTCCATGTATCATTAACGTCATTAAAAGAACAATTAAAAAACAACATAAGTTCTATATTCGCTCATACCTAGGATCGAGAAAAAAAACTGAAAAAGATGTATGTCACCAGTTGGGTCTGTAGAGAGGAATAAAGATAAACAGTAAATAGTGGGAACATATGGCCCTAGAAACAGGGGGCCAATATTGTAGGAAAAAGAGAGGTATTTTTATATATGTAATAAGAGGACAGCTCTATAGAGTCCACAGTAATTATTACCTGGGTAATTTCATTGAATCAATAGGACTAGTTCAAAGTTCTGAAAAAGTTCAGTAATGTGTCAGGATAACCCATGAGCTGGAATATTTTAATAGCAGTAAGAGAAATTGGAAGTTGGTACTGAAAGGAAAAATAAAAATAAATTACGAAAGGGGGCTTAAATAAATAATAAAGAAGCCAAAACATAAAGACCTCCTGTAGTATCTGCCATATAGAGATCCTCAGCGAGGTCTAACTTAAATAGTTGGAGAGGTGGCAGCTAGATAAAGAGTAGCCTACCTTTGTACTGCCAGGGGTCCAGAGAACGACATCCAATCCCAACAATTGCCAATTTTCTTCATAATTATTGGGACGCGGTATCCTTGCTGTTCAGATTCTTTCTCTCTCAAAAAACTTTTCTCTTTAATGCCAGTAGGAAAATGAATTGATAGTGAAAGAAAGTAAAGTTGAATTTACAGAATTTTCTTTAGGATTCCTAGAGAGTTAACAGGTACTGTTATTTAGGATAGCAAAAGGAATGGGATGGATTACTTTAAAAATGTAAACATTTAAAACTCACTGTTAGTGATGCATGTGTCCAGACATGTGATGTGCTTTGGAGCTTCAATTATCTGGTATGTATTGCTGAAAGGTAATGGGGTGCTATGGACACATGTCTAATGCCACAATCCCAGGGACAGCACTGGCTTAGTGGTAAGCATGTCTGCCTTGCAGCACTGGGGTCCAGTTCAAGTTCCAATCAAGACACTGTTTGCATGGAGTTTACATGTTTTCCCTGTGCTTGTGTGGGTTTCCTTTAGTTTTTTTTGTTTTCTCCTACATGCTGGTATGTTATTGGATCTTGTCTAAAATTGGCCCTACTGCGATAATCTACGGAGCATGCCCAAGGTGGCTGCCTCACCATCTGTTACAACAGCAGATAAGAGACCACGTGGAGAAAAGTGCTATAGAAATATTAAAATTAATTTAATTTTTTTCAGAAAGCACAGCAGGGTTCCCTGCCCATGCTGAGTGACAGTTGTTGAATGGGCCACCGTTTTGTGGGAATGCCACATCATCAGTTCATATAGGTCCTCTTTATCAGTAAATATTGTGCTTACCTATATACAATTCACAGCTAGGAACCCCTACTTTGGAGAGGAGTACAGGTTGGAGTGGGACCCACTTTGCAATGTGCAACAAGTTATTAAATAAGAAAGGAGATAAAATAATCCCTTTTCCAATTTATTGAGCAGAGCAAGTAGGTAATCCACAGCAAGCATTCAATTGTCACAAATCAGTTCATTTTGCTGCAATCTTAGTTTGCTTTCCCTCGCTTTATACACCAATCATTTTCTGCTACATGTAATTGAATGCCTTACTTTTTGACATGGAAATGACCGTCGAAATAATGTTTGTAGAGAAAGAATGCTTATTGGTAACTTTTAAAAAAGAAGAAATAATATACATTTGCATAAAAAATAATATATGTTTGGTTAGCAATTAATGTCCTTGAAACTATGTAAATATTTGTAAATACCTTGCAAATTAGGATTAAATACTGCAGTGTGTATAAATGTCTTGTATCAAAGTTATTGCAGAAATCATGAAATTCGAAAATCTCTCAAGCTGCAGTCAGAAGACTCTGGTTTGTGAGAATTCAGATTCAATAATGGCTTCCCAAGTAATTAATAAATCCTGAGTTTATTTAGTAAATAGACCTTCTTTGAGGTGGTATGAATGAATGAATGAAATACTTATATAGCGCACAATGCAAACTGAATCGCCTCTAGGCGCTGTGGCGAGCTTTGATCATCTGCTAAAAGAGGAAGGTCTTGAGTTTTTTCCTAAAAGCCAGGTGATTTTCTTCCAGGCAGATGTTGATTGGTAGAGCATTCCATAGCCGAGGCCCTTGGACAGCGAATCTCCGATCCCCCTTGGATTTACACCGGGCTTTGGGCACGAGGATGAGGTTTTTGTTGGCTGATCGAAGACTGCGGTTTGGTGTGTAATGATTTATTTTCTCCATTAGGTATTGCGGAGCTTCTCTATGCACGCATTTGTGGGTGAGGCAAAGGGTCTTGAACGTGATCCGATTTTTTATGGTTAGCCAATGTAAGCTCCTCAGTGAAGGAGAAATGGATTCCCAGGTTTTTTTTCCTGTTATCAGCCTTGCCGCCGTGTTTTGGATCAGTTGTAATCGCGCAAGTTGATATTGTGGTAATCCTATGTAAAGCGAGTTTGCGTAGTCCAGTCGTGAATTAATGATTGTTCCAACTACCACTGCTTTGTCATTCTTTGGGATAAAAGGGATGAGTCTGTGAAGCATTCGCAGCAGATGGTGAGATCGACTGACTACAGATCCTATTTGCGCATCCATTGACATTTGTGCGTCTAGAATAACCACGAGACTCTTCGCTTTGGTCTTTGGGGAGATAGTCTGCCCAAAGACGGTTGGTGGAGACCAGGAGGTTTTGGTTGCGGGCTTATGATTTGGGTGTAAGATAAGAAGCTCTGTCTTTGATTGGTTCAGCTGGAGGGAGTTGGTGGTCATCCAGTCCTCTATTGATTTGAGGCAGTTTTCAAGTTGTTGTTGGTGATCTTTTTTTCCATTGATCCGGAAATAAAGTTGCGTGTCGTCAGCGTAAGAGTGGAAGCAGAGATCTGAGCATCTGATGATTTGAAGGAGTGGGCGAATGTAAATGTTGAAGAGAACGGGTGACAACGGAGAGCCTTGAGGGACTCCGCAGGTGACTGCCCGAGTTTTGGAGAGGAATTTTCCTAGTTTCACTGTCTGTGACCGATTTCCTAGGAAGGACGCGAACCATTGGAGATCTATGTCTTGGACTCCGGCTACTTCTGTGAGGCGGACGAGTAGAGTATTGTGATCTACTGTATCAAACGCTGCACTTAGGTCTAGCAGTACGAGGAGACACGGCTCTCCGTCATCTGCTGCTTCGAGGGCGTCATCCCAAATCTTGAGGAGAGCTGTTTCTGTTCCATGACCTGGGCGGAAGCCTGATTGCAGCGGGTCCAGGAGTTTGTGAGTATCCAGGTGAAGTTGTAGCTGATGTACTACAGCTTTTTCCATGATCTTAGAAATGGTGTTGAGGCTTGTAATCGGCCTACGGTTGTTTGGATCCTGAGGGTCCAGGTTTGGTTTCTTGAGTAGAGGTTTGACGATGCCTTGTTTGAGGATGCTGGGAACAATCCCTTCGTGGAATGATCGGTTTATGAGGTGGGTTATGGTTGGAGCCACGATGTCGGAGCATTCTTTCAGTAGTTTTGTGGGGATGATGTCAATAGGTGAGGTACTGTCACGCAGTTTATTAATGATGTTTTTTGCGGTGTCTACGGTAATTGGGGATAGTGAAAATTTTGGCGGTTGCGGTATGTTGGTGCGGACATCCTCTTTATGTATTTGCTGGCTGAGGTTGGATGTTTTCTTCTGACAAATTGTTTCCCTGATGGTTTTGACTTTATCGATGAAAAAATCCGACAGTTTGTCACAGTAATCCTGGGATTCGCTTTCTGGGGGTTCTAGGCACACCGGATTCATTGATTGATTAACCAGTTTAAACAGTTCTTGTGGTTGGTTTGCGGCCGTTGAGATTGTATATGAGAAGTGGTCCTTTTTGGCTTTGAAGATTGCTTTCCGATAATTCTCTGTCAGACCTTTGTAGTTAAATAGGTTTTCCTCGGTGGGATTTCTTCTCCATGTTCTTTCCGCTCTTCTGCGTTCTTGCTTTAGTACGGAGAGGGAGCTATTAAACCATCCAACATTTTTCTTCCTGATGAGAGCCCTGCGTTTTGGTGCTACCGAGTCTGCTGATTGCAGTAATGCCTTGTTCAGGGAGTTGAGTGTTTCCTCCGTAGAGTGGTTTAAGGTTATTGTAGATATTTTTTTGGACAGAGTGGTTTTGAAGGCTTCGGAGTACAGTTTTTTATGCGATCTGGTCCAGTGCGTTGTTACAGGTTTCCGTTTTGCGTTGGTCATGTTGGTAGTGATTTTGAATTTGATGGCATGGTGATCCATCCATGGCAGAGTTATGTTGTCGAGTATGTTGACGTCGATGTTCTGTTTGAAAATGAGGTCCAGGGTGTGTCCTGACCCATGCGTGGGAGTCTTTATCAGTTGCTGTAGACCCAGTTCTTCTAGTTGATTGATGCAGGCAGTTGCGATGGGGTCTTTAGGCTCGTTTGCCCAAAGGTTGAAATCTCCGAGTGCCAGGAAATGTTTGAATTTTAGGGTGTGCATTGCAAAGGATTCCGTGAGGGGTGAAAGAAGATTGGACTTTGGTCCCGGTGGTCTGTAGCACAGTAGAATATGAGTGGTGTCATGGGGTGTTGGTTGAAAATGTAGCGTCAGGGTTTCCATAAAAGACACTGGGTTCTGAGATGATGGTTTAGTGAGATCCAGGTGACCTTTAAAGATCACTGCTAGGCCTCCTCCTTTTTTCCCTATCCGGTGTTCGGTTAGGATCCTGTAGTTTTCCGGCACCAATTCGGTGAGGATGGTGTTGCAGTCAGAGGTTAACCAGCTTTCGGTGATGAAGAGGCAGTCTACATTGTTCTCGATGATGAAGTCGTGTACTTCCAGTCTATGTTTGACTGCAGACCTGGCGTTAATCAAGGCGCAATCTAATTGTAGTGGTCGAGTAGATGTCTTCCTGTGGTTGGGAGCTGCTTGTCGTCCGGTTTTTAATAGTTGTTCTCTTTGAAGTATTTTTTGTATGGAAGATGGCAATGTGGTGTTGATGTTCCTTAGTCTGTGCAGAACTTCAGCTGAGTATTTGAAGTAGCACATGGTTTGTGGATGCTGTTGATGGTACTATGGGCCTAAGATGATGATCCTGATCAGGGTATTGATCCTGAGGTGGGGCTAGGTATCAGACTTGCCGCCGTGCTTGAGGCTATTAGCGCGCAAGTTGATCAGGGGATGCCTATATGGATGCGGAAGGAGTTGTTGTATTCGGTTGCTGGCTGTTCCAGCTGCCTTACTTAAGGTGGAGGTCTCCGCTTAGAAAAGAAGTCTGGCTGTGATCTGGAATAATCGTCCTAGGATATCGTAAAAAATGGAAAGTAGGCCGGAGGTAGGGGTATGCTAAACTTATGGTTGTTCCAGAGGAAGGCGAAAAACCCCCTGACAGTAGCAGCCAAATGCACCAGTGGGGCAAAAATTCCTTCCTGACCCCCGTAGGCGGTCGGACGGAGTCCCTGGAACAATCACTGAGGGGGGGGGGGGGGGAGTGGAGGTGCGAGCTTACCTGGCTGCGGTTGTCCCCTTTAAACACTCTGGTTCCGGTGAATCTGGCTTGCTGTCAGCCTGACATTTCTGGAAAGCTGTCTGGTTGCCCCTTGCAGTGGAATATTTAAAATGGAGGGGAGGATGGAGGTAGGATAGAGGTTAGAGACTCCTGTCTTAACTCCTGTTTTCAACTCCTGGTTATTAACTCTCCACTTTAGTTGGAGGTATGCTGGCTAAGAGCTAATGGGCAGGTCAAAACAGAACTTTAGGCAACTTAACTTAACTTTAACTTCAACCTTTTGATCCAAATATGTATTTATTATTATTAATAATATTATTATTATTATCATTATATCTTAATAGCACCCCATTAAGTAGGCTAAAGAGAATGAATCAGCCCTCTGTGTCAAACAGTGCCTCACCTTCATTAAATGGTATGACAAAGAAAAGCTGCTAACAGGAGATCACAGAAATTATCTCATCAATAGTCTGCTGCTCATTTATTATTCAATAACGGGTGGGGCAGTCCCTTACCAGGTATTTATCTACAGTGCAGAAAAAGTGAGGTTAACCACTTCAATACCAGGCACTTTCGCCCTTTCTTGCCCAGGACAATTTTCAGCTCTTAGCACTGTCACAATTTGAATGACAATTGAGCGGTCATGCAACACTGTACCCAAACTACATTTTTTTTATAATTTTCTTCCCACAAATAGAGCTTTCTTTTGGTGGTATGTGATCACCTCTGGGGTTTTTATTTTTTTTCCTAAAAAAGACCAACATTTTTGGAAAAAAATGTTTTTCTTAGTTTCTGTCATACAATTTTGTTTTCCCCTTCACTGACGGGCACTGATGAGTTTTCATTGATAAGGTGGCACTGATGAGCACTGATGAAGAGGCACTAATATGTAGAATTGATGGGTACTGATAAGCGGCTCTGATATGCAGCACTGATGGGCCCCAATAGGCGGACTGATATGCAGCACTTATGGGCACTGATAGGTGGCACCGATGGGCACTGATAGGTGGCGCTGATGGGCACTGATAGGCAGCTGTGATGGGCACTGACAGGAGGCTGTGATGGGCACTGACAGGCATCTGTGATGGGCACTGACAGACAGCACTGATTGGCACTGATAGGTGGTACTGATTGGCACTGACAGGTGGTACTGATGGGAAGCACTGATGATAAGGTACTGATGAGGTACTGATGAGTGTTACTGCTGGGCACTGTAATGGGCACTGATTGGCACTGTGGTGAGCTCTGATTGTCACTGTGGTGGGCACTGGCAGACTTTATTATCAGGGGACTGCTGGCCACTGATTGGCAGATTATTAGCACATCTGATGGGGCTGTGCTGATAATCAATGTGTTGATAATCAGCACAGACCCCTCACTCTGACAGGGAGAGCCGCCGTCGGCTCTCCCTGTTTGGACGCAAACTGAGGAATGCTGTTCACGCGATGATCAGCTGTGATTGGTCACAGCTGATCACATGGTAAGAAGCCTCTGACAGAGGTTCCTTATCACGATCGGAGATGTGACGTGTCAGACTGACACGCTGCACTCACAATCGCCACTCTGTGTGCCAATGTGGGTTCGGGCCGGCATGTTATCCTGCTGCTACCCACCCTGGGGATCTCAAATAATTAATAAAAATTAGAAAAAAATTTAATAAGCATATATAAATATATATATATATATATATATATATATATATATAAATATATACCATACATGTGCAATATTCATAAAATAATTCTTCCAATATGTACCATAAAGTGCCGACCTCTTCTAATAAATATCATAAAGTGCAATAATGTTCTAATTCATTCAAAATAATTCTTCCAATATATACCATAAAGTGCAGACCTCTTCTAATAAAGTACAATAATGTTCATATGAACACAATAAAGTGCAGATATCTTAAAACAATGTGCAAATAGTGCAAATTGTGCACAGAAGACATAAATGTGCTGAGATCGTATTTAACCACTTTCAGACCGGACCAATTTGCTGGTCAAAGACCAGACCACTTTTTGCGATTCGGCACTGCGTCGCTTTAACTGACAATTGCACGGTCGTGCGACGTGGCTCCCAAACAAAATTGACGTCCTTTTTTTCCCACAAATAGAGCTTTCTTTTGGTGGTATTTGATCACCCCTGCGGTTTTTATTTTTTGTGCTATAAACAAAAATAGAGCGACAATTTTGAAAAAAACGCATTATTTTTTACTTTTTGTTATAATAAATATCCCCCAAAAATATATAAAAAAAAATTTTTCCCTCAGTTTAGGCCGATACGTATTCTTCTACATATTTTTGGTAAAAAAAAATCGCAATAAGCGATTATTGATTGGTTTGCGCAAAAGTTATAGCGTTTACAAAATAGGGATAGTTTTTATTAATAATTTTTTATTATTTTTTTTTACTAGTAATGGCAGCGATTAGCGATTTTTATTGTGACTGCGACATTGTGGGGGACCCATCGGACATTTTTGACACATTTTTGGGACCATTGTCATTTATACAGTAATCACTGCTATATAAATGCAGTGATTCCTGTGTAAATGACACTGGCAGTGAAGGGGTTAACCAGTGGGTGGCAGTGTAGGGGTTAAGTGTTCCTAGGGGCGTGTTACTAACTGTGGGGGGGTTGGGCTTTCATTTAGTGAACACTGATCTCTGCTCCAATCACATGGAGCAGAGATCAGCGTCACTAGTTGCTAGGCAGAATGGAGAAATGTTGTTTACAACGGCACTTCTCCATTCGACCGCACCATGAGACGATCGCGGGGATGCCCACGGCGATCGAGTCTGCGGGTCCCGCGACCGGACTCACGGGGGCCCCGACCAGCGCGGGAGCGCGCCGCCGGCGGCACACTCCCGATGGCAGGGCGGCAAATTTAAAGGGACGTACATGTACGCCCATTTGCCTGCCCGTGCCATTCTGTCGATGTACATCGTCATGCGCTGGTCGGCAAGTGGTTAAAGTGCAAACCATACCACAAAAAATCTGTGACAGAGAAATAAATTCAAAAAACTAAAAATATAAATATAAAATATAGATATAATTAAATAGTCACAAAGTCCCGGTAGTTTTCAAAAAAAATTCAAGAAAACACACTGATATTCTTCTCAATAGTTCATCCTAAGATTTTCTGAAGAATCACATGAAGATGTCTCAGGATCGGGGCAGTGTTTGGCAGTGCAGGCAGCAAGAAAGGTTAGTACTTACAGTCTTCTTTTCCTGGGAATACTTAATTTGAATTCACTAGTATGGTTCATTTTTAACTAATAGTAACCTCTCATTTTGTTTAATTTAAAGAAGAAACTCAGCCTATAATTTAAAGTCTTTTGGATAGAGTGAATAAGGGTTAGAACCTTTTACACACTTTGATACATTTTTCTCAATTCCTGCCCTAGTGACTAGACTAATGCCATTGGACAGGAAGTAAGAGGAAGTAACTCATACAAAGATACAAGAAATAAAACCTGGTGAAAGTTTTAATCATTTCTAACGCTATCAAACATTAACAAAAATAAGTTTTGGATGCAATTCTACTTTGATTGAAACTATTGTTGATTCCTTATTGAACAAGCCCAAGTGCTTTGGTTTGATTGTGGAGGTAACAAATGTTTTCTAAAAACAATCTTTTCATGTCTTTTATGTCTTTTTCGCTTTAGAGCAAACAAAATGAAAACATGTTTCCAGTTGCAGACCCAAATGGTACATGCCAAGGCAGTTCAATAAAAGCTACTTTAAGTTGCTGGTTGAAATGGCTGGCATTCCATCTGATTGAAATTGAATATATTAAAAAACATAATGGAAATTTTAATGCACATAATACTTACTTTAGGATTGAATTGTTTTTGTGTTTAGGGATTTCTTTATTAAAGGTTTATAGTATTATTATATTATTATTATTATTACTATTATTATTATAATACAGGATTTATATAGCACTAACCGTTTTTACAGAGCTTTACAACATAGTATTTGTAAAGATGCTAATCCTAAAAAAAACTGTGTCTTTTACTATGTGGGGTAGCATAAAAAAGGATGTCAATATCACAAAAAGGTAAAACAATTACAAGGGATTTGCAATGAATTGCATATGTCCTTTTCTGCTACATGAAGAAAAATTTACAGAGACACTGTAGTAAGGCAAACGCAATGTTAAAGCATGAAAAGAACACGTGAGTCTTTGAGCTGCTCTAGCTCTGTGTGCATAGTTGGTCACTATGCACCTTGCATAGTAGATTAATTTAAAGGGCAAATGTTATAAAACAGTGAATAAGACATTCAACAAACACTCACAGCAGAAGAATAAATCAATTTCATTTATCATTTAACCCTTTCACTGCTAGAGCCAATAATGCAATATTAGCACAACTCTTTGTCAAATGCAAATGTTCAGTAAAAAAATGCACACAAACACAATTTATTACTCACTTTTTGGTAAAATAGAAAATATGAGGTTGTGTCAAGTAAATAGATGCCAAACATGTCTTAAAACAAGTCTTAAAATTGAGCATGCCCACGAAGCGACAACACATTTCAGTACCCCAAAAAGTCCTTACAGGCATGGGTGTCCGCAGAACTTTTTTCAGAGGGGGGCATCGATTTAGGGTCACCAATGCGCCACCTCTTTTTGACAATGTCATGAATGGGAGGGGTTTAGTCATTCTATAAAGTGCAGGCATGAGAAACCTGAAACAAAGGCTTAATAGAAGGATCAAGCTGCCATTGTCTGATTAACAATGTCTAATCTGTTTTAACCCCTACCCTGCCCCACCCCTAAGTCCACCCAGACAAGCCCTCGTAATTATCTCATGAAATTACACTGTTAAATGTTTTATGCAGAATTAAGTTATAAAAATAAATATTAACAACAACTTTGGGTTAACAACAACAATGGGGCGAATTCCAACCACAACACTACCTGCCTGGAGTTTGCATGTTCTTTCTGTGCCTGTGTGAGTTTCCTCTGGGTACTCCAGTTTCCTCCCACACTCCAAAGACATGCTGGTAGGTTAATTGGCTTCTGTCCATAAATGGCAATAGTATATGAATGGGGACCTTGGAGTGTGGGTTCCTTGAGGGTAGGGACTGATGTGAGTGTGCAATGTACAGGGATAGGGACTTGCCCCCTCCCCCTGCAGACACGCATGCTTACAGGTTATCATTTTAGTGTAAGTTATGAATGATGGCCCTAGGATCATTGCTCTCACTGCGGCATTTACAGTGATATATAAATTATGTAGCATAATCCTTGTTTTCATACATAGCCACACCCAGCACATGCATTTATATATATATATATATATATATATATATATATATATATATATATATATATATATATATATATGTGAATGTACATAGACATGAGGGGGATTTAAAAATGTTCCTTTTTTTATGTACAATGTGTTACGCCACTTCAAGACCGCAATACGTATAGATACATTGCAGTTTACTGAAGCTATGGCTGCAGCTGCCAGCCATAACTCCAGTATTAAAATGTTCAACTGGCAAATCTATTTTCACCTGAGTGGCTGATTAGTCACTGGATTGCTTCTGTCACGGGATTTGCTTTGTTTTTCCCCCCACCCACGGCTCGCTGGTGTTTCTCGGAGGTTATCCATCTCACAGGGAAGCCCGAGAACTGATCCAGTGGTTTACACAGCTGCAAGAGAGGTCAAGAGAAACCAGGCCATCTCTGTTCACCTCTATGATCTAGTGATCTAGGAGGCCAGAAGCAATGTCATGATGTCACTACAGGCTTAGGGCAGATGTAATAATTTTTTTTAGAAAGCATCAGCTCAATTTTTTTTTCGATCTGATGCTTTCAAGGGTAAATGAGAGCTAGCGATCGAAAAAATGTAAAGGGGCAGTGTAAAATAGTAAATATTTTTAATAAGATTAATATTTAAAAAAAATGTAAAGTGCCCCAATCCCCCTGTGCTCTTGCACAAAGACATACGTAGGCCGCGCCCGTGCATGTTTAAACGGTGTTTGTACCACATATGTGAGGTATCATCATGAACATATAGGAGTCAATACCACCAATGTGACACTGCGCTGTCCTAAAAGTCCCAAAATAGCAGCCAACATGCTAAAACATGGATATTTTTAGCCAACATACGTGGAATATATTAAAGTGCATCGCTAAGTAGCTATATAAATAAACGAAAACGTGACAAATTTTCATAAACAGAAAAAAATGTAAAAAAGTGTATGAAAACCCTTCTATGGCATTAAATGCAACTAAGCATTTGTGCAAACATTAACATATTGTATGTCAAATAAAACATTAAGTGGTTAAATAAAGTCCATATCACAAGTCCATTGTGTGTGGAGTGAAATCCCAAAAGAAATAAAAGTGATCTGAAGAACATCCAAAAGAGATTTATGCAAAGGATTCAACACTGTGCCGATACCATCACCGTAAAAGATGTGTGCTTACCAGATAATAATGACCCAATTAAACATATGTTCAAGGGGTCACAAAATTCTTATTGCTCCAATTCTGGGGAACTGGCTTTGCAGTCACCGGTCTACTGAATCTCACTGTGGGGGTAGTCCTTCTCCAATTCTTGAACATGTATGATCATAATACTTGAAGAGACATCTCCGACAGCAACCAAATTTAGCATGAAATGGAAGGATAAAGCCAAAATAGCATAATACCGTTTAAAATAAAAGTTTAATAAAAATAAAGTAATGAACTCACATTTAAGTAGTCATTCAAACGCATGTCAATCAAAGATAGGCAGTAGTGGAGTCTTCATGATGCGTCTGCTAGGACATCATCTGGGGTGTACTACCACTACTGCTTTTGATTAATTTTGATTGTTTTATGGTATGTATCTTATATAAGGCAGTACGCCTTATATAAGATACATACCATAAAACAATCAAAATTAATCGGAATCCACCCCTCTGTGTTACAGGTGTTCACTTCCGGTTTGTAAAAGATGGCCACTTGGCGTGCGTTCCACGCCTCTAATCTATGCAATGATACTGCGTTCCACCTGTATTTCCTTTCAGCTGTATTACCAATACAATATGTATCAAATTGGTAATTTATTATAGAAATAGGTAATATCCAGCCATTGTTAATATGTATGGATATACCAGTTCAAGTGCAAGAATTTATATTCTTCACCACAGACGGGAAATTAAATGTCCGTGGTTACATCGCTTCCGGAATAGCGCAATGTGTAGTGTTACTCTCAGGGACAGTGCCACAATCATAGTGACGTCACCTCCGGAACTCCACTATGTATGTGGATGCTCTTGGAAGTGACGCCATGAATCAACCAGCGTCACGTCCGGGGCTGCGCAATAGAGCAGAATGAAATTGAGGCGTGAACCTCAGGCCTCGATTAAAACATGGACTATATTCACGTAACTGGAAATGTGCCAACGTCACTTCCGGAAGGGCGCTCGAGTTGAACGAAAGAGAGGCTTGGGCGCCCAGTCTCCACAGTGGCAATAACCACAATTTCCATGCGACTTCCGGACAGGGCAACAAGGAAATAATAAGAAAAAATTTAAATAAACATAGAAATGTAAAATGCTCCCAATACCCCTAAGGCTGCAGTGAGCGAAAAGGGAGGAGAGAACAAATACCAAAAACAACTAAGCATCGACAATTTATCATAATCTATGTATCGTATCAAAGGGTAATTCAATATAGATATTCAGCATCTATAAGATACGATGCGAATTGTCGGATAACAATTTTGAATATTACAAAAATATAAAACAAATATATATCTTGCGAACGTGAAGTATAAATAGACAGTAAAAATAAACATCTAACCCCAACTATTTGGTTGACCAAATTCCACTGAATAGTAAAAATGACCAGCCTACAGTCCCACAAACCAGCCAAAAAAGGAGACAAAAATGTCACACTGGAATGGCACAGAGGGATAGATCCCGCTTACAATCATATACGTCAAGTCTTGAGACCCCCCTTGTCATAGCTCCCCCTCTCCAAGATGGAATGTACTTATCGATCACAATGAACTGACTGACTTTTTTAATAAACCTAAAAATTTGCCGACTTTTGTCTTTGGATAAAGACATTAAAGCGATTAAAGATAAATTAATTATACATACAAGCTCACCAGAATATAATTCCCTTTCCTCAAATTTTCTTAATCATTTAGCAAAGGAGGATCGGGAACAGAAATATAAAAAACTAAAAAAATATTCCAGAGATATCAATGATTATAAGACCAACAATGTATTTGGTTGGCAGAAATCATTTCTGGTTCCTTCTAATGGTCCAAACCCCCCTATGGATATAGGTACTATTAATGTACCTGGCCCCTCTACATTACAGATTAAAACCACACTGCCCACTACATATAGTGAAGTGGTACAAAGATGGTCCGATAAAGGGACACAGCAGAGAGTACACCATTACAGTCCCCGTACTCCCAATAACCAACAGAGGGGTAGGGGTAATTTTAGAGGTAGGCGAGGAGGTAGGGGACAACCAAGAAGTCACACTTACCATCCGAATGCCCCACCCCGTAGGGAGTATGTTAATTCCCCCCATTATCCTCCACCCAGAGAGTCAGGGGGCTCTAATTTCTATAATGGGGGCCCCCAACATCAGGATAACGTCACAATTTCCACACAAAACAGATTTTTGCCACTTGGTGATATGAGAGATCCCGACAGTACATATAATGGATATGGATCTTCTCCCTATCCTTATAATCAACCTACTATCAACTATGAACAACAGGATTTTTAAAAGGACCCGTACACCCGAAAAAGCGGCCAAAAACCAAGAGAGGGTGTAGAAGTAGAAGGAGATTACAGAGGAGGAAAGAGAAGAAGGCTTTGATAGGCCAGGGTGTTTTTAATCTAAGTACCAAATCTTTCACGCAAGAAGAAATGTCCGTATTGGACAAGGGTCTTAAATATGCACCCCCTAATAGATTGAACAAGTTTAACACCTTTATCGATATACAAAAATATATATGTAAAATTAACATTCAACGGTATCTGATATCTAATCCATTTAGATCAGATTATCGTGCAACTACATCAGGCACTGTACATTCCGGATTATCCAACCCTTCTCTCTTTACACCTCCAGTACCCACTGCCCTGCAGTAAAAAAATTTAAAGAATTGGTGCTCAATGATCTGGCCAAACTTCCTGTGAGGAAGCAATGCCCCTTACCTTTGCCTAAGATTGGCTTTCAGTCTTTGTGCAATCAAAAACAAGTCATCATACATCCGGCTGACAAGGGAGGAGGCATTGTCATCCTCGATAAGGATAAACACGAGAATGAAATGCTCAGGATTTTGAGCGAACCAGGCACATACAAGATATTGCCTAACAACCCCACTAATGTTTACAAGAAACAACTGAACGACCTTATTGATAGGGGTCATGAACAATAAATTTTGAATAACAAAGAAAGAGCTTTTCTAGTCCCCACATCTTCACGAATACCTACTATTTATTTTTTGCCCAAAATTCATAAAGATCCTGTTAACCCCCCCGGGAGACCAATAGTCAGTGGCATTAATTCAGTAACATCCCGCATAGGCCGCTATATAGATTTCTATCTTCTGCCCCTTGTTAGAAAGACACCATCCTATTTAAAGGACACAGGTGACACTATTAGGAAATTAGAGGGCGTACATCTGCAGGGCCAATATATTATTGCCACTGCAGATGTTGCGTCCCTATATACCTGCATACCACAAGGGAGGGGTATAGAGGCGGTACGTCATTTTTTAGATCAGGAACAGTCTCTTGCCCCTTTTCAGCGTGAATACATAATTGAATTGCTGGAATTCGCGACTGGCCATAGTTATTTTTGGTTCAATGGTCAATATTATTTACAACAAAGGGGTGTTGCCATGGGGGCTAAATTTGCCCCGAGTCTTGCGAACCTCTTCATGGTAAAATGGGAGGAGGATGTCGTCTATGCCCAACGGAACCCATCATTGGTTCTATGGGTTATATATACAGACGACATCCTCCTCCTAGGGGTGGTACCCCCCAAAAACTTTCTGAGTTCTTTGAATTCCTGAACTCTAATGATAGGGGTATTGTACTGACCTATCAAATGAGCACTGAAAAAATTAATTTCCTCGATTTAGAAATAGGAATAACATCTAATGGTTTTGAGTTTAAGACACATTTTAAATCCACAGATCGTAATAATTTTATCTCCATGGATAGTTGTCATCATAAATCTTGGCTTAGTTCGGTCCCACAAAGTCAATTCATCAGACTTCGTTGGAATTGCACCGACCTAGATATTTTTCTTACCCAGGCAAATATCTTAAAACAACGGTTTATAGATAAAGGATATCAGGTAGCGGTCTTGGATGATCAATTACAAGAGGTTGCCCAAATTAACAGAGAGTCCTTATTACAGGTTAAAACTTCACAAGGATCAGATGACAATTATAAATGGTCTCTACTTACCACATTCAATATTCAACATAGACAGGTAAAAACTATTTTTAATAAGCATTGGGATATCCTTAAGAATGATCCCATCTTGGGCCCCAAAGTTCCCGAGAAAGCCAGAGTCCTTTTTAGAGGTGCTCCCTCTTTACAAAGAAAGATAGCACCTAATATCATCAACCCACCGGTCTGTCCCTCTTTTTTTCACAATCTTATTGGGTATTTTCCCTGCAAGAGATGTGGTGTGTGCCAACACAATCTATTAGGGTGACAGAAGACCTTAGAATTTATATCAACAGTGACCAATAAAAAGTATTCCATTATGTCCTTCTGTACATGCAGTACTAGGTATGTAGTATATCTAATTACTTGCCCTTGCGGGAAACAATATGTAGGTCGTACTACCAGAACCTTTACCATCAGGGTAGGAGAGCATATCTCTTTGATTAAGAGTAAAGACTCTAAACATACTGTTCCCAGACATTACAGGGAGTTTCATAATAGTAACCCAGAGGGCTTTCAGTTCATTGTGATCGATAAGTGCATTCCATCTTGGAGAGGGGGAGCTATGACAAGGGGGGTCTCAAGACTTGAGACGTATTGGATTTATGAACTCCAGTCCCACTCCCCGTTCGGTATGAATGTGGAGTGGGACATTAATGCCTTCATTGATGATTCTTGAAATATATGTATTTATGTATTTAGGTTACCAATTTAATTTTTTTTTGTTTACTCTCATGATTGTAAGCGGGATCTATCCCTCTGTGCCATTCCAGTGTGACATTTTTGTCCCCTTTTTTGTCTGGTTTGTGGGACTGTAGGCTGGTAATTTTTACTATAATTTGGTCAACCAAATAGTTGGGGTTAGATGTTTATTTTTACTGTCTATTTATACCTCGCGTTCGCGAGATATATATTTGTTTTATATTTTTGTAATATTCAAAATTGTTATCCGACAATTCGCATCGTATCTTATAGATGCTGAATATCTATATTGAATTACCCTTTGATACGATACATAGATTATGATAAATTGTCGATGCTTAGTTGTTTTTGGTATTTGTTCTCTCCCCCCTTTTCCGCTCACTGCAGCCTTAGGGGTATTGGGAGCATTTTACATTTTTATGTGTATTAAAATTTTTTCTTATTATTTCCTTGTTGCCCTGTCCGGAAGTCACGTGGAAATTGTGGTTATTGCCACTGTGGAGACAGGGCATCCAAGCCTCTCTTTCGTTCACCTCGAGCGCCCTTCCGGAAGTGACGTTGGCACATTTCCGGTTACGTGAATATAGTCCATGTTTTAATCGAGGCCTGAGGTTCACGCCGCAATTTCATTCTGCTCTATATATTGCGCTATTCTGGAAGCGATGTAACCACGGACATTTAATATCCCGTCTGTGTTAAAGAATATAAATTCTTGCACTTGAACTGATATATCCATACATATTAACAATGGCTGGATATTACCTATTTCTATAATAAATTACCAATTTGATACATATTGTATTGGTAATACACCAGAAAGGAAATACAGGTGAAACGCAGTATCATTGCAAAGATTAGAGGGGTGGAACGCACGCCAAGTGGCCACCTTTTACAAACCGGAAGTGAACACCTGTAACACAGAGGGGTGGATTCCGATTAATTTTGATTGTTTTATGGTATGTATCTTATATAAGGCAGTACAGCAGTAGTGGTAGTTCACCCCAGATGATGTCCTAGCGGACGAAACGCATCGGGAAGACTCCACTACTGCCTATTTTTTATTGACATGCGTTTGAAGGACTACTTAAATGTGAGTTCATTACTTTATTTTTATTAAACTTTTATTTTAAACGGTATTATGCTATTTTGGCTTTATCCTTCCATTTCATGCTAAATTTGGTTGCTGTCGGAGATGTCTCTTCAAGTATTATGATCATACATGTTCAAGAATTGGAGAAGGTCTACCCCCACAGTGAGATTCAGTAGACCGGTGACTGCAAAGCCAGTGCCCCAGAATTGGAGCAATAAGAATTTTGTGACCCCTTGAACATATGTTTAATTGGGTCATTATTATCTGGTAAGCGCACATCTTTTACGGTGATGGTATCGGCACAGTGGGGAATCCTTTGGATAAATCTCTTTTGGAACTTCCGCTCATTAGAACCCTCCCCCCCCTCCGGGGCGCCACAAGTGGCACCTTTCAGGGGGGAGGGGGGTGCAGATACCTGTACAGTACAGGTATTTGCACCCACTTCCGGCATAGATATCCTCAGAATCTGCGGATATTTACGCCACTTCCTGCGGGTCCCCCGCTGTCTGCTGGGAAACACATGGATCCCAGAGACAGCGGGGACCATCCTTATTGCGCAGCGCAACTCGCGCATGCACAGTAGGGAACTGGGAAATGAAGCCGCAAGGCTCCACTTCCTGATTCCCATACCCAAGATGGCGGCGGCAGCACCCGAGAGACGATCGAGAGATCGGCTTCAGGTGCCAACATCGCGGGTGAATTGGGCGGATAAGTGTCCTTATTTTAAAAGTCAGCAGCTGCAGTATTTGTAGCTGCTGACTTTAAAAAAAAAAAAGGCGGAACTCCTGCTTTAACCACTTAATGTTTTATTTGACATACAATATGTTAATGTTTGCATAAATGCTTAGTTGCATTTAATGCCATAGAAGGGTTTTTACACTTTTTTACATTTTTTTCTGTTTATAAAAATTTGTCACGTTTTAGTTTATTTATATAGCTACTTAGCGCTGCACTTTAATATATTCCACGTATCATGAACATATAGCAAGAGAAATAATTCTAGCTCTGGACCTCCTTTGTAACTTTAAACTGGTAACCTGTAAAAATGTTTAAAGCGTTACCTATCGAGATTTTTAAGTATCTTAGTTTGTCGCTATTCCATGAGTGTGCGCAATTTTAAATCGTGACATGTTAGGTATCTATTTACTCAGTGTAACATCATCTTTTATATAGTACTTTACCAGTATATTGGGTTATGCATTGTGTTTTTTGCATTAAAATTCATTAAAGTGTATTTTTTTGTCCCCCAAAATAATAACGTTTTAAAAAACACTGCTCAAACACCCTGTGACATACAAAACGTGTCAGAAAAGGCCTGGTTTTAAAGTGGTTACATTTTAAACTTTTTTTCAACTTGAAACAAAATGAAGGATTGGATTGAGGGACTTAGGACTTTCTTGGTACGGTATGAACTCACAACACAATAGTTAAAAAAAAAAATATATATATATATATATATATATATATATATATATATATATATATATATATATTCATATGTTTATTATATCAATTAATATAAAAAAATAACCCAAAAACGGGGAAAGGAAGAGGGGAAGAAGGAGATACGTTTTTTTGTTTTTTTTGTCCACTTGGGGACAACAACACAATACTAATAACATATGTATCCCTCTAATACAGATTGGGTATTAGATAAGGTGTCCTCACAGTCATGAGGGACCTAAATACCCATAATCCCAATCGCACACTCGCTGCTTAAGGAATTTTGTTCATGAGATATATCGATCATAGGGCCCACATCCATAGCACAGCAGTCTCCGTGGTGAGTGTGGGAATGGCAGTCTCCGTGGTGAGTGTGGGAATCAGGTAGACGGTAAGTATGGATGAATACTAAAAGATATTCTTAGTGGGCTATAAAGGACGATCAAAAGGCGGTGGAAATATAGATCAAGAAGGGTCTCAAAAAAGAGATGTTTGGTTCTTGCATTGGTTAGCTGTCTCTCACTAGGAGTTATAAGCAATAGAAAGATCTTAATACGCTGGGATCACCAGCAAAATAATGAACCAAATCACAGTACACGCAGGGTTTAATCTATCAAAGTGGGTAGATTTTTAGTGAATGTCACATTCACTGATTTATAAATACACCCCTAAAGTGTCATGTAATGAAACAGAACATGTCAGTTACTTATTTTTTATAGATAAAAATGTTTGCTTTTCAAGGATAATAGTTTTATTTCCATGTACTCATATGCTGTCAACTGTTTTGCACTAACCCTTATCCTCCCCATTCTATTTTTTTTTTCTTTAAAAAAAGTCTATGAAGAAGGTAAAGTGTTTCCTATTCCCCATTAAGAAAAGCAGTTTAAAGAACTGTAAGCTGAACAGTTGAAGATTCTTTAGCTATTTTTCTAAACGCACATGCCTATGCAATTAGGGCAATTCAGCCAGCCTCTTCTTTGCCTGTAATAAAAAAAAGTGGGACTTTAAATGAAGCATACCAATTGAAAATAACAATAATAAATACATGTGAGTAGATGAAATGATTTATATTAATTTATAATCAATAACCCCTAGGGGTAGTCCATGATCTGAATGCATACCATGGTAATACATTAATATAAATATAGATATAAAATTAATATATTTTCATAATAATAATCAGAAAATCTGGAGTATAGACAAATCAATAGACATACATGGATGCAGTTCATATCAGAAATACATAAATTACCAATCAAAATTATAAAATCACATGAATGAGTACAAACTCTATAGGACAAAATTGATATTATCAAGGATTAAAATAAGCTTAATTGGGCATCCTTAGTTTGAGAACCCGACGCGTTTCTTGACTTCTTGCCAGTCATCAGGGGTGGTATGCATGTTTTTACTAAAAAAGCAAATAAATATGACAAATATTAATATATGTGGAACCTCAGTTAAATAGACAGAGTATCAAAATGATCCCCTTAATTGATAAAATGACTTACAATATAGCCCAAAAATTGGGCAGAACTTCCAGCAATGGGAACTGTTAGAGCTGAGATATAACCGTCTCATCCGGGGTTGAGGCAGGGTTCTGACCATCCCCCCAACAATGTCAGGGGGCAGGCCAGGGGGAACCGAACCAGATACCCTCAACACTAGTCCACTAGGTACTGAATGTATATGTATTACCCAAATCTGTGAAAAAGAAAAAAGAAAAGTGTGATGTGTCACCAAAAAAAACCAAAAAAACAAAAGCAAAACACTGAGTGTTGGATTGAACGTGTTAAATGGATATCGCCAATTACTGAAAAATGTGTGTGAATGAGATGTGCAAAAATGATTGGGAAATAAGAGAAAGCCAAATGTGTGTAAAATAAGTGGGAATGGATGATAAGGAAATACAAAATCATCAATTCAAATGTGTGAAAAAATGTGTGAAAAAATGTGTGCAGTGCTCTGAATGAAACAATGTATGTGCATAGAGGAGAAAAAAAAACATGAATAAAACTCTATTACCCATATGTAGAGTTAAGGAGTGATCCCTTCCTAGTGGAGCGCAGTGGAGGAGTGAACCGTCTGTCTGTCCCAGCTCATATACCCCAGGCCCTGGGTGTGTCTCTGCCAGCGTCATGCATGATGTCTTTTGCAGCTGTGAGAAGATGAGGGAACACTCACAGCTGAGGATAATCCATACCTCAGTGGGTGCCTGCCCATCTTAGCTGCAGCATCAGGTGGAAAGAGAGGAAAAAACAAACACACAGACTCCCACCTTGCAGCGTCTGTTGACACCGCTCGAGGGGCCCATTTGTGCATGATGCCGATGCGCTGAGGTCGAAACGCACCACCCCTTGAGATACATAAAGGAAGGTAGGGAGGGAGCTGAGCGCATCGAAAACCGGAAAAAAGACTGCAACATACCCAGCAAACACAGCCCATATGTTCGATTGATCGGTGGATAAATTCCAGGGAACAAGTCACTTCTCTTAAATCTTTGCCTGTAATAGTTTTTAGCCAATTTTATTTTAATTTTTCTAAAAGTGATACATTTTATTAACTGAAGTTTTATGTAGTTTCCTTATCTGTATAAAATATTTGTTTTTCAGATAAATATTAAATATAAATCCTGTAAGAGAGAGGGGGTGGCCCTCCCCTGACTCATTTATCTGTATGTATATGATTAGATCTGGCTATTAAAGCTATTGAAGTATACCAGTAAACTGTACTCAAGACAACTTGCAGGTGGTAAATGTAAAATATTCACATGTAATAATATCTATAATATAGTAACTATAATATAATTACTACATTCAAGCTTTCCATTTTTAATTTTAACTACGAACATAATTAAATAAAGAAAATACATGCAAAATGCTATACGTTTTGTATTATTTGTTCATCAAAATGGAAAGATTAAATAAATATGACCAAGAGCAGCTATCTTTCTCCAAGCCTTACTATGATTATGCACATAAAAGCTATTAGGTATGTTAAAGTAAATGGTGCAGCAGTGGTGGCTGGTGAAGTTTTAGGATGGAGGGGCGCCAGACCCGCCCTTCCTTGTTTACCCCTCCCACTTGGTGAAAATGGGTGTGGTTTCGGCGGAATAGTGGGTGTGGTGTTGGTGGACTATTGGGCATGGCTTGAAGGGGTGGGGCTCTAAGGGGGTGTGGTTAGCATCTGAGATGAAGGAGGGATGAAGGAAGAGGAAAGGAGGGAGAGATGGAGAGAGAAATGGAGGGACAGCAGGCCCAGATCCTACACAACAATATAAATATGTGTATACCAGAAAGTTTAACAATCAGCAGATAAAGATACTCCAAGCACCTGGTGTTAGTACTTCAATCATCTTCAATCATCCTGGCACCATGGTTCTTATAGTGTCAGGATGATTGAAGCACATTATTTCTATTACTACATTGTAATATAAAATTTAATTATTCAACTCACCATAATGCAGAATCAGTGGGAGCCCTGAGCGTGTCACCTGCCATGTTGCCTGCCACCAGATGCCATCAGGTGCGCCCAGCAGAGTCAGTCCTTACATCATGTGCCCCAGGGGAGTCCATCCTTACATAAGGTGCCCCCAGCAGAGTCCGTCCATTTCGTCAGGTGCCCCCAGCAGGGTCCGTCCTTACATCAGGTGCCCCCAGCAGAGTTCATCCTTACATCAGGTGCCCACAGCGGATTTCATCCTTACATCAGGTGCCCCCAGAAGAGTCTGTCCTTACATAAAATGCCCCCAGCAGAGTCCGTTATTTCATCAGGTTCTCCCAGCAGAGTCTGTACTTACATCAGGTGCCCCCAGCAGAGTCTCTCGTTATATCAGGTGTCCTCATCAGCGGAGCCCCTCCTTACATCTGTGTCCCCATCATTAGTCCTCACGGCAGTGGACATCTTTTTGTAGGCCGCCGGAAGTGAAGAGAACAAAGCACCCGGCCATAGTGATACACTACAGGCGCCAGACGGTAGCTGTTTGGCCCTATGGACTGCACCACAAAGCAGCAGCAAACCCTGCAAATGTAGTGTCTCATCTGCAATCTCATGATTGCATAGACGTGGCGCTTCCCATAGTGCACTATGTCCGGCGCCCAAACACAGTGCACTTAAGGATTTTCTTTTTTTTCCTCTTTTTTTTTTCAAAGGGCCATGTTTAAAAAAAATTGTGAATGCCTGGGGGGAGGGGGGCGCCTGGCCGCCCCCTATGGATGGGCCGCCATTGTGGTGCGGTGCAATGCATGATCTGCTTTTAATATCCAAGTTCCTTCACCCTGGACATAATATTATCTATCAAACTTTACAGAAGGACGGGGGCATTACAAGCTGACCTTGTAGTGCACTGCAATGTTAAAAAAATAAAAAAAACCTTACTTATTTATATATTTATTTATTTCTTTTATTTTAGAGGAGGAGGTCTTGACTTGTCTTATAAAAATGATCCTATTCCTTAAAATTGTTGCTTTCCTCTTCTTCCAGCTGGTCCCCTGTTTGCTGCCCCCACCACCGCAATTGCAAGTGCCCCCTTTAGCTAGCCAGCTGCTAAGCCCAACCAGCCAGTATTTGAGCCAAATCGTGTGGGTCTATAGACACACACAGAATCTGGCAAACTTGCTCCCTCATCCTTCCTCCTCTCAGAAAATTGAATGACAGCTGCAACAGCCCGTTACTCTTCCTACCCTCAATAAGACCCTATAGAAGCAGAAGTTCATGAGAAGTAGAGCACTGGTACCTGGAGCCAGCAGCAGTGAAATGAAAACTAGTATGTGTTTTAAGGACAGAGATGCTTACAAATGTACTGAAAAATAACAAAATCCCCTATTGGTGGACTTTAAAGGCACAAAGAACTGTTAGCAAGATTAATCTAGTATGACAATGTATTCAATATAAAAAGTACAAAACATGTTAAAAAATTTAATAGAACAGATTTACAGTGCTGTCATAATATCATAATATAAGTGGTACAATAGGAATTTGACATGTTTCACTCAATACAGTTTCTTCAGGAGATTGATGGTGTGACTCTTGTTATACTAAAAATGAAAAAACTATTTCAATATATCTCAAGAACGTATTGAAAAACAATACATAAACATGACTAAACATGCAAAAAGGCATAGAATAAGAAGAAAAACTATGCATAAATTGTTTACAGGGAAAACCAAAATATCAAAACAAAAAGGGGCATAGAAACATATGGACATAGAAAGGAACCAATACCAAAACTGCTTCAATCTCAAAGAGATGCCAATGTGGCAAGAATGTAGCAATACAATCAGTTTGTGCGTGTATCATCCCAATCATCCAAGACTTGGACACCGTGGCTGCTTGCAGAGAAGAGCTAAAGAGGTAATATTTCAAAAAGAAATATATAATGAACAAAATGGTCTATATAAAGCACATATATGTGATAGCTGTGAGTATTAGACAAAGCACCTATTGCCCAGCAACAGTTTAAAGAAAAAATTACCTTAAATATAAAAGATGTTGAATCAATAAATTAAACTGGTCCTGCTGATAGTAAATAACTAAATGGTAATTCCTAGGCACCGGACATCCCCAAAAAGAAACAGGTTTTAGGAACACCGGACACCAAGGGCAAAAAGAATCTACAAACAATGTTGGAAAACAGTCTAAGTCTAATGCAATCTGGAGCAATGCCAGAGCGAATAAACAAAAAAAGAAAGAATATCTTACCAAAATATTCAACAATAAAGCATAGAGATCCAAGGGAGATAAGGACTCATCCCTTATACAGGGATCTCAGGCAGACTGTGATGGCTTGGACCGCCATTTAACCACTTAACAAGCGGCCCATAGCCGAATGATGGCTACAGGGCGGTTGTTTAACTCTGGGAGGCCGTCGTATGATTCCCTCCCAGAATTCCGCCCTCGCACGCATTCGAGAGCATCCATGACCGCCGGGTCCACAGGACCCGGCACATCACGGATCACGGTAAACGGCCGCTCATCGCGGCTGTTTACCACGTGATCGATCCGTCAAATGACGGCGTGATCACTTGTAAACAAACCGGCGTCATGTTATGACGACGGTTCCTCCCTCCCCCTCTCTGTACCGATCGGTACAGCGGAGGGGGAAAAGATTGGTGTCAGCAGTGCTGTGGGCTGCATCTGCAGTGCCCACATCGCTGCTCACCGAAATTTAACCCCTCAATTCCCTGCCATTACTCTGCAATACTCTGCAATACCCTGCAATACCCTTCAACACTCTGCAATATCCTGCAACACTCTGCAATACCCTGCAACACTTTGCAATGCTCTGCAACACCCGCCAATACCCTGCAACACTCTGCAATGCTCTGCAACACCTGCCAATACCCTGAAACACTCTGTAATGCTCTGCAACACCCGCCAATACCCTGCAACACTCTGCAATGCTCTGCAACACCCGCCAATACCCTGCAATGCTCTGCAACACCTGCCAATACCCTGCAACACTCTGCAATGCTCTGCAACACTCTGAGATACCCAGCCATACTCTGAGATACCCAGCCATACTCGGAGATACCCAGCCATACTCGGAGATACCCAGCCATAGTCGGTGATACCCTGCAATACCCAGCCATAGACATCCCCCCCTCCCGCTGCCCTCCGGTGCTTCTACCGACTCGCCAATACGATCAAAGCCAGAATCTTTTTTTTTTTTCAGGCTTCCCAGCTTAGAGGTGAGATGCGGGGTCTTATTGACCCCATATCTCACTGTAAAGAGGACTTGTCATGCCATATTCCTATTACAAGGGATTTGGGGGTGTAATTTGTGGTATGCATATGCTGTGTGTGAGAAATAAACTGATAATATGACAATTTTGTGAAAAAAAAAAGTAAAAAAAATCTTGATTTTGCAAAGAATTGTGGGAAAAAATGACAACTTCAAAAAACTCATCATGCCTCTTACTAAATACCTTGGAATGGCTTCTTTCCAAAAAGGGGTCATTTGGGGGTATTTGTACTTTTCTGGCATGTTAGGGCCTCAAGAATTGAAATAGGCCGTCAGTACTTCAGGTGTGATCAATTTTCACATATTGGTACCATAGCTTTCACAAAGACCAAATAATATCCACCAATTTGTACTTATTTTTACCAAAGATATGTAGTAGTATAAATTTTGGCCAAAATGTATGTAGAAAAAATTACTAATCTGCTAAATTTTATAACAGAAACAAAGAAAAATTCATTTTTTACAGAATTTTCTGTATTTTTTCTTTTATAGCACAAAAAATAAAAAATCGAGCGGTGATTAAATACCACCAAAAGAAAGCTCAATTTGTGTGAAAAAAAGGACAAAAATTTCATATAGGTCCAGTGTTGCATGACTGAGTAATTGTCATTCAAAATGTGAGAGCACTGAAAGCTGAAAATTGGTCTGGTTATTAAGGGTGTTTAAGTGCCCAGTGGTCTAGTGGTTAAATAACCCCTCTCCGACTAGGCGGCGTCTGACGTCACCACTGAGTCACAGGCGCACTGAATAATGCCAATGGGCATGCACTGGTGTGATGAACAGCACAAGCGTCACAGAAGCCAAGCGTCAATGGAGTGAGGCCGCCATATTGGAGAGTCCCATGCCCTCACCTGATGGAAGAGGAGATGAGGACAAAGATTGTGCATCATGGGTGGCGGGCTCATAAAGAACGGCCCACCCCATTAGCACAGGAAAGGATTCACCAACCCCAGGCTATGAAAAACGGCAAAAAGAAAAGGAGGTCAATACACTGGCCGAATGATTGATTAACATAACAATCGATGAATGCCCCGCTCACACAAGCAGCATCTGCAGTGAACGGCTGAAGTGGGAAAAACATGAAATGTGCAAAAAATGCATATTAAATACTTTGCCAGATGACAGATAAAAATTATAACTTGCATTTATAATTAATGTATGCATATAAGGTCTGACAGTGGATGGTAATGCTTGGTTTATTAATACAGTAACCACATGTAAAGTTTGGTTCCTTTCTATGTCCATATGTTTCTATGCCCCTTTTTGTTTTGATATTTTGGTTTTCCCTGTAAACAATTTATGCATAGTTTTTCTTCTTATTCTATGCCTATTTGCATGTTTAGTCATGTTTATATATTGTTTTTCAATACGTTCATGAGATATATTGATTTGAATGAAATGAAATGAAATTGAATGAATTGTTTTTTCATTTTTAGTATAAAAAGAGTCACATCACCAATCTCCTTAAGAAACTCTATCGAGTGAAACATGTGGAGAGTGGTTGTTCTTTGTTTGTATATGCTTTATTGCTTAATTATTGTATATGCTTTATTATTAATTATTGTGTTTTCCTTCTCATGTTTTTATTTCTTTATTAAATATAATAATAAAAATTTGAATGCTACTTAATGAGCTCTGATCTTTACATCTAACACCGTTAAAGTCCCTGAGGTTTGTTACCTCGTTGCCCTTCTTTCTCTTTTTTGAAACATAATTACATCATCGCTATTGTATAGTGGGAGGACCTGTACCCAGTCTGTCCCCTACACTAACACCGCCAAATTTGATTGACAGACCGGGAGACTTCTGCTCTGTCCCACCCACTGTAACATAACACTATGATTTAC
Source organism: Lithobates pipiens (assembly GCF_037356315.1). Taxonomy (NCBI): domain Eukaryota; kingdom Metazoa; phylum Chordata; class Amphibia; order Anura; family Ranidae; genus Lithobates; species Lithobates pipiens. The sequence continues at coordinate 92,995,574 of NW_027507718.1, forward strand.
AGGCCAGGAGACTCCTGGTCTGTCGCGCCCATTCACACCTGCTAGAATCCTGCCCCCATTAAAGACTGTTTAATTTCCATTGTATGGTGGGAATATAAGCTTTATATAGTGGCATCAAACAGTAAAAGGAAGAGATGTCAGTACTTCTTCGATCGCTCTCCATGGTGCCAGTGTATACACAGTAGCTACCTTTTCCTCATCTGAAGAAGACATCACTGACTTTATAAAGATGATTTTAACAAAAATTACATAAGTGCCAATTAAATAACATGCTAATTTTTTACTGTGCCAAAGGACAAAAATAATGGTAAGACTTTTAAATGATACTGGATCTCAGCTTTAAAATAATCTTAGACAAATAATAATTATCTCATAATTCTGAGATAATGGGGACTTATTTACTAATGAGATTTTTCACTTTTTCGTTCGTAAGTATTATAGTGGTATTCATTCTTTTCCTTTACCTCAGGTTGTTGAACCCTCTAGATACAGATATGACACTACATTCATGTATATAGAGGAGAATCACTATAATGTTTACATTTTCATGAAATCCTCCAGGACAACAAGTGCATGGAGCACTCTGCCCTGTGTTAATCTGACCTTGTGTTGTTGACAGTGTGCCCCCTTTCTCCCACCATTGTCTGAACACATTGCTCACATGGAGCAAAGTCTATAATGACGTCTGACTGGCAGGAAGAGGGGGTAATGACAGCAAACACTGAGGAGAGGGGCAAGTGACAGTGAATCAGGGCTGGACTCACCATATACACAGAGCTATGGGCTGGGATTGCTGCTCTTATTCCTATGTGCAGGATGCTGCTGGTTGTCTGTCTGGAGGAGCCCGGACACCATGCCCGTTTTGTGTTATAGAGCTCAGTGCCGATAAAGTAGCTGCATCCTTGGGCTGATGCTGCTTGCTCTCTGGACAGCAAAATATCTGTAACACAAAACTGTGTTACATCTAAATTCAATCCAGCTCTGCTCTACAAAGAGAGGGCCAGTGGCTACAAGGCTATGCTGTAGCTTCCCCATAATGACATAGTTAACATCCATTAATGAGGCCTCAGCCTGAGCTTACAGTCTGCACAAATAAGATGCCCTTCTAGTACACACTGCACCTACAGATCAAACCAAGGCCAAGTTCTCCATGCACATGGTGCCCTGGAAGATTGCACAAGGATTCAAAAATAGTGTTGATATTTCTTTAACAATTCTTTAACATGTTGATAGCAGCTAAAGTTAGATACACCTCAAGCAGATTTGATATTGTATGAAACTTAAAGCGAAATTCCGCCCACTCCTTTAAAAATTTAAAGTCAGCAGTTACTCATGCTGTAGCTGCTGACTTTTAACATTAGGATACTTACCTGTCCTGGAGTCCAGCGATGTCGGCACCGCAGCTGATGTTTCCATCGGCTGGTCAGGTGCTGCCGCCACCATTGCGGGTAAGTGAACCAGGTAGTATAGCCTTTCACGCCGCGCTCTCTCACTGGCTCGGCTGAAGGGGAGGGAGTAGCAGGAGGGGCGCCGAGCTGCTGATGTAATTGACTGCAGCCTTCCGGAAGTGGGGACAGAGTACCTGTAAAAACAGGCAGCCACTCCCCCTGAAAGGTGCCAAATGTGGGAGGAATCAGATAAGTGGAAGTTCCACTTTTGGGTGGAACTCTGCTTTAACAATAAAGATTAGTGATTTTCACAAATTAAGTGTAGCGCTCATGCCTGAAGAGGCCGTTGAGAATTATGCTAAGGTTTCTCTTGCTAGTACAGAGCTGCTAGTCACAAACACAATTCATGGACACTGACAGCACAGGCTTAGTCTAGGAGATGTCTTTTTAAAACTTATTGCTAAGTAGTTTGAAACAGGAGAGTGGTTCCAGAGTTCAAGATAATCCAAAATAATCAATAGGAGGACAAACTTCTAGCACAAATCCTTATAGCTTTAAGCACATATGAAAGTCCCAAACACAGTTCTTACAATCTCTCGCAATGTCCTAGGAGCTGTCTGCCACTCAGCTGCCTCAGTGAGGAAGATAAGACATCCTTCTCCAGACCAGGACTTCAGACAGTGCCTCCAGCACTAAACCTTTACCAGTCTTCCCCAGGCCCTCAGCTCTAATTAGGCTGAGGCCCAGACTGTAACACAAATTGCAATCTTCTCCAAGCCCTCAACCTAACTCCTACTGAGGCCCAGATTGCAATCCCCGACTCAGTAATGCTGCCTCCAGGAGCAGCATCCCCAAGAGAACTTAAACCCCCCTGGCAGAGGAAGAACACATTTATCAGCTCCCTAGCCACCTTCTAGATGTTTTTTTTTCCAGGGATTGGCTGGATCATGAAAAATATGAATGCTTGTAATTTGACTCTCCCTGCTCTATATTCTGGAAGCTATTCCAGAAACAGCTGGGAGAAATGAAAACTCTGACCAGACAAAAACAATCAAGTGCTGCTCCATTGACTGTAGTGAAGCCAACAACTAAATTTAGACCAGCAACCTAACTAGAGGGGGAGCTACATAAGGAAAACTATAATTATTTAAGCTTAACTAGTTCTCAGTGCAGTTTCTCTGTATTACTGTCATGTCATATTCACTAGTAGGGATGAGCCGAACACCCCCCGGTTCGATTCACACCAGAACCTGCAAACAGACCTAAACTTTGTGTGAACATTAGAACCCTATTAACGTCTATGGGACTCAAACTTTCAAAATCAAAAGTGCTAATTTTAAAGGCTAATATGTAAGTTATTGTCCTAAAAAGTGTTTGGACATGTATCAATGCAAACAAAAGTTTTAAAAACGGCCGTTTTTTCAGAGCAGTGATTTTAATAATGCTTAAAGTGAAACAATAAAAGTAAAATATTCCTTTAAATTTCATACCTGGGGTGTGTCTATAGTATTCCTGTAAAGGGGCGCATGTTTCCTGTGCTTAGAACTGTCCCTGCACAAAGTGTCATTTCTGCAGGAAAAAAAGTCATTTAAAAGCACTCGCGGCTATAATGAATTGTCGGCTCCCCGTAATACAGAGAACAGTCATTGAAAGTCATTGATAAAAAAAAATCAGTGGGGTTCCCCTCAAATTCAATTACCAGGTCCTTCAGGTCTGGTATGGATATTAAGGGGAACCCTGCATCAAATTTAAAAAAAATGACGTGGGTTCCCCCCAAATATCCATACCAGACCTGATTTTAAGGGGAACTCCACGCCAAATAAAAAAAAAATGGCTTGGCATTCCCCCCAAAAATCCATACCAGACCCTTTATCTGAGCATGCAACCTGGCAGGCCGCAGGAAACCGTACCAGGCCACATGCCCTCAACATTGGGAGAATGCTTTGGGGGTCTGTGACCCCTCAAAGCACCATGTCCCCATGTTGATTAGGACAAGGGCCTCATCTCCACAACCCTGTCCAACAAGGGGACCCCCAGATCCCCCCCTGTTTGAAATGGTAAGGGGGTACAAATGTACCCCTACCATTTCATAAAGAGAGTGTAAAAAATTGTTAAAAAAACACACAGACACCGTTGGGAAAATTCCTTTATTAAAAACAAAAAAAATAAAAAAAGATTCCAACGGTGGTAATCCACTCTTGCTATCCAGCGATGGGTGATCTCTTCTCCGGGGTCCAGCGATGGGTGATCTCTCCCGATGGTCCAGCACAGCGCATTCTGTCTCCACCGGAGACACTGCAGGAATCCCAGCAGCCTGACAGGTTTTAGCTGAAGAGGAAGAGGCCACCCGTAACCTGACCCCGCCCCCCTCTGATGCAAGGGGAAACCCAGGCTTCCCCAGTGATGTACGGGTGACCTTGCCCCCCTCTGATGTAACGCAGGTTTCCATTAGATCAGAGGGGGGCGGGGTCACTCGCACATCACTGAGGAAGCCCAGGTTTCCCCTTGCATCAGAGGGGGGTGAGGTCAGGTGATGGGTGGCCCGTCCTCCTCAGCTAAGACCTGTCAGGCTGCCTGGATTCCCACAGTGTCTCCGGTGGAGACAGAATGAGCTGCACTGGACCATTGGGAGAGATCACCCATTGCTTGTCCCCGGAGAAGAGATCACCCATTGCTGGACCCCGGAGAAGAGATCAGCCATCACTGGATAGCAAGAGTGGATTACCACCGCTGGAATCTTTTTCTTATTTTTTTATTTTTAATAAAGGACTTTTCCCAACGGTGTCTGTGTGTTTTTTAACAATTTTTTACACTTTCTTTGTAAAATTGTAGGGGTACTTTTGTACCCCCTTACCATTTCAAACAGGGGGGGTGGGATCTGGGGGTCCCCTTGTTAAAGGGGCCTTCCAGATTCTGATAAGCCCTCCGCCCGCAGACCCCCACAACCACCGGCCAGGGTTGTGGGTATGAAGCCCTTTTCCCTATCACCATAGGACATGGTGCTTTGAGGGGTCACAGACCCCCAAAGCATCCTCCCAATGTTGAGGGCATGTGGCCTGGTATAGTTCAGGAGGGGGGCGCTCTCTCGTCCCCCCTCTTTTCCTGCGGCCTGCCAGGTTGCGTGCTCAGATAAAGGGTCTGGTATAGATTTTTAGGGGGAACTCCACGCCATTTTTTTTATTTGGCGTGGAGTTCCCCTTAAAATCCATACCAGACCTGAAGGGTCTGGTATGGATATTTGGGGGGAACCCCATGTCATTTTTTTTTTAATTTGATGCGGGATTCCCTCATGGTCATTTTTTTTTTTTCATCAATGACTTTCAATGATGGTTCTCTGTATTTTGGGGAGCCGACAATTCATTATAGCCGTGAGTGCTTTTAAATTACTTTTTTTTCCTGCATAAATGACACTTCGTGCAGGGACAGTTCTAAGCACGGGAAACATGCGCCCCTTTACAGGCATACTATAGACACCCCTCAGGTACAAAATTTAAAGGAATATTTCACTTTTATTGGTTCACTTTAAGCATTATTAAAATCACTGCTCCGAAAAAAGGACCCAGGTCCCCAAACACTTTTTGTGAAAATAACTTGCATATAAGCCTTTAAAATTAGCAGTTTTGATTATTCGTGTTCATGTCCCATAGACTTTAATGGTGTTCGGTGTTCAAACAAATTTTTTAGCGGATGGTGGTATTTATATATTTTTTTATTCACTTTTTACCCTTTTTTTTATTTAAAAAGGTTTCTCTACCATTGGTGATAGGGTTGCTAGGTGGTCCCGATCGTTATGTGTTGTTACACATCCATTTTTGTTAATGGACCGATTTGGGTCTCCGATCCCGTTCGAATGTGTATGTCGTTCGGGGATTAATCTACAAATTTTTCGATTTTTGGTAACGGGTTAAATTTGAGTGTTGACCCCGTTCGAATAAGTAAGTCGTCCGGTGGTTAATTCATCAAGCCCATGATAGGGGTTTGTTTGTTTTTTACCTATGGCAGGGCTCCTTACCTTACCTGTAGACTATAAAAGGGTTTAGCACAGGGGTGTGGGCGTACCCCTGATGACGTCAGATTTTGACGAAACGATCATCGGGTAGCCACGCTCACCCTTTGTGCTTTAGCATTCACATATTTTATTTCTTTGCTAGCAAGTTGTTTATTTTTTAACGATACGTTCATTTTTGTATGGCTCTGTGGAGTTATTTTTTAGCGCTTAAAAATATTCGGTGGAATAAAGATTTACGTGTTTAAACTTTATCACACGATTTGGCGCACTTTTATTTTTGTCTTTATGATGATATGATACTCCGAGACTTTTGAGATTACCAGAACAGACTTGGTGACTACGAGACATTCGAAGGTGTGGGTTGTCTTCCGGCTTCCTATAGCGTAATCCCTACGTATTCGCAGCCGCGCAGACCGGCTCACGAGAGGATTCGAACTGATCCGGTGATTGTGGAACATCTGAGCGATTGGGTCATTTTCCAGCCTTCCGCATCGAACCGTCTGGATGTCCGTATTTGCGTATACCGATCGTTGATCTGGTAAGCCTCCATTCATTTCTAACCTACAGCAGTGAAGGGTCCACGTGGTCAAGCACTATTTTTGTTTGTACAAACAACGATTAACCACATTTTTTGTTGTTCACTCACATAGGACATTATTTATACTGTGTAGTCTTATCACACACTTTTCTAATTTTTTCGCAACATTTTTTTCAGTTGTATTGGATTTTTTGATTACTGATGAAGGTTCCTTATTTTACAATTAACTTTTGAAAATACTTTTTCATTATTGATTTTCACTATTGATTTTCACTGTATCTGGACTCACTAATATTTTGATTTTTTGTTTGGGTTCTTAGTTCAAGTTTATAGATTTCTGTATTAAGTCACATTCTCATTTCTTAGGTTAAAGCGCTGCACTTTTGTTTTTTAAAATTTTTAGCGGTTCGCATGTTCTGCTGCGAACCAAACTGGGGGGTGTTCAGGTCACTCCTATTGTTGAGGTGGTCTATGATATTTTCCATTATTTTCTCATTAGTCACTTTAATGCAGCTGCTGCTGTTTATGCTAGAAGCATATACACCCAGTGTATTCCATGTCTGACTCACACCATTCAAATTCCATGCAAGTCTTCTGAAAAGACAAAACTGACAGCACTGTGATTGCTAGTACATTCCAGTGGTATGTATGCTGTCACTTGGCTTATCATTGTGCAGACACAAACATTAATCATTTATTGATACCCAGAAATAAGTCATTTGCATTAAATGCCTCTGGTAAGCATTTGTTTAGAACTTTAGTCTTTGTTGAGAACATGCTCTAACATACTGTACAACCAAGCACGGCAGGAAATGTAGATGTAATTATTATACAAGCATATAGATAGACCTATATGCAGGGAGAACAGCACTATAAATAGTGTTTTATTCAACAGTATTGCTCTAACTGGCTGGGAAATCAAATACAATTTATGTGTCCTACAATGGGAGGGAACCTAACTATCCGACTTTCTTTGATGTTCCATGTGTCTCTATTGGTCATTCAAATAGCCTTGTTACTTCCAGCAGTTCCTTGAGGTGAAGATTCTTTAAAAGACAGAGAACAATATTCCCAGTTGGAAGTGTGTTGGAAGGCAACATGGTTTAATATCATATTTCTGGAGTTTCTCTTTCTGGTTGACACCAGGTGACTGGAATGTAACAAGCTGCACATCAAAGCTTTGTATAACAAAAGCTTGGTTCCTGATCAACTGGTGTGATGGAAATCCTTGATTAGCTCTGCAAGCAAGCTTCAAAAAGGACAATGGCTGACAAGATGATTGATGAATGTCCTGCTACAAAAAATCAAAGGGCACGCTAAGAACTGCCCTTGGAGGCCAATACAGCAGGACGGACAGAAATATAATATATTAAAAGGACTACCTCTTAGCAATATCTTATTGAACAGGAGGATAGTGGGGGTGGTTATGAGTGGGTCTGAATGAATTTGTAAAAAGTGCACAAAGAAGGGAATCCTCCCTTTTTCCCCTTTTCGCTCTTGGCTCTTGCCTGATGGTTCTCTGAGCTTCATGGCTAGGGATGAGCTTCGTGTTCGAGTTGAACTTACGTTCCACTCGAACATCGGCTGTTCGCCCGTTCGGCGAATTCCGAACGTTATGGGCCGTTCGCCCCAAATTCGTGTGGCACTCACGGCCCACAATGCACTGCAATGGCGCAGTGCATTGCTGGCTCATGATTGGCCGAGCATGCACTGTGACCCCGCATGCTTGACCAATCACAGCGCCGGCAGCGAGGAGAGCCATGATTGGCCACAGGCAGGATGCCTGTGGCCAATCATAGCTCAGGCTGTGTAGTACACGCCCCACACTATATAAGGCCGCCAGCGCGGCGGCCTTGTGTAGTGTGTTGGGGTCTGAAGCAGTTAGTGGGTGTTCTGTGTACCTTCAACACAGTATACACCGATCGTTATCGGCCGATTTTTCGATCTTGCTCTTCTGTAGTGGTTGTTGTCTGTGTGCCCTGACCGCAGTATACACCGCTATATTCACCTATATAGCTAGCAATATATCTATCTTTTATAATAGAGCTTGCAGTCAGTGTTAGGAGCTTGTGCGTGCTGTCTGCGTGCTCTGTACCCAGTACACACCGCTATATCCACCTACATAGCTCTTCTCTATTTGAGCCATCTGCCATCTGCAGGAGTTATTGGAAGTTGTGTGTGCCTCCAGCACAGCACAGTATACATCTGTATTTACCCTTTATTGCTGGTGTTCTATAATAAAGGCATCTGCAGGAGTTAGTGGGTGTTGTGTGCCTCCAGCACAATATACACTACCCAATTGCTGTTTTACCCAACTCCCTTCAGGCCATTACCATGTCGTCATCATCAGTGACTCCTTCCCTAGACCCACCACGTCCTCCTGAGGAGTCTCCTGAACTCTTTGAGCACAGTGTTGGGTACATGCTCCAGGAGGATGCCCAGTGTTTTGTAGGCTCTGATGATGATAGAGGAAGGCAGTAGCGTGAATGCAGAGAGAGGGGATGCTCAAGAAGGACAGCAATCTGGCAGTCATGTTCCACAAGCTGCAGCATACTGCCAGGTTTGCTACAGCGATGAAGAGGGAGGGGATGATGAGGGCACTGACTCCACGTGGGTGCCTGGTAGGAGAGAGGAGGAGGAGGAGGCACATGTCCAACGCGGCAGGATGCCCTCCGGGGGCCAGCTTAGGGGCAGCACACCGACTGAATCACACCGCAGATCTCCGCCTGTGTAGGGCGCTGCCTCTGCGCGTTATTCTAAAAGTTCTTTGGTGTGGGCCTTTTTTGAGACGAGTGCATCAGATCGCACCGCTGCTATTTGCAACATATGTCTCAAGCGTATCTCGTGTGTCCAAAACATCAGCCGCTTGGGAACCACATGCTTGACCAGACATATGTTGACCTGCCATGCAGCTCGTTGGCAAGCGTACCTCAAAGACCCACACCAAAGAACAAAGCGGACCTCTCCTTGCTCCTCATCAGCTGGCATCTCCAACCCCACTAGACCTTCAGTCCTCTCTGAAACCTGCTCTGAGAGGAATGAAGGTGTAGAATTAGGTGTGTCACAGCCAAGTGCTTCCGGGCACTCTGCTAGCAGTATACCCACGTCCGATTATAGCAGGCAAATGTCCCTGCCCCAGCTAGCACTTCAACTGCTGCCTTTTCAGTTGGTAGACTCGGCCCCCTTCCGTGAGTTTGTACAATGTACGGTTCCTCAGTGGCAGGTCCCCAAACGTCACTTTTTCTCACGGAAGGCGATTCCGGCTCTATACTGGCATGTGGAAGGCAATGTCCTTGCCTCGCTGGACAGGGCGGTCAGCGGTAAGGTGCATATTACCGCTGACTCATGGTCCAGCAGGCATGGACAGGGACGTTACCTGTCTTTCACGGCCCATTGGGTCACTCTTCTGGCAGCTGGGAAGGATGCAGGACAAGGTGCAGTAGTGTTGGAAGTTGCTCCGCCACCATGCCTTCCAAAATGCTACTATTGGTTGTGACACACCTCTCTCCTCCACCCCCTCCTCTTCTTCTTCCTCCATGGCCTCTTCCAGTGCTCTGTCTTCAGAACCAGCGGTGCTCCGTAGGTGTTCCAGGGGCTACGCAAGTACGCAGGCAAAACAATGCCATGCCGTGCTTGCGCTGGTTTGTTTGGGGGACAGGAGCCACACTGGGGCGGATGTTTTGTCAGCTCTGCAGGGGCAGGCCGAGAGGTGGTTGACGCCACACCAGCTTAAGCCAGGAATGGTGGTTTGCGACAATGGCACCAGCCTCCTCTCCGCCCTCCGACAGGGACAACTGACCCATGTGCCCTGTGTAGCTCACGTCCTTAACCTGGTGGTGCAGCGGTTCTTGGGCAGGTACCCGGGCTTACAGGATGTCCTGAAGTAGGCCAGGAAAGTCTGTGTGCATTTCCGCCGATCATTTAATGCCTGTGCTCGGCTGGCTGAGCTCCAAAAGGAGTTGAACCTGCCCAAGAACCGCCTTATATGTGACATGACCACCAGGTGGAACTCAACGTTGGCCATGCTGCAGCAGAGGGCCATCAATGAGTACCTGTGCGACTACGGCACCAGGACAGGGTCAGGGGAGCTCAGTTTTTTCTCACCACGCCAGTGGGGCATGATCAGGGATGCATGCACTGTCCTGTCACCATTTAAGGAGGCCACAAGGATGGTGAGCAGTGCAGGTGCATGCATCAGTGACACTGTACCTCTTGTCCACCTCTTGGAGCATACGCTGCGTGGAATAATGGACAGGGCACTTGAGGCAGAACAGAGGCAGGAAGAGGAAGACTTCCTTGCCTCTCAAGGCCCCCTTTATCCAGACAGTGTTCCTGCTGTGCCACCCATCACACAGGAAGAGGATGAGGAGGAGGAGGATGATTGTGTCAGCATGGAGGTGGAGGCTGGCACTCAGCATCAGCAGCAGCAGCAGTCTTGTAGGGATGATTTACAGTCCCAAGAAACCCGTGGACTTGTACGTGGCTGGGAGGAGGTAGCTGCGGATCATGTTGTCCTTAGTGACCCAGAGGACTCCGGACCGAATGCCTCAGCTAACCTACGCTGCATGGCCTCCCTGATCCTGCAAAGCCTGTGGAAGGATCCTCGTATTCTTCGGATCAAGGAGAGGGACCATTACTGGCTGGCCCCTCTCCTTGATCCACGGTACAAGGGTATCTTATCTTGCCATCGCAGAGGGAGCAGAGGATGAGACATCTCCGGGAGGCCTTGCAGAAAGGTCTGTGCAACGCGTTCCCAGAGACTGGGAGGTTACAAACTCCTGGTCCTGGACAACGTGTTGCTGAGGCATCGGTCAGAAGGAGCGGTGGAGAAGGTGGCCGTCTGACTGATGGTTTCAGACAATTTTTTAGTCCGCAGCCCCAAAGTATGATTGGTTCCAGCAACCATCGCCAGCGTCTGAATTACATGGTGCAGGAATACCTAGGGGCAAGGTCAGACTTGGACACCTTTCCCACCGAAAATCCTCTGGCTTACTGGGTCTTGAGGATGGATCACTGGCCAGAGCTTGCACAGTATGCAATTGAGCTACTGGCCTGTCCTGCATCCAGCGTTCTTTCGGAACGCACCTTAAGTGCTGCTGGTTGCTTTGTTACCGATCACAGGGTGCGCCTGTCCACCGAATCAGTTGATCGACTGACCTTCATCAAGATGAATCAGTCTTGGATAACCCACACCTACCAAGCACCTGAAGCTGATGTAACCGAATAATTTTTTTTGAAATATCAGATCCCTTCAAGACTGCCTATGCTGATGCTGAGTGACTGTCCTGTTATGTTGATTGTCTATCCTCTTCCTCCTCCGCTGATATGTTGGAAGAACATTTCTGGTTCTGGGTGATGCCATCAGCCCAATTTTTCTGCCCCTGTTTAACAGGGGCGTTTAATTACAATTTTTGATGCAATGCTTTGCAGCAGGGCTAATTCCTGCAATAAAACTAGAGTATATGGGAGAGGTTGCAGTGTGGTGGCACCAGCACCAGTGCCTAAGGCCCAATTTTTCTGCCCCTGTTTAACAGGGGCGTTTAATTACAATTTTTGATGCAATGCTTTGCAGCAGGGCTAATTCCTGCAATAAAACTAGAGTATATGGGAGAGGTTGCAGTGTGGTGGCACCAGCACCAGTGCCTAAGGCCCAATTTTTCTGCCCCTGTTTAACAGGGGCGTTTAATTACAATTTTTGATGCAATTCTTTGCAGCAGGGCTAATTCCTGCAATAAAACTAGAGTATATGGGAGAGGTTGCAGTGTGGTGGCACCAGCACCAGTGCCTAAGGCTCAATTTTTTTGCCCCTGTTTAACAGGGGCGTTTAATTACAATTTTTGATGCAATGCTTTGCAGCAGGGCTAATTCCTGCAATAAAACTAGAGTATATGGGAGAGGTTGCAGTGTCGTGGCACCAGCACCAGTGCCTAAGGCCCAATTTTTCTGCCCCTGTTTAACAGGGACATGTAATTACAATTCTTGATATAATATTTCACAGGAGGGCCCGTTCCTGTGCCCACCCAGAGTAACTGGGAGGACTTATAGTGTTGTGGCACCAGCACCACAACCAGCAAAGGTCAATTTTTCTACCACTGTTCAACAATGGCATGTAATTACAATTCTTGATATAATCGTTCACAGCAGGGCGCTCCAGCGCCCACCAAGAGTCACTTTGAGGGCTTACAATGTTGTGGCAAAACCAACACCTTGTTCCGCCATTTCTGCAGAGCATATAGGGCAGGCCCCTACTTTAAAACATCCAACTTACAAACATCTCCTACTTGCAAACGGAAGGAGACAACAGCAACAGCAAGTGAGATGAAAAAAGATGGACGACAAAACAAATTATACAGGGGTGATAACCCTTCCCTATGTTTTCCAAAAAGCTTAAAAATAGTTTTTTTGACTGGCGCTACACTTTAAAAATGTACCAGTTGAAAATTACAAACAGATTCAACTTAACACAACAAACCTACACAGTCCCTGTTTTGTTTGCACCGCCTGAACAGCTATACTGCTGTTCTGAGTATATAGGGCCTGGGGGCCACACGCATTTCCTTTTTTTAATATGGGTACGGGGTTCCCCTTAATATGCGTACACGACCCAAAGGGGCTGGTAATGGGCAGGGAGGGCTACCCATACCATTTTTCCCAATGATTTTCAACCATATTGCAGGAACCAGATATAACATTAAAACCGCAAGCAGTTTTAAATGATGTTATTTCCGTTTAATGTCATTTTGTGCAGGGACTGTTCTAAACACGGGAAACACGTGACACTTCACAGGCATACTACAGACACCCCCCAGGCTCGATATTTAAAGGAATATTTCACTTTTTTTTCACTTTAATCATCATTAAAATCAGTGCTCCCGCCAAAACGGCCATTTTTAAAAACATTTTAGGCATTGACCCATGTCCCCTGGGACAGGAGCCAGGTCCCCAAACCCTTTTTAGGGCAGCATCTTGCATATTAGCCATTAAAATTAGCACTTTTAATTTCGAACGTTCGAGTCCCATAGACTTCAATAGGGTTCTAAAGTTCGTACGAATTTGGGGTCCGTTCGAAAGTTCTGGTGCAAACCGAACTGGGGGGTGTTCGGCTCATCCCTATTCATGGCTCTCTCTGTTACAATTTTTAAGCTCAGCTGATGAGACAATATCTAGAGGACAGCCTTGCGACAAGTATGTTTGATGTTTTTTTGTTATATGCTCTATAATATTTCTTAGGAAATACAATTTTTTTTTTTATTAAGCATTTTGTTTGTTTTCATAGCTAACCTTATATTATTGTGCTATCAACAGTAACTATCAGAGGTTTATAGACTAGCTAACTATAGGAATAGACAAATGAATACATTTATGGAATAAATAGAGGGAATCCATAACCACCCGCGGATAACATTTAGTTTAGAATTGATTTCACTTAGCACCCCAGATTTTATTTCAAGATGTAAACACAAGAAGTACAGCTGTTACACAACAGGATTTATAATCACAAAATATATCCAATATAAAGTGCCTTGAAAAAATATTCATACCCCTTGCCATTTTCCACATTTTGTCATGTTACAACCACAAACGCAAATGTATTCTTTTGGGATTTGATGTACTAGACCAGGGGTGTCCAAACTTTTTTCAAAGAGGGCCAGATTCGATGAAGTGAACATGTGTGAGGGCCGACCATTTTGCCTGACATTCTTTGAACCATTAAAATTCGGTCATTCGAGCACTCATACCTGGCCCAACAAAAATTCTTGTGCCTTTGTCGCGCTCGTTTGCCCGACACACAGACGAATGCTCTGTTCTTTAGGGGTACCGTTAGGTCTTAATGGTACCCCACACATTGGAAACATGGGGTGCTTTTGGTGCAGCGCAATTAAAAAAAAAAAAAAGCTCTGGGACTTCTTTCCCTGCATTTTTGTGGGTATGGAAGCCCATTGAAATGCATGGGCTGCCCTACACACAGCATGCAGCCATGCAGATGTGAGCCAAGGGCTTATTGGAGGGGCAGTAAAACTACTACTACTACAACTACTAGTTAAGCTGTTTTTACCACCCCCAACTTCTCCCCCTTTAGCTGCAGAGGGAGCAGCTGGGGGTGTACACATGCTGTGGCTGCAGCTGGAGGTATGCTCAGGGTGAATGGGCCTGCACTACAACTACCCCGCAACTGTGTGGACTGCACAGTTGCGGTATAGTGATGCTACATTTACGGGCTTAAAACAGGTGGTAAGGAGGCAACATAATGCCTCTTTACCACCTTTCAAATGCCTCTGAAAAGCGATCTGTATATGGATTGCTTTTCAGAGGAGCAGCAATCCTGGCTGCTATCACACACACAAGCACCACAAAAGCAGTTCTGATGGTACAAGAATGGGGGGGGGTCTGGATTAAAAGTAACACACATGCATACACATACACACAGACATACACACAGACATACACACAGACATACACACATACATACACATACAGACACATGCATATACATACATACATACATACATACATACAGACATACACGCACATACATACACGCACATACATACAGACATACATACACACACACACACACATACATGCACACAGATACATACAGACACACATGCTGCACACACATACAGACACACATACATGCACACACATACAGACAGACATACACGCACATACACATACGCATACATACAGACATACATGGACACACACACACATGCAATCATACATGCACAGACACACACACACATGCACACACACGCACATACAGACACACATACATACATACATACATACATACAGACAGACATGCACACACACACACACACATAGACACACATGCACACACATACATACAGACATGCACACACATGCACAGACACACATACATACAGATACACATGCACACATACATACAGACACACATGCACACACATGCATACAGACAGACATGCACACACATACATACATACATACATACAGACATGCACACACACACATACAGACAGACATGCACACACACACACACACATACAGACACACATGCACACACACACATACAGACACACATGCACACATACACATACAGACACACATGCACATACATACAGACAGACATGCACATACATACAGACAGACATGCACATACATACAGACAGACATGCACACATATACATACAGACACACATGCACACACATACATACATACAGACACACATGCACACACACACACATACACATAAATAAAGCCTTTTTAAAACGAATCTAGCTTGTAGTACAGTACCTTTCCATTCCATTTCCTCATTCAGCCGGGTACTGCACTGTAGGGGGAAGCAGAGAGCACAGCACACTCCTCTGCACTTTACTTTCACTTTTGAAGCCGACGGAGCTTCACACAGTGCCGGGGATCGGCTCATTTGACAGCCCTGATCCCGCAGCACACCAGGCGGGCCGTTCAAAACCGGACTGCGGGCCGCGATTGGCCCGCGGGCCGGACTTTGGACATGCCTGTACTAGACCAATACAAAGGGGCATGTAATTGTGAAGTGGAAGGAGAAATAAGAAATGTTTTTCACAACTTTTTTCAAATAAATATCTGGTGTGGCATGCATTTGTATTCAGCAACCTTTACTCTGATACCTCCAACTAAAATCTTGTGGAACCAATTGCCTTCAGAGGCCACCTAATTAGTAAATAGAGTCCACCTTGTGCAATTTAATCTTAGGCCGCGTACACACGGGCGGACTGTTCGCCCAACTTTGTCCGCTGAACAGTGTTTCAGCGGACAGTCCGCTCGTGTGTGGGCTTCAGCGGACAGTTTCAGTGGACTGTTTGACGAACAAAGTCTTACGGAATTTCCGTAAAACTGTTCGCTGAAACTTGGTTTCAGCGGACAGTCCACCCGTGTGTGGGCCAGTCCGCTGTACTTTCGAAATGAGCGGTCTGTTCCCGCCCGGAGAAAAGTCTGCTCATTTCGAGCGCGTCTCCAGGTAGGCGGGGCCCACGAAGGAGACGTCGCGGGCTCCGCCGCCTGGTATGGACTTAAAGGGGAACTCCAACGCCGAAAAAAATCGGCGTGGGGGTCCCCCCAAAGTCCACAACAGAACCTTGTCCGAGCACGCTACCCGGCCGGCCAGGAAAGGGGGGCGAGCGAGCGCGCCCCCCCCTCCTGAGCCGTACCAGGCCGCGTGCCCTCAACATGGGGGGTGCCTTGGGGGAGGGGGGCCGCGCGGCCCCCCCACCCCAAAGCACCTTGTCCCCATGTTGATGAGGACAAGGGCCTCTTCCCGACAACCCTGGCCGTTGGTTGTCGGGGTCTGCGGGCGGGGGGCTTATCGGAATCCGGGAGCCCCCTTTAATAAGGGGGCCCCCGGATACCGGCCCCCCACCCTATGTGAATGAGTATGGGGTACAATGTACCCCTACCCATTCACCTGTAAAATAAAAGTACCCAAAAAAAAACACAACACACGAGATAAAATATTTTATTGCACAGCTCCGGGGGTCTTCCGTCTTCGGGGGTCTTCTCGCCGGACTCCTCCGCTATCTTCTTGTAGCTCTTTTGCTAGCGGAGGAGTCCGGCTTTCTTCCTCCCCGCCGCCGGCCTCTTCTCCCGACTTCGGGGGTCTTGTCCCCCTCTTCGGTTCTTCTGCCGGGCCACCGCGCCTTCTTATAGCTCTTTTGCAGGCGGTGGCCCTGTCTTCTGTCGCCGCTGTCGCCGTCGCCTTCCGTTCTTCTTCTTCTTCTTCTTCTTCTCCAGGAGATGTTGACACGTCGCTCTCTCCGGCCGGACTGCCAGAGCCGCGATGCGCGGCCACTTATATAGTGACAATGGGGCGGTGTCACATGGTATATGTCACATGGGTTGGTCACATGGGTTGATGTCACATGGGGACTATGACATCGTAAGGGGGCGGGGTCACCATGTGACCAACCCATGTGACATATACCATGTGACACCGCCCCATTGTCACTATATAAGTGGCCGCGCAGCGCGGCTCTGGCATTCCGGCCGGAGAGAGCGTCGTGTCAACATCTCCTGGAGAAGAAGAAGAAGAAGAACGGAAGGCGACGGCGACAGCGGCGACAGAAGACCGGGCCACCGCCTGCAAAAGAGCTATAAGAAGGCGCGGTGGCCCGGCAGAAGAACCGAAGAGGGGGACAAGACCCCCGAAGTCGGGAGAAGAGGCCGGCGGCGGGGAGGAAGAAAGCCGGACTTCTCCGCTAGCAAAAGAGCTACAAGAAGATAGCGGAGGAGTCCGGCGAGAAGACCCCCGAAGACGGAAGACCCCCGGAGCTGTGCAATAAAATATTTTATCTCGTGTGTTGTGTTTTTTTTTGGGTACTTTTATTTTACATGTGAATGGGTAGGGGTACATTGTACCCCATACTCATTCACATAGGGTGGGGGGCCGGTATCCGGGGGCCCCCTTATTAAAGGGGGCTCCCAGATTCCGATAAGCCCCCCGCCCGCAGACCCCGACAACCAACGGCCAGGGTTGTCGGGAAGAGGCCCTTGTCCTCATCAACATGGGGACAAGGTGCTTTGGGGTGGGGGGGCCGCGCGGCCCCCCCTTCCCCAAGGCACCCCCCCTATGTTGAGGGCACGCGGCCTGGTACGGCTCAGGAGGGGGGGCGCGCTCGCTCGCCCCCCTTTCCTGACCGGCCGGGTAGCGTGCTCGGACAAGGGTCTGTTGTGGACTTTGGGGGAACCCCCACGCCGATTTTTTTCGGCGTTGGGGTTCCCCTTTAAGTCCATTCCAGGCGGCGGAGCCCGCGACGTCTCCGTCGTGGGCCCCGCCTACCTTGACACGCGCTCGAAATGAGCGGACTGTCCTCCTCGTGTGTGGGCGAGTCCGTTCATTTCAAAAGTTGCGCGGACTTAGTACGACGAACTTAGTCCGCTCAAAAAGTGCCGTGTGTGGGCAAGTTCGTTCATTCAAAAGTTTGAGTGGACTGTTTGACGAACTTAGTTTCGGCAGACAGTCCGCCCGTGTGTACGCGGCCTTAGTCTAAATACAGCTATTCTGTGAACCACTCAGAGGTTTGTTAGAGAACATTAGTGAACAAATAGCATCATGAAGACCAAGGAGCACACCAGACAGGTCAGGGATATAGTTGTGGAGAAGTTTAAAGCAGGGTAAGGTTATAAAAAAAATACCCCAAGATGTCCGTCCACCTAAACTAACATACCGGCATGGAGAGCATTAATCAGAGAAGCAGCCAAAGTAAATCTGGAGGAGCTCCAGAGATCCACAGCTCAGGTGGGAGAATCTGTCCACAGGACAACTATTAGTAATAAGCTCCACAAATCTGGTCTTTATGGAAGAGTGGCAAAAAGAAAGCCATTGTTGAATGTAAGCAATAGGAAGTTCTGTTTGCAGTTTGTGAGAAGCCATGTGGGAGACACAGCAAATATGCGAAAGGAAGGAGATGCTCTCTCTGGTCAGATGAGACCAAAATGTTACTTTTTGACCTAAAAGCAAAACGCTATGTGTGGCAGCAAACTAACACTGCACATCACCCTAAACACACCATATCCAATGTGAAACATGATGGTGCCAGCATCATGTTGTGGGGAGGCTTTTCTTCACCAGGGACAGGGAAGCTGGTCAGAGTTGATGGGAAGATGGATGGAGCCAAAATCAGAGACATCTTAGAAGAAAACCTGTTAGAGTCTGCAAAAGACTTGAGACTTGGGTGGAGGTTCACATTCCAGAAGGACAACAACCCTAAACATACATCCAGAGCTGCAATGGAATGGTTTGGATCAAAGCATATTCAGGTGTTAGAATTGCCCAGTCAAAGTCCAAATCTAAATCTAATTGAGAATCTGTGGAAGGACTTGAAAATTGCTGTTCACAGACACTCTCCATCCACTCTGAGAGACACTCCATTCAATCTAACAGAGGTTGAGCTATTTTGCAGACAATGGGCAACAATTTCACTCTCTAGACGTGCAAAGTTGGTAGAGACATACCCAAAAAGAATTGCAGCTGTAATTGCAGCGAAAGGTGGATCTACAAAGTATTGACTTAGGGGGACTGAATACAAATGCACGCCACACTTTTCAGATATTTATTTGTAAAAAAAAAAGACAAATCATTTATCATTTTCCTTTCACTTCATAATTATGACCAAATATGAGTATAGCCTCTGATTCACATACATTCAAAATCATATAAAGTACCATCATCCAGAAATCATAATTTGGAGGAATTAAGTTGGTGTAGAAATGCAGAGCAGCCGCTCACACTGACCCTTGAGCAATTTCAGCCAACAGTGTCATACATTGGACTATACCAGTACTCGATAATCGACACAGACTAGTAAAATTTTTATATAATTTAATAAAGACACAAAAACAAATACATGACAAAAATGGATTAAAATACAGTGATGTGTACACCGTAATTAAAGAGTTCCTAGCGGATTCCTCACAGGAAAGCTTAAAAAAAAGGGGTGCACATGGTTTCCTCTACTAGTTTCGCGGGATTAAAACCGCTTCATCAGGAAGATATCTATACAAAATATAATATGCAACATTTAAGTATACCATACACACGAAGAGCAAAATAACATCAAAATGACAAATTCTCATACACAAAATTCTTATACAATTGAAAAAGAAGATCAGCTCACTCCAGGGGGAAAAAACATAAGGGGGGAGAAAAAACGAAGAAGAAAAGGGGTAAGTGTCATGCGGTGGCCTGAGTCCCAGACAGTGAGTGTAGCAGTGATGAGGGACCTGGGAGTGGGAAGAGAGTGGGAAGGACAGGTGGGGAGAGAGGGGAGGGAGAGAAGGGGAGGGGGAAGGGGAACTGACTGAGCAGGGGAAGAAAAAGGGGGGGGGGGAATAATGGGGGGGAAGAGGAGAAAAGGGCAACAATTAAAAATTGTAGAAAATAATAAAATTGAAGAGGAGTGGGGAAAGAGAAAGAAGAAGGAAAGGGAAGAGGAGAGGGATGGGAGGTTAAAAGGGATGGGAATGAAGGGAGGAATGATCTGGGAAAAGGGGAGTGAAAGGAGGGAGGGAGGGGAGGGGGAAAAAAGGGAAGAGGAGGAATTAGGCCCCTTTCTATTTTTCCCCCCTCGGCGGACACGTGTTCCCCCTGGTCCGGATGGTACTCTTTCCGCCCCGACTTGCCGAGGTTAACGCTTGGATCTAACGATCCATTAGTGTTCCGTTCCCCTGCGCACTTGCGCAGTAGCAATTTGACTTTGCACCTGCGCAGTGTGGAGGAACAGGCCATGTGACGTCAGACTCCGCTGGTTCTCTGGCGTCCATCTGACCTTGAATGTTTGGGGAGCTTATTTATCGGTCGGACTGACCGCTGGATAGGCAGGGTGCACGGACTCTCCCAGGGCTGGTTATGGTGGCGTGTCTGACTGAAAGGTAAAGATCCCTATGGAATATAATTTATGTGTAAACTGCCCTTTGGTTTATTGATGCTGTGGCCTGACTTTATGTACAGTGCCTTGCGAAAGTATTCGGCCCCCTTGAACTTTTCAACCTTTTGCCACATTTCAGGCTTCAAACATAAAGATATAAAATTTGTATTTTTTTGAAGAATCACCAACAAGTGGGACACAATTGTGAAGTGGAACGAAATCTATTGGATATTTTAAACTTTTTTAGCAAATAAAAAACTGAAAAGTGGTGCGTGCAAAATGATTCGGCCCCTTTACTTTCAGTGCAGCAAACTCTCTCCAGAAGTTCAGCGAGGATCTCTGAATGATCCAATGTTGTCCTAAATGACTGATGGTGATAAATAGAATCCACCTGTGTGTAATCAAGTCTCTGTATAAATGCACCTGCTCTGTGATAGTCTCAAGGTTCTGTTGAAAGCGCAGAGAGCATCATGAAGACCAAGGAACACACCAGGCAGGTCCGTAATACTGTTGTGGAGAAGTTTAAAGCCGGATTTGGATACCAAATGATTTCCCAAGCTTTAAACATCCCAAGGAGCACTGTGCAAGCGATCATTTTGAAATGGAAGGTGTATCAGACCACTGGAAATCTACCAAGACCTGGCCGTCCCTCTAAACTTTCAGCTCAGACAAGGAGAAGACTGATCAGAGATGCAGCCAAGAGGCCCATGATCACTCTGGATGAACTGCAGAGAACTACAGCTGAGGTGGGAGGTGTCCATAGGACAACAATCAGTTGTACACTGCATAAATCTGGCCTTTATGGAAGAGTGGCAAGAAGAAAGCCATTTCTCAAAGATATCCATAAAAAGTCTCATCTAAAGTTTGCCACAAGACACCTGGGAGACACACCAAACATGTGGAAGAAGGTGCTCTGGTCAGATGAAACCAAAATTGAACTTTTTGCCCACAATGCAAAACGATATGTTTGGCGTAAAAGCAACACAGCTCATCACCCTCAACACACCATCCCCACTGTCAAACATGGTGGTGGCAGCATCATGGTTTGGGCCTGCTTTTCTTCAGCAGGGACAGGGAAGATGGTTAAAATTGAGGGGAAGATGGATGCAGCCAAATACAGGACCATTCTGGATGAAAACCTGTTGGAGTCGGCAAAAGACCTGAAACTGGGACGGAGATGTATCTTCCAACAAGACAATGATCCCAAACATACAGCAAAATCTACAAAGGAATGGTTCACAAATAAACATATCCAGGTGTTAGAATGGCCAAGTCAAAGTCCAGACCTGAATCCAATTGAGAATCTATGGAAAGAGCTGAAAACTGCTGTTCACAAACGCTCTCCATCCAACCTCACTGAGCTCGAGCTGTTTTGCAAGGAAGAATGGGCAAGAATTTCAGTCTCTCGATGTACAAAACTGATAGAGACATACCCCAAGCGACTTGCAGCTGTAATCACAACAAAAGGGGGCTCTAGAAAGTATTAACGCAAGGGGGCCGAATAATTTTGCACTCCCCACTTTTCATTTTTTTATTAGTTAAAAAAGTTTCAAAAATCCAATAGATTTCGTTCCACTTCACAATTGTGTCCCACTTGTTGGTGATTCTTCTCAAAAAATACAAATTTTATATCTTTATGTTTGAAGCCTGAAATGTGGCAAAAGGTTGAAAAGTTCAAGGGGGCCGAATACTTTCACAAGGCACTGTATTTTATCCTTACTCTTCAGATGTAAGCTTTTAAGCTGATCCTCTGCAGTGATTACGCTAGTTCTATCAGCCGCAGATCTAACACCGGTATCTTGTAGTCGGTTAATAGACATATAATTATAGCTACGCCGTCGTCAGCCTCTTTGTCCTGGTATATTTTTTACTCTTATGGTGGTCGGTAAGTTGGCCCATCATTGTGTACGTCAGTGGATAAGGGTGACCCTGGTGGTGAGGATCTGTGCCTTCACACTTATTCCTGTCTGCTTCTCTGTTTCACCACTTTCTGCATGATATCCTTATGCCGCACACATTTGTCATCCCCCTACCTATCCTGTTCACTATCCCACTTTACCCCCCCTTCCACATCCTTCCCCTCTCCCTTCCTCTTTCCCTCTTTTTCCCCCTTCCCCTTTCCCTCCCTCTCATTTTCCTTCCCCACCTTCCCTCCCCTTCCCCCCTTTGCTTTTTTTCTCTCTCTCTTCCCCCCCTCCCCCCCGAAGTTCCTTCCCTCCAATTCCTCCTCTTCCCTTTTTTCCCCCTCCCTCCTTTCCCTCCCCTTTTCCCAGATCGTTCCTCCCTTCATTCCCATCCCTTTTAACCTCCCATCCCCCTCCTCTTCCCTTTCCTTCTTCTTTGTCTTTCCCCACTCCTCTTAAATTTTTTTCTTTTCTACAAATTTTAAATGTTCCCCTTTTCTCCTCTTCCCCCCTTATGTTTCCCCCCCTTTATTCTGCCCCTGCCCAGTCAGTTTCCCTCCCCCCTCCCCTTCAATCCCTGCCCTCTCTCCCCACCTGTCCTTCCAACTCTCTTCCCACTCCCAGGTCCCTTATCACTGCCACACTCACTGTCTGGGACTCAGGCCACCGCATGACACTTACCCCTTTTCTTCTTAGTTTTTTCTCCCCCCTCCCCCCCATGTTTTTTCCCCACTTTTTTTTGCCCCGGCCCAGTCAGTCCCCCTTCCCCCTTCTCTTTTCTCCCTCCCATCTCTCCCCTCCTGTCTTCCCATTTTCTTCCCACTCTCTGGACCCTCATCACTGTCACACTCACTGTCTGGGACTCAGGTCACCGCCTGACACTTACCTGTGAATCTCCATCTATGTAGTACCTAGTTTATTAGCTAATATAAATAAAAATTCTTTTAATTAGAGCCTGTCTAACCAATCCCCCGTGTTCGCCGCCGGGAGAAGTTACGGGTCCTCCTGTCTGCATCCCTTTTTTTTAACCTTTCCTGTGGGGAATCCGCTAGAAACTCTTCAATTGCTGTGTACACATCACTGTATTTTAATCAATTTTTCTCATGTATTTGTTTTTGTGTCTTTATTAAATTATATAAAAATTTTACTAGTCTGTGTCGATTATCGAGTACTGGTATAGTCCAATGTATGACACTGTTGGTTGAAATTGCTCAAGGGTCAGTGTGAGCGGCTGCTCTGCATTTCTACACCAACTTAATTCATAATTATGTGCCACTTTGTGTTGGTCTATCCCATAAATTTGCAATAAAATACATTTATGTTTTTGGTTGTAACATGACAAAATGTGGAAAATTTGAAGGGGTATGAATACTTTTTTCAAGGCACTGTATCTGCTTAATCAAAATGAAATGTTTGATAAATAAAATGGCTGTTTCACCTTCCCCCACACGCCTGACTTCTTTTATGCCAATCCTTAATTCTTGGCCCTGACAGAGTGCCTGGATTTATGTGAAACTGTCCATACATTTCCTGGTTGCTTGTATAAAATGTCCTCAATAAAGTTTGAAATGTATATGAAGTGCTGACCAAAGTCATTTTGTGAGAATAACAGGCTTATGGGTCGCAGGAGCTTAACGGTGTTTGTTTTTGCTAATGATGAACCCTGCTGATGCTTACCTGAAGGAAAATTTTTGATCGTCTTGTTTTTGTCTATCTTCACCTTGACTTTTTTGCTCTCTTTCATAATTTCTTCATTTCAATTTCTTCTTCAGTTGCTTGCTTTTTGTATAATGAGTATTTTGATCAACAAAGTACATACATCAAAAAAGTCATTATTTTTAAAGGTATTTCTTTCTTCTCAGAGTTATTAAAAATGTATACTTTCTGAATGATCTTGGTAACGTCTAAAAGTTAGGAAAACATCATGCTTGAAGAAAATAACATAATATTTTTGCCACATCTTAAGTGTTTCTGTTCAGCTGCAGAAAAGAACAAAGTTGTTTGCTGGAGAGTGTGATAATGGTGTTTTAAGAGCACCGTTCCTTTCGAAACAGCATGATGCCATTTATTAAGGTGGATATGTCACTTTTATTGGATACAATCGTGTGCTTTCTTCTATCACACACTATGATGCCATTTTACTATGCAGGCATAATTTTGCTGATCCTCTATATTTGAAACGACATTAAAATTACTTTAAGCACTGAAGTCTATTTTCTAAAAATATAAATAACCTATAATATATAGCAACAGGTGATAAAAAGTGCCTTTTATCCTAGCACAAAATACCTGTATTGCATAACTGTTTTCATTTTGGTACGCTAGCAAAAAAGTCAACATTTTCAGTATATACATTATTTATACTCATTTAAATGCTGTCAGGAACCTCCTTTTTTCGTTTCATAAAGATTTTATTACATATTTCAAGAAATATACAACACAGTGTAACAATACATCAATATAACAAATTGGGTAACAGGTTCCCTTTGAGGTGTTTCAAGCATTAGTTTACATGTTCGGAGTATAGTAATTATCTAGAAAATACTCAAGTTCCATATGTATAGTATTTGCATTAAAAAGAAAGAAAATATGTTCAATACTCCAGGGTAAAACTGCTCCTCTATACAGTATGACTCCTCTCAGGTTGGTTTATTACTGTTTTAGAATTTTATCAAAACCACCTGCCAGAGCATGGACATATTAGCTCAGCTTTAGCCAATTGTCTTCATCTGTGGCTAGGGACCTGGGGCTCTGGATTGGACATTACCATCCGCTCAAAGCACCACGTCGTTTTTATCGTGTTACAGGGCTCAGATGACCTCAAGAGTAAAAAGAAGAAGACAGGGTGGGGGGGGGGGATACAGAAAGAAGAAGGGGGTGAGGAGAGTTTGCAGAGAGGGGGTGGAATACCACCTGCTACCCTCTCCATCCAAAATCCACATGTCACGCTCACTAGGTCTCCCGGATCCCCGGGGAGGACCATCCACTATAAATTTGCGTTATAATAATAGGTTACATATTTTGTTGCAATAATTCCTGATATGATTGGGAATTTTTATACTTGATTCATGCCTCCAAGATAGCTGAGAAGCTTGAGATTTTATCTTGTGAAGTGAGGATCAGTTCCTCCATCATTGCTATGCGAGCAACATGTAGGGCCCATTCTTTTAGTGAAGGCAATCCCATGGACCTCCAATGTACCAGTAAACAGAGCCTAGCTGCATTTATCAAATGCATAGCTATTGATTTGAAGTATTTTTTAAGGAGAATTTTGGAAAGTGTAGTAGGTACTGTCCTGGTGAGAACTCCAATGGGAGTGAAGAGATCGCTGTAGTCACTTCATGTATCTTACGCCAGTATAGCTGGATTAGAGGGCAGGACCACCAGACATGAAGGAGGGTGCCTACCTCTGTTTCACATTGCCAACAGTGGTCTGTCACCATCTGGAAAATCTTATGAAGCACCTGTGGGGTCTTATACCATCTAGTTTTGAGCTTATAACCATTTTCCTGCATATTTACATTGAGCGAGCCTTTGGATCTTGGATAGTGGATAGGGTCCCAGCTGGCTTCTCCTATCTCCCTGTTTAAGGCTGATTCCCAGAATGCATGGTGTGTGCATAGAGAGGAGCATGGTTCTCCAAAATATAGAGGTATATAAGGCCAAGATCTCGTGGCTCTGGAGTGAAGCGCTCGAACATAGAGATTCGAATATTGTGGGAGGGTTTGTGAATTTGGTTATTTTCATTGGCACATCTAGAAAGTGTTTTAATTGCAAATAAGACCAAGAGGGGAAAGATTTAGTGTTGGACTAAAATTGAGAGCAAGTGGTGGGACTTTGTATGAAGCATGCAGCAGCACAAAAGGAAGTCAAATGACTGGAAAATTCTGTTTATTCATGTTGTACAATCTCACATACAACTTAATGGCCACACAACCTCCAAAAGCATTTAATCACTTACAACATAAGTTACATAGTGAAGGGATATTTAGCTCAACCGCTTTCATTCTTTAAGAAATTTGGTTTCTATTTTGTGTCTCTCTCTAACATCCACCTCACAAAATGTATGCTCAAGTTTTGCTAGTCTAGTTTAGTTTCTCATGTTACTGTTATCTTATTTAGTTGTTTCGTTTCTTGGAAAGCACATGATTTTGAGGAATTGCTAGTTTCACTTTTATTGTAGGCTGTACTTGTATATGATTGGATAATCTGTATGACATGTTCAAAGGGCGATACTTTCTGAAAGCCCCATTTAAATATTCACACCAAAGAATAAAGATTAGATTTGCTCGGAGAGACTTTGTTGTTTTGTGTCATTGTCTCAATGGGCTAATCTCCCAGGCCTGTGTGGGGATTGAACATCACACTTTGACAGACATGAAGGGGTTAAAAACCACCTCTAGACAATCTACATTCCCTTCACATAGTAGTCTGCAATCACTGAAACAGTTGTAGAACAGACAATAGATACGTATTATAAACATAGGTAAGTTAAAAACAATACTAAATATATAAAAAAAATAGGAGAAGAAAAATAATAAATAAATAAAATAAAACAATTAAAACAATAAAAAATAAAAATAAATAAACATAACTCATGTACTGAATGATTATAAACATGAATAAAAACATAGAAAATATAAATTGGTCCACGGTGGAACGATAGTAAAGTGTAAGGCTTGATGCGTTTCGTGGCCTTGTAGCCACTCATCAGAAGCATAAACCATGGAAAATATCTAAAAACAAAGAATATTAGTTCTAAATGTTCTAAAAGGATAATTGATTTTAGTTGAGGTAGGCATGAGAAAACTTAAAACAAGGCAAATAAAAGGAAAAATTGTATATGAAGGTATGTTACCAGGTTGCATATTACACTTACATCTGCATCTGCGCAGCGACAATGCGGCAAAGAAAGTCACCAAAAAATCACAGTCTCATCTCTGGGCACCACGGTCGCCAAAGGGGCGATAACAACCATCACAGACAATTTGTGGGCCATGTGTGGGAGTGGACAACCCTTGTGAAGGGTGAAAACAGTGAGCCTGATGGGAAACCTAAGATGCAAGATAAATGCATGAGAAAAAAAAAGTGACTAGTGTTGAATGTAAATAGGTTATAAAGATGAAGATAATGGGATGAAGATAATGAGTGAGGTGAACAGTGAGTGGTAAGGCGTATTAAAAAAAATAGAAAAAAATAAATAAAATGAAAACAGAAACACAGGGGGTGATGGTGAATAAATACCTGTGAGTTACAAATGAGGAAAATGATCGATGTAAATGAAAGTGATCCAAGATGTGTGGAGTGAGAAATGTGCCTGTGAACTGACCCACAAAGGTGCCTAAGTAGGTGCATCAGCCACAGCTCCACCCTAAGCGTCAATTGGACAGACACCACTCGAGAGAGGAACGCTTTCACTTGGATGGCTCAGCCGCTGGGCGATTAGCGCCTGTTTACCTCTCTTGCGTGTCTGCCAATGCGAGACACTCAGACGGGGGTGGTGTGCCACGTAATTGCAGCACCCTCAAACCGTACAGCGTGATGTCAATACATGGAGATGGTACATCCTCCCATCCCACCTCCCAAAGAGGGGGTGAGGGGGAGGACATTCTGCACATCACCGTGTTCGGATCAGAGACCAAGACAAATGAATCGGCAACGCCAATAATACACACACAGATGCGTTGATGCAGACATAGGACATGCCAGCCTGGATAAAACAAATTTAAAAAGGGTTTATGAGCGTACATGATTCTCTATAATATTGGGGGGGGGGGGAATGAAACACAAAACAAAAATAGATTTTTTTTTTTCTGCTACTTCAGGAAAATCTCAAGAGAGACTTGAATCAACTGTCCATACATTACTGTCCCTTCTCGTCTTCACATCATCATAGCCCATATCAAATATTCTTATTTCATTCCTTTTAAGTGCAATATCATCTTAAATAATAAGTGTTTACAAGACATTGATTCAACCAACTTCAACTTATACTGACCCTCACCCACCTCCCATCCCGCCCCCCCCCACCTTTCCCCCCTCCCTCGCTTACCCCTTATACCTTATTCCTGTTATAATACCATATCGCATTCTTCTCCTATTTCCTGTAGAGGTCTCAGGCTCTTACATATTCTGCATAACTCCATGTTTTTTTTAAAATCCCTCCATACTTTCCATGTATCTGTTGTTACTACTCTTATGTCCCCATTGCTCATACTTAGGTTTTCCATAATATATGTCTCTTCCACTGCGTCTATCCATTCCCATGTTGTTGGGCATTCCACCTCCAGCCATTTCTTAGGAATCAATTTTTTTGCTGCATTTAAGAGATGTGGAATTAATGACGCTTGGCATTGTTTAACTCCTCCTTCTATGCCATGGAACAGAACCACCCACAGATCTTCTTCCACTGCTATTTTAGTGATTTCTTTAATATATTGTAGAATCTTTTTCCAATATTATTTTATTTTGGGGCAGCTCCACCATAGATGTGCCATTGTTCCTTTCTCTTTGCAACCTCTCCAACATTCCACCAATCTGCCCAGTTGAAATTTACTAATATTGTCTGGAGTGGCGTACCATCTGGTTAAACATTTATAATTCATTTCCGCAGTTTTGCTGTCGATTGCTGAACTATGTGTTAATTTTAATATTTTACTTATTATTACTTTATCCTTCTGTGTTCCCAATTCCCCTTCCCATTTTTTGATGAATGGCGAGATCCCCAGCTCATCCATCTTCAACAATAACTTATAAATAACTTATAAAACCTTGATACAATCCCTTTATTATTATCTGTTGTACAAAGCCACTCCAACGGGGTCAACTCATCCTTTGATCTCAGTGGATGAGGTAAATTTTTCACAAAATGGGTCAGCTGGAGATATCGCATCCCGTCAATCTTTATTAAATCCCTTTTATAAACTAAGTCCTGAAAAGTTACTATTTTCCTATCTTATATTTCTTCTTTGTGCTCCGTCTTTTTTAAGTCAGTTTCCTCCTATTATCTTTCTTCCTGGTGCAAAATATTCATTCTCCTTCAGTGCTATTAATGGTGAGTTAAAGTGCCCATTTAAGTGTGTATATACCCCATCCCAAACCTTAAGTGTGTTCCGTGTCAACTCATTTGTATTTGAGTCAAGTGTTCAAAATTTTGGAGGATTCCAAACAATCTTACCAAGTTGTGCCTTACTAAACGTGTATTCTAAGTCTGCCCACCTTTTTTCCTTTTTCTTTTCTTCTCCCCATTCAACTATTCTCGAGCATCTTCACCGTATTAATCCATCCTATCCAAGAGAGTGATTTATTAACCTATCTTTTAAAATCTGTTTTAATTTCATCTAGTAATAAAATGTAGTTTTATTGAAATATCTTACTCAATGAGTTCGTCAATTTAACACCCAGATATTTTAATTCTTTCCTCCAAGGGAGTTTACACTCCTTTTGGAGCTGCCGTTCATCAGTTTTACTTATATTTATAATAAGAGCCTCGGATTTTGCTTGATTAATTAAAAAAATTGATAATTCCCCATAACTTTCTATGACTTTTAATAACTTGGGTATTGTGGTCCTTGGTTTGCTTATGTAAAACAATACATCGTCCGCAAAAGCGGCCAATTTATGTTAATGATTTCCAGCCTTGAATTATCTCATTCATTTCGATTCGTGGCAAGAAGTAGCTCCAGAGAAAGCACAAACAGAAGGGGAGACAATGGGCACCCTTGTCTCGTCCCATTTTTCATCTCGAATGGAGGGGACGATGAGCAGTTTATCTTTATAGTTGCTATGGGGTGATGGTATAGCATTTTAATCCACCAAACCATTCTTGGTCTGACTCCCATTATTTCTAATGTCTGGAGCATAAGTCCCCAGTCGACCCTATCAAAGGCTTTTGGCACGTCCGTTCACAGCAGCAGCCCTGGGTGTCCCTCTTCCTTCATCTGTGACAGTAATAACAGGGTTCTTACCCCATTGTCCTTTCCCTCTCTCCCAGGGATAAATCCCGCCTGGTCTGGATGTATCAGGGAGTTCATCAGGGCCCACCAATATTTTAGCAAATAGTTTTGTGTCAGCGTTGAGCAGCGATATTGGCCTATAGCTAGAACACGATGACCCATCCTTCCCTTCCTTCCAAATTATGGTAATCGAGGCTGCCAGGGCTTCCCTACTCATCTCGTAATTCATCCCTAGTCCATTCATGTATTTACATAACTTTGAAATTAAGATGTCTTTGAATTTTTTATAGTAGTAAATAGTAAATCCATCAGGACCTGGGCTTTTCCCCGCCGCTGTATCTGATAAGGCCTTATTTAACTCTTCCTCTGTTATGGACTCTTCTAGGGTATCCCTTTCAAGGTCTGTTATACTGGGCATCCTGGAATTTTTCAAGAAATCATTTATTTTCTTATCTTTTTCGTCTAACTGATCCTCCTTCTGTTTTACTGAGTATAGCCTCTCGTAGTAGATTTTTAAAATTTCAGCTATTTCTTTCGTTGAATGGGCCCAATCACCTTTCTCAGATTGAATTTTTCCTATATAATTTATGGATTTTTTTCTTCTGTAGCACTCTTGCTAGATGTTTAGTGGGTTTATTCCTCCCTTCATATCTTTCCCGGGCTATTTGGGTATATGTTTTTTTAGTCTCCTGCTCCATCAAAGCTCTCAATTCCTGCCTTTTGGTTATTAACTTTTGATACAGCCTCCTATCTAAATTCAGGTGTTCTTTATGTTGTTGTTCCATTTTAAATATTTCTTCCATTAAAATATTAGTTTTCCTCAATCTCTCTTTTTTCTTTCCTTGTCCCGATCGCTATCAGAATCCCCCTTATATAAGCTTTATGAGCATCCCATAGT
The DNA here is from genome assembly GCF_037356315.1 of Lithobates pipiens. NCBI lineage: Eukaryota > Metazoa > Chordata > Amphibia > Anura > Ranidae > Lithobates > Lithobates pipiens. Next base: position 93,026,654 of record NW_027507718.1, read on the forward strand.
GTTTGCCCTGCCGTTCCATCTGTATCATTTATTGAAAAGTATTGTTCTAATTCTTTACATACTATTTCATACTATTTCATACCCTTCCTCATCACGGATTAATTCTTCGTTTATCCGCCAAGCAAAGACTTGTTTTGGATTTTCCGAGGTTAATAATTTAATTTTAACCAGAGCAGGGTCTGAAAGTGTCCTTATTTCTTTACTGGTTTCTATTACTCTTTCCAATAATCTATGCTCAACAAAAATATAATCTATCCTAGAGTACGTCCTGTGTACAGGGGAGTAAAACGTATAGTCTGATAGCTTTGGATGATGATTTATCCACACGTCGATTAGTTGCCACATCTTTAGCTTTTGTTTTATCCTTCTTAACTGTGCGTTACTCGTCCCCTGTACCCTGGACGTACTATCCATTACTGGCTCCAAGCAAAAGTTCACATCGCCCATTAGGATCACATCTCCTTTCTTAAACTCCATCAGTTTACCCAGTATATCACTTAAGTATCTTATGTGGTTGCTGTTGGGGGAATAAATATTAGCTAATGTACATTCCATTTCCCCTAATTTCCCTTTTAAGAAGATAAATCTACCCTCAGAATCTGTCTCCCTTGCTTCTAATGTAAATCGCATCTTCTCGGCGAACTCTATTGCTACCCCCTGCCTCTTTTTGAAATTGTATCACCATAAAACCAAGTCGGAAACTCCTTAGAATGTAATTTAACATTTGACTCGTATGATATGTGTGTCTCTTGTAAAAAAATCACCTCAGCACCATACTGTTTCAACTCTCTTAAGATTGTATGCCTCTTATTTGGTGTGTTCAATCCCTTTACTTTATATGTCATAAAATTTATAACAGTCATCTTATTTATCCTGTTTTTTTTTTGTTTTTTTTACAGACCTTGTTTCACCTGCCTGTACCGGGAAATAGTAATTTTCTTATCCATCGTACTAAAATTTTCCCTCTCCCCCTTCTCCTACCCCCCCCTCCCCTGCCTCTCCATACCCTCACCGACGCCCCCCCTTGGCCCTCTGTTGGCCTCTGATTCGCCGATGGTCCTGTAGACCTTGACCATCTCCGAATCATCATGTTGAAGTGGGGCCCCCTCGCATCTAGCCGTCCCGCCTCACCTCCCCCGATTACCGGGTCAGGTGGGCCCATCTCCCACAGCCCCCTGTATGCAGATCAATTCCTCTCCCCCCACACACCCCCTCCCACCAGCCCCATAGCCATCTCCCACTACTCATATCATTTCAAAGTCTCCATCTGACCAGCTCTGGCACCTGTATGTCCAATTTGTTGCAGAACTCGATTAATTCTTCTGGGAAACTCAACCTCGCTGTTCTGCCTTCTTTGAAGCCTATCAGACATGCCGGGAACCCCCATTTATATCTTATATTCTGTCTTCTCGTGTTCTCTAGTAAGGGTTTTAACACGCGCCTTCTTGCTAGTGTTTCTGATGCTAGATCCGTAAATACTTGGGGCTCTATCCCCTCGTACTGTGCTGGGGGCTTCCTGCTTAGTAAGGATGAGCCGAACACCCCCCTGTTCAGTTCGCACCAGAACCCTATTAAAGTCTATGGGACGCGAACGTTCAAAATCGAAAGTGCTAATTTTAAAGGCTAATATGGAAGTTACTGTCCTAAAAAGTGTTTGGGGACCTGGGTCCTGCCCCAGGGGACATGGATCAATGCAAAAAAAAGTTTTAAAAACGGATGTTTTTTCGGGAGCAGTGATTTTAATAATGATTAAAGTGAAACAATAAAAGTGTAATATTCCTTTAAATTTCATACCTGGGGGGTGTCTATAGTATGCCTGTGAAGGGGCGCATGTTTCCTGTGCTTAGAACTGTCCTTGCACAAAGTGTCATTTCTGCAGAAAAAAAGTCCTTTAAAATCACTCGCGGCTATAATGAATTGTCGGCTCCCGTAATATAGAGAACACTCATTGAAAGTCATTGATAAAAAAAAAAGTGTGGGGTTCCCCCAAATTCAATTACCAGGCCCTTCAGGTCTAGTATGGATATTAAGGGGAACCCCACGTCAAATTAAAAAAAATTGACGTGGGGTTCCCCCTAAAAATGCATACCAGACCCTTTATCCGAGCACGCAACCTGGCAGGCCGCAGTAAAAGAGGGGGGGACGAGAGAGCACCCCCCCTCCTGTACTGTACCAGGCCACATGCCCTCAACATTGGGAGGATGTTTTGGGGGTCTGTGTCCACATGTTGATGGGGACAAGGGCCTCATCCCCACAACCCTGGCCACTGGTTGTGGGGGTCTGTGGGCGGGGGGCTTATCAGAATCTGGAAGCCCCCTTTAACCAGGGGACCCCCAGATCCTGGCCCCCCCTGTTTGAAATGGTAAGGGGGTACAAAAGTACCCCTACCATTTCACAAAGAAAGTGTAAAAAATAGTTAAATAAGACAAACACACTTTTGAAAAAAAAAGATTCCAGCGGTGGTAATCCACTCTTGCTATCCAGCGACGAATGATCATCACTCCAGGGTCTAGCGATGGCTGATCTTATCCAGCGACGGGTGATTTCTCAGTCCAGCGCAGTCCAACCATGCATCCATCTTCTGTCTCCACTGTGGGATGCCGATCCAGATTCTGATAAGCCCCCCGTCCGCAGACCCCCACAACAACCAGCCAGGGTTGTGGGGATGAGGCCCCTGTCTCCATCAACATGGGGACATGGTGCTTTGAGGGGTCACAGACCCCCAAAGCATCCTCCCAATGTTGAGGGCATGTGGCCTGGTACAGTTCAGGAGGGGGGCGCTCTCTCGTCCCCCCTCTTTTCCTGCGGCCTGCCAGGTTGCGTGCTCGGATAAAGGGTCTGGTATGGATTTTTAGGGGGATCCCACGTCAATTTTTTTTTTCATTTGACGTGGGGTTCCCCTTAAAATCCATACCAGACCTGAAGGGCCTGGTAATTGAATTTGGGGGAATCCCACGCTTTTTTTTTATCAATGACTTTCATTACGGGAGCCGACAACTCATTATAGCCACGAGTGATTTAAAAATACTTTTTTCCTGCAGAAATGACACTTTGTGCAGGGACAGTTCTAAGCAGGGGTGCCCTTGGGCAGGACCCAGGTCCCCAAACACTTTTTAGGACAATAACTTGCATATTAACCTTTAAAATTAGCACTTTAGATTTCTCCCATAGACTTGTACAGGGCGTTCCCGGCTTTTCAAATTTGCCGCGAACACCCCAAACAGGCGAACAGGCAATGTTCAAGTCGAACATGAGTTTGACTCGAACTTGAAGCTCATCCCTACTCCTTAGTTTTGTCCAGAAAACAAAAATAGATTTTAACTAGAAAATGACAGGGCCGTGGCAATCCACGGTGCATGAGTTTAAGAAGGCTTTATAATAGGCTGCTGCCGTGTGCTTCCATCTCTAATTAGTTTATAATGAGAAAAGAAAAGGAATTTTGGGACTTTAAATGAGGCAGGAACCAAAGGGGTAACTGCCTCCATCCCTATCATTGGTTAAAATTGAGAGAAAGTGGTGGGACTTTGTATGAAGCACACAGCAGCATAAAAGGAAGTAAATTGACTGGGAAATACTGTTTATTCATCTTGTACAATCGAACATACAACGTAATGGGCACACAACCTCCAAAAGGATTTGATCACTTACAACATAAGTTACATAGTAGTCCGCAATCATTGAAACAGTTGTAGAACAGACAATAGATATGTATTATAAACATTGGTAAGTTAAAAACAATACTAAATATATAAAAAAATAGGAGAAGAGGGGAGAAAAAAAGAAATAAAATAAAATAATTAAAATAATAAAAAAGAAAAAAGAAAAAGAAATAAACATAATTCATGTACTGAATGATTATAAACATGAATAAAACCATAGAAAATATAAATTGGTCCATGGTGGAATGGTAGTAAAGTGTAAGGCTTGACGTGTTTTGCGGCCTTGTAGCCACTCATCAGAAGTATAAACCATGGAAAATATCTAAAAACAAAAAATATTAGTTCTAAATGGTCTAAAAGGATAATTGATCTTAGTTGAGGTAGGGGTAAGAAAGCATAAAAAACAAGGCAAATAAAAGAAAAATGTTTATATGAAGGTATGTTACCAGACAATGCAGCGAGATCTTGTAGTCTTAGAATCTTACCTCTGTGAAAGAAGTGTTTAGCCTGCATCTGTGCATAGGGCCATTCCTTTTGAAGGTAGGATTTCGGTAGGCCTTGGGGGAAGTCTGGGTTGTCTCTAATGCGGGTAAGCGGGCAAGCTGTTGCTGAAAATGCATGGGCCTTACATGCCCTGTCGCAAGCTTGGAACGTTGCTCCAGTAAGGGGATGTGTGTGAGGCTTAGATGTTAACGATTGTTTAGAGACTCAAGGTATCAAGCCCAGTTCAGTTTCCGCAATTAGTTTCTCAAGGTTCACTCAGTTTTTTCAACGGGCATGAGCTTTCCAGTCCACCACCCTGGTCATATGGACAGCCCAATAATAGCTTTGCAAGTCTGAGAGACCAATTTCACCTTTTTCTTTGGGCAGAACTAGTTTTGCCCATCCGATACATGCTGATTTTTCACCCCATATAAAGAATTTACACATCTTCCTGTATATAAACCAGTAATACAAACAATTCATCAATAAAGGTCTGAGAATATCCGTATTAAAACAGCGCTCTATATAGAGTTCACAGTCTTTTCACAAATAATTGTGTATGAGCTCTAAAACAAAGAGAGTCCTTAATGTGCAGAAAGGGTGATAGTAGTGTTTTAATCAACATTGCGAGGTGATCAAAGTGCTGCTGACATTTCTTCCACCATAAAATGGGAGTGCTTCACCGCATGCGATGCATCCCCCACAGGGGGTTAAACTCACCAGACACCGTTGATAAAACCAGCCTTAGGGAGTAGTCACTCTTTTAGGTGTACCAAAAAATCCTACGTCTTCACTCAGGGGTCATGTTTCCAGCAATACTCCAAGTTTGTCATAAAACAAAACAAAGTATACACATAGCGTAATACCGTTTTATTTTTTTTTAAAAAAGATTGCTCAAACAAATAAAATCCCCATTTAAATATCTGCGTACATTATTAAAAACATCACAAGCATTCAAAATGTGTGCGTTTCACCGGTTTTCCAGATTCCAGAGCCGTCCCCCTGTGTTCCGCTGTATACCCTGCAATGCCCTTTATGTTTGGATTCTCTCTAATACCACAAAGTAAGGGTTCTAGAATCAGGATATAGAGAATCGGAGAGAGAGGACACTCCTGCCTAGTTCCATTCTGCATGGGAAAGGCGTTAAATAAGTGGTCGTTAACTTGACTCTAGCTCTTGGATTCACATAAAGGCACGCATACCGCTCCCTAAACCAAGAGCCAGCAGTGTCTCTTCCATATAGTCCCAGGCCACTCAATCCAATGCCTTCTTCACATCCATTGCCAGGAAAAAACCCTCTTGTTGAGAGGAGGTGAGCCAGTGATGTAGATTCAGCACTTTGATGGTGTTGTCCCTAGCTTCCTTGCCAGGAAAAAAACACACTTGGTCCAAGCCTATCGGGGCCGGTACATGAAATGCAAGTTGATTGGCCAGGATTTTAGAGAAGATTTTGACATCCACGTTTAAAAGTGAAATCGCCTGATAATTGACCCCATTAGTCTGGTCTTTATTTTCTTTGTGGATTATGGAAATGTAGGCTTCTCGTAGGGTCTCTGAGGAGCAGGAGGTGGTGGCCAGCATATTAAAGGCTTTAAGGAAGCGTGGGGCTAATTGCACCGAGAAGCCATCTGGTTCCTGACACTTACCAGGTTTTGTGACTTTTAGGGCATCTGTCCACTCTTTGGAGGACAAAGGGGCTTCTAGTGCTATTCTGTCGGCCTCTGAGAGAGCTTTAGATGTTTGCTAGATCTCCAGGGTCTGCAAAAATGGAGGCATCCAGTCTCCAACTCTTGGTGGACTCCTCTCTTTGTGAAAATTGAAGAGTCAGGTGATGGTCAGAAAAGGGCCATATTTTAAATGGTCACGTCTGCAAGATATGTTAGGTCAGATTGGTAAATGAAGAGGTAGTCCAGCCTTGAGTATTGTTTGTGGGTTGACAAGAAGAATGTATAGCCCCTCTCTCTAGGGTTGAGAGTTCGCCAGATATTGTGTAGTGTAAGAGAGGTAAATTGAAGCTTCACTTGTTGCAGTGCCGAGAATGGAAAGCAGGAGGTATCAGGAGTATCTAATAAGGGGTTAAAGGCTATATTGAAGTTGCCCCCCAGGTCTCTTTTAGAAAGGTCACCATCTTGGAGTTGGGGCAGTATATGTTAGCTAGAGTCATAGGTTTGTCTTACCAGGTGCCTTTTAAGAAAAGGTACCTGCCCTCAGCATTTGGTCTGTCAGGTGAAATATGAGTGACTTAGCCAGCAGGATGGAAACTCCTTGTTTTGGAGTCTGCACATGTCATGTGATATTCTTCTGGGAAGCGTTTATTATCCAGGCGGGGGACATACCCTGTTTTAAAATGGGTCTCCTGTAGAAAAACCACATTTGCTCTGCAGCCGTGAACCTCTGCTAAGACACTACTATGCTTTTCTGGTATGTTGAGGCCCTTAGCGTTCAAAGAATATACTTTGAGCTATAAAGGAACTGATGTTTGCACTGTAGAAGACTTGAAAAAGTGTGCATGGATCGCATTTGTAAACGTAGATGAAGAGGGGTGCCGGGGGGAGGGGGGATGATAGAGGAGAAGTCCAGAGGAAAAAATTAGAAAGTGTCAAGGAGTAGGGAGAGGTAGGAAATATCTAAAGCCAACGTATGCACTTCAGGTATTACAGGAGATGGGTAAAAGATCTCTATGTGCGTGTGGCAAATCTTCACAGCCAGGTATGTCTTGGAATATACCAGAGGTAAACCCACTGATCCACCAATTTGAACTGGTTAAAGGGGTATGGGCATGGTGAGGGGGGTATACCGGTGACTATCAAAGGGGAATCTGCCTCCTTGAGGTGGAAAAGTGGTCTAACACTAGGGAGGAAATTGGTATAACCACCACCTAGAGACTCCTAAAATGATGCTTTAATTTCTGTGGGACGATCCCAGGTTAAGGGTACCAGTGGGTACCTGCTAGATGCCCCCCAAGCTAGGTAGCCATAATGTCTATCTATAGACCTCTCCCTTGCCATTGCACACCCAGGGCCTACGTAGGGCAGCAGTGAGCTATTCCGTGAAGCCCTCTGAGACAGTAAGGGAATTGCGTCTCAGAACCTGTGGTTTAGGGCAAATCAGGAGCAGCAGAAAGCATTCCAGATTTAAGATCTGCACCCTTTATCACCAAGACTCCAGCACGCAGGTTGCATTCAAGCTGCAAACCCGAAGTGGTGGAGGCTTTAAGCGTCTGTGTCCCACATTAACCAAGGAGTATGTCCAACGCTATAGGAGGAGAGGAGAATGTCTCCTTTTGTAACATTACATCCAAGGAAACATTTCAAACATCAACATTGATATGAATACCATAAAACCATAATACAGACACCCTTGTGAAGGTAGTGGTCCAGGGCCTTCGACGTTCTCTAAAAAGGGGGCAGGGGGGTCCACCAAAAGAAGAGGTACTGGGTGTGAGGTCACATGTAACAGCAATTACAGTTGTCTCAGTGAGCCAGATGTAGGAGTACATATATCTCCCATAATGGTGACAGTGTTTGTGGCCTATGTGCTGTCCTTTGGCGCCTCGTAGGCCCGATCTTGGTAGCTTGTCTGGTTTGGGGAGTGAGACCCCCTACAAAGTTAGTGCAATGTCCTGAGGCTGGGTTAACAATCTGTACACTGGGGACTCAGGAAACAACATGGCAACAAGATCATGTGTAACGACAGCCAAATAAACAAGCAAAAAAAAAATCAGAGAGTAAAAAAAAAAGAACAAGGTCAAGTAAGGTATGTCGTGCATGTGGTCCTTGCTGCCTGGCATTTGTATTCATAAAATTATCTACAGATAAGTGGGCAACATTTTCCTCTTTCTCATGGAAAACAATCGTAAAGGCCCCATAGTGATAACCTAACCATTATTTCATGCCTAGTGATCCATTTTGCGCCAAACAGATGATGGTTAAACTCATGGGCTCTCATCCGTCTCCATGTCTCCCCGAATCCTCATTGGGGAGTTGGCCAATTTTCTGCGTCTCCTCTGTCTGTGTCTGTGTAAGCGTGGGGTATCTTTGGGTAGTGTGGGAATTCAGGGGTCTGGTTGCATGAATGCGCTGAACCTATCTTGAACCTCGTTCAGCGGAATGTTTAGGGTGTCACAAAAGCGCCTGCGACCCCTATTATCAAATTCTCCCATGTGTCTGTGCATCTCAATTAGGTGCATGTACACTGACTACTTTCTGTACCTACTGTATGACCATCCCATGTGTCATAGTGGCTATCTCCACATGCTCTAGCCGAGCTGCTACAGCTCCAATGTCTGTCTTGAGGTATGCTATCACTGCAAATAGCGTGCTTTTGATGTCTAGTGCCACTCGCTGATGGTCTGAAAGGCACAGTAAGGGGGAGGTGTGTGGGGCAGAGGTACCTGGAGCAGGGGCAGATGCGCCCAGGGAGTCTGTGGTGATGGTGGGGCCGTGATCCGAGGCCTGAGATGCGGTCTGTGTGTCTCCCTGCTGCTGTGGGGAGCACATTGTGCGGGAACCTAATTTCTTAAGTGTACATTCCAGCCAAAATGGAAAATGAGGCCCCAATCATTTTGCTGCTCTCAAACCTGTTCTGCATAATTTTTTAGTCTATATCACCTCCATCTATATCTTCTCATACCTCCTAGCTACCCTGCACTTAACTGAATCCTTACTGCTTCTCTTTATGTGCCACCTTCCCTACAACCCCCAACCCGTGGCAAGGTAATATTCATTAATACCCCCTGATTCCTGTTCTCAACCATCACCTAAATAGTCCTTACTCTATCTGGTCAGCTTCTTCTTAATCAAGCTTTGTGCTGCTGACGTCCTGCAGAGAAGCCACTCTTGGAAGCTAGAGATTCTAAATTACTGATATAATAAGTTGTGCAGTCTTTATGATTTCACATTGTTGCAACATGTTTAGGATAGTATTTCAGTAATTTTTACTAACTGATTTTTTCTTTGAACTTGTTAACCATTTTACTGTCACTTTAACAACTAGAGTAAAGCTGTTAAAGGCTGAAAACAAGCTAACAGTCATAAAGCCACACTCAAGCCTATATTTAGCATAAATTAGGTATCCTCATACACGCCAGAGATAGTAGAGATAGTAGAATACATTGCAATTTTAAGGGCAATATATTCACAATTAACTATAAACTGATGAGGTGTATGTATTTTCAACAGGCAGTTTTATCAGGTTAGTTGCATTTGGTCTTTATTCCATGTCCTGTGTTTGTGTTCTGAAGTAAAAAGATAGAATTTGTAAACAAGCTGTGACATGGGAGAGTAAATTCTCAAGGTTGATGTATTTATACAGTGAGTACACGGCAGAGAAGAACAATTTTTAGGGGCTTAGTAGACCACTTTTATTAAAACAGCAGAGTGCAAAGCAACATTCCAATATAAGGTTTCCCACACAGGGAATCTTTTCCAGCTTCAGCAGAATACAAACACTGGAAAATGCAGAGACACCTGTCTCATAAGCTCACTCAGCTTCAACTACAATACAACGCTGCACCTCTTACCAGTCTCTCTGACTGTGTTGTCTAGCTCTCCTGGATACTTGGCTCTCTAGCCTTTAGTCACAGTGCCCTGCTGCACAGCCCACCTCTAGCCTATGGATCGGGGTTCTCCTGACACCCCAATAGGAGTCGACCTGACTCCTGGAACTGAGACCCTTTGTCTCTTGGCTTCTGGCTGGGTCCTCTAACCCCTCGATGAGACATACAATCTCCCCCACTAGTAACAGTCTACAAATTGGGAGCTCCGAGCTATGCTCAGACCTGGTATATAACAACCCTGCACACCTGTGTAATCAGCTAAGTTGCAAGTATCTAGCAAAATCTGGACTGTTCTGATCCAGAACTACAGAATCCAGAGAAAGCCAAATACACAGCTATCTCTGTCCAGAAACACTAGTCTGGTACATTGCATTTACATAAAATGTGAATTCTGTGTCACATTTTTCTACAGTAACACAGTAACAAAGCCTCATACTGCCACAATGTACAAACATCTTGAAACATAAAAATTGAGGTTACCATATTTTTATTGTGTAAGTCCTCTCCTTTTTTAGAAAATATATTGTTTTGGGGCTCTTTAGTATATTTTCAACTCAAAAATGTGCATTTTAGCATGTCAGTGAAAATAAAATAGAACATTTGTGAAGAGGTTAAGGAATTTACCATCTAGGTCACGTAAGTTTAAATTTAATCATGTCGTTAGAATCGTATGATCCTTTTAAACCAGGACAATTATGAAATCCTTTCTACCACTCAACAACTTCCCACTGTGTCATTAATAACTCAAAGAAAACAGTGTTTTGAAAAAATTCAGGAAATACTTCTCTGGTGCATCGCCCAGCAGGCTTTTTTTCAGTATCACATCAGAATTTGCTGAAGATGGTAGTGATAAGTTCAAATCAGTTTTCATAATTAAAAAAAAGACACTAAAAGTATTCATTAACATTACAATATGTGTGTTACAGATTGTTTTATGATAATTTGGATGTTTATAGGCTTCTTTGTATCACAACAAATGAGAGACAATTAAGGAAAAAAGGGTATCATATTGATTATAATTATTTGGCTGATAGACTATATTTATTTTTCCAGTAGAAGAAATTCATTCTAAACTGTGGATCAGAGCCTGGGATATAACTTATAAGCATGATTGTCTTTTTGAGTTCTGATGAGATTCTTTGACTTAATTTTTTTTTTTTATTTCAATAAATTTTTATTAATTTATAAAGGATATACAAAGGCAAGTGGTACAGGACATGTTGACTTTTACAATTGTAATTAACAGTCAATGTAATAGAGGGAGGGAAGAGGGGAGAGGGAAAGAAAGGGTGAAAAAGAAACGGATAAGTAGGTGGTTACATAAACAATAATGCAAATACTGGTTACTACACAGGATATATCTTATCAGGGTCAAGATCTAGTTCACAGAATTCTTATATTTGTTGGTCCAAATTTTCCATTGCTTATCAAATAGATCGCACTTCAATGTATTTATGGCAAGAGCACGCTCTATAGTGTGGTGTTGGTTCACTCTTCTAATCAGGTCAGAGATGTTTACCGTCATAGCAGTTTTCCAATGTTGTAATATCATGGATCTAGCAGAAAGAAGGATGTTGGAAATAACAATCCGCATATCATGCGGAAATTGTTCAATACCCATATGTAAAATTCCTAGGGATGGATTGGGGCGAGTGACAATACCCGTGAGCGATGTTATAAGTTGGAAAACTTGATTCCAGTAACTAACCAAGTTGGGACACTCCCAAAACATGTGGAGTAGATGTCCTAGCTGTCCACAATTTCTCCAACATGTATTTTGGGCAGATGGGGAAAATGTTGCCAGTCTACACGGTGTGTATTGCCACCTGTTAATTATTCTAATAGTCATTGCCCAATGATTAATAGAACGGGAGGCTTTTTGGATTTCTCGAAATGTGGTTGTCCACTGATCCTCTGTAAATGATTTCCCTAAATCCGTCTCCCATTTAGCAATCGGTTTTGTTTTCACAAAAGATTGTTTAGCATATAGAAGGGAATAAAAAAGCGAAAATGCCTTTCCTGGTGGGGCGTTCTCGAGTTAAGAAGTTCCACGCACTGGATGGCATTGTTATAATAGGGGGAGGGTTACGTTTTAGAAAATGTGCCACTTGGATACATGTAAACTGGTACTTGTTGGGGAGATTGTATTAAGCCATAATCTGTGTGCTGGAAAGAGCTGTACCATTAGACAATAGGTCTTGGATGGTATGTATACCGTGGTTGGGGAACTGTTTTAGGGACAGCATAGGGATTTTATGCTCGAGCAGGCTAAGCGGAAATTTGTATTCCACAGCATTTTGAGAGTTATGGGTATGATGTATGAAGAACCTCCATGCTTGTAGGGAGGCTATAAGGGTGGGAGCCATGGAATGGAGAGCCCAGGGTTTCCAGACATCACTCGTGAGTAATGCCACTAGATCTGGTATTGGGGCTATATGCCTTTCCAGCTCAACCCAAGGTGGTGAATCTATAGTTTTGAACCAGTGTTGGAGTTGGTCCAGTCTAGATGCCCACAAATAATCAGAAACATCAATCAGTCCTACTCCACCTACTCGGTTATGCGGAATCAGGTTGCTAGGAGAGCATCGAGCTTTTTTACCATTCCATATGAATTTCCACAGAGTAGTAGACAAGGTCTTAAGGAAATGGGTTGGGATAGGTATAGGTATGGATCTGAACATATACAATATGAGAGGGAGAACTAACATCTTACATGCTGCCAATCTGCCCATCCAGGATAATTCGGTCTTGGCTATACATTTGAGCGTTTCATCTATCTTTAGAAGCAATGACTTAATATTGACGGAGACTAGAGTTTTCGTGGAATTAGTAATTTTTATACCTAAGTAGGGTATGCCATCTTCTTTCCATACATATGGAAGAGTGGTTTGAAGTTGGAGTTTGATACGTTTGTCAATTCCTAAATCTAGAATCAATGATTTGGCGAAATTAACTTTATAGTACGAAATCTCACCAAAGTTTTTTAAAGTTTCATGGACTAAGGGGAGAGATCTGGTCGGGTTTGTCAGCATCAGTACAACGTTATTGGCAAACAGGTTAATAACGTGGTTACGAGATCCTAACATGTGTCCAGTAATATCGGCCTGGGATCTAATGGCCTCCGCCAGAGGCTCTATCATAAGGTTAAAAATGGTTGGAGATAATGGACACCCCTGACGAGTGCCATTAGAAATAGGGAAAGGTGTAGAAAGCATTCCAGCTGTTAAGACTTGGGCGGATGGATTGGAATATAAAGCCAACATTGCGTTAGAGATAAAACCTTGAAAGCCAAATTTTTGTAGAACTTCCTTCATGTAACACCACTCCACCCTATCAAACGCCTTCTCTGCGTCTATGGAGAGCAGCAGAGAAGGAGTTTTAGTTAAATTAGCATAATGAACAATGTCAATAATACGTCTTGTAGCATCAGAAGTTTGTCTCCCCCTGATGAAGCCCATCTGGTCGCTCTTAATTAAAGAAGGCATAAACTCCGATAGTCTAAGGGCGATAAGTTTGGCGTAGATCTTTATATCTGTATTCAGGAGAGAAATAGGTCTAAAATTACTAGGGGTAGTGGGGTCTTTATCAGGTTTGGGTATAGTGGTCACGTATGCTTTTAACATTTCATTTGGAAAGGATGCTGAGTGTGCTGCCTGTGTGAACATCTTTTGGAGATATGTGGAAAGAATAGTGGAAAAGGTTTTAAAATATTCATTATTTAGTCCATCAGGACCTGGGGATTTCCCATGAGGGAGTGAAGTAATGACTGATGTTATTTCATGGTTTGTGAACGGTGAATTCAGCAATTCAAGCTGTGATTCGGAGAGTTTAGGGAGATCTAAATCTTTGAGAAAATGCTGTATTTTGGGAACAGTGGGTTGAGGAGTATGGGGGTCGGTGTTAAGGTTGTAAAGCTCACTATAATATTGTGCAAATTGGTTTGCGATTTCTTGAGGATTGATTACTTTATGAAGGGATGTAGGGTGTATCAGGTGGGAAATCCTAGTTTTGGTGCGTATTGCTCTAATCCTATTGGCAAGATATTTACCTGCTCTATTCGCACAGGCATAGGTACGTAACTTCAAGCGTCTAAGGTAGAAATCATAGTTTTGGGCCAAGTGATCTCTCAATTTTTCTCTAAGAGAGGTTATTTGGGTAGTCCGCTGGTGAGAGGGAGATGCTTTGTTGAGGGTTTCTAAATTGTGGATATCGGAAGCAGTGGTGGCCCGCCCATAGGGGGCGCCCGGGCGCCGCCCCCCCTCTCCCTAGGTGTAAAAAAAAAAAAAAAGTAAGAAAAAAAAAAAAAGTTAAAAAAAAAAAAAAAAAAGTTAAAAAAAAAAAAAAAAAAAAACGGGCCCTTTAAGACATTTAAAAAAAAAAAAATGTCATTTAACAATTTAACACAGTGTACTGTGGCGCCGGTCACAGTGCACTATGAGAAGCGCCACGTCGATGCAATCACAAGATTGCATCCATGGCGCTTCATTTGCGGGTTAAAAACCCACCTTGCGGCGCACTGCAGAACGCCGACTAGTTTCCGCCCGTAAAATCACTGTGATTCTACGGGCGGGAGCATTGTCATTCTTAGACAGGCAGTCACTTCCGGCTTTCGGCTGCTTCACGAAACCCGGAAGTGACGTAGGCAGCTCCGTTCCTTAGCCCGAGCGGAGCTGCCAGACAGTGAGAGGTGAGTCACCGCATAAAGGCTTTCTAGCTTCTACTTTGTGGAGAATGTTCGTGCATTTAGCTGAATGAATGCAAAAAGCTTTCACAGCCAGAAAGGTTTCCCCAGGCCAGGCGACTTTTGCCGTGGCCAATCAGAGAATGAGCTCTGAAGGGGGAACTCCACGCCAAATTTCTGAAAAAAAATTTGACGTGGGTTCCCCCTCCGAGAGCATACCAGGCCCTTAGGTCTGGTATGGATTCCAAGAGGAAACCCCTACGCCGAAAAAACGGCGTGGGGGTCCCCCCCAGATCCACACCAGACCCTTATCCGAGCACGCAACCCGGCCGGCCAGGAAAGAGGGTGGGGACGAGCGGGCGCCCCCCCCCCTCCTGAGCCGTACCAGGCCGTGTGCCCTCAACATGGGGGGGTGCCTTGGGGGAGGGGGGGCGTGCGGCCCCCCCACCCCAAAGCACCTTGTCCCCATGTTGATGAGGACAAGGGCCTCTTCCCGACAACCCTGGCCGTTGGTTGTCGGGGTCTGCGGGCGGGGGGCTTATCGGAATCCAGGAGCCCCCTTTAATAAGGGGGCCCCGGATACCGGCCCCCCACCCTATGTGAATGAGTATGGGGTACAATGTACCCCTACCCATTCACCTGTGAAAAAAAGTACAAAAAAAAACACAACACAGGGTTAAAATATTTTATTGCACAGCTCCGGGGGTCTTCCGTCTTCGGGGGTCTTCTCGCCGGACTCCTCCGCTATCTTCTTGTAGCTCTTTTGCTAGCGGAGGAGTCCGACTTTCTTCCTCGCCGCCGGCCTCTTCTCCCGACTTCGGGGGTCTTGTCCCCCTCTTCGGTTCTTCTGCCGGGCCACCGCGCCTTCTTATAGCTCTTTTAGAGGCGATGGCCCGGTCTTCTGTCGTCGTCGCCGCCGCCGCCGCCACCGCCGCCGCCCGTTCTTCTTCTTCTTCTTCTTCTCCTTCTTCTGCAGGAGATGTTGCCTCGACGATCTCCCTGGCCGGAATGCCAGGGACGTGCTGCGCTGCCACTTATATAGGGACAATGGGGCGGTGTCACATGGGTTGATGTCACATGGGTTGGTCACATGGGTTGATGTCACATGGTGACTGTGACATCAACCCATGTGACCAACCCATGTGACATCAACCCATGTGACACCGCCCCATTGTCCCTATATAAGTGGCAGCGCAGCGCGTCCCTGGCATTCTGGCCAGGGAGATCGTCGAGGCAACATCTCCTGGAGAAGGAGAAGAAGAACGGGCGGCGGCGGCGAC
This sequence comes from Lithobates pipiens, assembly GCF_037356315.1. Classification (NCBI taxonomy): domain Eukaryota; kingdom Metazoa; phylum Chordata; class Amphibia; order Anura; family Ranidae; genus Lithobates; species Lithobates pipiens. Next base: position 93,042,314 of record NW_027507718.1, read on the forward strand.
GACAGAAGACCGGGCCACCGCCTCTAAATAAGCTATAAGAAGGCGCGGTGGCCCGGCAGAAGAACCGAAGAGGGGGACAAGACCCCCGAAGTCGGGAGAAGAGGCCGGCGGCGAGGAAGAAAGTCGGACTCCTCCGCTAGCAAAAGAGCTACAAGAAGATAGCGGAGGAGTCCGGCGAGAAGACCCCCGAAGATGGAAGACCCCCGGAGCTGTGCAATAAAATATTTTAACCCTGTGTTGTGTTTTTTTTTTACTTTTTTTCACAGGTGAATGGGTAGGGGTACATTGTACCCCATACTCATTCACATAGGGTGGGGGGCCGGTATCCGGGGCCCCCTTATTAAAGGGGGCTCCCGGATTCCGATAAGCCCCCCGCCCGCAGACCCCGACAACCAACGGCCAGGGTTGTCGGGAAGAGGCCCTTGTCCTCATCAACATGGGGACAAGGTGCTTTGGGGTGGGGGGGCCGCACGCCCCCCCTCCCCCAAGGCACCCCCCCATGTTGAGGGCACACAGCCTGGTACGGCTCAGGAGGGGGGGGCGCCCGCTCGTCCCCACCCCCTTTCCTGGCCGGCCGGGTAGCGTGCTCGGATAAGGGTCTGGTGTGGATCTGGGGGGGACCCCCACGCCGTTTTTTCGGTGTAGGGGGTTCCCCTTGGAATCCATACCAGACCTAAGGGCCTGGTATGCTCTCGGAGGGGGAACCCACGTCAATTTTTTTTTCAGATTACATAAGGGGCGTGTTTTATGAGAAGTGGGAGGGGCCAAAATGATGGGCGGGGTCATGATGGGCGGGGTCTGGCGCCCCCCCATCCAAAAACTTCACCAGCCGCCACTGATCGGAAGTAATGGAGTCTATGGTTGCAGTATACTTTTTTTTAGCTCTAGCTCCTAGCTGGATAAGGATGCCTCTAATAAACCCTTTGTGGGCGTTCCAGAGTGTGAAGGGACTCTCTACTGAATGTTCATTTTGTTGGAAATATGTTTTAAGGTTTTGAGAAATCGTTTCTTTGGTATCGGGGTCCTGTAGTAATCTAACACTGCAGCGCCAGATGGGTGATGAGGGAGAGACACCCTTCTCATGAATAGAAAGTGATATGGCAGAATGGTCAGACCACGTAATATCATGTATCTCAGAGGATGAAACATTTTGTAAGGTCCATTGATCTGACAAAAAAAAGTCTATTCTGGAATAGGACCCATGTACATGGGAGAAGAAGGTAAAGTCTTTCTCGTTGCCATGTGTGCATCGCCAGACGTCGTACAGTTTTTCAGAGTGCAGGACCGTATTTAGGCAGGTGTTGTTGTTGCGTTTAGCATTAGAAGTGTCAAGTTGTGGGTCGACAATGAGGTTAAAATCGCCACAAAGAATGAGACTACCATATTGGATAGGTTGTATTTTACGGAGTAGTCTATTCAAAAACCTAATCTGTCGGGTGTTTGGAGCATATAAAGAGACAATGGTGTACGGTTTAGAATTAATATCACCCTGAAGAATAATATAGCGACCATTGTCGGCTGTGATGGATTTCTTGAGATGGAAGGAGACCGTGTCACGGATGGCAAGAAGGACACCTCCGCTTTTTTTATTCGGGTTATTTGCCAGGAATATATGTGGGTAGTTTTTATGTGTACATTTGGGATGGTTGCCCTGTTGAAAATGAGTTTCCTGTACACATAAAATATCCGCCTTTAGTTTCTGAGCTTCTGTCCACAGCGAGTAGCGTTTCACAGGGTGGTTGAGGCCTTTGGCATTAATGGAAACAAAGGTAACGGTCATTTTTCAGGTAAGAAAAAAAAGATGTGTAAGTGTACTTACAGAATCCTTCGAGAATTATTAGAGTCATCTGAGCTCCATGAGATTGACAGAAGAGATGCCGCTATGGTATTTAGAGATGTAGTAGAACAGGGGATGAAGAGTCCATCACGTGTAGGTCCAGTGCTAATGGAACAAAGGGTGTAACCACAAAAATAAACAATAACGTATAGAACAATAAAAATAGAATCATATAAGCGATCCATATGCAAACAAAGCTGCAAAAATGACAAATGTCAGGGGTAAGAACAAGGAAAGATGAAGAAATCCTTGTGCCCAGGGAGAGAACATATTTGTCAACGGTGTGTGATTATTTACTGCCATCAGTGACATTTTTGGGGGCTCTTCTGTGTGAAACTACTTGCCACTCATCCGGAATAGGGCGTAATTGTGTTGCAGGTGGTTCCAGAGGGTTTTGTTGGGGAAGTATGCCCCATTGACGCAGGAGTGCGATACCTTCAGCTAAAGTAGTAATTGTGTGCGTGGTACCATCATGTGAGATGGACAATTTCGCTGGGTAACGCCATTTATGTGGTATATTGTGGTTTCGTAAGGCCTTAGTGATGGTTGCTACGTTTCGGCGCAATTGCAGAGTATGTCTTGATAGGTCAGGGAGGAGGATCAATTCAGCATATTGAGATATGTTGTTGCCTCGAGTACGAAACGCAGTCATAATTTGTTCCTTGATATGATAGTAATGCATCTTGAGCAAAACATCCCGAGGGGTACCTTCAGGTAGAAATGCTGGCTTGGGGATTCTGTGAATCCTGTCAATGGTCAGTTCCTGAGGAGATAATGTGGGGATAATGGTGGAAAATAGCGTGTGTACATACTGCATTAATTGGTTTGGAGGTATGGCTTCAGGAATACCTCTGATTTTAATATTGCACCTCCTAGAGCGGTCCTCAAGGTCTGCTACTTTACTCTTTAGCCATGTTATTTCTTCATCATGGGATTTGTGGGCCTCTACTAAAGTATTGAAAGAAGTTGTGCATTCCCCTATGTTACGTTCCATTTGGTCCACTCTATTACCTAGTGCCAATACTTCTCTATGGCAGTTAGTAATTTCTACAGTGAGGTCAGCTTGTATGGAGGCTTTAAGTGACATAAGCATCTCCTTAAGGACCGTATCTGAGACCGGTCGATCGGATGTGGGGTAGGCCGCAATCAGGTCGGATGCCGGTGGATGTATAGCGTGGCCTATGGGAGCGGATCCGCTTACCTCCATGTCCGCTCGGTTTACCTCAGGAGAAGATATCCGTTGCCTTTGTTTGGCTGGGCTTCTAGTCGTGGGGCTATTCGTTCCCGAGGAGGAATCGCTGAGGGAAGTCATTCGGAGGTGAGATTGGTGCGAGGCCTGCTCTGGAGTTTCAGTCACGCACGAACCAGCGCCATTTTGTGTGATTCCGTGCGCCTTGAAAAGGTTCGGAAGTTTCCGCGGCGGTTGTTGACTCTTTCTATTTTTTGGCATCTTCGGTAGAAGCGAAGGTGTCTACCCTGCGTTATAGATAGGTTTATGTGGAAATATGTCACCAATGGAGTCGTTATAGAGTTGTTCTCTCCGGTGGTCGAACGGAGCTCTCAGCTCAAGCGTCCATCTTAGCGCTCGGTCGCCACGCCCCCCTAGTTCTGATGAGATTCTTTGAGCAATCACATTGTTTAAAATCATCTGAATACCATAGACTACAAGTTGTCTTTACTCAAACGATACATAACAAAAAAGCACAATTTCCTATTTTGTTGATTCACATAAAAGGTACCCTGTCAGTCCATACCCACCATATAAATAAATAAACTCTTGCAATTATTATTATGTTTTTTTTTTTTTTGGTGTTCCAATTGGTGTTTGGTAAACTAGGCTAATTCAGGACTCAGGATTCACTCTGCAGACCGAGTGATTCATAGAACGGGTGAGAGATCAACCATGGCATGGCTAAACTCTTGTGAACCAGGAAAATACAATGGCTTTGCAGCATAACTGACAAAGTGTGGTTGATTTATTAAAACTGTGGAGTTCAACATCTGGTGCAACTTTGCACTTCTAATTTCAGCTTGTTTAATCTTTAACAAAAAAAAAAACTGGCAGCTGATTGATTACTATGCAGAGCTGCACCAGATTTTGTACACATTAAGCACATATATTTGATAATAACTGTGCCAGCTCACCACTATAATAAAGTCAAATGACATAAAGGGGCAAAACTACAATTCATAGGGACCAATAAGTCTGCACCCTGAACAGTGAGCTCTTAACGTGATACCCAATACCCAGCAAGCAACCTACACTGCAAACCTTTTAATAGGTTCTCTATATTGATGATCAGAGGTAATCATATTAAGTCAACATTATGTTGGTAGTAAATGATATCCTATGTCTTCCTGATAAAAATCCAATTTAAAAGCCAATTGGTGGTAACACATTTACCCAAGCATAAGCCTTTTTATGTATATTTTGCTTACTCAAATGTCAATTTTTATGTATAGATGGAATTGATTTGACCTACTGTACAATGACTTTGTTTAATACTCTCCCTCACTGTAACTAATGCTAATTGCGAACTGAAATGTTGATACAGATTTCTAAATTTCACTTTCATAAAAAAAGATGACATACAGCAGCGGGAGCAGCAAATCTGTAGTCACAGTAAACTGTTCTACACTATTAATTATACTAAATCATGCTGCTGGCCAAAGAGCAGAACATTCCTTTCCCAAGCCTTCTTTCTCCCAACACAAGTGTGATGGTAGTCTATGTCTGCATGCTAACGTCTTAATATTGAGGGGGATTGCCCATATATTTCACCACTGTTGAAAAAAACATGTACATGGTGGTTTTCCCATTTACTTCATAAATGGGGTAACATTTGAGCCTGGTAAAAAAAAATCTGCTAAAGAATTGAGGTTTGAGACAGATGTTTAAAGTGGTTCTAAAGGCTGAAGGTTTTTGATCTTCATGCAATCTATGCATGGACGTAAAAAATCTTCTGTTTGCAGCGCCCCCCCCCCCCAACCTTACCTGAGTGTTCTCCAATCCAGAAATGTTCACAAGAGCCTCGGCTGTCCCAGGAGACTCCCTCCTCATTGGCTGAGACAGAAGCAGGAGCCCATCGGCTGCCACTACTGTTGATCTCAGTCAAAGAACCAATGAAAAGAGGCAGGGAGGGTGGAGATGAGCCACCGCTCTATGTGTCTTCTGGACGCATAGAGCAGTGGCTTGGGAGCGAGCACACAGCGGTGCCTTCAGGGCATGTGGCTTTCTCTGGGGGAACTGCTGGAGGGGGGGAGCCATGAGCACCAGTGGGGGACCTGAAAAGGAGAGGTTCGGAGCTACTCTGTGCAAAAATCACTGCACAGAGCAGGTAAGTATAACATGTTTGTTATTAAAAAAAAAAAAAAAACAAGCTTTAAAATCACTTTAAATTAGACCACAACCGCCCTTTATATACATTGTGAGTGAAGGCTGCAATGGTCCCATTCTGTAGCTTCCAGCAGGGGATACCTACCTCTTTCTATTCAGGCTGTGGCTGCTGTAGAAATAATACAAAACTGTGGGTCATTGAACACCTATTGATTTTAACTGAAGGTTCAATTTGTAAAAAATACATTAGCCCATAACTAAAGGCACATATATTTGGTAGACAGTAAAGCTGAACATACAAGGCTCAGTTTTCTTTTTTTTTATTCCAGCAGGTTGAAAAAAAAGAGAAATCAAACATATTTGAGGTGAATGAGGGAATCCTCCCCATTGTGACACCTCTACTGTCAGAATACAGAGATCAGCACTGCAGCCATTGGCTGGACCTGCTGACCAGGTGGCTTTTTACCAGGCAGGGTGGTTGAACAGATGTTGATCGGTAGATTGACGTCTTTTCACCTACATTGGCCACACACTGATTAAAATTCAACTAGTCTTTGCTGAATCAGCCAAATTTGTATCTATCTATGGCCACCTTTAGGGTGACCATAGATACACAATCCAACCATTATATGGTACTTGAGTGCCCAGGTAACACACAGCTAAGCATTTATGTTTATGTAATCAAATGAAGGCGAAGATGGGTAAGCAGTTGCTTCTGATGGTGTTTATCTCAAAGCAGAACATTACCAATCAGCAGAGGTTTTTGCAATCTGTATAATTATTGACTCTGGATGACTGGATTGGACAACTGTCATTTCATGTCTGCAGTCAGCCTAAGTAGACTTTGTATATAGAAAAACAAGAAAAAGGTCTGTGGGTATAGAGTGTCAGAACTTAGAGATTCATGCATACACCTTCAGGATCTTCAAAATGACCTAAATGACAGGCCATTCATTCTCACAGGTTTACCACTGACACTTCCAGGTAGGTTGCTGCTACATCCCACGCCTTCACATTCCTTAAGGCCAATCAGTATGATGGACTGCCTTACTGGCCAACAGGAATGTGCAGGAGACAGGAAATGGTAGGCAAGTGTAGGCACCCTGAGGAAGTGCTGAAGGTTTCCTTGTAATAATGACCCCACATTCAGCCGCATCTGCAGACTTTTTAAAGTACAAATGTGCATTAAACCTGCAGCATTTTACATTTTTTATTTGAGTTATACAATTATTCCAGATGCTCTTTTATTACAGACAATTTTGAAACATGTTTTGCTAGTATAACTTAAGGAACAGCCTGTAATGAAAGTCTAGCAATTCTGATAACAGTCATGAATGCTAAAGAGAAAGAAGCCATGTGCAGTAAACATTATAAACTACCAGCATATTTTGTGTAATTTTTACCTCCTTCATTAACCCAAATGAACATTTATGTGACACAGTGAGCAAAAGTAAAACAGAAACAAGCTCTGAAAGCAGCTTAGACAGAAGTGGCCGATACTCGTTATCATCTTTCTCTGTCTCCTTGTCTTTTTCTGCTTTCACTGTGTGCTGTTAAGAGATAGCTGTCTTGTGTCATTGACTTTTTTTCTTGTTTCTTGTGTCTCTTAGGAGATTAACTAGCTAAACATGAATGCTTTTAGTCTTATTAAATGATATCATGTCATAGATATGTTGCAAGCAGCTTGAATACTTGACGTGGTGCAAGATGACAAGGGGCCCTTGATAGCAGAAGTAAGTGGAACAAAGCAGAATATAAATAGAAGATATTGGAAGCAAAGCTCATCAATGGAAGGAAACAGTACAGAATTTTAAGATATATGCAATTCTTAGCCAAACTGGGATTTTTATTTTTTGCGATATAAATAAAAAATTATATGTGGAATTACACCCCAAAATATATTCTGCTGCTTCTCCTGAGTATGGGGATACCACATGTGTGAGACTTTTTGGGAATCTAGCTGCGTACAGGACCCCAAAATACAATCACCGCCTTTAGGATTTCTAAGGCCGTAAATATTTGATTTGACTTCTTACTATAGTTTTGGAGTCCATGAAATGCCAATATAGCACGACCCCCCCCCCCCCAAATGACCCCGTTTTGGAAATTAGACACCCCATGCTATTTGTTGAGAGGCATGTTGAGTCCATGGAATATTTTCTTTTTTTGCCACAAGTTTCGGGAAAATGACAAACAATTATTAAAAACATTTTTACACAAAGTTGTCACTAAATGATATGTTGCTCAAACATGCCATGGGTATATGTGGAATAACAACCCCAAAATAGTTCTGCTACTTCTCCTGAGTACAGGGACACCACATGTACAAGACTTTTTGGGAGTCTAGCTGCGTATGGGACCCTGAAAACCAATCACTGCCTTCAGGATTTCTAAGGGCGTACATTTTTTTTTTTTTTTAACTAATTCTTCTTTATTAAAAATGTTTAAACACAAATTAACAATAATTTTCACAGTTCACAAAAACCTTCATTTCATACATAAGTAATACAATGGCGAAGCTGCACACAATCCACAAGTTGCCACAGGCTCGCCTTACAATTTTTCCCCCAACCCACCCCCCCCTCTTTGAACACACACTGCTAGTACCAGCCACCCCAGTCATGGTTGGCTGGTTGGAGGGTGATGGACGACGGTCGATGCAGAGAAAGAAAAAAGGAACAAAAGGCGGACAAAGAGGCCCCCCCATCCCCCCCCAAGGGCGTACATTTTTGATTTTACTCCTCACTACTACTATCACATTTTAGGAGGCTTTTTGACACTTTTTGTTTGCATGAAAAAATAATATTTTGTTTGCTTAAAAATTACTTTGTGCAGCGGCAACAAACTAGATACATTTTTAAAAGCCTTTAAAAGCCTTTACAGGTTACCACTTTAGATTTACAGAGGAGGTCTACTGTTATAATTACTGCCCTTGATCTGATGTTTGTGGTGATACCTCACATGCATGGTGCAATTGCTGTTTACATACGACACAAGACAGGTGCTTGCGTTCGACATTGCGCACGTGCAAGGGGGGAAGGGACAGGGGTGCTTTAATTTTTTTTTTAATTATTAATTTAGCTTTTTATTTTATTTTTACACTATCCCTTTCCTTTTTTTTTTTTTTTGCTTTTTTATCATTCTTATCACAGGGAATATAAATATCAACTATGATAGCAATACATAGTGCCAGGTACTCTTTTTTTAAAAATATGTCTATTTTTAGGTAGGTCTATTACAATATAGATTTCTCCTCAGCCCTTAAAGCATCTAACCCCACCAAGATCTGTGTGATAACATGCTTTCCCAATGTCCCAATGGTGCCGTTTATATCCGGCGAAACCAAAAAGTCATGCAATGCTTGTAGCATCCGGTTTCTTAGGCTATAAAGATGATTGGAGCTGTTCTAGTCTCTGGACAGCTCTATGGTCAGCTGGTGGAACCACTGGCTGCATTCTCGTGTTCCCCTGGTGGGACAGGAGAGCCAGAGAAAACCATGAAAGATGGTGGGAGGGGAACGTTCCTTCCCACTGCTTGTAAAATCAGTCTAGCGGTTAATTAGCTGCTAGGATTGCTTTTACATGAAATCTGACCGCTAACTGAAAAAAACGACACCAGATGATACCTAAATCTGCAGGCATTATTCTGGTATAACCAAAGTCCAGAAGCATACCAGTACGTTGCTGGTCCTTGTTGGGCATATATTGCAATGTTATTTTTTTCATGCAGCTTGTGGGTTAAATGAAAAAAGAGAACTTAACAGATTCCTCCATTCACATCGATTGATCTGTGGTATGCCCACCATTAGAATACCGCCCTGCATTCACCCACTTCTAACGGGGGTCAACAATCATGTAGTGATTTCAGTGACATGGGAGGCAAAACAAGAATCAAATGTGCTCCTGCTCACAAGCTTTATTTCAGATCATTAAGTTACATATTATATATGTATTTTAATGTATTTTAATGGAAAGCAATAGAAAAAGCCTAAGCAGCTACAAGCAACCATGCTCGCCAAAATGAAAAACTGCTTCTCACTACTATTTTCACTGTTTGTACAACAATATGACAATATGCTTCAGATTGCTAGCTGACTCTAAAAAATGACATCATTTACAATTTTCTAAATTTTTTTAAATCATTTTTACTGTCAGGTTTCTTAGAAGATTGTCTGGTTTACAAAGCCAGTTGTACAAAACATACCTATTTTGTCACATGAAAACAAAAATGTAGCATAAGATGCCTTACTTTTTGTTAAAATGTTAGATAAAAATACACAACATTTGGTATATGCTAACCAAGGGCAATAGTTAACACTTAATGTGTATGCAAACTATATTTTGTGCTTTTCCAGTTTGATAGCCTATGCAGAAGTTTGATTGTCTTGTTGACAGTTCATTACCAAAAACACCATGTTACTGCAACCTCAAAGCTGGGAAATACTGTAGGAAACACCGTACTTTCGTCTTTAGCAAAAACACCCAATAAAACCCAGTACGTTTATATTCTCAATCAGAAAAAAAACAGTCAATTATGTGTTTGAATCAATGTTGATCACTTTTTGAGAAAAGTTTTTGATGATAGACGTTTTAGCCCTTGAGATAAGCTGAAAAATAATCCTGATTTTTTTTGTTTTGACCCTTATTCTGACTGTCGATCGCTAACAGGTTTTAAAATTTATTATGCCTAGCACCTGATTGCAAATGGGTGACATTGGCATCAGCACTTAGCTAGACTGTAAGGAAGTGTCCAGTTTTTCTCCAGTATCAGGGACCTCATGAACACATTATCATTGTGCTTTGGCACTGCTTTTTACATATTCCTATGTATACATTTCTTGTGATTAGCTGTGGAAAGACTAAGGAGGCACAGAAAAATATGACAACCCAATCAATGCATTCTACTTCATGAGGCCCTCTAGGTTATTTTGCATTGTAGGACACATTTATGTTTTTAGGACAGCAATTGAAGAGGGATAGCCCTGAGCTTTGAAGATTCGCTTTTGGATATTATTGTTTCTAGTTTCTGACTTTCACTGATAGAGATTAAAATAGTTCTTGAAAATCCAACAATGACTTTCTTAACTCATGGATATTTGCAGGCATCAGTCCCTATTATTACAGCATTGTTCATGATTAAAACATGTCCCACAGTGTTTTTCTGGCGTATTAACAGACCCTATAATTTAGGAAGAGCTCGAAATAATACATAAACAAGGGATTTTTTGCCATTGTAATTTTGCACACAGGATTATGCATGCTTCTCAGGCAAAATAGAATTGTGTTGACATCAGTCTTCCGATTAAGCATACTTTTGAATTATCATGTGTACATTTTACAATTCTCTAAAAACACCAGAGTAACTGTCAACAAGCAGACATTAAACATCATATACATGTCAAAACATTCAAAATATCTCTAAAAATAATACAAAAATGTTTTGATATGGATAGCAAAAAACAAACAAAAAATATCAGCAAAAATAAATGAATAAAAGGACTAGAAAAGAGGTTAACTAAATTAGTGTTGGATTAGATAAGAACATATTTTATTTTAAAAAAATTACTTTTTATTTTTTCCAACGTGTAAGATTGTTTCAATTGACATTTTAGGCAGATAAGAGGACACTCCTTTGATCTGCACATAAAAGAAAGAATAAAAATACACATTAAGAACAGAAATATGAAAAAGGTAGCCAGAATTCCCAAGTACCTTCATTACCATGATTACTTACGTTACCAGAAACCCTAATCCCATCTGGCACTTTAACTTTATCAAACAAAAACGTATTGTATTAGCACAACCACATACAAATTAGGTAATCTTAATTATGTCTAATACAATGTTGAAAAAACTTACAGACACATGCTACAATAGTGTTGGACAGAATTTTGGATCTCTAAGCTCCTGAGAAAACAGGTGAAATTCCTGTGAAACATGTAGAGAAAATGATATACAAGCTATATACACTTTAGTATTTACTGACGCTAAGCATAAATTGATGCATAGTAAACATTTCAGAATGGTCTCTGTTCTCTACTATAGTTACAACATTATTATGGCTTAATCAAACTGTTTTGTTTTATATTTGAAATTTTAACATGAATCTGTGTTTTTTTCCATGTTTTATTATTTAAAACATTAAACAAACCAATGTTGCGTGGTTATGGTAATGCAATATGTTTTAGTTTGGTACCATTAAAGTCCCAATACGAGGTATGGGTTTTAGTGCTTTTTAGAATAGTGATGTTGCAGCATATTTCAGTGAAGCAGTAGCACAGGCAGGCATTGGTTCCTCACAATGACACTGTCCAGCATTTTTTTTATTATTAATTAATGTTTATATTTGTTTATTATATTCCCATTTAAGTTTCTAATTTTTACATGGAACCTGTCTTTAAGTGTTTTTTTTTTTACTGTGTTAGGGATTTCAATATTACTTTTTAGTCTGTTTAATGCCCATTTTAGAATAGTAGTGTTACAGCATACTTGTAAGTGAAGCTGGAAAACGGTGCACGTTCTTTAAAGTGGATGTAAACCCTTTTTTCTTTTTTCATATCATAATGTCGAGTATAAGATTTCCTATCATTTGAGCCCAGTCTTGCCACAAAGAGTTAATCCAGCTCTGAGCAATCCTCTTTTATTGTTCAGTGAGATAAATCTTGACAACCAGAGAAAAATGTTGTCAAATTCTCCCCCTTGCTGTGAGTGACAGTTGATTTACATATCTCATACACTAGCTTAAGAGACATACATTCTTTTTTAATTCCCTATCGCTCCTTTTTTCTGCTGCTCTGCAAGGATTGGCTGTTCCACACCTCAGTATGATTTGGCATGCAGAAGTCATGTGGAGACTTTTATGGGTTTTGACTGGATGTTATTGATCATAGCAGAAGTTCAGTGTAAGAAATACACAGGAGAAAATGCATGTTGATAAGGGGAGTGTAGAGGTGGGTGGGGAGTCTACTGACATCATGACTCCCCCCACTGTGCCCTGGAAAACAGACCCACTCACAAAATCTGCAGTCTCATAGCAGACAGAGGGGAGACATTTGAGAGATAAGTATACATGCAGGAGGCATGTATATCCTTCTAGATAACCAATATTGCAGTAGTTTAGAAAGGATGAGAGTGGGTTTACATCCACTTTAATGTCCAGCAACAGTAGCACAGGCAGGTATGGGTGCCCCACAAGAAAGATTTGACACTGTCCAGCATTTCTTTTCTTTTTTTGCAAATAATTATTTATATTTTTATTGTTTTATGGTGGGGGAATCACTCCTGCTGTGCCTTTGTATTCTTACAGTGGGCAGTCTGCAGAAAACACTGATTAGTATTGCTGGATATAGCCGACAGCACTGATCATTTGGGTTAAGTCTGACAGGCTGGCTGTAGAGAAGTCAACTTCTCTACAACCAGCCTGTCTATACAAGGATCGAAATTCAGCCAGTCCCAGCTGAACTGGCCAAGTTTTGATCCATGTATGGTTGCTTTAGGCAGCTTTCTCATTCTCAACTGAAATTGCATCAGTGCTTTAAATATAGGTTTAGCATTTTATAATTGCTGCCTCATTTAGAAACTAAATTGCCTTGAGGGCTTTCTTAAACGAGAAGTATGGGATTTTTTTTTGCCCCCCCCCCCCATATTCATACTTACCTTGGTGGATGCAGCATCAGACCGATGTTTCATCTGTCCCACTGCCTCTGTACTGAGAACCGAGCCATCGAACATCGCAGATGGCTTGGTTCTCTTTGCGCCCTGAACAGAGAGCTGCTGCCTGTCAATCAGCAGCTCTTCTGCTCTGCTCCTCCACTCTCATTGGAGCACTGAGCTGCGAAGCGGTGGCTTGCTGAGAGGCTGAGATGGTCATCTGTCCAGGCACCTGGCGGATCCCTGAGCTGCGGAGCGGTGGCTTGCTGAGAGGCTGAGATGGTCATCAGTCCAGGCACCTGGCGGATCCAGACTTCCAAAGTCAAGATGACATGGTGTCTGGACTGATCTGTGTGACGTCAGCAGAGAGCGGTCTGAATTGAACTCCTGTGACCCGTAGGAGAAGCCCAGCCTAACGAGCTCAGGCTGGACTTCTCCTTTAATGAGTTCAGTATGCTTTAAAGTCTTTCTACTAGGTTTCATTAGGGAATCTGAGCTTTTCACAGTTCACCAAACAGGTGAACTAAACATTTTAGAAGTTACCAGGTTTGGCCAGTTCACCTGGCTACTGCAGCTAGAAGTAATTAATTTAGTGGCATTGTTACAACATCCACTAAATGACAGCTTGTAAACAAGCTGGAGGGAATCCCTGATGATACCATTGACATCAGCCAGACTCCCTGGTCAATTTCTTAATATTTAGCAGCCAGCCTGGAAGCTGTTAGAACCAATGAGAAATAATCACTGGTGTGGGTCATTGTGTTTGTGCTGGGGCAACATTTATATTGATTGATGATGGATCTACAATGCTGGTTAAAATGACTGATGTTTCATTTACATTGTGGGACATGTTTTTAATAACATACTTGTCACAGACCCAACCAGGACAGGGGCTTTTGGAGGGTAATACAGGGTGATCTCTTACCTACTATGGGCCCTGGCTTTTAAGAGAACACTACTTCAATATCACCCGACACTGGGTCTCGTTGGTGGTTTGGATTGCTCATAAGGAGGAAGCAAATCCCACGTTGTTACCAAATGTGATGAAACCCCGCTTAGGTGTTTCAAGATATAGGTTCCTCCAGTCTGGACATAGGTACCAGGTATTATAGCTGAATATTGCATAGCACCCAAGAATCTAATCGATATTAGCTTAGGTACTCTGGAACTGGAACTGTTTATTGAAAATGTACACAGAATTTATATAGTACACCAGATCAGGTAAGCCTGTTCACATTATCGTATGCAAAGGAAACTGCTAATACTGTCACAGATCGGCTGCGGTGCTGATCTATGTCTTACCTGTTACTGATGTAGATCGCCTGGTTCCTGTTGTTCCATAGCTTGTGTTCAGCTCTTGCTGCACTCAGCAGTTATGGGTGTCACTAGCTTCACCTGTTGTCTTTTATATCCTTCCTTCCTGCTACGTCCTGCCCAGCCTCCCATGTGCTTCTTTATTTCAATTCCACTCAGACTAGTTTCTGGTTGCTTGAGCAACACTTGTTGCTCGCTTTGTGTAACCTGCTTTAACCTGACCTCTCGTGAACTGATCTCTTGTGTACCGATTCAGCTAGTTCTCCTGATTACATGGTCTGCTGCCTTCCCTGACCTTGGCTCGTTATCTGGCTCTCCTTTGCTTCATCCATCCATCATCCATCCATCCATCCTTGTCTGACAGTGTCTTCTGGTACTCCCCTAGCTAGCAGGGTGAACCCGGGGGTCGTGACCTGGGGTCAGCACGCAGCTAAGCCCAAACCCTCGTGAGGGGGTCCCTGGCAGAATACCTGCTGGCCCTTTTTTTTTTTTTTTAACAAAAGTACCTGCTGGCCCTTAGACTCCACTCCCTGAGGGGATCCCATGTCACCTGCTCGTCTGTGGGCTCACTGTAATAAAACTGGCAAATACACCTCTAGCAACTGATAGCTGACAGTGATATAATTAACATGAGCTAATAATGAGTTACTTCTACCAGCCTAGATGACCAAACCGTTGGACACCTACAACACTGAATACAAAGGACGGTACAATACACATTATTACAGGTATAAACACATAGATGAGCAGACAGAGAGAAACAATAGGTGATTTGGTTAACAATGGGAGAAATACACTTGATATTGACATCTTTTCTGAGTCTCACCGCCTGAAGCAGTTATTGTTGCTAATAGGGCATCTAGGCCCTACATATGGATCCCAGGCCTAGATTCCCAGAGTCTGTGTGTTTTGGGGAGACATGAAATTGAATCAGAAACAAGACCATTCCACGGGTCCCAGAGGCATACACCTCCCAAAGAGTAGTGTTCTCTTAAAAGCCAGGGTCATAGTCAGTGGGTAAGAGGCCACCCTGCAGCCTCCTCCTGGTTGGGTCTGTCACAATACTTTTTCTTGTTCAAATTTTTTATTAGAGGTAGAAAACAAGAAAACTCAACAGAGTGCATTTGAAAAATATCTTCCCCCTGGATGAGGGGAGGTAATAGTAGAGTAGTGACTCAACGATGGTAGGGACACAGCCCTGTGCAACAATATATAGAGAAAATAACAGCAAAGCATAATAGAACAACATATAACTATACAATGTGAGTCAATTAAAGGGCATGCATGGGACTATGGTTGGGCGGGGTCTGGGAACCGCTCCGGTTCCTGAGAGCCGTGGTCATTTACCAGTGACACCTGAGAGAGACGCCCTGAGGTTTACAAGGAGGCAATTGTCTAAGTGTCCTCATACCTGGTACCGGTTAGAATGTCTGATGGACCTGTAAGCATTCATGGATCTTGATTCAGGGAGTATGTAGTTGGACAAAGATGCTCAACTTCAATCGGATGAGCATTGACATCGTTTAGAGCTGAGAAGTTTACATCCAGGAGAGAAGTACTAGAGTGAGGAGGAAAAAGGGAGGAAGAGTGGAGGTGAGAATGGAGGAGTAGAGAAAGAGCAGCTTGGAAAGAGAAGAGGAGGAAAAAATGAAAAAAAAAGGAGATGGGGAGGGTTTTCACTGGGGGGGGGGAGGGGAGAGGAGACTAGGATCTAGTCTCAATGGGTTATCCAAGTGGTCGATATGGTCATTCAAGTTAGCAGTAGAGTGTTGTCATCACAATACTTTTTCAACTGTGTGTCTTACATATTTTTAATATAGCCAGGTGCTGGGCTACAGCAATATGGAGAAGACGACATTTTCTTTTAATCTTCTGTCCCTCTACTAAAATACTTATGCTATGCTGCACCATTCTTCCCAGGCCAGCAGCGGGGGAGTTAAAGCCAAGCAAGCCTAAAGAATTCTATGCAAAGAGTATACAAAGCACTGAGTCTCCTGGGAGTTGTAGTTCAAGATGGCAGACAAACTGTATAATGGGATGAATAGATGCCTTACACTACAGATCCCAGTATGTACTGTGCAGTAGGGGGGGTGGAGAGATGATTTTTATTAACCAGTTCCCGACCAGCGCACACCGATGTATGTCGGCAGAATGGCACGGGCAGGCATATTGATGTACAGGTACGTCCATTTTTAAATGCCACCCTGCCATCACGAGAGTGGCGCCGGAGGCACGCTTGCATGCCGGTTGGGGACCCCTGTGAGTCCGGTCGCGGGTCCCACGGACCCGATTGCTCCGGGGATACTCGTGATCGTCTCACGGGGAGGCTGAACTGGGAGATGCCGTTGTAAATAGCATCTCCCCGTTCTGCCTAGTAACCAGTGACGCTGATCTCTGCTCCATGTGATTGGAACAGAGATCAGTGTTCACTAACACAAAGCCCAGCCCCCACAGTTAGTAACACGCCCCTAGGAACACTTAACCCCTACACTGCCACCCCCTGGTAACCCCTTCACTGCCAGTGACATTTACACAGGAATCAATGCATTTGTATAGCATTGATTGCTGTATAAATGACGATGGTCCCAAAAATGTATCAAAATGTCCGATGTGTCCACCACAATGTCGCAGTCACAATAAAAATCGATGATCGCCGCCATTACTAGTAAAAAAAAAATATTAATAAAAATGCCATAAAACTATCCCCTATTTTGTAAATGCTATAACTTTTGCGCAAACCAATCAATAATCGCTTATTGCAATTTTTTTTACCAAAAATATGTAGAAGAATACATATCGGCCTAAACTGAGGGAAAACATTTTTTTTATATATTTTTGGGGGATATTTATTATAACAAATAGTAAAAAATGATGTGTTTTTTTTTCAAAATTGTCGCTCTATTTTTGTTTATAGTGCAAAAAATAGAAACCACAGAGGTGATCAAATACCAAAAAAAAGAAAACTCTATTTGTGGGAAAAAAGGATGTCAATTTTGTTTGAGAGCCACGTCGCATGACCACGCAATTGTCAGTTAAGTCAGTGGTCTGGTCTTAAGCCAGCAAAATGGTCCGGTCTGAAAGTGGTTAAACTGCCAAGGAACATTCTTTCCCTTGGTACCGAGGCAAAGAACAAAGCACCCATCCTATCTGGCGGTTTCTATGAAGGTAGCACTACATTTTATTTTTAGTGAATAAGTTACAAGTGGCTCTATGTACCCTGTACTCATTAACATAAGATCCCCCTGGCAAGGTACCCTGGATGCCCTCCTGGAAAAGTACCCTCCCCATGTTGACAGCATGTAGTCTGGTGTGGTTCTGAGGGGGAGGCATGTGCTCGCTGACTCTATTTTCCTGGTCAGCCAGGATGCATGCCTAGATAAGGATCCAATATGGCTTTTATGAGGAATCTGGCTCTGTTTTATTTTTTTCATGGGGGCCCCTTTAAAATCCCATATTGCCTGGTTACCATTTCTGTTTTGTGGCATTCTAGGTTCCTCAGCTCAAATCTCGACCAGGACACTATTGCATCTATGGGCTTTGCAGCTATGTGGTCATAAACACTTTGACATCCCATTGACCACTCCTCAGACCTCTTGATTTGTCAAATGATTTCTGTCAACACCCTCCTCATGGAACAAAAAAGAGAAACTGCTTTAGCAGACTGGAGCTCTCCTTTACCATCAAACAAGGAACATCAGCCAAGATTTCTCAGAGCACAATGATCCATCTTGCTCATTGACTAGACTTTGCTGAACTCACAGATCCAGAACTTTTTAAAGTATTTTCACTCTTAAAGAGGAAGTAAAGGCACTTTTTTTTTTTTAATGCAACCTGCAAGGCAAAGGCATAATGAGCTAGTATGCATAGCATACTAGCTCATTATGAATAACTTACCTGAGAACGAAGCCCCCGAAGTGGTCCTCCTCTTTTATCTTCACTGCTGCCATGTATCCCAGAGTGACTTCCAGGTCTCGCTGCTCCGGCGCTGTGATTCGCCGGAGCCGCAATGATGTCACTCCCGCGCATGTGCACGGGAGCCGACACGAGCGGCATATCGCTGTGATCTGCGGTGTGCTCAGTGCGCCTCGCGCCGCTGTCTACGGTGCCTGTCTTTTTGTAAATGTCTCCTAAACTGTGTAGGTTTAGGAGATATTTCTTGGACCTACAGGTAAGCCTTAATCTAGGCTTACCTGTAGGTCAAAGTGGTTTGTAAGGGTTTACAACCACTTTAAATCCTTTTTGTTTTTCCGTTGCATTATTGCCTCTTTTTCTTTGGTAATATCTTTTTTTTTCTGCAAATATTCTCCTTGTACCATTTTACCTGTTTTATTATTGTTATTATTAATAAATACTATTTTAAATGGACAGAACAAAACAATTAGTTTCATTTTGGATGGATTTGTTTAGTTAAAAATGTTGTTTACCTACATTCATTATGTTAGAATGATTTGTTTTCGTAATTTGTTTTCTTTTCATTTTATTTTTTTCTTTATCAATTCTATTCAATTTTTTTGTTTGTATACAAATCAAATTAGCTTCAAATCTATATCAATTTGAATAGAATATCTGAAAACTAGTACTACTTGTTCATAGTCTGTTTAAATATTTGTTATTTTTATCAGCTAAAAATATGTTTTTACAACATGAAAGCCTTCATTATGGGCCCAACAGAATATGTAATGTGAAATTATAGGTAAACTATGATCATTATAATTTCTAAAAATTGTTGAACTAAAGGAGTATAAACATGTACTGGACCTCAACACCTTGATGCTTTTCATGAAATACCACTAAATTCTTCTATTGGAAACTTCTGCACACCATCCACTGCTGCTAGAATAGGGTTGGGGGACATGGAGGATTAAAATGTGTATACTATACATATACAATAAATACTGGTAATGGTAATTGATTGCATATGTACTATACAATAGATTCCTATTTTATATTTGGTACAATTTATGCAAAGTAGATCTATTCCACTGCATTTAAATGCTGTTTACCTTCTCATCATCAAGTAATATAATCTATGAAAATAAATGTGGCCGTTTTATAAAGAGAGTTAGTGCAAGAGCTAAGATAAGCATACAAAGTGCAGTAATAGTAACCCTAACCTATGATTTTTCTGTGGAGATAGATTAGTGGAAGGTTATTTCAAGTTGATTAATATGAATAAGAATAACTTTATTTTGTATATCATAAATGGTGATGCAGGTGATAATACAAAAGCTAAGGAAACCCTATCAGTTAACATGTGACCAAAAGGGAGAAAACTTTTTTTTATGGCGTTGAAAATGTCACATTTGGTCTACGTTTGCAAAATTTGGTCCCAGCTGTGTATGACCATATCTATGTGTGGTAAGTCTACCCTGTAAGAGATTTGACAATCACTAATGGTGCCTACTCATTATATGACAATTGGAGGGAAAATTCTGTATTCGGAATGATCATAAGATTTTCATATTATGTGTAGACACATTTCAAGAGACAATTCAGATCTTCCAAATAAACAAATTACCGAATTAGAAAACTGCAACATTTGTTTTGATACTGAACAGAACTTATGATTTTTTCTGTAATGTGAACTGGTTTTGTACAATAAGAATCACATGGGAAATATTGCACATGATCACAAAAAAATGATTACAACCCAGAAAAACATGCATCTATTCCTAACCATGTAAATATCATAGACATTACAATAATAATGTATAAAAATATGCATATAAAAAATATGTATGACACAATGGGGGTTATTTACTAAAGGAAAATTCACTTTGCACTACAAGTGCACTTGGAAATGTAGTTGCTGTAGATCCCAGGGGGACATGCAAGGAAAATAAAAAAAAACAGCATCTTAGCTTGCACATGATTGGATGATAAAATCAGCAGAGCTTCCCCTAATTTCAGATCTTCCCCACAGATCTACAGCAACTGTATTTCCAAGTGCACTTTCAGTGCACTTCCAAAAGAAAAGCCAATGTAGCACCAATATTTAAAAAGGGCCCAAAATACATCCCTGGGAATTACAGACCAGTTAGTCTAACATTAATAGTATGTCATCTCTTGGAGGGGATGATAAGGGACTATATACAAGATCTTAGTAATGAGAACGGTTTCATTAGCAGTAATTACTAATCAGCATGGATTCATGAAGAATCGTTCTTGCCAAACTGATCTATTAACCTTATATGAGGAGGTGAGTTGCCATCTAGAT
Source organism: Lithobates pipiens (assembly GCF_037356315.1). Lineage (NCBI taxonomy): Eukaryota > Metazoa > Chordata > Amphibia > Anura > Ranidae > Lithobates > Lithobates pipiens. The sequence goes on from NW_027507718.1 coordinate 93,062,668, forward strand.
AAAGGAAGGCCCGTGGACGTGATGTATCTGGATTTTGCAAAAGCATTTGACACAGTTCCCCATAAACATTTACTATACAAAATAAGGTCCGTTGGCATGGACCATAGGGTGAGTACATGGATTGAAAACTGGCTACAATGGCGAGTTCAGAGGGTGGTGATAAATGGGGAGTACTCTAAGTGGTCAGGGGTGGGTAGTGGGGTCCACCAGGAATCTGTGCTGCAACCAATCCTATTTAATTTGTTCATAAATGACCTGGAGGATGGGGTAAACAGCTCAATCTCTGTATTTGTGGACAGTACAAAGATAAGCAGGGCAATAACTTCTCCACAGGATGTGGAAACCTTGCAAAAAGATCTGAACAAATTAATGGGGTGGGCAACTACATGGCAAATGAGGTTCAATGTAGAAAAATGTAAAATAATGCATTTGGGTGTCAAAAATATGAATGCAATCTATAGACTGGGGGGAGAACCTCTGGGGTAATATAAGATGGAAAAGGACCTGGGGGTTCTAGTAGATAATAGGCTCAGTAATGGCATGACATCAACAAAAAGAGTCATTGACGCACAAATGAATAGTCCTTGTGGAAAACGGTTATCCATATAATAAGATACTCGTTATTTAGGAAGATGTCCTATAGTTGGTCTCAATGTGCAGCTGCTAAACCACTTTGGACTTGGTGGCATAAAATGCAGAAAATAAACAATCGAAAAACAGTGCATCAAAGAAACTCGTGATGTAATATGAAAAAACACATAAAAGTCATTTATTAAATATAAAAAAACAAAGACATCTGATCCTCCTGGGATCTTAAAAGCACACGATCCATCAATCATAACGAATATAAACTGACAGATGCTTAGCGATGAATCGCCCCTGGAGTCTTCTATTTGTGACTTTAAGATGATAAAAAAGCTGCACCACCAACAATCAACTACACATGGGGACTTGGTGATTGTAAACAATCCTCTCCCAAAAGAAGGGGGAAACACAGGAGTTAATCAAGTGCAGGTAAATGGAACTATGTTCCAGAAGTCACTCACTTTGTTGATGGATGGGCTGCGGGACTGGGGCGCCGCCCTGCTGAGCTTGTGGAGTGGAGGGGAAGTGTTCAATCCTACTCCATATGGTGTGTCGGGCTCTAGGACGGAGGTGCAGTACACGCTGGATGGTGTGGATCCGAGTTGGACACCAGCTGGCGTCCGCCTGGCGTGACGGGAGACTTGGAGTGCAACGCACTGCATGTGATGCCGCTTGTCCGAGCGGCTGTTCGTCACGTGGAGGAGGGTTGCCATGCCGACTGGCCTGCTTACATGTTTTGCACGCATGCGCTTTGTCAAAGCTCAGTAATGGCATGCAATGCCAAACTGCTCCTAACAAAGCAAACAGAATATTGGCATTAAAAAGGGGATCAACTCCAGAGATAAAACAATAATTCTCCCGCACTACAAGACTCTGATCAGGCCGCACCTAGAGTATGCTGCCCAGTTTGAGTACAAAGAAGGGCAACAAAGCTAATAAAGGGTCTGGAGGATATTAGTTATGAGGAAAGGTTGCGATCACTGAACTTATTCCTCTGAAGAAGAGACGCTTGAGAGGGGATATGATTTCAATATACAAACACCATATTGGTGACCCCACAATAGGGATAAAATCTTTTTGCAGAAGGAAGTTTAACAAGACTTGTGACCACTCCTTAACCACTTTCAGACCGGACCAATTTGCTGGTCAAAGACCAGACCACTTTTTGCGATTCGGCACTGCGTCGCTTTAACTGACAATTGCGCGGTCGTGCGATGTGGCTCCCAAACAAAATTGACGTCCTTTTTTTCCCACAAATAGAGCTTTCTTTTGGTGGTATTTGATTTATTTATTTATTTTTTGCGCTATAAACAAAAATAGAGCGACAATTTTGAAAAAAACGCATTATTTTTTACTTTTTGTTATAATAAATATCTCCCAAAAATATATAAAAAAACATTTTTTTCCCTCAATTTAGGCCGATACGTATTCTTCTACATATTTTTGGTAAAAAAAATCGCAATAAGCGATTATTGATTGGTTTGCGCAAAAGTTATAGCGTTTACAAAATAGGGATAGTTTTATAGCATTTTTATTAATAATTTTTTATTATTTTTTTTTACTAGTAATGGCGGCGATCTGCGATTTTTATTGTGACTGCGACATTGTCGGGGACCCATCGGACATTTTTGACACATTTTTGGGACCATTGTCATTTATACAGTAATCACTGCTATATAAATGCAGTGATTCCTGTGTAAATGACACTGGCAGTGAAAGGGTTAACCTGTGGGTGGCAGTGTAGGGGTTAAGTGTTCCTAGGGGTGTGTTACTAACTGTGGGGGGGTTGGGCTTTCATTTAGTGTACACTGATCTCTGCTCCAATCACATGGAGCAGAGATCAGCGTCACTAGTTGCTAGGCAGAATGGGAAAATGTTGTTTATACAGCATTTCCTCCATTCGGCCGCTCCGTGAGACGATCGCGGGGATGCCCGCGGCGATCGAGTCCGCGGGTCCCGCGACCAGACTCACGGGGGTCCCGATCGAGTCCGCGGGTCCCGCGACCAGACTCACGGGGGTCCCGACCAGCGCGGGAGCGCGCCGCCGGCAGCGCGCTCCCGATGGCACGGCGGCAACGAATATTGGACGTACATGTACGCCAATATGCCTGCCCGTGCCATGCTGTCGACGTACATCGTCGTGCGCTGGTCGGGAAGTGGTTAAAATTAGAAGAAAAGAGGTTTAACCTTAAACTACGTAGAGGGTTCTTTACTGTAAGAGTGGCAAGGTTGAGGAATTCCCTTCCACAGGTGATGGTCTCAGCATGGGGAGCATCGATAGTTTCAAGAAACTATTAGATAAGCAACTGAACGACCACAACATACAGGGATATACAATGTAATAATAACATATAATCACACACATGGGTTGGACTTGATGGACTTGTGTCTTTTTTCAACCTCATCTACTATGTAACTATGTAATTTTGTAACTTGCAGTGCACTTGTAGTGCAAAGTGGATTTTCCTTTCGTAAATAACCCCAATGTCTTTTTATTAATTGTGATGAGAGTTGTGTAGCAAGTTAGTCTTCTTGTTTCTGTCATACTACAGAGCAATAAGGAGTAGAAAATAGGTTCAACCCTATTTGATCAGCACACCAGGAATTAGTGCATTCAATTATTATTTTTTTGACCATCCCTGGTTGGTATTGATGGTCTAGTTTGAGTTTGTTTTACCTACTACTGTATGTATGTACGCCACTGTTGTTTGGTATTCTTAAACTGTGTCTCTCCTGTGTTTCTTGCAAGTTCTGCCTACATTTCCCTTAAAAGGTCTATGACTGTACTGTTCTCTATTTGTACATATAGTTAAGCCAGACATCAATGGTTTGAATCTTGGCCAGTTCAGCAGTGATTCGAACCATCTATAGGTAGAATAATTGGGTACAACCAGCATGTCAGATTTTCATGCAATTTTTGCCAGTGGCTATAGCCGCTAGCATCAATCACTGTAAGTTCTCCTGGTAGGGATGGCTCCCTGCACTCCTCCATCAGGGAAACATCATAGCTTAACGGGAAGGCTTGGGTGCTTTTCAGGTGTTTTAGCGCTAAAATAAGGGCCTGAAAAGCTCTTCTCAAGCCAGTCCAGTGTGAAAGCCTGAGTGCTTTCACACTAGGGCAGTGTGCTTGCAGGACAGGGAAAAAAGTCCAGCAAGCAGCATCTTTGGGGCAGTGCAATGAAATGGGAAGTGATGCCGAAGTGCCTGCAAAGTACTTCGGCAGCGCCGCAACATGCTTGCCATTAACCCTTTCTTCGGCTGCTAGCAGGGGTTAAAAGCACCTTGCTAGCGGCCGCAAAGCGCCACTATAATAGCAGTAAAGCACCACTAAAACTATAAAACTAATGGTGCTTTACCGCTAACGTCGGCACCGCCCCGGTGTGAAAGGGGTCTAACTGTGTTGATGGGAGAATTAAGTGATTTTCTTTATTGCTCAATCTATGACCTAAACCTTTAATAAAAGGATTGAAACAGAAAAAAAAATGAAGGTTGTTAGATTAAAAAAAAGGCATATACTATTTGTTGATTTGGACTGAAATGATGATAAAATTATTCATTAACCAAAATATTGACAGTTTATTTATAATATGTGATATGTTCTAAGTTATAACATAAATATCTGACTTCAGCATTTTGCTGCCTCTGTGTACAGTACTGTGCAGAGGTTTTAGGCGGGTGTGAAGAAATGGTGTAAAGTAAGAATGCTTTCAAAAATGTATATTTTACTTGTTTATTTTTATCAATTTAAAAACTTAAATCAATATTTGAATATCCTTTGGCTTTAAACCAGAATCAAATCTTTTAGGTATACCTGCACACAGTTTTTGAAGGAAATCAGCAATAGTTAGCAACATGTTTACATTTCAAATTTGTTTTCTAATTGGTTTGGATTTCTAATTCAGTTTGAATCTGATTTGAATTTGAACAAAATGTTGTTTAGTTATAATTTATTTCAGATTCATTTAAATTCATTCCTGTTGTGATTTGGATACATTTCCGAATATCAAAAAATGTGTATAAATTTCTAACAAACTGCACATGTCTAATTTTATATTTGGTAATATTGTTTCTAATGCACTAAGCTAGAACTTAAAGAATCCCTGTCTCATTAAAGAGCACTACTGTTCTGAAAATCTCTGGAATATCCCTTTCTGAGGTGACAGTGAGTATTACAAAAATGTATTCAAATCATAATTGTTGTTGTGAATGGTTTATATGCCAACAAGCTATCTGGTGGCAGTTTAACAAGTCTAAACCCAGTGACAATCACTCTCAGTCTGCTGGCATTTAGATTGCGCTGAAGCTGGAAACTATTTGTGAAGGGTAATGCCCTATACACACGGTCAGACATCCCGACGACAAAATTCGTCTGATTTTTTCTGACGGATTTTGGCCCAAATTTGTCTTGCATACATATGGTCGCACAAAGTTGTCGGAAAATGCGATCGTTCAGAACGAGGTGATGTAAAACACGTATGACGGGACTATAAAGAGGCCAGTAACCAATAGCTTTCGTTTTGTAATTTATTCTGAGCATGCGTGGCACTTTGTGCGTCGGAATTGTCTACAAACGATCGGAATTTAAACAACCAGATTTTGTTGTCAGAAAACTTTAGATCCTGATCTCAAACTTTGTGTGTTGGAAATTCTGATGGAAAAAGTCCAATGTAGTCCACACATGATTGGAATTTCCGACAACACAGTCCAATCGCACATTTTCCATCAGAAATTCTGACCATGTGTACAAGGCATAAGACAGATTTTCCGACAGGAAATGTTCGTTGTGAGTGTGTATGCTCCATCGGATATTTGCTGTCGGAATTTCCAGGTTCTCAAATTTTCCGCCAACAAAACTTTGTTGTGGGAAAGTCTGATCGTGTGTACACAAGTCCGTGCACAAAAGTTCACACATGCTCGAAATCAAGTACAAGGCGTAAGTGCTAAAATAATGATTTTTTTGCATTGCTGCTGAGTTCTAACAAATAGATTTTTTATTATTTCTCGTCATCTCATTAATAATCTTTGTTTTTTTGTTTTGTTTTTCTCGTGATCTCCACAGATTTTTTTTTCTAGTGATCTCCATAATGTTTTTTGGCATTTTGTGTGTCAAGTTACCACAACACCATTATTATCTTGTATTTTTTAACCTCAAAGAGATACAGCTATATCGGTGCCCCTTGTTAATTTGTCATTGTATTTTTGAAATGTACCTACCTACTCACAAACTGTCCTTTTTGAAGTTAAACACATAGCCAAGTATTTGTCAGAAAAAAATAAAAAATTAGACCTGTAATAGGGGTCTTAACAAAATAAAGAGGAAGGCAACGCTGGAGAAACAGTTGGAATTGGTGAAGCCTTTGTACCCCAGAGCAGACATCAATTATTTGATTGGCTAAATTGGTAACATGAGGAGCTCATTTAATAGGAAGCATAATACGGTTCAGGACTCTGAGAGATTATTATCTATGTAGTGGAGTAGCAGTGTGTGGGTCTCAATTCCAGTCTGTTATTGCAATTGGTGGGATTCCAAGGCTTTCGCAGAATGAGGTCGCTTCCCCCGGGTGATTTAGGAGGGAAAAAGAGCCTGCCTGTAGGCAGAAAGGGAACTTCCACCTATATGGGATATTTCTGTCCCTCAGCGCATCTAGAAGTGGGTGTAGAGCTCTTCTTTTGTGCAGAGTAATATGAGACCGATCTTGGTAGAGCTTGATTTCTGTGCCTTGGCAATAAATGTGTCTTCTAGGTCTGGCCTGTCTCATAATTTCTACTTTTAATCTGAAGTTGGTGAGACATCCGATAACGTTTCTTGGGGGGTCTGTTTCTCTGCCTCTAGGACGGAGTGCTCGGTGTAGACACTCCATGTCCACAGGTGTTTTGTGTGGGTGTCCTAGGAGGTCATTGAAGACGTTTGTCACTGCTTGCGGAAGATGCTCAGAATCTATCAATTCAGGGAGACCTCTGATTCTAATGGTATGACGGCATCCCCTGTTGTCTAAATCTTCAATATGCCTCTGTAATTCTTGCAACTGCATGAAGTGTGTAGTTAGGGAGTGTTGTGCCGTGATGATTGCAGTCTCATGGCGTGCAACAATCTCTTTCACCTCTTCTAGGTGACCTGCTACTGCCTGCATGTCAATTCTGAGCTCTGATAATGCTGCAGCTAAGGTGCTTTTAATATCTGCCGCTACTTCTTTAAGGTCATCTGAGGCTGTTCTGTGTTGTGGACTGTGTTACCTCGCCATGAGCTGCCGTCTGCCTTGTGAGGTTTTCGCTTACCTACCGCAAGTGTGTCCTGAAGATCTCTGGAATGCTGCCTGTTAGCTGCATCTCGTGGTCCCACGGTGATTGGGATTGTGTGGCGGAATTATCTCTGTCCATTTTTCACATGCTGGCTGATGTAGTTCTCCTTTCAGGCTGGATTCCTAACCGATAAGCAGCGTAGTGAGTTAAGCTCCAATCTTGGCCTTCAAATAGGTGATGTCTGCTGTGGGATATACAGGCTTCACCAATTCCATCAGTTTCTGAAGCGCTGCCTTCCTCTTTAGCTTGTTGGAGTAGTCACTGTTTTTGCCAGACATGGCAGCTCCCTGTACATGTCCAGGAATCTGGGCAGGAAGTCTGGGTCAGTAAATGTATCAACATTTTCTCTGCAAGACACAACAGAAGACAAACCCTAATGTCGGGCTAAACTCTCCTAACCGTGTCCCAATATAGGCCTCAATCTCTAAAGCCGTATAGGACACTAACCACTGATGCCCCAAATTAAAATTGTACCTTTGTTTGCACGATCGGCACTTACGATCCTCCACTCACAGATTGTACGTACGACGCCCTTGTGTTATGCTTTATATACACTGCGAAAAAAATGTCACAAAAATTTCATATGTGTATATTAATAAATGCAAAATACTTACAAAATGGATTTGCTGCATCAAGATACCATGTATAGGAAAAAGTAGTATTCAAAATGATGTGACTGCGCTAATCCATAGGTGCATATACATATTATTACCACTAATGCAGTGTTTTAACTATTGTATTTATACATATCAACCTCAATCTTTTAGAATGTAACGTGGTAAAATAATATATATATATATATTTAAAAAATACCAAAAATTTGTGTAAAGGTATAACAAGAATCACAATTAAAAAACCATGTACATATATTATAAGTGTCCAGAGTTCATGCTGTTTTGACATGTGCATTCAAAGTGCTTGTGCTTCAAGTTTCATCCGTGCTGTATAATCATGACTTTGCACCACTTCTTGTGCCACCACCACCTTCTAAAATGGTCACTCACCAGAACCTAGAAAAAGTTTTACCTTTGGTTCATATAGGGATAACCACTCCACTATCCTTGCGTTCCTCCAGTCAATTACCCACTAGATGTTTCTTAATGCCCAATGTTGATATCTCATAAAGAGTGAAGGTTTATCATTGTGCAGTATGTTTTAAAAAAAAAAATATTTGTAGCCATTAAAAAGCATAAAACATAAAAAAGTGCACACTCACATTTCCCAGTGCCTTAAACCGGCACTGAGTATATCCAGCATTCTGTTGTGGGGCTCTGTTAGGCCACTTCGTTTCTCGTTCCTGATTTGCGCTCCAAGCCTCGTTTTGGTTTGGGTCAGTGGCCGGAAATGACGTTCGGAATGACCCAGATGTCTCAACGTGTTTCGCATTCATACATGCATCCTGATGACTGTGTATGGCAATTTTTCTTGTGCCATTCTTTTCTGTTTGACTGGTGTGAGCAGACGCACTATTATCTCCCAGTACTGGTGTCAGCAGATGCACTATTAAATCCCAGCACTGGTATCAGCGGACGCATTATTAACCCCCAGCACTAGTGTCAGCGGACACATTATTAACCACCAGCACTGCAGTCAGTGGACACATTATTAAACTCCAGCACTGGTATCAGTGGACGCATTATTAACCCCCCCCCCCCCGTACTGGTGTCAGCAGACTCACTATTAACCCCCAGAACTGGTGTCAGTGAACGCATTATTAACCTTCAGCACTAGTGTCAGCGGACGCATTATTAACCCCCAGCACTGGTGTCAGCGGACGCATTATTAACCCCCAGCACTGCGGTCAGTGGACACATTATTAAACTCCAGCACTGGTATCAGTGGACGCATTATTACCCCCCCCCCCCCCCGTACTGGTGTCAGCAGACTCACTATTAACCCCCAGCACTGGTGTCAGCGGAAGCATTCTTAACCCCCAGTACTGGTGTCAGCAGGGGCATTATTAACCCCCAGCACTGGTATCAGCGGACGCATTATTAACTCCCAGCACTGGTGTCAGTGAACATATTATTAAACCCCAGCACTGGTGTGAGCGGACACATTATTAACCCCCAGTAATGGTGTCAGCAGATGCACTATTAACCCCCAACACTGGTGTCAGTGAATACATTATTAACCTCCAACACTAGTGTCAGCGAATGCATTATTAACCTCCAACACTGGTGTCAGCGGATGTATAATTAAACCCCAGCACTGGTGTCAGCGGGCATATTATTAACCCCCAGCACTGGTGTCAGCGAACGCATTATTAACCCCCAGCACTGGTGTTAGCGGAACACATTATTAACCCCCAGCACTGGTGTCAGTGGACGCATTATTAACCCCAGCACTAGTGTCAGCAAACAAATTATTAACCCCCAGCACTGGTGTCAATGGAGGCATTTTTAACTCCCAGCACTGGTGTCAGCAAACACTGGTGCCAGCGGACGCATTATTACTCCCCAGCACTGGTGTGAGCAGATGCATTATTAACCCCCAGCACTGGTGTCAGCGGACACATTATTGTGTCTATTTTTCCTTTGCGGTGCATGCTGGGCTGCAGCAGCATGCGGGGGAGAGGACACATAGTAAACACTGTTTACTATGCTTCAGATATAATTTAACACAGGAGCAATCAGTACAGATCACTCACTGTGTTCATTCAGAAACTGTGTCATTTACCATACCCTCCCTCCACTCTCCCTCCAGAAAAGATCCCGTGTGGCCACAGCAGCTACAAGTGGGAGAGAAGAGGAAGGAGGCTGGCAGCGCTGTGGGGGAGGGGGCACACATGGAGACCAGAACAGTCTGTGAAAGTAGAAAATATTAGAACCAATACTAAGAAAGTTGGCAGAGCTGCAGGGGGTTCCACAAGAGTCTTGAGGTGGTACAGCCGGCCCTCCTGCTCAGCAGGTGCCAGGACGCCCATTTTTAACTGATGGGGTTCATGCCTGGTACAAGAGGGTTGGCTATACTGCCTTATTAGTGATCCTGTAAATACCATATCATACCTAGAAAATAAATCGCTGCTCAGCTGAGTACAGTAGAGCCAAAAACTAAATGTATCCAGTCTTGAGTTTGCCAATGATCCATTTCACCATGATGCATTACCAGACCAGGATCACCTGATATAAATGACCTGCTATTGGCAGAAGATTTCCAATTGACAATAAAATGATCAACACATCTCATAGACATTCCCCCTGTCATTTGATTAAGTTGGATAAAATTATAAATCAAAAAGCCCTAATAAAGTCTATCAATTCACAGATAAACTGACATTTTCATGGTTATGTCTCAAATAACTGATTTAGTTAAGACAAGAATAAATCATAATATATTAAAATTGTTTTGAAGCATCTCCAATCTCCATCTTTCTTGAAGTGCTTTTTTGCCCATGGGAGGCTAATTTGACTTGTCTTTTTTTCCATACCCTTATTACTAGAAATGGAATTCCTTGGAAGACCAAAGATCAGACAGGCACAAACAGCGATTGATGTTCCCTTGGTTCTTTTAAAGAGAAAGTCATCTGACCCTGATGTGGGTTAGAAACAAAAACTAGTAGATAGAAGAGGTAAGAATTGTTATCTTATGTCTTACAGGTCTTTGATAAGGTGCCCGAGAGTGTAGATAGCACTGCTCATTATATCAACTGCCGAAAGTGAAGGAATAGTGGGATTTAATTCAAAGAATATTATACCAAAGAGCAGAACACTCCACAGGCGATATGTCTTTGTGTTCTTATTTTATGTGACTGATATATCAAACTGTCCGAAAACTTACTGAAACTATGAAATCACAAATGGCATTTTATACAAGCTGGGAGTGTGATAGATACAGGAATAGCTGTTTCATTTTGAAAAACATGTAATATTTAAAATTACGAGGATAGTATCAAGATGTGAAAGTAAAGAAAAGTTGCTTTGCATATAAATCAAATATGGTTCGAAAGAGTTGGCCCTGGACTGTGATAAATAGTTCAGTAATTATTCAGCTAAATGTAGCAGTTTATTTTATAATCCTCTGAGTTAACAATAAGGGCATAGTTGGCATAGATGTAACCAAGGTCACCTATACTGTGATAACCCAAGCTCAATGGAAGGAAAAAGTCATATCACTAGCAGTTTTTATGTTGATCTCTCTATTACCATTAGCATTAATGATATTGCCTTAACTTAAGAGTTTGGTTTCTACTCCATTCAGGATCCTGTATTAAAAGTTATTTGCCCATTTAATATGTTTATTTCTATTTTTCGGCATGGTTATGAACTGGTGTATTAGGTCTGTAAAAATAGAATGATGGTTTTGCATACTGGTTTACGTAACTAAAAATGTAACCTGTTCTTATCCTTTCTAGTAAAACTGCTGTATTATTTTGCCTTCCAGACAGCCTGAGAATCACCTTTTAGGCAGTTTATAATGATAATGACTTTAAATGTGTAATTATAGCTTGGAGAAAGGAAACATGGAGGAAAACTTAATTATCTAAAAAATCCACTGCAGAGACTCCACTTTAATATTTTAGCAAAGATGGATTAAAGTGATTCTAAAGCCACACAATTTTTTTAACGTAATGCATTCTATGCATTACAATGGTTGTAAAGGTATTTTTTTTAAAATAACAAACATGTTATACTTACCTCCACTGTGCAGCTCGTTTTGCACAGAGTGGCCCCCGAACCTAGTCTTCTGGGGTCCCTCAGCGGCTGTCTCACTCCCCCCGCAAGGATTTCTCATGTTAATGCGAGCTGCCTCGCATGGTGAGGAGTGCTTGCGGGCGCCGCTCCCATGATACAGCCGGCGGCCATAGCAGCTCACTGTATCACTCGGCCCCGACCCCCCCACACCGTGTCATTGGATGTGATTGACAGCAGCAAGAGCCAATGGCTGCACTGCTTTCAATCCATCCACTGTAACCAATCAACGGCCAGGCTGAACGGCGAAAAGGATGTCGGGGGCGAGCGTGGGACTTTCGAGGGGTCAGGTAAGTAAAACGGGGGGGCTGGCAGTGTCGGATGTATTTTCACCTTAATGCATAGAATGCATTAAGGTGAAAATTTTTTACCTTTACAACCCCTTTAAGGTAAAAAAATCTTCTGTGTCACAGACTCACCCCCTCCTTATACCTACCTGAACCCCATCACCATCCAGCGATGTGCATGAGAGCTGCGGCTCTCCTGGCTTTGTTCCTCCTCCCTGGGCTGATCGATAACAGCCCTGTCAATCAACTCCAGTCACGAGGGAGTGGGAAAATGGACACAGCAGCGGGGCTCGGGAGCCAACCCACACAAGTGCCCCTATGGGAATAAGGGTACTAGCAAGAGAGGAGGAGCTTGGAGCGCCAGCGGGGGACCTGGGAAGAAGAGTATTGGGGCCGCTCTTTGCAATTCTATTGCTATTCTATTCTAGGTGTGTATGACATGTTTATTATTTTAAAAGAAGAATTTTTTTCCCTTTACAATCACTTCAAATTGTTTCTAAACACAAAAATCTGAACTGAATACATGTTGTTATAATGCAAAAAGTGTAATTATTTATTTTCCAAATGTCCCAATTTAAGTTATGTTATATCAGTAATGTGTATCTACAGGCACTCTCTTTGACAATGCTTAGTTCAGTTGCAGCATTGCCACCATTTACTACACACTCTCATACATTCTTATTTAGAACAGTGACACTCAGCTGGTGCTGAAGCATGCACACATCTACAAAAGGTCTACACAGAGTCTACAAAATGTGCACTGTGTAGGGGGAACAAAGTAAGGAGAAACCTGTATATTTTAACAAAACACAATGCAGTCTTATTTTGCTTATAGTGCCCTGTGAAACCCATTTTTGATTTGTAAGAGTTTAGTTTTGTATTTAACACAGTAGTAAACCCATTCAACATTTATTATATTGCAGCTTAGCAATTCTTAGCCCTTGTACACAGGGTCGGACATTCCAACGGAAAATGTCCGATCAGACCAGCCTGTTTTGCCAGATAATCCAACTGTGTGTGGGCTCCATCGGACTGTTTCCGTCGAAATATCCGACGGACAAAGTTTTAGAGCTGGGCTATAAAACTTTCCCACAACATGATCTGATGGGACTTTGTCCGATTGTGTGTAGAGAATTCCGATCGGACAAAGTGCCACTCATGCTCAGATCAAATTTCTCATGTTTCTCAAGCTATTGGCTACTAGCCTGAACGTGGTCCCGTCCTAACGAAATAACGTCATCACGTTATGTATGATCGGATTTTCCGACAACTTTGTCCGACCATATGTATGCAACACAAGTTTGGGACAAAATCCATCGGACAAAATCCGACGGGTTTTGTTGTCGGAATGTCCAACCGTGTGTACAAGGGCTTAGATGTGGTGGCTGCATTTGTGCCCTTTTTTTTAGGCTTTCTTTCTTGTATTTTAATTTGGTGATCCAGCCAGTAAGTTTAATGTTTTTCAAAAGAACAAACTCTCCTGCAGATGTATTAGTTGCAGGGATGAAACAAACCATTTACAACCTGCAATATTACAATATATATAAAAGAATGTATTTAAGGGAATATAAAATGAATGTAGTGGAGAGTTTGCTCAACTCTCACTGTAACTCTGGTTCACATAGTGTTTCTCTCAAATACTCACCGGCATTCACCAGTTTTAAGGTCTTCTTTTATTGTTAATATATATATATATATATATATATATATATATATATATATATATATATATATATATATATATATATATATATATATATATCAAATAAATGGAGGTGGATTTGATCTGCTGCAAAAGGGCCAACATCCCTAATTTGGGTATATTACAAATATTTCCCCTAGGAACCGGGACTTTTTAGGCACAGATTGTGAGACACTCTAATGTGTAAAAGTTATTAGATACTTTTATTAACAAGTATCAAAAGTAACAAACATATATTTATAAAAAACATACTGATAGGGCTGTTGTACAAATCACTTATATCACGCATATATTTCCTGGAAAAATCCAAGTGTACATGCACCAAAATTGTGAACATAAAACAAAACCATATGCATTTGAAATCCTACGCGTTACGGAGTATAATAAGAGTGTGGTCTACATTTGTTGCTGTAGAAAACAAATAAGAAAAAAGTAGATAGCTTGAAGTTAAAAGAAAGACTCCCTGGTCACAGAGGAGGTGAATGCAGTGCTTGCCTATGCGCCAAACTGGGACCACATTAGGAAGGAAACTAAAGATGTACAAGAACAGCAGTATAAAAATCTAGAGCTCTATATAGGAAAAGCCCCATTTAAGTATCTGTAGGCCCTCATATGATGAGGTTGAAGCTGAGGGTTATAGTAATGTTTGTATATCTAATCATGAGTAATAAGGCAAAGTCAATACCTCAGCAAATGCTGTATAGGTTAGGGAGAGGCGGGGTTTAGGAAAACTTCCAATCCTTCACTGGTTTATTCGATGGACAGAGTGTAAAGCCGATGGATAAAGAAAAACTGATGTGCATAAAAAGCACAGTCAGTGGCTGAAGTATCACAAAATAAACCCTCAGCAAGCCAGCCGGTCTAGAGAGATCATACAATAATTTGGCAGTCTACAAAAAACAAGGGAAGATATAAGCAATGTATAATTATCAAGAAATCAAAATAACTTCATAAAGAGTATCAATTGCTGCTTAGTTAGAGATTTTACCTGCACCAGTGGGATCTGTAATGTCCTCTCTCCCCAAGAGGTTACTGCTGAGTGTGAGACAGGCAAGATTCCTCATATATATAGGGAGGACTCGCTTGACTAGTACCACCACATGACAGGTGAAGGTCATGGTAATCACCAACACCCGTCTGCTGCAGACAGAACGATCCCCGAGAGAGCGTTCTTAAATGCTTAAATGGGGCTTTTCCTATATGGAGCTCTAGATTTTTATACTGCTGTTCTTTTACATCTTTAGTCTCCTTGCTGATACGGTCCCGGTTTGGTATATAGGCAAGCACTGCATTCACCTCCCCTGTGACCAAGGAGTCTTTCTTTTAACTTCAAGCTATCTACTTTTTTCTACTGGCCTATTTGGCCATTTCTTATGTTGGACCCTGCCATACTATTGGATATGTAAGAACATGAACAAATGTAGACCACGCTCTTGCTATGTTTTCATCTGTTGACATTATGTGAATACGATTATTTATTGGATGTATAATGTTACTAAACTTTTGTATTTTAGATTATCAATAATGCATAAATTGCATAACGAATTTCCCTGAAGAAGGAGTTTATTATACTCCGTAACGCGTAGGATTTCAAATGCATATAGTTTTGTTTTATGTTCACAATTTTGGTGCTTGTACACCTCCAGGAAAAATATGCATCTTAAGTGATTTGTACAACAGCCCTATCAGTATGGTTTTCATAAATATATGTTTGTTACTTTTGATACTTGTTAATAAAATTATATAATAGGAGAAAAGTTTTTAAACAAGCTGAAATACTGAAAAATACTTATAGCGACACATCCTGTTATCCATCCAATAAATACCACGTTTCTATGGGACTTTTAAAGCGCAACTACACCATGTTATAAAAAAATATAAATTTTAATGCAATTTCCAAAATACATAATTAATACATAATTAGAAATGAATACAACAATATAGCACAGAATTAATATATACAGTTGCAATGCGGATACATCTCAACATGTTTAGCCATACATCATAAGGCTTCTTCAGGAGAACTTTTTAATCTCGCATAAACATATATTCACTGAAATAAAAAGAAACAATCAGAAAAAAAAAGCATAAAGACACTGATAAATACATTACAATTTACCACCATACAGGCTATCACGAAGATACAAAATGACTCCAAAGGCTGACCTGTGCATTTTAGTTGAAAATAATATAAACGTTCCACTCATGGTTGAATAAAAACAAAGATCATATGATGATACCATAGAGAGGGGTATATTGTACATATGGACTATGCCCTTAGGGATCCATCTGTTGAATTAGATCAAAGATAAATGAATATAGCAAGTATCCAATGATCCATAATAAATAATAAAGTATACAAATATATATGGCCCACTCAATAGAATACATACCTCCAATTATAGATAAAATCTAAATGGCCTAACTTCCAACAGGACCTCCAATAGACTTTAATATAGTGATGTAAACAGGGAAAACCTTTTGGATGTAAAAATATTTTATAATTAAATTGGGTACTACCCAGCATAAACTCCAACCCAAAACTACCATAAGGAACTAAATAGGAAAATTGTTACCTGAGAAAATCTTTTCACGTCTCAAATAATCCAAAAAAGAAGTCCAAAATGAGGGGGGACCTACTGGTATAAAGATATCGGGGTACCCAAACTAAAGGTAAAAGAGAAACGATCTATAAATAATAAGAAGTGTATATAATAGAGATGGGCAAAAATAAATGTTGTTTGTCTCCAATAGAAATACTAGCATCCCATTGAGATTTTACCTAATAATGCAGCTCCTCTCTTGTGAAACAGCCATAATGATTGATAATCATAGCCCTTATATAGCCCTCTCCACCTCCACAAGGTGAGGACACTCTAACTGTCACCATAGAGGCGCCATTGCGCCGGAAGTGACACCTGTGCGCCAGAAGTGATGCAATTGCGCTAAAGTTGACGCCTGTGCCGGAAAACAGAACAAGCGTCATTGCGGATAGACACCAAAACAGGAAATGACGAACAAGCTGTAACCCGGAAATGAAAATAGCCAAAAACTGTTAATAAAACAGCAAGCAAACACAGTTGGCAAAAGGTGACTTAAAATTAACCGCCAAAATAAAACTAAATGGCAAAGATGAAAAAATATTAATATTAACTATCTAGTTACGGGGTCAAAGTGTAGTCAAATCCTTTTGGATATAAATAAACCAATACGCCGTTATATTAAACAACGGCATATAGGAACCACCTTAATGATGACTGAATTGGCCCCTCTGTTGGAGTTAAAAAACTACCGAACAGAACAGCGCCTTGGGTGTCCATATGGCGCATCTGATCTGATAATTCAACCAATATCATTCAGAAGATCTCACATATATTGTAAGACCAAAATTCGACCGGGAAAAGGAAAACAATCTGTAGCCCTCAAATTTAAATTTGAAAACACCAGTTAGCTCAAGTTATCAAAAGTGAAATCTCCACAACAACCTGCGAAAAAGTGGTTTGAAACAAATATTTAAACCCCAACATTTAAACAACCTAAATTCATGAACTTTTTGAAAAAAGCAGAAAATCTGCTGTTACCAATAACAGGCAACCTATAGAAAAGGCTTAAAACGTAAGGATTTGTTTAGGCCAGGATGGACAGTGGCAGCCAAGGTGTGAATCCACTTGGATTCTCGTTGAAGGAGAATCTTATCGATATCCCCCCCCCCCCCATCAAAGTCAGGAACAAATTCAAGGGCAAAGAATTTCATCTTCATCTACTAATCTAGCCTATTAATAACTTTTACACATTAGAGTGTCTCAGAATCTGTGCCTAAAAAGTTCCGGTTTCTAGGGGAAATATTTGTAATATTTATTGTTAATATATTACCATTAGATTAAGTTAAAGCCCCACCCTACA
This sequence comes from Lithobates pipiens, assembly GCF_037356315.1. Lineage (NCBI taxonomy): Eukaryota > Metazoa > Chordata > Amphibia > Anura > Ranidae > Lithobates > Lithobates pipiens. The sequence goes on from NW_027507718.1 coordinate 93,080,136, forward strand.
CCTTTTTTCAGACTTGGTTATACAATTACAGTAAATCAATTCAAATGTTAAATAAAACCTTTGAAAATAATAGAAAATAATAAACAAACAGGAAAAAATTGTGTGAATAGGTACTAAATTAGGTAGCTACTGTACATTCCAGACATACTGTATTATTGCACTGGATACAATGCAAGCAAGGGCACATGCTTTCCCTCCATAGACCTAACAAAAATGTCTTAGCATCCATCCCTTACTGTGATATGGTTAAGAGAATGGAAAAATTCCCTTGTTTGAGTGTATCCCATTTTCCTGAAGTTTGCAAAAATACACACCACAGAATCCCTCTGTAGCGTATAGACTTAGGCTAATGACTTCCACCCATTGATTCATGTCCCTGAGGTATAGATTTCACTGCTTTCACTGTAAATTAATTCTATTGGGTCATCTCTATCAATCAATTTTTCGACCATTTTGTCCATTTTATGGAAATTTGCAATTACTGCTCTGCTAACTTATATTGGCATTGTGTTATAGATTTCTTTACAAAGGGAGAATGATTACTAGAGCACAGAAACGGTCCTCTCCGAGAAAGTGGCTTCATGCAAAAGATATACCTCTTGAGGCCCAGTCTGAAAGGTTAGTATGCAAACTTGCTGACTGAGCAATATCTACAGGCAGTGTCAACGCAATAAGAAGACCTAGAATAAGAAACCAACATTGTTTATTTCAACTTAGAGCATTGCAAAATATATATGCAAAATATTGATTCTTATGGGGATAAAAGACATCACTGTCTAAACTGAAACTACCAGCAGTATGGAGATGCTGGTAATGTTTAACTACCAGCTGAACCATCTGACAGCACAAAAGAAGGGGATACAGTGGACCATACTAAGCACAAAATAAAATACATTAAACAGGCTGCTGTAATAGCACAGAAATAACTATAACTGCTGCACAAACCATTCTGTACTTTGTTATTAAAAGAGAAGTATGTTTTTTTTTCCTATTTCCTACTTACCTAGGTGGATGCAGCATCAGACCGATGTGAGACCCAATGTCTCTGCACTCTACACTCTGGTGTCTCTTCACTGAGAACTGAGCCACCGAGCACCATCAATGGCTTGGTTCTCACAGATCCCTGAGAGGAGAGCTGTTGACTGTCAGTCAGCAGCTCTTCTGCTCTGCTCCTCCACGCTTGCTGGAGCACTGAGCTGTGGGGGGGTTGCCATCAGTCAAGGCAGCTGGTGGATCCAGATTTCAGAAGGTGAGATGGCGCGGTCCCTCTACTGATTTCAGTGATGTCAGCATAGAGCAGACTTCAGCCCGCCCTCCGCTGAAAACGGGTCACAGCAGTTCAAAACTAATTAATAGTTACCTTTCTATCTTCACCTGTGACTCTCTAACTTTGTAAAACTGCTAAAAAAAAAAAAAAAAATTACACATTTTTGGTAACCAAGGCAAATATGGCAGCCCTGAAAGCATTATGTCCACTGTTTGATATATATATGTTTTTCTTTCATTACCACACTAGTAACAGTCATGAGGTGTCTGCAGGCAGACACTCTCCCTAGTAATCAGGATATAGGAAGTGGTTAAAATCTGCTTCTCAAATGTCACAGAACAGCAGCAGGTAAAACTTTGTGTAGTGCTACCCAAGACCAATGGTAATAACTGATTCTTCCCAATAAGTACAGAAGCTGTCCACCACCACAATCACCAGCCCAAGCACACTAGCTCCAATAACTCAGTTGAGAGGATGTCTTTTCACTAGGGTTGCCCTGATACCAGTTTTTTTATCAGTAAGTACGAGTACCGATATTTTCGGTCAAGTACTCGTCAATACCAAGTACCAATACTTTGCAGTGGAATTTGCGTCAAAACAAAAAATAACTGGCACAAATCGCACTGCAAAGAATTGCATGTGATTTGAACAGCAATGCGGTGCAATTGCTGCCCGACTCACATTCAACTTCCCCCTCTACTCATGACTGCTGGAGGTGGGTATAGGGTGGAAGTGATCTCAGCTTGAGGGCTGTCCGCCTCTACATCCCCTCCAGTTTTGTGAGCATCTCCAGCGGCCGTGATTTGCTATCATCTGCGGGGCCAGGACACCTATGCAGATTTTGCATTTGGCCAGATATGTACTGTGAGTTCTAACATTTTTAATAAACTGCTCTCTAGATGACACTTTTCCCTTTCTAGACACACACACAGGAGCAGTGGGGGAAATCGCCTGTGATTTGGACAGGAATCGCACAACATTTCTGTTCAAATTGCATGCAATTCTTTGCAGTGAGATTTGAACCCATTCATTTTGTATTGGCGCAAATTGCACCACAAAGTATCGGTTTCGGTATCGGTATCGGGAGCATTTACAAAAGCACGGATACTAGTGCAAATTCTTGGTATCAGCACAGACATCGACACCGGTATATGTGCATCCCTGTTTTTTAATATTTATTGCTTAAAGAACTTTAAACAGGAGAGGAGTTAGGGCATGGGATACTTTATAACGCTTGCACAATAGCACATGTTTCTCTAAACTCAGCAAACTGAGGACACAAGGGAACAGCCAGAACCCCTATCAGAGCCATCCCAGTCCATAGCTACCTCTGGCTCTTACATGCCAAAGGCACACAGTCACCTGGGATCACTGTACAAGGTTAGCACTCACAAGTCAAGGACAGCTGCACACCTTCCGACTTCCTGCGGACACTTCCTAGTGAGGGAGACAATCCCTCTCCAGACGAGATCCCATAGGGTAAAGTCCTACAGCCTACTACTCGTAACGTTCCAGGAGCTGTTTGTTACCCAACATCCCCAGGTTCTCTAGACCAGGATTTTATGATAGTGCCTGTCAGAGATACCGACTGCTGGTATCCTGTGAAACAGGTGTGACCAGAAATGTGTGGACTTGCACGAAAAATAGCAGGCACAAGTATATGTAAAATAATATAATTTATTAAGAATAATTGGAAAACAAAAATATAAATGCACCTCCAATCTACCAGAACTGTATACATCAAAACAGAGAATTTAATAAGTAAGTGAGCAAACAATGAACAATTGCCCAAACCAAATATATACAGACAGCAGGGTATGCAAAGCGTAATTGGTGTCAGAGCCAGGGTCATACATGGGAGATCAGGCAGCAGGAGCAGGGAGAAAGCCAGGACAGGAAGAGGGTAAACAGGAGAATAAACAAGCAGACAGGTAAAGGACCAGACTGCAGGCTTAGGGTGCAGGGTCAGGATGCAGGAACATAGGTCAGGGGCACATAAACACACCAAGGAAAGAAGAGAAACACAGGCAGACACTTCCTGCAATTAGCATCAGGTGATGGCTAAATACCATGAGCTTCCGGCTGCTGAGAGACACCAGCTGGTACAAACTAGAACTTCAGCCTATAGGTCTGGGAGCTACAGTGCCACCAGCAGGTTTATCCCTTCCTGACAGTGCCCTCCAGCAAATAGAATCCATTGATAATTCTTCCCTAGACCCTCAGCCCAGTACTTTTAAGGACCTATGTGTAATCCTTAACTCACTTAATCTGTCCATAGTGGCAGCTAAAGCTTGGCCCTCCTGAGAGGAAACAACAATCTGATCAGGGTTTACTTCCTCTTTAAGGGGGATGCGTGAACCAAATAAAAATATGATTAAGTGTTATACAGGTGAAACACGTTAGAGGGGCTTTCCTGATGGGTGGAGACCCAACTGAAGCCATTTTGTGTTCATTTATTTTGTTAATAACTATATTAGCGCGTTCTCCTTGGAAACATTTGTGTGTCCCAAATGCAAACTGTCTAAGTTCAAGTCTCCTCGCTGGCACCAACGATCCTGTCAAATTAGGATGAGTAGCTGTGTTTGTACAGCCGTCACGTCCCCATAGAGTTGCGTGAGCTATCTACACACAGCTCCAAACACACAAACAAATGGCCAATTGGCAATGTATGGACCACAGCACCCATGTGAATGAGACCTAAAGGTTGCATTGTGTATTCTTGTTTCATTGGGTTACACGGTTCAGTGTATGGCATTATTAAAGGTGTAAAGTGAGTATATTAAGTAAGGTAGGTAGTGAAAAACAAAACAATGGAACTATGAAAAATGAAATTATCTATAGCATCCGATTTCAGTTCGCTGTAGTAAATAATAAAAACATTGGATGTTATTGTTAACAGTGCTGCACATATAGCCATTGCTCATGGTGTTTATTCATGTTTGAGACTGAAAGTTTAGTGGCGACCTTTATACTTTGCAAGATTAGAGCTTGAGCTAAAACTCTAGTATGTTGTTTTCATCCCCATTACCTATTATTAAGGGTAATTGTGACTCTGGAGGCAAAGTTATTATTACTGCAGATTACAGTGCTCAGCAATATTATGCTCTATTTGTTGTGCCATTATCAATCTCTTTGTTCTAGCATTAAGGAGGTTAGTAAGTGGCTATTACTCACACATAAGCAGATCTGTGAAATAATGTTTATTGGCATTTATAAGCACACAATGAAGTTCATTCCTGGTTCATGTGCTTTATATTTTAAAGTTTATTGGCAAGTGCAAAACCATATATTACAGTATCTATCATATATATAGAGAAGTGCTTTAACATGCTATTACCAACCATTTCTGCAAAAATGAATATCCCACAGTGTTGAGATGTGTACAGTAATTTACACATTAATTTTTTTTAAATCAATTTTAAATGTAAGGGAGCACATAATACTTGCCAAGGTTTTATTCTTTTTTCCTTGAGGCATATACCAGGCACCTCCACTTTATAAAATGGCCTTGCTGTCAGTCACTTGGTACTTTGGGATCAATTAGTCTTTATTGAAATTTTAACAAAGATAAGAAACAGCGTACTAACAGGTTTCAGGAGAAGGGCACATTAAGAATGTAAGGAAATATTGGGCTAAAGTTACAAATACGGATACAAGAAGAGCATTTAACCAAGGGTATCAGAGACTGGGATAGGAGTAATTTGGTATTTTGTTAAAGCTTAGTATCAGCATTGATAACAATTAAACATTCTTGAAGGTTTTTATTCCTGTCTGTGACCCTAATGGGTAAGTTTGCCCTCACTTTCTGCCCCTGTGACGCCTATATAAGAAAGGGTTTGGTTATACTGTGATATGAAGGAACAGACAGAAATAAAACATTGTCAGAAGCCCTAAGGCTTGGTTTGAATCTTGCCCAGGTTCAGCAGGAAATGCAGTGTGTGAAGGTCCTTCTTGTGGTTCCCATTTTTATGCCTGGCGACAGGGGCATTTTATATGGGCAGTCTATCAGCAGGGTCCCGGCAGGTCCTGAAAACTTCAGCAGTGCTGTGATGATGTTACAAGGAGTGACAACAAGATCAATCAGTAGTTAACCTGGACTATATGTTTGAGTGACCAATCTTCACTTATGGAAGAGGTGTTTAGCATGGTAGATTCAGACTGATTTGTTTATTTTTTGTTTGTTTTATAAAAAGAACAAGAGGAAAGTATGGGAGATTCCAAAGTTAACCAGATATGGAATTTATACACTCACAGCTTTACAGTTATGATTTACAAACCTGTAAGGCCCCTTTCACATGGACAATCCATTCAGGTCCGCTTGTCAGTTTTTCATGCAGACCTGAACGGATGCTCCATGGAGTTCTATGGAGCGTCGGATGTCAGCGGGGAACATGTCCGCTGATGTTCGAGCCACTCCGATCCAAAAAAGTGTGACTGAGGAAAAAGCTATTTTTCCATCCATCATCGGATCGGATCGGGTGACGACAGACACTGTGGTCCGTCGTCATCCATTCTCCCATAGAGAAGAGCGGCGCTGTGACAGGTCCGTCCCTGCGCAGTGTGCAGAGACAGACCTGTCATCTTCCTGCTCAGCGGAGATCGCTGTGGCGATCCCCGCTGAGCAAGCGGACGTCCATGTCATCACTGATCCACCCCCTGTGAAAGGACCCTAATAAAGATTAGTACAATTACACATGAATTTTGATATCAGTATCAACACAATAATACCAAAGTTATTAATAAATCCCCCAACTTCCAATATTTTTACAGGATGGAAACGAGACTGTCTTTCCTTCATGCTGCAGTATCTGCCTTTCCCACAGTTTACTTGTTATTTTTTTAATGTATTTTTTGTTCTTGAAGAAGAGGGTTGTACTGTATGTCCACAATCTAAATATATAACTGAAGTGCTTACCAAGAAAGCAAGGAATTTCAGCTAACATCACAGCAATAGTAGACACACAATGGAATGCGAGTTTGACACATTATTCAATAAAAGTAAAATGCTGTCTACCACCACGAAGCCCAGTTTGAACACTGTTGTGATGTTGTGTTCTTTAAAACGGGGTATTATTGGAGGAAAATGTAAAGAGGCAGGCTTATATTCCGGGAAGACTTTGCAGGCTTCTATTTGAGCCACACCGGAATGTACACTACATTACCAAAAGTATTGGGACACCTGCCTTTACATGCACATGAAATTTAATGGCATCCCAGTCTTAGTCCGTAGGGTTCAATATTGAGTTGGCCCTTTACCATGTGATCAGCTGTGCCCAATCACAGCTGATCACATGTAAACAGACTTGCCGGCTATAAGCAGTCCTTTCCTCACGCATTGTGTTTGTGTGAGGAAAGGAAAGTCAATAACAGCAAGGCTGTAAGTACATGGTTCACACTGATAATCAGGGCATGGATGATTAGCGCCTGATTATGAGTGCAGCCCCATCCGTGTCCATCAGTGCAGCGTATCAGTGCCCATCAGTGCAGCTTATCAGTGCCAATCAGTGCCGCCTATCAGTGCCCATCAGTGCCACCTATCAGAGCCCATCAGTGCCGCTTATCAGTGCCAATCAGTGCCAATCAGTGCTACCTCATCAGTGCAGGCTCATCAGTGCAGCCTATCAGTGACCATCAGTACTTTTATTTCAAATTTTTCAGTATTTTTTCATTTTTTTAGCAAAAAATAAAAATCCCAGTGGTGATGAAACTTTCATTTGTTTAAAAAAAAAAAAGCTAGAAATTTTATATGGGTACATTATTGCATGACCGCACAATTATCATTCAAAGTGAGACAGCATTGAAAGCTAAAAATTGGCCTGAGCAGGAAGAGGGGTGAAAGTGCCTTGTATTGAAGTAATTAAATAACAAACATGCCATAATTACCTGCTCTGTGCAGTGGTTTTGCACAAAGCACCCCCGATCCTCCTCGTCTCAGGTCCCCTGCCAACGCTCCTGGCCCCTCCCACCTGCCTAGTGCCCCCAATAGCAAGCAGCTTTCACACATGGAGCATAGCTCCGGACACACTCTGTCCTCTCCTCAGTGGCTCCCACTGCTGATTCAGCCAATGAGGAGGAATAGACCTGGGATAGCCACTGCTCTCAGTGGAGATGGGGCTTGGATATGTTTTGGGGGGCTGCTGCACACAGAAGTTTTTTTTAGCTTCATGCACACAATGCATGAAGGTAAAAAACCTATTTAATGGTAGACGACAAAGGCATCTGACATTTTGGCTAATATTTTTTTAAACACATGTAGTCGGGTGCCACTTTCTTTCACCCATTAGTTCACTCTCATCCCCACACACACACACATACACACACACTGGTCTGTTGTGTACATGGAGCTACTGTGTGTGTTCTTGTGCTGATTCTCCTTTCATCACTGCTGCTGGCTGTGGGTTGCTTTCTTGCTTCCTCCCCCCAGCTGCTGGGATCTGTGTAATTAACGGGAGGTGAATGCAGACACTGCAGCTAAGGAGCAGATTTTGTGGAAAATCCCCCACTCTTGCTCCCCTCTCCCTCTTGGCAATGCAAATTGGATCCAGTCAAGGAAAGATGACACAACCGGCTGCAATGGATCATGGGAACTATAATTTTCAAAGGAGAGCTGCACAATACAAGGGAATGGAGGCTATGAACTACAAAACTGTAATACCCACAATTTCCTACTGTAGTCACAGGGGGAGAGGACCGCATTTTTTCTCAGACAAATCTGCAGAGGTCAGGGTCTTTTGCCAAGGGAAAGAGAATAGAGCAGACATGTGACTGGACCTGACACCGCTGCACCAGAGAGATGGATACAGTGAACTGTGTGTGGAGAGCCCTAGAGAGTGGATCTGCTGTGTGTGCCTGTCTGCCTACAATTGAATGGGAGATGGAGCAGAGAGCTAGCGCCTGTGAGCCTTGTGAGGATCTGAGCACAGACGGCCTTCACTTTAAAGGACTGCAGACTGCCAAGGTATCTGGATCAGTTGCCTTTGTACCAGGAGGGATGAGCTGCCCATTTGTGCTATCCCAAATTTGACACAGTTAAGGAACTCGATATTGCTCCTTGTTCAGCACCCCACTATTCATTTACTGTACACTCTTAAAGAAACAGCTACATGTGCACCTACTACAGAAAGGCCCCAAAAGAAGCCAGACAACAGGCATCAGCAGGACCGCTATCAGCTTACACAGTTTTCAGCCTGGGCCCCCCATCCCCAGACCTGACCATCAACATTACCCAGGGCACGCCCACTGGCAGTCCCACGAGTCCCATCCCATGTCCTTGTCTTTCAGTCTCATCTCTCAGATCCTATTTCTTTCTCCTTCTCCTCCTCCAGTCCCATCTCCTCCATCCCATGTCCTTATTCTCCTCCAGTGCCAGCTCCATCCTACCTCCTCCTCCAGTTCCATCTCCTTCATCCCACATCCTCCTCCAGTCACATCTACTCCATCCTACCTCCTACTCCAGTCCCATCTCCTCCATCCCACATTCTCATCCTCCTCCAGTCCCATCGCCTCATCACATGTCCTCCTCCTCCCCCATTTCCATCTCCTTCTTCTCCTCCAGCCCCATGTCCTCATCCTTCTCCAGTCCCATCTCCTCCATCCCATGTCCTTATTCTCCTCCAATCCCATCTCCTCCATCCTACCTCCTCATTCAGTCCCATCTCCTCCACCCCACATTCTCCTCCTCCAAGGACTACAATGACTTTAACTAGGGCTTATTTGGGGGGTAGGGCTTATATTGCAGCAATCACCGATGATAATAAAGACTGCTGAACCATTATCAAAGCATATCCTTTTAGACAGGACCTTCCCTTATTTACCCCGTTTCCCCGAAAATAAGATCTAGAGTGATTGCCACTTTGCCAGTGATGGCTGCAATATAAGCCCTACCCCCCAAATAAGCCCATCCCTGTTTCCTCTAAAAATAAGCCCTACCCTGAAAATAAGACCTACACTGATTTTAACTAGGGCTTTTTTGGGGGGTAGGGCTTATATTGCAGCCATCACCGACAATCACGCTAGGTATTATTTTCGGGAAAACAGGGTATATAGGGGAAGGTTCTGTCTAAAAGGATATGCTTTGATAATGGTTCAGCAGTCTTTATTAAACCCTTCCCAGCAGGTAAGAATTTGGGGCTCAAATCTGGCATTGGAGAACTCAAATATTAAGTCCCTCCTAAATTGGGTATAGGTGTCAGAATGATACCTGAGTAGGCAATATCGTTCTTTAAGTAAGGTGTGGTAGAGTATGGCCAGCAGCCCCCAACAGACTATTCCAACTCTCTGTCCAGGGCTTCATGAAATCGGTTGCAATGGAGTTCTCACTAATGAACAGGCAGCAACACCAAGCTTGACAGTGATGTTCCCACAAACCAAGGAGAAAATTAGCCTCCCTACATCTTGGAATGATGGTAAAACATCTTGATAGCAGCCTGCTACAGTACATGGTCTGTCAAAATGTTCTACAGCCTACTGCCTTTAGTTCAGGAGCAGTCCTTCCTTTTTCTCTTCACAGAATCACAGTAATGTTGGAATGTGAAGTTCCAAGGCTTATCTGAAACAGGGCCAGCGCTACCTATAGGCAATGTAGGTGAAAGTATAGAGCGCAATTGGGGGCGACGCCAGTGAGCGTGTGTTCCGGGAGTCCAGGTTTGGTGGCAGCAGCAAACAGCGGCATCCTTGGGGTGCTGGTTGTGGGCATCCATCTCCACACGTTGGGTGTTTAGCGAGGAGCAGATAGGCCTGAGAGCCCGGGACTCGGGAGAAGAGCTCAACCGCCTTTTCCTTGTCCTCGCCCCCTAATTCCGCATCCGAAAAGGAGAGAAGCAGCGGGCGCAGCATACCCTGCACTTCCAGAGCATGGACTCCTCCAACTTCCTTTCTAATGTGAGACCTGGAGGACAGGCTGACTGGGGGCCCAGAGAATGGGTGGGAGGCACAGGTTGCAATGAGAGTCACTGGAAGGATCAAAGCACTCCTGGATCAAGGAGACAGATTGGCATGGAAGGTACTGTACACTAGTCATGATACAGAGACCTATCGTCAGACAGAGAAGGCATACTACCCTAGCCTGTCTATATACTACCATATATTTATATATTGTGGCAGCACGCAGGTAAAATCACCTGGTTGTATTCAGGATGGGAAATATGTGTGTCCTAGATTCAGGCTTTATGCAGACTTTTACAATTAGAGGGGAAGAGTTAATGAGCCCAGCTGTAGTAAGTGGGCTCATTAAGACCTCTACAAAAAAAACAGCATGCATAGGGAGATGCTCCATCCTGGAACCAGTTTTGTGTGTATAGACTGGGGAGTCTGAGATCTGTTCTGTGCGGTGAGTTAACGCCTGTGTGGCAAACCCCTACAATAGAGACAGGGACTGGGGCAGCACAAGGCTGCACCCAGTTGTTAGACAGGGAGTCTACGTGTGTAGTTAGAGGTCAAGCTGACCAGGATTTATTTTCTTGTTTTATTTTGTTTGGCTGTTATATGTATCATTGCATGTAGCCTAAATAAACTGGATCTTTTGTTTTTTTGCACCTACACCGCTGTCTGCTGTGCCTGACTTTGTGTTGTGAACCCATCCAGGGGGTCACACACACCCGCTACCGAGCTAACCCCTCACAGTTGGTGGAGAATTTTGGCAGTTTTTTTTTTTCAATTTTTTTTTAAAAGGCCAGCATGGAGGAGATACTGAGACAGCTGGCTCTAGCAAATGCAAATCAGCAGCAAGCAAATGCAAATCAGCAGCAAACAAATGCGGCTTTACAAAAGAGCCTTGCAGCTCAACAACAAGCCCAGCAGCAGGCAAATGCAAATCAGCAGCAGACAAATGCAACTTTGCAGCAGAGTTTGGAAGCTCAGCAACAAGCCCAGCAGCAGACAAATGCAACTTTGCAGCAGAGTTTGGAAGCTCAGCAACAAGCCCAGCAGCGAGCTGAAGCCCGCTTCATAGACCTGTTGCAGAAGCAAGAGCAGAATTTTCAACAGCAAATAGAGACATTGATACAGCAACGTCCGCAGACCAATGAAGCAAGTGGGTACAATAATACCGCATCCTTTGGTGTGAGCCGTTTACTGACAAAAATGACTGGAGAGGATGATCCGGAGGTGTTTTTGACCACATTTGAAAGGACTGCTGAAAGGGAAAAGTGGCCTAAGGAGCAATGGGCTGGACTGGTGGCCCCTCTGTTAACTGGGGAATCGCAGAAAGCTTATTATGACCTAGAGCCTGACCAAGCAAAAGACTATGTGGTGCTAAAAGCAGAAATATTGGCACGGCTGGGTGTCACCCTGGCAGTCCGGGCTCAGCGTGTGCATAACTGGACTTTTCAGGTTGGAAAACCTCCCAGGTCTCAAATGTATGATCTCATTCACCTGAGCAGGAAGTGGCTGCAGCCGGAGATTTTGACCGCACCAAACATTGTGGAACGTGTGGTTATGGATCGTTTCCTGAGAGCTCTTCCTACTGCCATCCAAAAATGGGTAAGCCATGGAGACCCAGAAAATGCAGATAAACTTGTGGATCTGGTTGAGAGGTACTTGGCTACAGAGAACTTGACCACCTCTTCCAGGGACTCACGGACTTTCCCCCCTAAGACCAGATCATCCCCAGTGGCGGGTAAGATGACTCCAAGGGGTGAGGGTGGAGAGAGTGAGAGGGTGGGAGTTCTACCTAAGGTCTGGCGGGAGCAGCCCAGGAAGCCCATGCTGCAAGAGGCAGCGAAAAAAATTATTTGCTACCGCTGCCGGCAAGAGGGACATATTGCAGCCAATTGCCCAGTTGTGGATGAGCCTATGCAATGTGACTTTATAAGGGAGAGATGTCAGTCGCTGTTTGCGACAGTTGCATGCACTGCCATTCGGGGACCTGAGAAACATTTATGTAAAATGTGTATTAATGGTAGAAATGTTGATGTGTTGCTAGATTCAGGTAGCCTGGTAACATTGATAAAAGCTGAATTAGTTACTACAGAGGTCTCTGGGAAGAACAGGGTGGCTGTTATTTGTGTGCATGGGGACACCCGAGAGTATCCTGTAACTTCAGTGTTTTTTGAGACCCCCAAAGGTAACCTCTCTCATCAGATGGGGTTAGTGTCTCACTTACCACATGATGCTATTGTGGGAAGGGATTTTCCAAAATTCTGGGAACTCTGGGATTGTCCTGAGGCCCCCATTGGTGCCCCTATAGACCAGGAAGATGACCAGAATTCCTCTGGGAGTGGTGAGGACTCTCCTGAATTTCCCTTGTCGGTATTGGCGGGGGAAACTCGAGAAACTGGGGAGGAGCCAACATCCTCAGATGAAAACATGCCGTCTGTGGAGTTTTCAGATCTTGAGGTTCACAGGGAAAATTTTGCCACAGAACAGTTAAAAGACCCCACCCTAATAAAGGCACGGGAAAATGTGGTGAAAGTAGATGGCGAGTTAGTGAACCCAGATAAGACTTGCCCTTATCCTTACTTCACTATGGAAAGGGACCTGCTATATCGAGTGGCTCAAAGGGCAGAAGAAACCATTGAGCAACTTGTAGTGCCCAAACCTTACAGGAAGTTGGTGTTAGAATTGGCTCATGGACACATTCTGGGAGGTCATCTGGGGACAGAGAAAACCAGAGAGAGGGTATTGCAGAGATTCTATTGGCCTGGGGTCATGAAGGAAATAGAAAATTATTGTTCCTCCTGCCCTGTGTGTCAGAAGGCGGCACCTATGCCACATTTCCGTAACCCACTGGTACCTCTTCCTATCATTGAGGTCCCCTTTGAGAGGATCGCAATGGATTTGGTAGGTCCGATAATGAAGTCTGCTAGGGGGCATCAGTACATTTTGGTTATATTGGACTATGCCACCCGTTATCCGGAAGCAATTCCTCTCCGAACTACCTCGGCCAAAACCATAGCCAAAGAGCTATCCCTTGTTTTTAGCCGCGTGGGTATTTGTAAGGAACTGCTTACGGACCAAGGTACACCCTTTATGTCCCGGGTTATGAAAGAATTATGCAAGTTGTACAAAGTGAAGCAATTGCGTACATCTGTGTATCACCCTCAAACAGATGGGTTGGTTGAAAGATTCAACAAAACCCTAAAACAAATGTTAAAGAAGGTGGTGGATAGAGATGGAAAGAATTGGGATTGTCTAATACCCTATCTGATGTTTGCCATTAGGGAGGTACCCCAATCCTCTACGGGTTTCTCACCTTTCGAGTTGCTCTATGGGAGACACCCAAGAGGGCTGCTGGATATCGCCAAGGAAACTTGGGAAAATGAGAGTTCTCCTCACAGGAGTGTGATTGAGCATGTCGCCCTGATGCAAGATAGAATTGCACAGGTAATGCCAATTGTAAAGGAACATTTAACCCAAGCGCAGTTAGCACAGCAGAGAGTGTACAACCGTGGGGCCAAGACCCGTACTTTTTCCCCGGGGGATAGGGTCTTGGTGCTAGTCCCTACGGTTGAAAGCAAATTTCTGGCCAAATGGCAAGGTCCATATGAAGTAATTGAAAAAATTAGTGAGGTGAACTACAGGGTTAGACAGCCAGGAAGGCGAAAGCCGGAGCAGATCTATCACGTCAATCTGCTGAAAGCCTGGAGGGATAGGGAATCCCTAGTCGCAGAGACTTTGTCACAAGTACAGCCTGATTGCTTAGTTCCTGAGGTTGGAATAGCAGACACCTTATCGAAACCCCAACAACAGGAGGTTAAAGAGTTTGTACTTCGTAACAAAGAGATTTTCTCTGAGCTTCCGGGACAAACATCTGGCGTAGAGCATGACATTATCACCCCGCCAGGAGAAAGGGTAAAACTAAAACCTTATAGAATACCAGAGGCCCGACGGGAGGCAATACGTGGGGAGGTTCAAAGGATGCTGGAATTGGGTGTGATAGAGGAGTCCCAGAGTGACTGGTCCAGTCCTATTGTACTAGTGCCCAAACCTGATGGGAGCTGGCGGTTTTGTAAAGATTTTAGACAATTAAATAAAGTTACAAAATTTGACACCTACCCCATGCCACGTATAGATGAGTTGATTGACCGGCTGGGAACAGCCCGATATATGACAACTCTTGATCTCACCAAAGGGTATTGGCAAATTCCCCTGGCCGAGTCGGCCAAGGAGAAAACTGCGTTTGTAACCCCAGATGGGGCATTCCAATATAAGAGAATGCCGTTTGGGTTACAGAATGCACCGGCAACATTCCAGCGGAAAATGGATAAGATTCTGAGGCCCCATCATAAATATGCTGCAGCTTACCTGGATGATGTGATTATCCATAGCACAGACTGGGTCTCACATTTGCCAAAAGTACAAGCAGTCCTAGACTCTATCCGGGAAGCTGGGTTTACGGCCAATCCAAAGAAGTGTACCATTGGACAGGAGGAGGCCAAATATCTTGGGTACACTATTGGGAGGGGGGTGATAAAACCCCAAGTCAATAAAGTCGAGGCCATACAGAGTTGGCCACGTCCCAACAGCAAGAAACAGGTACGAGCCTTTCTGGGAATCGCTGGCTATTATCGACGATTCATTCCCCATTTTGCTTCTCAGGCTGTGCCCCTCACCAACCTGACAAAAGGGAAAGAGTCTGTTATGGTTAAATGGTCCCCAGAGGCTGAGGAAGCATTTCAGTCCTTAAAAACAGCCTTATGTAGCCAGCCAGTGTTGCACTCACCAGACTTCTCTAAGGACTTCGTGGTACAAACTGATGCATCAGACGTTGGGTTAGGAGCAGTGTTATCCCAGGTCTGGAACGGGGAAGAGCACCCAGTCATTTACCTCAGCAGGAAGTTGAAGTCCCATGAGGTAAATTACTCCACGATTGAGAAGGAATGTTTAGCAGTGAAGTGGGCTCTAGATTCCCTTCGGTACTATCTGCTAGGTAGGCACTTTGACCTGGTGACTGATCACACTCCTTTAAAGTGGATGGCTCAAAACAAGGAGACCAATAGAAGGGTAAATAGGTGGTTCCTGGCCCTACAGGAATTTAACTTTACAGTTAAGCATCGCCCTGGTGTTAAAATGGGGAATGTGGATGCTTTGTCTCGGATACATGCGTGTCTGGCTGCTTGTGTTACAACCCCAAGGTTGAAACAAGAGGGGGGGGTATGTGGCAGCACGCAGGTAAAATCACCTGGTTGTATTCAGGATGGGAAATATGTGTGTCCTAGATTCAGGCTTTATGCAGACTTTTACAATTAGAGGGGAAGAGTTAATGAGCCCAGCTGTAGTAAGTGGGCTCATTAAGACCTCTACAAAAAAAAACAGCATGCATAGGGAGATGCTCCATCCTGGAACCAGTTTTGTGTGTATAGACTGGGGAGTCTGAGATCTGTTCTGTGCGGTGAGTTAACGCCTGTGTGGAAAACCCCTACAATAGAGACAGGGACTGGGGCAGCACAAGGCTGCACCCAGTTGTTAGACAGGGAGTCTACGTGTGTAGTTAGAGGTCAAGCTGACCAGGATTTATTTTCTTGTTTTATTTTGTTTGGCTGTTATATGTATCATTGCATGTAGCCTAAATAAACTGGATCTTTTGTTTTTTTGCACCTACACCGCTGTCTGCTGTGCCTGACTTTGTGTTGTGAACCCATCCAGGGGGTCACACACACCCGCTACCGAGCTAACCCCTCACAATATATATTCATGGTCGGAGCCCTCCACTCTAAGAGATATGAAAGAACACATAAACACGTCACAAGACTAACAACATAAAATAGACCTGAAGTGTGCCCTTGGCCTGCTGTAAGGTAAGCCCTGGTGAGCTGGGCGGTGAGCCCTGGTCTGCTGGGTGATATGCCAAGAGAAGGCAGCATACCTTAAGAAAGTAAATGGATGTTTCTGTAGAGAAGCGTGTTTTACAAGAAGTACTCTAAGAAGGGAAATGGGTGGGTGGGTACCTTGCACTGGAACCGACACAGACCGTTGTGGGTGGTCTGATTAAATACCCTCCAGGCTCCTCCCATAATTATTTATGGTCAGAGCCCTCCGCTCTAAGAGATATGAAAGAACACATAAACACGTCACAAGACTAACAACATAAAATAGATCTGAAGTGTGCCCTTGGCCTGCTGTAAGGTGAGCCCTGGTCTGCTGGGCGATATGCCAAGAGAAGGCCGCAAAAGACTTGGTTAGGGAGGTAATTATTAATTTATGTACAATAAGACACTACAGGGCAAAGTTGCTGAAGGCTCATGACATTTACACTTGTGGATTGTGGGGATGTATCGAGTAAAGCAGGTGGATTCCCGCCTGCCCATCTTTTGATCACGTGGTCTGGGACCCCGTTTCGTGAGGCTGCTGATGCCGCTCCAATGTGAAAGAATGTCCAAGAAAATGGTCAGGGTCCAGGCCTAATTTGCTCAAAAGGACCCTGACTAATGAACTGGTTGCTGCCTGGGGTACTAATCTGGAACGGTAGTAATGTAATGCAATGTATTTGACACGAAACAGCTTGAAAAATGTATGAGATGAATCTGATATAAATTGGTAGTAAGGAGTATCTGATACGAATTGGTTGTTAGAGTGTATGCCATTCCTTGCTGTGAAACCAAACACCTATCAACCACCCATCCCCCCAGGCAAGTCAAGTGCAGGAAAGGCATCAGGTGGGTTTAATTACACCTCAATCAGCCACAGAAACCCATACAAACAATACCTGTTTATCTCAAAAAGGATGAGATGGCAACCCCATGGACAGTGAATTTTATAACCAGTGAAGCCTATGGCAAGTGATATTGGAGAACGACCGACATCGACTTGGATCTATGAATGAATCTTATGTTTGGTAGAAGGAACTTACAAATGTACTACGCCTGTGCCGAAAGATGTCGGGACATGAGTGTCAATAACTCAGAGGTAGGGATGAGCTTCGTGTTCGAGTCGAACATACGTTCGACTCGAACATCGGCTGTTCGCCCGTTCGGCGAATTCCAAACGTTATGGGCCGTTCGCGCCAAATTCGTGTGGTGCTCACGGCCCACAATGCGATGTGATGGCGCAGTGCATTGCTGGCTCATGATTGGCCAAGCATGCACTGTGACCCCGCATGCTTGGCCAATCACAGCGCCGGCAGCGAGGAGAGCCATGATTGGCCACAGGCAGGATGCCTGTGGCCAATCATAGCTCAGGCTGTGTAGTACACGCCCCACACTATATAAGGCCACCAGCGCGGCGGTCTTGTGTAGTGTGTTGGCGTCTGAAGCAGTTAGTGGGTGTTCTGTGTACCTTCAACACAGTATACACCGATCGTTATCGGACGATTTTTCGATCTTGCTCTTCTGTAGTGGTTGTTGTCTGCGTGCCCTGACCGCAGTATACACCGCTATATTCACCTCACCTATACAGCTAGCGATATATCTATCTTTTATAATAGAGCTTGCAGTCAGTGTTAGGAGCTTGTGCGTGCGGTCTGCGTGCTCTGTACCCAGTACACACCGCTATATCCACCTACATAGCTCTTCTTTATTTGAGCCATCTGCCATCTGCAGGAGTTATTGGAAGTTGTGTGTGCCTCTAGCACAGCACAGTATACATCTGTATTTACCCTTTATTGCTGGTGTTCTATAATAAAGGCATCTGCAGGAGTTAGTGGGTGTTGTGTGCCTCCAGCACAATATACACCTGTATCTACCCTTTATTGCTTTGTGAATATAAATATTGACAGGGAAAAGGGGAAATGAGGGAAAAAAAATAAAAAAAGAAATGAAAGAACCTTCACACAAAAAGACCTCAAAAAAATGTGGGTTCAGTTGGACTTTTTAGGCATAAAGAAAGTTGTAAACACAACCGGTATGAAAAATAATTATTTCTATTTATTTAAAATAAAAAAGACAATTTAAAAAGAACAGGAAAAAGTTCAATTTCCCTTTTACACAAAAAAAGGGAAAAAGTTTCCTCCTTAAAATTGCACAATTAAGACCTAATTGACATCCTATCAAACATAATAACAACCTTTTCAAATTTCCAAAAAGGAAAAGAAAAAAACAAAGTATATATCTATACAAATGAGGGATCAAGGATATCAATCATACAGTCAACGGTTACATATATTTTTGGTGCTCTACATGTTTCGTGTCTACAATGACACTTCTTCAGGAGCTGATAATAATGTTCTGAATTCTAAGGAGAGAATATAAATGAGTAAAAGAAAAACAGATATATGTATAAAATACTAGAAAGAAAAAACATACATCTATAAACATTCGTATGAATAACATACATATATCCAACAAATTTCGTTAGGTCACCCATCAAGATACTAAGGTGTAAAAAAAAAAAAAAAAAAAAAAAAAAAGGGGGGGGGGGGAAAGAGAGGGGGAGGGATTTTTCCTGAGACCACAATGTGGGGGCGGGTATAACATTCCTATTTAATGCCATATAGTATCAGCCACTCGATACTTACATTCCTTCGTAAAAGGGTGTCCTAAATAGGGAGATCACCGTTTCCAAAGGAGGAAATTGGTACGATTGATTACACAAAACTTTTCTCCACAGAGGGAAACAAGAAGGGGAAAGAGAAAAGAGGGGGAAAGGAAGAAAAAAGAAAAACAATTGTTGAGCAAGTATATAAACAAAAGTTAAATAAAGAAATATATTTTTTGAACTTAGTGAAATCGCTATAAAGGTGTATTCACCTCATAAAGATTAGATCTTCAGTGTGTTTAGTAAAAATTCTTGAGGCGTAAGTGAACACAGATAAATCCGTGATGGATACTCTTTGGTATCTCCTGAGCTGTATAATTAGAAGATAAAAAAAAAAAAAAAAAGAAAAAACATAAAAAAGTGGGGATTTTTAGAATATATAGATAATATCCAAGAACATAAAAAAATATATCCATAAGGATAAGAAAAAATATATATATATGAACTCACTATATAAGTGAAACATCAATTATTTAAACAGCAAAGAGAGAAAGAGGGCCAGCAAGGAGGAATTGTGCAGTGTATGCTAAAGCTAAGCTATTAATAGTGCCTACACCATAATAGATTTAGAGGAGATGAAAAAAATATATCAAATAAAAGCATATATAAAGTTGTGTAAACCAATTACCTCAAGTTGCAAAAAACGGATCAAATTCCCACTGGGTAAAGGAGGAAAGTAAAGGGGGAATCAAAGAGGCAGACTAATCGGCCCATTCACCCCTCTCATATTGTTTTTTGTGTGTAGAAGATGGCCGCCATTCATGGACACCAGCCACGTGTGTCCTTTTATATATATCCGTCCCGGTAGTGACGCCAATCCGCAATCGACGGAAGTGACGTTCATCTACCCGACCAACGTCTCCTACGATGCGTTCGGTTGATACCGACGTTACACACGAACGTGCAACGTCCTCGCATAGAGCACGTGTGTACGTTCGTGAGGCCAAAGGAAACACCTACGTCTGGCCAATATAACGTACAGACGTGCACCAGATAGGGGAGGAGCACCTTAAAGGTTCCTCCCCGATCTGCGGAGATGGAATAGGGGGCCTCGTTCCGATGCAGCGAATGGAGACAGTACCAGAAGGGACTGTGAGAACAGCCCACAAGTCCCTATGGTAGAGCGCCAAACCCCATATCCCAAATGGGGTAATTAGGGGTCGCGCTCGCGTGGTCGCACATTGTGGTCAAGGAATAAAAAATAAAAAAACACCTAAGCATTGATGAAGTAATAATTACAGTGAACTCAAAATATACATAATTCTTTTTAAGCAAATTAGACTGTTACAGAGAGGCAGATCGAATTTAAGTTGATCAGCCAGATCATTAATTATTAATTACATCCAAATGCGGTGTGTATAAGATTCAAAACAGACAAAACAACATCGATATATTCAAAAAATATTTACATTCCGCATTGGGTTATTGTGTATATAAGCGAGAGACAAGGAAAAAAAAAAAAAAAAAGGGGGGGGGAAAGGAGAAAAGGAGGGGGGACAGATGTACTCTACAAAAAAGACTTGTATGATTGAGTCTCATTTAGGCCAGGGGCTTGGGTAGCATTGAGTTTCTCAATCCAAATCGTTTCACGTTGTAAAATGCGTTTGTCCCAATTTCCTCCACGTGGATCCTTTGGAATGATCTCTAAGATACTAAAAAGGACACATGTTGCATCAAAAGCATGACATAGATCAATGTGTCTACTCACTGTTGTTAACATTTTCCCATTAGAGGATACATATACATGGTCCTTGATGCGTTGCCAAAGACATCTCATAGTCTTTCCGACATAAAAAGCTCCGCATGTGCATGTCATTAAATAAATGACACCCTGTGTTTTGCAGTCTGCCCTGGATTTTAAATAGACAAATTCACCATTAGGAAGTGCGACTTCTGCACCCTGTTTGACCCAGGGGCAGAAATCGCAGGTCCCACATTTGTACAGACCCCTGCCATTTTTGATATCTCGTCCTTTAGGTAAATAAAAGCTTGATACCAAATGATCTCTCAGCGAGGTAGTGCGTCTAAATGTCAGTTGGGGTCTTTTCCCTATGTATTTTTTGATTACCGAATCTTGGTGTAAAATATGCCAATGGTTTGTAAGGATATTGCGGACCTCTTCATGTTGAGATGAAAATCGTGTTATTAATCTTGTATTGCTTTGTATTTCAGGGTTACATTCTTTCTTTGAGTATAATAAAGTGTTCCTAGGTTTTCTGTACGCACGATTGTACGCCCTTCGTAGTTGAGATTTACTATACCCTCTAGCTAATAGGCGTATACGGAGGAGATCTGCTTCTTTATGAAAGTCATTATCATGAGTGCAATTTCTATGTATTCTGACATATTGTGCATAAGGAATATTTTTTACCAATGAACTGGGATGAGCACTTGCTGCGTGAAGTAAAGTATTTCCTGCAGTTTCCTTGCGATATAATTTTGTAGCTAGACAGTTGTTTTTGTCTTTAAAGATTGTTAAGTCTAGGAACGTTATTTTTTGAAGATCCATATTTAGGGTAAATTTCAAATTGTATGTGTTGATGTTAAGGGATTTAATGAAGTCTATCAGACTCCTAGTTGTTCCCGTCCAGATTACAAAAATATCGTCGATATAGCGCATCCACGACATCACACAATCGGTAAATATTGACAAAGATTCATTTGAGAAAATTTCCCGCTCCCACCCCCCCAGGTACAGGTTCGCATAGGACGGTGCACAGCACGTACCCATGGCGACACCCTGCACCTGGAGGTAGTGGGACCCATTGAAACTAAACCAATTATGCGTCAAGACAAAATCAAGAAGGGTGAGGATAAAATCGTTATATTTCCAATTGGTGTGTGGTTCCTCATGGAGGAAGGTGCGTATCGTCTCGACGCCCTTCTCGTGAGGGATGCTAGAATATAGAGCTTCCACATCAAGAGTCACGAGAAGGGCGTCGGGAGGAACCACCAAACCCTCCAATTTTTTCAAAAGATCAAGAGTGTCCCTAGTGTATGAGGAGAGACTTATGACGTGTGGCATTAAGGTAGCATCTATGAGTCTACTGGTGTTTTCAGTTAGGGACCCAATCCCTGAGATGATGGGACGTCCGGGGGGGGGTGTGACTCCTTTATGTACTTTTGGGAGAGCGTAAAAAGTTGCTTCTCGTGGATGTACATTATTAAGATATTTATACGTATCCTGATCTATCAGGCCTTGTTCATATCCTCCATTAAGGATGTTTAGAAATTGGATTTTATAGCGAGTTATACTTGAAGGTGGGATCTTTTTATACCAATTCTCATTAGTCAATATATCATAACACATTTTTTCATATTGTAGTTTCGTCAACAGGATGATGTTACCTCCTTTGTCTGATGCTTTAATGACTAGATCAGGATGTTTCTTCAGATTTTTTATAGCTCGTTTTTGGGAGTTGTTTATATTGGACCCCTGTGGTGTGATTTGCATTTGTTTGATATCGCTTATTACACTAATTAGAAAGGTCCAAATGAACGCATTTGTAGTTAAGTCAGGGAAATTCTGAGATTTAGGCCTGAGGGGGCCCCTTCCTCCATTTACCATTGAGCATGATTGTTTTTCAGGAATTACTTGCGTAGTTTTAAAATTAGTTTCCTTTCCTTCATTCTCTTCCAGTAGAAGAATTAAATCCCGGAGGGCTCTAAACTCAGCCATTGAATAATGTTTTATACTGTATCTACCCTTTATTGCTGTTCTCTAATAGAGCCATCTGCAGGGCTTAGTGGGTGTTGTGTGCCTCCAGTACAGTATACCCCTTTATCTCTGGTGTTCTATAATAAAGGCATCTGCAGGAGTTAGGGGTGTTGTGTGCCTCCAGCACAATATACACCTGTATCTACCCTTTATTGCTGTTCTCTAATAGAGCCATCTGCAGGGCTTAGTGGGTGTTGTGTGCCTCCAGTACAGTATACCCCTTTATCTACCTTTTATTGCTGGTGTTCTATAATAAAGGCATCTGCAGGAGTTAGTGGGTGTTGTGTGCCTCCAGCACAATATACACTACCCAACTGCTGTTTTACCCAACTCCCTTCAGGCCATTACCATGTCTGGAAGGCCAGCAAGGAGAGGCAGACAGGCGAGAGCCGATAAAAGAGGGCAAGCAGGCTCTGTGTCTAGAGACAACAGTGCTGGTCATGGACGCGGTGCATTGTCATCAGCACGTGGCCATGGGACACGCTTGTCCTTTTCGGCAGCTGGACATGTTGAGCCGCAACATGCCAATGACTTGGTAGAGTGGATGACCAAGCCCTCTTCATCCTCCTCATCCTCTCTCACCCAGTCTCAGGGTACTAGCAAAGCAGCTGCCAACGCATCGTCTTCCCTCGTCTCAATGTCATCATCAGTGACTCCTTACCTAGACCCACCACGTCCTCCTGAGGAGTCTCCTGAACTCTTTGAGCACAGTGTTGGGTACATGCTCCAGGAGGATGCCCAGTGTTTTGTAGGCTCTGATGATGACACTCAGCTAGAGGAAGGCAGTAGCGTGAGCACAGAGAGAGGGGATGCTCAAGAAGGACAGCAATCTGGCAGTCATGTTTCACAAGCTGCAGCATACTGCCAGGTTTGCTACAGTGATGAAGAGGGAGGGGATGACAAGGGCACTGACTCCACGTGGGTGCCTGGTAGGAGAGAGGAGGAGGAGGAGGCACATGTCCAACGAGGCAGGATGCCCTGCGGGGGCCAGCTTAGGGGCAGCACACCGACTGAATCACACCGCAGAGCTCCGCCTGTGCAGGGCACTGCCTCTGCGCGTTATTCTAAAAGTGAAGGGGTTAACCAGTGGGTGGCAGTGTAGGGGTTAAGTGTTCCTAGGGGTGTGTTACTAACTGTGGGGGGGTTGGGCTTTCATTTAGTGAACACTGATCTCTGCTCCAATCACATGGAGCAGAGATCTGCGTCACTAGTTGCTAGGCAGAATGCTGTTTACACGGCATTTCCTCCATTCAGCCGTCCCGTGAGACCATCGCGGGGATGCCCGTGGCGATCGAGTATGCGGGTCCCGCAACCGGACTCACGGGGCTCCCGACCAGCGTGGGAGTGCGCCGCCGGCGGCGCACTCCCGATGGCAGGGCAGCATTGAAGATTGGACGTACCTGTACGCCAATATGCCTGCCCGCGCCATTCTGTCGACGTACATCGTCGTGCGCTGGTCGGGAACCGGTTAAAACCGCAAGCAGTTTTAAATAATGTTATTTCCGTTTAATGTCATTTTGTGCAGGGACTGTTCTAAGCACGGGAAACACGTGGCACTTCACAGGCATACTACAGACACCCCCCAGGCACCATATTTAAAGGAATATTTCACTTTTTTTTTCACTTTAATCGTCATTAAAATCAGTGCTCCCGCCAAAATGACCATTTTTAAAAACATTTTAGGCATTGACCCATGTCCCCCGGGGCAGGAGCCAGGTCCCCAAACCCTTTTTAGGACAGTATCTTGCATATTAGCCGTTAAAATTAGCACTTTTAATTTTGAACGCTCGAGTCCCATAGACTTCAATGGGGTTCTAAAGTTCGTACGAATTTGGGGTCCGTTCGAAAGTTCTGGTGCGAACCGAACCGGGGGGGTGTTCGGCTCATCCCTACTCAGAGGTAGGTTTTGCGAAAGGGGTGCGGGATAGTAAGCATGATAAGCCGCAAGTTTGCACATGATATGAAAAGATTCGGATACTACTTATCTGCGACGATGAGCGGGAACCGCCGACGAAGACCACGAATGAAGAAGCCGAAGTGCACCTGCGATTGGACGCACAGATAGTCGACCGTGAGGGAGCTAAGAAGAGTCTGCCCTTGATGTGCAGTACCTTGCACTGGAACCGACACAGGCCGTTGTGGGTGGTCTGATTAAATACCCCCAGGCTCCTCCCATAATTACAGGCCACCATACTGGCCCTCTTTTATATATATATATATATATATATATATATATATATATATACATATATATATATATATTAAAAAAACAGGTTGTCCTTATCAAGACTGAAAGGAACCAGAGGACCAAATGAGCGACACAGCATACAATGTATGGGAAAGTAGCAAAAAAAAAGTTTATTAAAGTTTATTAATTAATAAAAATAGACATAAAACTCCTCAATGAGAGTTAGTAATAAAGACACTGCAAACTTGTCAGACAACCAGAGATACCAGCATCAAGTCATCTCTGGGTGTGACCGCAAACAGCACAGGACAAACACAAGACACACTACAATAAAATACAAAAAACAATCATCCGGACGGCAAGGATCTATACATGGGTGAGCATGCCACGACAATTGTCGTATAAAGTTAAACCCGATTTATATGAGGGATAAGGCATGGGCATCCATGTAGGGGTCCCTGGAAGGCTGAAGCCCACAAAATAAATGGGAAAGGGAAGGAAAAAGGGGAAAAGGGGAAAAGGGAAGGGAATGGATGTTGAGCCTTGAGAATGAACTGTCTGTAGTTAAAGAGAGCTCCGATAGAGTCAATGTCTGATGGTGATGAAAAACTGAAATGTTGCACCAAAGAAACCGTTGCTGCTGGAGTGTAGAGGAAAGTGTCCGTAGTTATTCCTGATAAATAAATGCTAAGGTGGTAGTAACGGTGTTCGCCTTCTGTTAGTTGTACCTGCAGGAGACTCACCTGTTGTTAATTGTACCTAGTCCCTGCGGGGATCTATTTCAAATTAAAGGGTGTAGCTGAAGTGAAACCTAGTTCATTAAAGTGCTTAAATGGCAATGTCTCATGCAAAGATAAAATTATAAAAAATTATGAAAAAGCAAATAAATATTCCAGATGTGCAAATCGCTAGCAATATGAAACATGCATAAAGATATTATAGAAACCCTAACTCACATTATGTTAATACAGAAACTTCAATGCACTTACTGCAGTGTTAAAAGTGCATATATGCATTTGTGCAAAACATACATTAAAAAAGTGCTAGGTGCTTAAAAAGGTGCCACAATATCAATATCAACTGTGAAGAAAGTGCTACGTGCTTCTGAAAGTGCCACAATATGTAAATCCAGTCCTTTGCACTTTATAAAATCGCTAAATGGAAGCGTGCAATTTTTAGGTTGATGCAAAAATCCAACGGCAGAAAAACAATAATAATCCAATCAGAAAGTCCTTCTGGAACAAAAGTGACAGTGTACTTTCAGAAGCACGTAGCACTTTCTTCACAGTTGATATTGATATTGTGGCACCTTTTTAAGCACCTAGCACTTTTTTAATGTATGTTTTGCACAAATGCATATATGCACTTTTAACACTGCAGTAAGTGTGTGTAATATAGATACGTAGAAATATTACTTATCTATTGACAATGATCCCCTCTATTTTGCCCAGTGTCACAGGCAAGTGGGAGCATGGTAACCAAACATACGATACTCTCCTTTGATGATATGGTCTGTATCCAGCCTACATCCAAGGCACTGCCTAATGTCTTTCATCCCTGCACATTACACAGTGCAAACACTGTTTGGTGCAACTTCTCCTCCAAATATAATCAGTCTTCACAATAGATGACTACTATCAGGTTCCCCCAGCCTCTCATGCTTCCCGTGGGCTCGCTTCCAGGATGCGATGGAAAAGAGACGTCAAGTGACGCTGGTGACATCAATGCGTTTCGCAATACAAATCACATAGCTACATCTGGACATATGGGTGGGCCCCTGACTGTTCTTTATCAGGGCTTCACACCACAGAAGGTAACCTCCCCATTCAAATTGTTAAAGGAACAACGTGCATTATGTCCAATGCCCTGTGATCATGGCTTCTCTCAAATGTAGGGTATTTTTTATATAATGGCAAAAAATGAAGAAAATTGCTTATACACATGGGGGGGGGGGGGGGGTGAAGGGGAAAAGGGGGAGAGAGGGAGGAGAGGAAGAAAAGAACACAAAAGGACAATACTGAATTAACATCAAAACTCCCATTTAGCCCTGCTTTTTAGAATGTATGGCTACAGGTGATAAAATACTGTAAGGCTACTAAATTATGGATTAAATACAACACATACTGAATATCTGCAGTGCAGACCTAGCGGTGTATCACACTGAAAAAAGTCAATACCTGTAAATTGAAAACACATATGTTTTTCAGATGTTGTTACAATGAAAAGACACCCCTGAGATGCCACGTGATTCAAAAATTGCATTCCAAACAACCTCACAGACCCTCGCACATGCTCATATTCAATTCATGCAGAGGGCATAGCAACAACAAGTACAGTTCCATGATGCACAACATATACTTAGAATGTACTTTGGCTCATCAATACAGCTCTATGTCTCAAGAAAGGCCTGTAGGTTCAATTCGGTGTTCAAACCTAATGTAATTAGCGATTTTAAATGGTAAATCCACCATTTTTTTTTGCAATATAATGCAATTAAAATCGCCTCTTCTTGGTGGCCATTTCAAAGTGTAAATTCCTCTCACGGAATCCTTCCAGATTTCCATCATGATGTTGGACAAAGTGCTTGGCCAAAGGTTTTTCAGCATCCTTGGCTTTGATTTCACCCATGTGTTCCCTTATCCTGATTCTTCCTTCCTCACCCCCCCCCCCCCCCCCATCTGTATAAGCAATTTTCTTAATTTTTTGCCATTATGTAACAAATACCCTAAATTTGAGTGAAGCAATGATCACAGGGCATTGGACATAATGCACATTGTTCCTATGATTTGAATGGGGCAGTTACCTTCTGTGGCGTGAAGCCCTGATAAGGAACATTCAGAGGCCCATCCATACGTCCAGACGAAGCTACGGGATTTGTATTGCAAAACGCTGGGGGAACCCGATAGTAGTCATCTATCGTGAAGACTGGAGGAGAAGTATACCCCAAACAGTGTTTGCACTGCGTAATGTGCAGTAAATACAAGTACAGTGGATGAAAGACATTAAGCAGTGCCTTGGATGCAAGCTGGATACAGACCATGGGAATATATGGATCCTTTGCACTACTAGGAGTAAAACTGGCTATGTCCATCTACAAAACTATATAATAGTGATGTGATTAAGAATGCTGCAAAATCTAGTAGTGTTCACAATAACACAAAATAAGTGTAAAAATAATAAAGTGATTTTGCGCAAATGAGAAATGAATCACTTAGATAGAAACAATCAATAATTAATGTTCTATATTAATGTAATAATAGCTAGTAAGTAAAGTAATAAAGTGCAGTGATCCTCTATTGAAGAAAAAAGAAATAAATAAACTGTGTTGGGTGGACGGTGTAAAAAATCAGGTTTCCTATAGTGGCAAAAAATAAATAAAAATAAAAATAAAAAACAATCAATGAACGAAATATGGGAAATATAAAAAAAACAAATAGTAAAATAGTCGAAAAACTAGTGTAGATAAAGTGAGGACATCCTCCAAATAAACAAAGATGACATTTGTCACAAAAATAGTGAATATCAACGGTAATGCAGATGACAGTTATATTCCAAATAGGTGACTAGGTGAAGTAATGTGATTAATTGTTGGTATAGTTCATGGTATTCATTAAGGTGTTCAATAAACAAATTTTTCTTCCTGAATTGCGGTCTCATAGGACTCTCACCTTATGACTCTGTAATAACTCGCATTAACAATCAGTTGGTATGAACCAGATACTTCTGTCAGGGTCCTATTGGATTGGCATGTACTGCAGATGTAGTCATAAATATTTCTCCCCTCTCTGTTCCTCCACACATATATCCTGGATCGCTCCAGTATAAGCAAGGGAAGGAAAAGAGAAAAGAAGCCTCCACTAGTGCAGTATGTATTATTAAAAATAAAAATTTAAAAATGTAATTTAATTTTATATTTAAAAAAAAAAATTTGGATCGTTGTCAATAGATACGTAATACTTCTACGTGTCTATATTACACACCTGTTTATAGGACTGTTACCAAGTTTACATCATATTGCAGAAGCACACAAGGAGGTGATTATATTTATAATTGCTTTATGTCCATAGTAACCAGATGTACAACAGTCCGGTTCTGACCTTACTCCTTTAGCCTTGATAGGGGTGTTATCCCCATTATCTCTATACAGGACTGTTTCCGGCCATTTATCAGTAATAACTATGGACATTTTCCTCTACACTCCAGCAGCAATGGTTTCTTTGGTGCAACGTTTCAGTTTTTCATCCATCTTTTTTTCATCACCATTAGACATTGACTCTATCGGGGGTTCTCTTTAACTACAGACAGTTCACTCTCGAGGCTGAGCATCCATTCCCCTTTCCTTTTCCCCTTTTTCCTTCCCTTTCCCATTTATTTTGTGGGCTCAAGTCTTCCAGGGACCCCTACATGGATGCCCATGCCTTATCACTCATATAAATTGGGTTTAACTTAATACGACAATTGTCGTGGCATGCTCACCCATGTATAGATCCTTGGCGTCCGGACGATTGTTTATTTGTATTTTATTGTAGCGTGTCTTGTCTTTGTCCTGTGCTGTTTGCAGCCACACCCAGAGATGACTTGATGCTGGTATCTCTGGTTGTCTGTCAAGTTTTCAGTGTCTTTATTACTACCTCCCATTGAGGAGTTTTATGTGTATTTTTATTCATTTATAAACTTTAAAATAATTTTCTACTTTCCCATATATTGTATGCTGTGTCGCTCATTTGGTCCTCTGGTTCCTTTCAGTCTGGATAAGGACAACCTGTTTTTTTATATATGTAGCACTAACACCCGAAGGAGCTGCTAGTTTGATTGGGCTTACCTTCTTCACCTCGATTTGCGTCTAGGGGTTTCCCATGGTAGATGGCCCAGAAACTTTAGAGACTGACAACAGATCCGCTTAACCACTTAAGGACCGCCGTATTGCCATTGTACGTCATCACAATGGCACAGGCAGGCACAAGCACGTACATGTACGTGCCTGCCTTCCAGCGGGTGGGGGGTCCGATCGGACCCCCTCCTGCTGGATACGGCGGTCCGTTTCCCTCCGGGAGCGATCCGTGATGAGGGGATGGCCGTTGGTTTCTGGCCACCCCCTCTCGATCGCTCCTGGCCAATGAAGAACTTCCTCCCACTGTGTATTGTTTACACAGGAAGGAGGAAGTGATGTCATTCTCCTCGGGGCGGTCTTTTTGACCGGACTACGAGGAGAAGACTAAAAGTAAGTGCACCAAAACACTACACTGACACATAGGTACACATAGGTACACAAACCCCCCCCCCCGATCGCCCCCCGATCCCCCCCCCCCCCCCCAGTCACAGTGTCACTGATTGCATTGATCATTTCTTTACTGATCAATGCATTCAGTGTCAGTTGTAAAAGTAAAAACTGTCAGGGCAGTTAGTGTTAGGTCCAGGGTAGCCCCCTATCACCCCCCAATAAAGATTTAACCCCCTGATTGCCCCTAGAGTTAACCCTTTCACCCCCTTTTGCCAGTGTCACTAAGCGATCATTTTTCTGATCGCTGCATCAGTGTCGCTAGTGTCGCTAGGTAGCTAGTTATTTTTTTAGGTTCACCGCCAGGTTTTTATATCGCTAGGTACCCCGATATACTACCCAATAATGGTTTTAACATCCTGATTGCCCCTAGTTAACCCTTTCACCCCCTTTTGCCACTGTCACTAAGCGATCATTTTTCTGATCGCTGCATCAGTGTCGCTACTGTCGCTAGGTAGCTAGTTATTTTTTTAGGTTTACCGCCAGGTTTTTATATCGCTAGGTACCCCGATATACTACCCAATAATGATTTTAACATCCTGATTGCCCCTAGTTAACCCTTTCACCCCCTTTTGCCAGTGTCACTAAGCGATCATTTTTCTGATCGCTGCATTAGTGTCGCTACTGTCGCTAGGTAGCTAGTTATTTTTTTAGGTTCACCGCCAGGTTTTTATAGCGCTAGGTACCCCGATATACTACCCAATAATGGTTTTAACATCCTGATTGCCCCTAGTTAACCCTTTCACCCCCTTTTGCCAGTGTCACTAAGCGATAATTTTTCTGATCGCTGCATCAGTGTCGCTACTGTCGCTAGGTAGCTAGTTATTTTTTTAGGTTCACCGCCAGGTTTTTATAGCGCTAGGTACCCCGATATACTACCCAATAATGGTTTTAATATCCTGATTGCCCCTAGTTAACCCTTTCACCCCCTTTTGCCAGTGTCACTAAGCGATCATTTTTCTGATCGCTGCATCAGTGTCGCTACTGTCGCTAGGTAGCTAGTTATTTTTTTAGGTTCACCGCCAGGTTTTTATATCGCTAGGTACCCCGATATACTACCCAATAATGGTTTTAACATCCTGATTGCCCCTAGTTAACCCTTTCACCCCCTTTTGCCAGTGTCACTAAGCGATCATTTTTCTGATCGCTGCATCAGTGTCGCTACTGTCGCTAGGTAGCTAGTTATTTTTTTAGGTTTACCGCCAGGTTTTTATAGCGCTAGGTACCCCGATATACTACCCAATAATGATTTTAACATCCTGATTGCCCCTAGTTAACTCTTTCACCCCCTTTTGCCAGTGTCACTAAGCGATCATTTTTCTGATCGCTGCATTAGTGTCGCTACTGTCGCTAGGTAGCTAGTTATTTTTTTAGGTTCACCGCCAGGTTTTTATAGCGCTAGGTAGTGATGGCCGAACGGTTCGCCCGGCGGTCGTTTCGCGGCGAATTTCCGACATTCGCGGTCCGCACGTTCGAACGCCTTTTTCCGTCGTTCGCCGCGGCGGACTTACGTGTTTAATGTATACAAGAACTTTAACCTTTGGTGACACGTTTATCATGTGATACAGGACAGCCAATTGAGACATGACAGCACATGGACACTTGTACATTCCCCCTAACCTATAAATACACCCGATCCGGTGGCCATTTTACATTCTTTCTTCTGTTACGATAG
Organism: Lithobates pipiens; assembly: GCF_037356315.1. Lineage (NCBI taxonomy): Eukaryota > Metazoa > Chordata > Amphibia > Anura > Ranidae > Lithobates > Lithobates pipiens. The sequence goes on from NW_027507718.1 coordinate 93,111,671, forward strand.
GGACAGGTTCCTGTGTGGAGTAGGGAGAGATAAACCACTAGCTATTTGGTACACAAAAGTTCTTTTCAGGACTGGTATAGGTGTTAGGTGTTGATAGGTTTGCTGTGCTGCTGATTCTTGCAGCAGCCTGAGTGTCTTTTGTTAGTTTAGAGAAAGGGAAAGGACGGTGTATGCTACAGGGACAGCCAGATTAGTCTTTCATCATCATCATCATCATCATCATCATTAGCTGTTACTATCAAGGTCCACAAAAGAGCTGTTCCAGTAACCACTAATCGTTCTCTTTTTTTGCCAATTTGTATAGGGACAGGAAGGAAGCAGTGTTGTCAGGCAGTGAGGGTAATTTTAAAGACTTGCTGTTATTATTAGTTCCACAAAGGTTCTTTTCAGGACTGGTATCAGTGGTACAGTAATAGGCTTGTACATGTATAATATTCTTTCTTCCAAATATAGAAAGGATATTATACTTGACTGCTGCCCTTCTGCTGCAGTCTGCTAAACATTCACAACTCACTTGTTCCACAAAAGTTCTTATAAGGACTGGTAACTTGGTATAGGGTGCTACGGTACATAGGCTTGAGTGCGGTACAGTCTGCTGTTCTGTAAGGACCGCTATCGGTCCACAATAGATAGGGTTGACGTGCACCACTGCTGACCGCTGCCCTATACTGCAGCAGTCCTTCAGCGGTATAGGGACTGACGTACAGTCTGCTAATCACTAACACACAACCTGCTTGTTCCACAAAAGTTCTTATAAGGACTGGTAACTTGGTATAGGGTGCTACGGTACATAGGCTTGAGTGCGGTACAGTCTGCTGTTCTGTAAGGACCGCTATCGGTCCACAATAGATAGGGTTGACGTGCACCACTGCTGACCGCTGCCCTATACTGCAGCAGTCCTTCAGCGGTATAGGGACTGACGTACAGTCTGCTAAACACTAATACACAACCTGCTTGGTCCACAAAAGTTCTTATAAGGACTGGTAACTTGGTATAGGGTGCTACGGTACATAGGCTTGAGTGCGGTACAGTCTGCTGTTCTGTAAGGACCGCTATCGGTCCACAATAGATAGGGTTGACGTGCACCACTGCTGACCGCTGCCCTATACTGCAGCAGTCCTTCAGCGGTATAGGGACTGACGTACAGTCTGCTAAACACTAATACACAACCTGCTTGGTCCACAAAAGTTCTTATAAGGACTGGTAACTTGGTATAGGGTGCTACGGTACATAGGCTTGAGTGCGGTACAGTCTGCTGTTCTGTAAGGACCGCTATCGGTCCACAATAGATAGGGTTGACGTGCACCACTGCTGACCGCTCACCTATACTGCAGCAGTCCTTCAGCGGTATAGGGACTGACGTACAGTCTGCTAATCACTAACACACAACCTGCTTGTTCCACAAAAGTTCTTATAAGGACTGGTAACTTGGTATAGGGTGCTACGGTACATAGGCTTGAGTGCGGTACAGTCTGCTGTTCTGTAAGGACCGCTATCGGTCCACAATAGATAGGGTTGACGTGCACCACTGCTGACCGCTGCCCTATACTGCAGCAGTCCTTCAGCGGTATAGGGACTGACGTACAGTCTGCTAATCACTAACACACAACCTGCTTGTTCCACAAAAGTTCTTATAAGGACTGGTAACTTGGTATAGGGTGCTACGGTACATAGGCTTGAGTGCGGTACAGTCTGCTGTTCTGTAAGGACCGCTATCGGTCCACAATAGATAGGGTTGACGTGCACCACTGCTGACCGCTGCCCTATACTGCAGCAGTCCTTCAGCGGTATAGGGACTGACGTACAGTCTGCTAAACACTAATACACAACCTGCTTGGTCCACAAAAGTTCTTATAAGGACTGGTAACTTGGTATAGGGTGCTACGGTACATAGGCTTGAGTGCGGTACAGTCTGCTGTTCTGTAAGGACCGCTATAGGTCCACAATAGATAGGGTTGACGTGCACCACTGCTGACCGCTCACCTATACTGCAGCAGTCCTTCAGCGGTATAGGGACTGACGTACAGTCTGCTAATCACTAACACACAACCTGCTTGTTCCACAAAAGTTCTTATAAGGACTGGTAACTTGGTATAGGGTGCTACGGTACATAGGCTTGAGTGCGGTACAGTCTGCTGTTCTGTAAGGACCGCTATCGGTCCACAATAGATAGGGTTGACGTGCACCACTGCTGACCGCTGCCCTATACTGCAGCAGTCCTTCAGCGGTATAGGGACTGACGTACAGTCTGCTAAACACTAATACACAACCTGCTTGTTCCACAAAAGTTCTTATAAGGACTGGTAACTTGGTATAGGGTGCTACGGTACATAGGCTTGAGTGCGGTACAGTCTGCTGTTCTGTAAGGACCGCTATCGGTCCACAATAGATAGGGTTGACGTGCACCACTGCTGACCGCTCACCTATACTGCAGCAGTCCTTCAGCGGTATAGGGACTGACGTACAGTCTGCTAATCACTAACACACAACCTGCTTGTTCCACAAAAGTTCTTATAAGGACTGGTAACTTGGTATAGGGTGCTACGGTACATAGGCTTGAGTGCGGTACAGTCTGCTGTTCTGTAAGGACCGCTATCGGTCCACAATAGATAGGGTTGACGTGCACCACTGCTGACCGCTGCCCTATACTGCAGCAGTCCTTCAGCGGTATAGGGACTGACGTACAGTCTGCTAAACACTAATACACAACCTGCTTGTTCCACAAAAGTTCTTATAAGGACTGGTAACTTGGTATAGGGTGCTACGGTACATAGGCTTGAGTGCGGTACAGTCTGCTGTTCTGTAAGGACCGCTATCGGTCCACAATAGATAGGGTTGACGTGCACCACTGCTGACCGCTCACCTATACTGCAGCAGTCCTTCAGCGGTATAGGGACTGACGTACAGTCTGCTAATCACTAACACACAACCTGCTTGTTCCACAAAAGTTCTTATAAGGACTGGTAACTTGGTATAGGGTGCTACGGTACATAGGCTTGAGTGCGGTACAGTCTGCTGTTCTGTAAGGACCGCTATCGGTCCACAATAGATAGGGTTGACGTGCACCACTGCTGACCGCTGCCCTATACTGCAGCAGTCCTTCAGCGGTATAGGGACTGACGTACAGTCTGCTAAACACTAATACACAACCTGCTTGTTCCACAAAAGTTCTTATAAGGACTGGTAACTTGGTATAGGGTGCTACGGTACATAGGCTTGAGTGCGGTACAGTCTGCTGTTCTGTAAGGACCGCTATCGGTCCACAATAGATAGGGTTGACGTGCACCACTGCTGACCGCTCACCTATACTGCAGCAGTCCTTCAGCGGTATAGGGACTGACGTACAGTCTGCTAATCACTAACACACAACCTGCTTGTTCCACAAAAGTTCTTATAAGGACTGGTAACTTGGTATAGGGTGCTACGGTACATAGGCTTGAGTGCGGTACAGTCTGCTGTTCTGTAAGGACCGCTATCGGTCCACAATAGATAGGGTTGACGTGCACCACTGCTGACCGCTGCCCTATACTGCAGCAGTCCTTCAGCGGTATAGGGACTGACGTACAGTCTGCTAAACACTAATACACAACCTGCTTGGTCCACAAAAGTTCTTATAAGGACTGGTAACTTGGTATAGGGTGCTACGGTACATAGGCTTGAGTGCGGTACAGTCTGCTGTTCTGTAAGGACCGCTATCGGTCCACAATAGATAGGGTTGACGTGCACCACTGCTGACCGCTCACCTATACTGCAGCAGTCCTTCAGCGGTATAGGGACTGACGTACAGTCTGCTAATCACTAACACACAACCTGCTTGTTCCACAAAAGTTCTTATAAGGACTGGTAACTTGGTATAGGGTGCTACGGTACATAGGCTTGAGTGCGGTACAGTCTGCTGTTCTGTAAGGACCGCTATCGGTCCACAATAGATAGGGTTGACGTGCACCACTGCTGACCGCTGCCCTATACTGCAGCAGTCCTTCAGCGGTATAGGGACTGACGTACAGTCTGCTAAACACTAATACACAACCTGCTTGGTCCACAAAAGTTCTTATAAGGACTGGTAACTTGGTATAGGGTGCTACGGTACATAGGCTTGAGTGCGGTACAGTCTGCTGTTCTGTAAGGACCGCTATCGGTCCACAATAGATAGGGTTGACGTGCACCACTGCTGACCGCTCACCTATACTGCAGCAGTCCTTCAGCGGTATAGGGACTGACGTACAGTCTGCTAATCACTAACACACAACCTGCTTGTTCCACAAAAGTTCTTATAAGGACTGGTAACTTGGTATAGGGTGCTACGGTACATAGGCTTGAGTGCGGTACAGTCTGCTGTTCTGTAAGGACCGCTATCGGTCCACAATAGATAGGGTTGACGTGCACCACTGCTGACCGCTGCCCTATACTGCAGCAGTCCTTCAGCGGTATAGGGACTGACGTACAGTCTGCTAAACACTAATACACAACCTGCTTGGTCCACAAAAGTTCTTATAAGGACTGGTAACTTGGTATAGGGTGCTACGGTACATAGGCTTGAGTGCGGTACAGTCTGCTGTTCTGTAAGGACCGCTATAGGTCCACAATAGATAGGGTTGACGTGCACCACTGCTGACCGCTCACCTATACTGCAGCAGTCCTTCAGCGGTATAGGGACTAAGAGTTTTGTCACAGGGTCATTTAAAAAATGACATGCAGAGGAAGAGGCAGGCCCTTCCGCAGGGGTGGTAGGGGTAGGGCAGGAGCAACAGGCTTGAGCCAAAGTGGGAAGTTGCAGAAGGTGCGTTCAATTACTTTAAAGGATGCACCAGACTTGGTTGAGTGGCTCGCTCAGCCTTACTCTTCTGCACCCTCCTCATCCTCTCGATCTGCACCCTCTTCTTCACTCTCTGCTATGTGCACCCCCAAAGACACTACCACCAACAACACGACCACCACCACCACCACCACATACCTTCCGCTTGAGTCACTGGAATTATTTTCCGATCCATATCAAGAGGACATTTCTGATGCGCAGCCACTCTTGGTATTGGATCAGGAAGAGGAGGTAGCAACAAGCGCTACTCAGCAGTCTGACGCCAGTACCCAGATCAGCCCAAGGAGGAGGTTGGTCCCCGGTGTTGCTGCCTACTCCGAGATCTCTACTTATAGCGGTGGGGAAGGTGACGTTGATGATGACGTGTCTAGTGATGTCACGTGGGTGCCCACAAGAGAGGAAGAGGAGGGGAGTTCAGAGGGAGATATGGACCAGCAGATAGGGAGGAGAAGCAGCAATGACTTACATTGCACAGCAGGGACAAAGCAGACTGCAAATGTATCAGGAGCGAGTCATCGACCATGTACGGTCACATCTGGCGCTCCCAGGACACCGGCACATGGCTCCGCAGTGTGGGCTTTTTTTAACGTGTCCGCTGCTGACAATAGCGTTGCCATCTGCAATCTTTGCAGTCAACGCGTTAGTCGCGGTAAGCCCAATACTCACCTAGGGACGACCGCCTTAAGAAGGCACATGAGCAGCCATCACCGAGCCCAGTGGGAGCAACGGAACACACAAAGCCACACTGCAGGCTCTCACCGTCCAGCCTCGTCTTCTACTTCTCCTTCTCCTCTCTCCTCACAATTGTCCTCCACTCCACCTTCCATCACGCCAAGCTCACATTTTTCTGCAAAAAGGCAGGCTTCCGTGGGCCTAATGTTTGAGCGTAAAAAAATGATGATGCCGGATAACCCTCTTGCCCAACGGTTGGCGGCTGGCTTGTCAGAACTCATAGCCCGCCAACTACTGCCATATAAACTGGTGGACTCGGAGGCCTTTCGCAAATTTGTGGCCATTGGAACACCACAATGGAAGGTCCCAGGAAGGAAGTATTTCTCAGAGAAGGGCATCCCAGAGCTATATGGCCATGTTCAGCGGCAAGTGAATGTATCTCTGGCACACAGTGTCGGTGCCAAGATACATCTGACCACAGACACGTGGTCTAGCAAACACGGGCAGGGAAGGTATATCAGTTTTACTGCCCACTGGGTGAACCTTCTGACGGCCGTCAAGCATGTAACCCGTGGCACCCGTGTAGATTTGGTTTTACCGCCACGGATTGCATGCAGGCCTGACTCTTCTTCTCCTCCTCCTACTCCATCCTCCTCCCTCTCCTCCTCAGCTGCCTCCTCCTTTTCCGCTGCTAGCGTCTCTTCCACTGCACCGCCCAAGCTCCCCAGAACCTATTCCACATGCCAGGTGAGACGTTGCCATGCCGTGCTGCGTCTGTTGTGCCTGGAAGCAAAGAGCCACACTGGCCCGGCACTCCTTTCAGCTTTGCGTTCACAGGCAGATGAGTGGCTAACACCGCTCAATTTGACAGTTGGTAAAGTGGTGTGTGACAACGGTGCCAATCTGCTTAGCGCATTGAAACAGGGCAAAATCACGCACGTGCCGTGCATGGCACACGTCTTAAACTTGGTCGTGCAGCGATTCCTTGTCAAATACCCTGGGGTCCAGGACATCTTGCGGCAGGCAAGGAAAATCTCGGCCCATTTCAGAAGATCTTACACGGCCATGGCTCGCCTTGCTGACATTCAGCGGCGACACCATCTGCCGGTCAGACGTCTTATTTGCGATTGCCCGACGCGATGGAACTCAACCTTCTATATGCTTGATAGGCTGCTCCAGCAGAAACGTGCAGTTAACGTCTACCTGTATGAACTCTGCGAAAGAAACGGTTCTGGGGAGCTGGGTTTTTTTTCACCGCGCCAGTGGCTGCTCATGCGCGACACATGCAGACTTCTGCGGCCATTTGAGGAGATCACCAAACTGGTCAGTCGCAGCCATGGCGCCATCAGTGACATGGTACCTTATGCCTTCTTTCTGGAGCGTGCATTGCGTCGTGTCATTGATCAGGCTGTGGAGGAGCAGGAGCGGGAAGATGAGGAAGTCGCAATGCTGGATGAATTCCCAGGGGGGGCTACTCTATCTGAGACAAGTCAACAACAGGAGTCTGATGAGGAGTCAGAGGAGGATGGTGCCGGGGCGGATGAGCAGGAGCAAGAAGAGCATGCTTTAAACCTTTCTGGGATCCCTGTTGTGCGTGGATGGGGAGAGGAGAATGAAGAGGACGACATTATCCTGGATGATGAGCAGGAGCCAGGCCACCACACCGCTTCCACTTTAGTGCAAATGGGGGCCTTCATGCTCCAGTGTTTTAATAGGGACCCCCGTATAAAAAGCATGAGGGTCAAGGACCAGTACTGGGTGGCAACGTACTTAGACCCCCGGTACAAACACAAAATGGCGGAAATGTTACCGCCGTCGCAGAGGGCTGTCAGAATGCAGCACTTCCAGGCCTTGCTTCGAGAAATGCTGCATTCTGCTTTTGCGTGCGCTGGCAGAGGAGCAATTCCCACTCCCAGAGAAGGATTTGCGGGTACCAATCCAACAGCGCCTGCAAGAAGAGGCCGGTTTGAAGATGTGTTGGTGACTTCGGATATGAGGTCATTCTTTCAGCCGACCCATCGACAGGTGTCATCCGGATCCAGCATCAGGGAACGCCTAGACCGTCAGGTGTCCGACTACATTGGGTTAACGGCCGATGTGGACGCTCTGAGGAGTGATGAACCCCTAGACTACTGGGTGGGCAGGCTTGACCTCTGGCCAGAGCTTGCCCAATTTGCAATCGAACTGTTGGCTTGCCCCTCATCCAGTGTCCTGTCCGAAAGGACGTTCAGCGCAGCAGGGGGGATTGTGACCGATAAGCGTACTCGCCTAGCTCACCACAGTGTTAACTACCTCACATTTCTAAAAATGAATGAGGCATGGATCTCGGAGGAATTCAACACATGTGACCAGTAGACCATGTATATGTCTATAAACTATTTTTTTAATCAAGCACACAGACCTTCTTAATTCATTTGGCTCACTTCCTTGACCCAAAAAAGCACACCGTACTATATGCCCCTACCCTCCTCTTTGAAGAGGTTGAGCGGTGTCATATTTCTACTGGGGCTGCTTATGATATCCCTGTGCTGTGCTGACTTCCTCCTGGGGGTTCTTATTATGAAGGGATCACACTATCCCTGTGCTGTGCTGACTTCCTCCTGGGGGTTCTTATTATGAGGGGATCACACCATCCCTGTGCTGTGCTGACTTCCTCCTGGGGCTGCTTACGGTGCTGCTGTCAGCGCTGTATGTCACGGTGCTGCTGTCAGCGCTGTATGTCACGGTGCTGCTGTCAGCGCTGTATGTCACGGTGCTGCTGTCAGCGCTGTATGTCACGGTGCTGCTGTCAGCGCTGTATGTCACGGTGCTGCTGTCAGCGCTGTATGTCACGGTGCTGCTGTCAGCGCTGTATGTCACGGTGCTGCTGTCAGTGCTCTGTATTACGGTGCTGCTGTCAGATGCCTCTATCACGGTGCATGTGTCATTCCGGTATGTCACGCTGCTGGTGATCATCTCCTGCACCCTCTTCTTTGCCTACCCTGGTCCCTGACCTTCCCTCTCCTCCATTGCCTTCATTAGCTCCATAGTCCTGAATTGTTAGAACAATTTCCCAAATAAAATAAAAATGCTTGTAGTTATCGATCCCAAATTCACCTCATACATGTATTATGTCATTGTCCAGATGGTGGGACTACGTTTTACCCCCTAATAATTACCACGTGGCCGCAAATTCGACATGAAGGTTTGCAAAGTTCGCCTCCCATTGAAGTCAATGGGGCCCGCGGCGAACGTTCGGTTTCGCGAACGTTTGGGTCCGTTCGCATTTCGCGTTCGCGAAACGTCCCGTCGGAAGTTCGTCCATCACTAGCGCTAGGTACCCCGATATACTACCCAATAATGGTTTTAACATCCTGATTGCCCCTAGTTAACCCTTTCACCCCCTTTTGCCAGTGTCACTAAGCGATCATTTTTCTGATCGCTGCATCAGTGTCGCTACTGTCGCTAGGTAGCTAGTTATTTTTTTAGGTTCACCGCCAGGTTTTTATATCGCTAGGTACCCCGATATACTACCCAATAATGGTTTTAACATCCTGATTGCCCCTAGTTAACCCTTTCACCCCCTTTTGCCAGTGTCACTAAGCGATCATTTTTCTGATCGCTGCATCAGTGTCGCTACTGTCGCTAGGTAGCTAGTTATTTTTTTAGGTTCACCGCCAGGTTTTTATATCGCTAGGTACCCCGATATACTACCCAATAATGGTTTTAACATCCTGATTGCCCCTAGTTAACCCTTTCACCCCCTTTTGCCAGTGTCACTAAGCGATAATTTTTCTGATCGCTGCATCAGTGTCGCTACTGTCGCTAGGTAGCTAGTTATTTTTTTAGGTTCACCGCCAGGTTTTTATAGCGCTAGGTACCCCGATATACTACCCAATAATGGTTTTAACCCCCTGATTGCCCCTAGTTAACCCTTTCACCAGCGATCACAGTATAAGTGTCACTGGTGACGCTGGTTAGCCAGTTAGTTATTTAGGTTCCCCGTCAGGTTTTTATATAGCGCCAGGGACCCCATATACTACCTAATAAAAATTTGAACCCCCTGATTGCCCCTAGTTAACCCTTTCACCACTGATCACCGTATAAGTGTTACGGGTGACTCTGGTTAGTTTGCTTTTTATAGCATCAGGGCACCCACCATTTATTACCCAATAAAGGTTTAACCCCCTGATCACCCGGCGGGTGATATCAATTAGGTTTTAGGGTCAGGGTCTGCGTCGCCCCAGGCAGCGCTAGGTTAGTGCCAGTACCGCTAACACCCACGCGCAAAGCATACACCACCCGTAGTGGTATAGAATCTGAACAGATCAATATCTGATCTGATCAGATCTATACTAGCGTCCCCAGCAGTTCAGGGTTCCAAAAAAACGCATTGTTAGCGGGATCAGCCCAGATACCTGCTAGCACCTGCGTTTTGCCCCTCTGCCCAGCCCACCCAAGTGCAGTATCGATCGATCACTGTCACTTACAAAACACTAAACACATAACTGCAGCGATCGCAGAGTCAGGCCTGATTCCTGCGATCGCTAACAGTTTTTTTGGTAGCATTTTATATTTAAATCCGGAAGGCAGTGCTTGGTTTTCGGGGTCCCGTACGTGGCTAGGCTCCCAAAAAGTCCCCCACATGTGGTATCCCCGTACTCGGGAGAAGCAGCAGAATTTATTTTGGGGTGTAATTTGACTTCTGCCCATAGCATGTGTGAGCAATATATCATTTAGTGACAACTTTGTGCAAAAAAAAAAGTTTGTAATATTCCCGCAACTTTTGGCAAAATATAAAAAATTCCATGGACTCAACATGCCTCTCAGTAAATAGCTTGGGGTGTCTACTTTCCAAAATGTGGTCATTTTGGGGGGTTTTGTGCTATTTTGGCATTTTATGGCCTTTGAAACTGTGATAGGTAGTGAGGAGTTAAATCAAAAATTTGCACCCTTAGAAATCCTGAAGGTGGTGATTGGTTTTCGGGGTGCCGTGCGCGACTAGACTCCCAAAAAGTCCCACACATGTGGTATCCCCATACTCGGGAGAAGTAGCGGAATATATTTTGGGGTGCAATTCCACATATAACCATGGCATGTGTGAGCAATATATCATTTAGTGACAACTTTTTGTAAAAAAAAAATTTATTTTTATTTTTGTCATTATTCAATCCCTTGGGACAAAAAAAAATATTCAATGGTCTCAACATGGCCCTCAGCAAATAGCTTGGGGTGTCTACTTTCCAAAATGGGGTCATTTGGGGGGGTTTTGTGCCATCTTGGCATTTTATGGCCTTCAAAACTGTGATAGGTAGTGATAGGTAGTGAGGAGTAAAATAAAAAATGTATGCCCTTAGAAATCCTGAAGGCGGTGCTTGGATTTCGGGGTCCCGTACACAGCTAGGCTCCCAAAAAGTCCCACACATGTGGTATCCCCGTACTCAGGAGAAGCAGCAGAATGTATTTTGGGGTGTCATTTCACATATGCCCATAGCATGTGTGAGCAATATATCATTTAGTGACAACTTTGTGCAAAAAAAAAAAGTTTGTAATATTCCCGCAACTTGTGGCAAAATATAAAATATACCATGGACTCAACATGCCTCTCAGCAAATAGCTTGGGGTGTCTACTTTCCAAAATAGGGTCATTTGGGGGGGCTTTGTGCTATTTTGGCATTTTATGGCCTTCGAAACTGTGATAGGTAGTGAGGAGTTAAATTAAAAATTTGCACCCTTAGAAATCCTGAAGGTGGTGATTGGTTTTTGGGGTGCCGTGCGCGACTAGACTCCCAAAAAGTCCCACACATGTGGTATCCCCATACTCGGGAGAAGTAGCGGAATATATTTTGGGGTGCAATTCCACATATAACCATGGCATGTGTGAGCAATATATCATTTAGTGACAACTTTTTGTAAAATTTTTTTTTTTTTTTGTCATTATTCAATCCCTTAGGACAAAAAAAATAAATATTCAATGGGCTCAACATACCCATCAGCAATTTCCTTGGGGTGTCTACTTTCCAAAATGGGGTCATTTGGGGGGGGGTTGTACTGCCCTGCCATTTTAGCACCTCAAGAAATGAGATAGGCAGTCATAAATTAAAAGCTGTGTAAATTCCAGAAAATGTACTCTAGTTTGTAGACGCTATAACTTTTGCGCAAACCAAAAAATATACGCTTATTGACATTTTTTTTACTAAAGACATGTGGCTGAATAAATTTTGCCCACAATGTATGACTAAAATTTAGTTTATTCGATTTTTCTTATAACAAAAAGAAGAAAATATCTTTTTTTTTCAAAATTTTCGCTCTTTTTCCATTTATATCGCAAAAAAAAAAATCGCAGAGGCAATCAAATACCATCAAAAGAAAGCTCTATTTGTGGGAAGAAAAGGACGCAAATTTCGTTTGGGTGCAATATTGCATGACCGCGCAATTACCAGTTAAAGCAGCGCAGTGCAAAATTGGAAAAAGACCTCTGGTCCTTAAGGTGTTTATTGGTCCGGGGCTGAAGTGGTTAAAGGGATTTTTATTTGCAAAAATGTAGTTAACGAACAGTCTCTTAGTATAGGATTAGAGGGTTGGGAAGAGACAAAATGTAGCTCTATGAAAAATAGAGTACCTGAACTTTGGGGTAGGATTAGGGAAAGGGAAGGCACAATAAAACTTTAAATGTTTTTTTTTAAAACTTTGTTTAGTAACACAGAATTGTCATACACATACAATGCAGCCCAGAACCAAAAACCAAATCTACCTAAACCACCCAGGGCGAACCCCCGGGCCCTTGTAGACTAAATCGGCGAGATCCTCCAAGGAACCTACCCCAGCCGCTTCAACGCAGTTTGCAGCGTTCGCCCTAGATCGGGCAAACCACCACCGAACCGACACAAGGACCGCCGCCCAATAATAGACCCTGAAGTCGGGCAAAGCCAACCCCCCACAACGCACAGGTAGACACAGAGTGGACCGTGCAATCCTCGGATTAGACCCTCCCCAAATAAAGGAGCCCACACAACCCTCCAGTTCCGCAAAAAAGGCTCGTGGGAGCAAAACGGGGGAGTTCCTAAAAAAATAGAGGAACCTAGGGAGGAAGACCATTTTTAACAGGTTAATGCGACCCAGCAGATTCAGGGGAAGCTTCCCCCAGGAGGCACATCTAGCCTTCAGCTGAAGGAGAGCCGGTTTCAAGTTAAGATCAAAGTACTGTGTCGGGTCCCTGCCCACCACTACCCCCAGATACTTGAATTCGGTGACCCACTGTAGGGGAGTGTCCGCCGCAGCCGCCCTCGACCCCGGGTCCAGAGGAAACAGGACGGATTTGGTCCAGTTTATCCTGACCCCAGAGAACCGTCCGAATACATTAAAAATTTCCAATGCCGCCCGTAAGGAGGAATCTGCATCTCTCAAATAGAGCAGAGCATCATCCGCGTAGAGCGACACCTTCTCCTCAAGAGGGCCTACTTTAAGTCCCACCACCCCCGAGGAGGCCCTCAGGGCCACCGCCAGAGGTTCCAACGCCAGCGCAAATAACGACGGGGAGAGGGGGCAGCCTTGCCGGGTGCCCCTCTCCAACCGAAACGCCTCCGACAGCCTACCATTAATACGCAACCGTGCCCTCGGGCCGCTATAGAGCAACTGCAGCCAACTCAGGAAATGGGGACCGAACCCATATCTACGGAGCACCTCCCACAAATATCCCCATTCCACTGAGTCAAATGCCTTTTCGGCATCCAGGGAGGCAACAACCCTGGTCCCAGCGTTGTCATGAGAGATAGTTAAATTAAGGAAAAGGCGCCTCAGGTTGATGTCGGTACCCTTACCGGGCATAAACCCCGTTTGGTCTACATGAACAAGGCTCTCCAGAACCTGTGCCAGCCGATTCACTAGGACCTTTGCCAACAATTTGGCATCGACATTTATCAAGGAGATCGGGCGATAGGACGCACAATCCTCTGGGTCCTTACCCGGCTTGGGCACCAACACCACAATCGCCTCCGACATAGAGTCGGGGAGCGACCCCCCCTCCAAGGACTGGGCGAATAAAGAAACCAATTTAGGGGCCACCAAATCCTGATAAGTAGCGTAGAATTCAACAGGGATTCCATCCGCCCCAGGGGACTTCCCCACCTGCATTTGAGCCATAGCCATCTGAACCTCCTCCAACGAAATGGTCTTCTCCAATTGGTCCATCGCCTCCCGGGATAGAGCGGGAAGTTCCACCCCATCCAGAAAGGCCCGGAGAGTCGGGTCCCCATAATCCACCCTAGTGGAGTACAGGGCGCTATAATATTGCACAAATCGGTTCAGGATCCCCTCCGGGTCCATGATAAGGGTCCCGCCCTCATCCCTGACCCCACCTATATGCGCGCTGGTAGAGTGCCCCCGGGCCAACCACGAGAGCAGCTTCCCATTTTTATCCCCGTATTCAAAAATCCTTTGAGCAGTGTCCAGCATAGACTTCTTAGTCAATTCTATCCTATGGAGCTCGACCGCCCTAAGTGCCATCTGCCATTCCTGATATCTGAGGGGGGTAGGGTCCGCCACATGAGAACTCTCCTTCTCCCTTAACACCCCCTCCAACTCCTCCAGCAGCTGCACAGACCGCTTGCGACACCGGACAATTCTAGAAGCATATTCTCCCCTCAGCCAGCATTTAAACGCATCCCAGACCACCCGGGGCTCCGCAGAGTCCGCATTCTCCAACCAGTAATGACAGAGGGCCTCCGGCATATCCTCCTGAACCCCCACATCCGCTATCCAATACCCCGACAGCCTCCACAGTCCCCTCCGCAAAGGGAGCCCAAGAGAGACCCCAAGGAGGAGGGGAGCGTGGTCAGACACCCCCCTGGGCAGAATCCGCACACTCACCACCCGACTCAACATAGCCCGTGAGACATACCCCAGGTCTATGCGAGAGAAGGTACGAAATGTGGCTGAATGACAAGTATACTCCCTGCCCGAAGGGTGAAAATGGCGCCAGACATCTACCAGCCCAAAAGTATCGGCCCATCGTGTCAGACCCGGAGTCCCACGAGATGGCCTCTGGAGTCTATCTAGCTCCGGGGACGGAGCCATATTATAATCCCCTAATAACATAACATTTTCCACTCCATACTTTATAACTATATTCATAATGGCAAACAAGAGGTCAGTATCCGCGGGGGGAGGCAGGTAAATACCCACCAGAACATACTCCACATTCGCAATAGTGACATGCAAAACTATAAACCTGCCCCCCGGATCTGTTTTCAACTCATGGAGCTGGAACGCAAGGGATCTGTGAACAAGCACACTGACCCCCCTGGAGTAACTCGAGTAGGTGGCATGGTAGTGTTGGCCAACCCACGCTCTCCGAAGGCCAAGCACCCGGGAGCCCATCAAATGTGTCTCCTGAAGGATACAAATATGAGGTGAGTATCTTTGTAAAAAGGTAAACACCAACGAGCGCTTGACCGCAGAGTTCAGACCCCTCACGTTCCAGGAAAGAATAGAGAATTCAGCCATAACTGAAACCCATCAAAAATAAATGCCCGGATCTAGTCACATAGCCCCTCCCCCTAAGAAAAAACCATCCCACCCCCAAGGGTGCCCCAGGTCCGGGGTACCTGTAGGCGGCAAAGCCCTCCTGAGTAAAAACGGTGACCCCCGGGACCAGAAGCCACCCCCCATAGTAGAATTGTACATGTGTCAACATACCGTGAAAAAAAACAACAAACACAACCCCCAAACTTAAACTAAACAAAAATTGATCAGCAACGGCCGATCGCCCCCGCCCCCCACCCCGCAAAACCCCAACAGTGGAGTCCCGCATAGATCCCCAAACTTAACTGCAAAAGACCCTTAAGGCTTCGTGAGCAACTTACTCAGGTAGGCGTGCACCAGACCGCCAGGAGGACGCAGCCCCCCCCTCACCTGATACACACAGAGGGGGAGACCACTAGTCCTACCTGTCACCAGCGCTATAACCTCCCCGTAAGAGTTGCTAGAGCACAAAAAACATATCAAAAGGTTCACCCAGCCATTTCCCACAGCATAGTCCCGAGCAGAGGAGTCCCACAGTCCTGTAGGATGGACCAAGCATGACAGGCACACTCCAACAGTCCATCTTATCCCAGCCGGACTGAGGCGAGGGCGGGGGACACCACAACCATACCCCCCCCCCCCTCAATTCAGGGAGCATGGATGGAAAAAAAAAATAAAAAACATAAAACGAAAAAAGTGGGAAACCGCAAAGGAGGAAGAAAGTTCAAAGTACAAAGCCACCGCAGCAGGCACATCAGCCAGGAGTAAATCTTCAGGATAGTCAGCCAGGTAGTGTCTCCAGCCAAGATGCAGCATCCCTGGGATTAGTGAAGAATCGGACAGTCTCTCCATCCACCACCCGCAGTTTCGCCGGGAAGAGGATGCTATACTTGATCCCTTTAGCCCTCATGGAAGCCTTGACCGCATCGAAGGATCTACGCTGCTTCTGAGTCTCCATAGTATAATCGGGAAAAAACAGTAGCCTAGAGTTCTGGTACTTGACCTCCTTCAGCAGCCTCGCCGCTCTAAGCACCTCATCCCGGTCCCTGAAGTTCAACAAGCGCAGGATCAGGGTGCGCGGGGGGCTCCCCGCCGGTCCCCTCTGCGGAGGGACCCGGTGAGCTCTTTCCACCGTGAAGTAGGGGGACAACTGCGCCTCCGGGAACAGGGATCGGATAAGTTCTTCCACAAACACTGTAGGGTTCTGTCCCTCCACCCCCTCCGCCAGGCCGACGATTCGCAAATTATTCCGCCTACTGCGGTTCTCGGCGTCCTCTGCACGAAATTCCAGGGTCTTCACCTTAGCCTGCAAGGTCCGGAGCGCCACCGAATGTTCCGCCAGCACATCCTCCGCCTGACCCACTCGTTGCTCCGCCACTCCCAGCCTCGAGCGGATCTTATCTAGGTCCTGCCTGATCAGGCCGACTTCCGTCTGGACCACCTCCATCTTCCCCGTCAGCGCCGTCTGGCAGGCCGCTATGGCGGCCATCACTTCAGGTATGCCCGGGAGGGAAGAAGCATCAGCCTCCGCCGGCGCGGTCTGCGTCGCCATGTTGGAATGGGCACGTGGTCCTCCCGCTCCACTGGAGTCCGGAGCGTCTAACGGCAAAGCCCCTGGGGGAAACCGATTCCTCCTAGCGCCCTTGTGTCCCGCAGATGAACGGGACGGCATAGGGTGAGCCAGACAACCTGCCAACAGGCAATAGCACGGGTAAAAGGATGCAGAAGGATCAGTCTCTAGCAGAGCTCAGGGAAGCACGTCTGCTCACGCCGACATCTTGGCCACGCCCCCCGGGATCTGGCAAAGTTACAGACTTTCCCTGTGTGTCTATTGTTGTGATAAAATAAACAACGTTGTCTCTCCCTGGCCTGCAGATCACCACCTTGTCTGCGAACACATGCCTCCCATAACTCCACTGCTGGAGACAACCTGTAAATCTCTCATATATGTCCAGGGAGAGAATCTTTTTACGAAATGTTTTTGGGACTTTTAGATAATTCCAAACGTCCTCCACATACCATTCCTCGTGGTGCTTTTCAATAATGTCCATTACATCTCTAGGCACATAAGGGAACTCAAACCCATATTCAGACACCACCTACTTATTCAATAGTCTCTGTGCTCTGACAAGCTTTGGTAGAGACCTGGAATTTCCAGATCCGAGGGGCACACAAGAATGAGGGGCCTTGCACACCAGAGTATCTGAGCTGGGCGTAGGCATGGGCAAAGCAACGGGTTTTAGCAAGGCTAAGTCAATGGTTGTCGGGGTTTCCACATGTGGCGTTCCACTCTCTGAATTAAGGGCCAACCATCCGGAGATACTGCAAGCTGCTGCAACATCGTCTGAATTAGCCCAAAGCATTTCCTGAGATAATGTCTCAAACAGGTTGTCATCACCAGCCTCGGATAGAGAGTCTAACTCTGAATCTCTCAGTTCCTCCACTGGGAGATAGTTCTTTACAGTCCCACCCAACATGACAGCCCCATATCTCTCACCATCTGTGTTGGTTGACCTCTCTGAAGCGGCTTCTTTCCTCCGGTCAGGCTTGATGGAGCTCATAAAATGCCTCCGACCACGGCCGCTGGAAGACTTGGAACGTCCCACCTACTCCAAGGCAGGCATAGTTGTGGTGGTCACAGTGGATGATGCTGTATCCCTTACCTCCGGAGTAGTTTCTCCTACGATGGCAGTAGTGGTAGTGGTTATGGTGGTAGTGGTCACTCCTCCATCTGGAGTACTGACCGCGACAGGCATCACAGCTGTGGCAGGCCTCACGACAGGAATATGAGCAGCAAACTCCTCCACGGCCATGATCGTGGTCCAGTCCACTCGTACAGTCCTTGGTGACACAACAGGCTTCTCCATGCGAAATAGGTACTCTTCGCATCCTGTACAACAGGCAAACGGCCGGGGACTTGTGGCCAGTAGGGATGAGCTTCGAGTTCGAGTCAAACTCATGTTGCGGTCTGCGGGCGGGGGGCTTATCAGAATCTGGAAGCCCCCTTTAACAAGGGGACCCCCAGATCCTGCCCCCCTGATTGAAATGGTAAGGGGGAGCAAAAGTACCCCTACCATTTCACAAAGAGAGTGTAAAAGAATGTTAAATAAGACAAACACACTTCCCCAATGACGTATGGGGCGGGGGGGGTCACCCATAAGTCATTGGGGAAGCCCGGCTTCCCTCACTAGTGTCAGAGGGGGCGGGGCCAGATGACAGGTGGCCCCGCCCTCCTCATATAAAAAACATCAGCCCCCGGGATCCCCGCAGTGTCTCCAACAGTGGAGACAGAGGATGCATGGATGGACTGCGCTGGACTGAGAAATCACCCGTCGCTGGATCAGATCAGCCATCTCTGGACCCCGGAGAGATGATCATCCGTCGCTGCATAGCAAGAGTGGATTACCACCGCTGGAATCTTTTTTTTATTTTTTATTTTTAATAAAGGAATTTTTCAAAAGTGTGTTTGTCTTATTTAACTATTTTTTACATTTTCTTTGTGAAATAGTAGGGGTACTTTTGTACCCCCTTACCATTTCAAACAGGGGAGGCCGGGATCTGGGGGTCCCCTTGTTAAAGGGGGCTTCCAGATTCTGATAAGCCCCCCTCCCGCAGACCCCCACAACCACCGGCCAGGGTTGTGGGGATGAGGCCCTTGTCCCTATCAACATGGGGATATGGTGCTTTTAGGGGTCACAGACCCTCATACCATCCTCCCAATGTTGAGGGCATGTGGCCTGGTACGGTTCAGGAGGGGGCGCTCTCTCGTCCCCCCTCTTTTCCTGCGGCCTGCCAGGTTGTGTGCTCGGATAAAGGGTCTGGTATGGATTTTTAGGGGGACCCCACGTCAATTTTACCTTAAAGGCCTGGTAATTGAATTTGGGGGAACCCTATGCTTTTTTTTTATCAATGACTTTCAATGACTGTTCTCTGTATTATGGGAGCCGACAATTCATTATAGCCGCGAGTGATTTTAAAGGACCTTTTTTTTCTGCAGAAATGACACTTTGTGCAGGGACAGTTCTAAGCACGGGAAACATGCACCCCTTCACAGGCATACTATACACACCCCCCAGGTACGAAATTTAAAGGAATATTACACTTTTATTGTTTCACTTTAATCATTATTAAAATCAGTGCTCCAGAAAAAACTGACGTTTTTAAAACTTTTTTTTGCATTGATACATGTCCCCTGGGGCAGGACCCAGGGCCCCAAACACTTTTTAGGACAGTAACTTGCATATTAGCCTTTTTTTTTTTTCAAATAAATTTTATTGAAAAAAATTATGCATATGACAGAGAAAATTCAGAAAGATGAATAAAGGCATTACATTAAGGAGCTGTCTGCGTCTCGAGTAAGACATCACATCAACAGTTAAATGCATTGAAAACATAAAACATAAATAAAGTATTCCTTACAGGTAAATGGAGGCCAAACCAATCTCCTCCACTAGAAGGAGAAGGGGGTGACCTCAACTGGATGGATCTGCGGATGCCATGACACGACATCATGGAATCCTACAAGGGACCCCAGGTCCTGCATGGAATATACAGAGGGAATAACAAAAAGCTGGGGGGGGGGGGAAACAAAGAGGGGGGGGGGGGAAACTTGCCAAGCCTGGTGTAGTATAGCAGTCCGCACCAGAGAAGGGTGAGATCTTGATCAGTAGTGGGGGGGTGCGGTGTTGAAAAGATAGAAGATACATTGGATCATATATTGGGTAATGGAGATTCACACTGCGGCAAAGTTCGCTGGTAGCAGGGAGTCAATGCGGGTGAAAGAATGGTCTTTGAGGAAGATCCGTTCCTGTGGAGTGAGTTTGGAGGCGATGTATAGATCCCATCTACCATGGAAACGTTGTGTGGTTTTAGGTTGGTGAAGGTTTGTGTTAAGTTTGTCCCGGACAAGAAGGTGTCTGAGGTCTCTGTTTACTTGAGAAACGGAAGGGGTGGTAGTGGCAGTCCAGTGTGCCAAAATGGCTCTCCTGGCAAGCAACAGGCAAATCAGGGCCCATTCCTTGCCTGGGGGTGAGGGGATGGCCGACCACGGGAGAAGTTGAGGATCCCAGTATCCAAAGATGAGGAGTAGCGGATCTTTAGGAAGCTTCAGTAGTGTGACTTCAAAGATGAAAGCCAGTATGCGATCCCAGAACGAGGAGATGGCCAAACAGGACCAGTAGCGGTGGGCAAGAGTAGGTTTTGATTGTTGGCAGAGAGGGCACTGTGAGGCTTGAGAAGTATGAGGTGTTCCCGATGGGAGGAATGGTATATGCGCTCTGTGCGAGATTTTAAGTTGAGTTTCCCTCCAGGATTCGTTTGGGATGAGACGGTATACCGAGTTAAGTCCATACAGAATCTTATCTACTATATCATCATCCGGGAAGTCCTTCGCCCAGTTGGATACCGAGGATGAGTGCAAAGAGGGTGTCATTTTGAGAAGTAGAGGTTTGTAGATTTCAGAGATTTTGTATGAGTCTTGTCGTAGAAGCGTGTCTATGAGAGAAGATTTGAATCTCAAGTGCTCTGCTCTGCAAGATTTTTGAAGAAAGCTGAGGCACTGGCCGTAGTGAAAAACAGAGGAATCCGGCAGGGAGTATTTTTGGGCTAAGATCCGGAAAGGTAATGCCCGACCAGAGTCCAAGTCACACATAGATGAGAAATGGATAAGGCCTTTCTGTCGCCATGTAGCGTAGGGATGGTGTTCCAGACCCGGGGTAAAGTTAGGATGACCTTGAATCGGGAGGTGTCTTGACATGAAAGGAGATAGCTTGAGACCTTTGCTGACTTCTCTCCAGGCGATAGCTGTATCTCTCAGGAGAAGATTGTGTTGATAGGAAGTGTCGAGAGTTTTCCATTGACAGTGGAGAAGAGCGGACAGGGAATAGGGAAGCGTCATTTCAGATTCCAATTGGTAATTGGAGTACCGAGAGTTCTGGGTGATCCAGTCAATGCCTACCCTTAACAAACAAGCTAAATTGTATACTCTAATGTTGGGGAGGCTAATGCCCCCCTCGGTTCTGGGAAGGTGGAGTTTGGTAAAAGCTATGCGTGGTCTTTTGCCCCGCCATAAAAAATTGGAGATGGCGGTGTTTAGGAGTTTGACATCTTTGTGCCGGAGAAGCAGTGGTATCGTCTGAAGCGGATACAATAAGCGTGCGAAACTGACCATTTTGAATAGGTGGCACCTTCCCAGAAGCGATAGCGGCAGATCCATCCAGTTTTCACATTCACGTTTAATTTTGTCAAAAAGGGGAGGGTAATTCAGGTGATACAGAGAGGAGGGTAGTCTCCCTATCTTGATTCCCAGGTATGTGATATGCGTGCTCGCTATTGTAAAGATGGATTGGCTAGCCCATAGTGGATGTGTATGGGGGCCCAAGGGGAGTATTTCGCTTTTAGTATAATTTATGCGTAGTCCCGAGCACTTTCGGAATTGATCAAAAACCTCTTTGATCGTGAGCATGTCAGCGGACGGGTTGGCTGAGAAAATAAGAACATCGTCAGCAAAGAGAGATGTTTTTAGTTCATGTGACCCTATTTTGATCCCGTGTAAGGGGGCTACGGTCGATAAGTACCTAGAAAGTGGCTCGATGGCAAGGTTAAAAAGGAGGGGAGATAGGGGGCAACCCTGTCTGGTACCTTTATGCAGGCGGAATGCATCAGATAGGAGGCCTGCGGCAACAAGTCTAGCTGTGGGGGATGTGTACATAGAGCTAATTAAGTGAAGAAAAGGGCCAGAGAAGCCCATCTCGCCCAAGACCATGGATAGCCATCCAAAGTTGACATTGTCAAAGGCCTTTTCGGCATCTAGGGTAATGATAGCTAAATCACTATTAGGATTGCATCTGGCGTGTTCCAATGCAATCATCACCTTCCTGATATTCATGGTCGCTGTTCTACCCTTGACAAAGCCTGATTGGGCGGGATGTATCAGGAAGGGGATGATATTGGCCAGGCGGTTGGCTACTATTTTAGAAAGGATCTTGACGTCAAGGTTCAGGAGCGAGATGGGTCTGTACGATCCTGGTTCTTGGGGGTCTTTCCCTTTTTTCTCTAGTAGTTTAATGATTGCTTGGTTGCCTGAGGGTAAATAGGCACCGCCAGCCCATATGTCCTGATAAACCATGGCAAGGGTCGGGGTTAGTAAGGATTCAAGAGATTTATAAAATTCGCCTGTCAGGCCGTCAGGGCCGGGAGCTTTGGAGGAGGCTAGAGACCGAATCGTGGAGGAAATTTCAGAAGGGGAGATGGGGGCATTTAGCTCATTGAGTTGATCGGGGGTTATGTTAGTCAGGGTAACTTTATCCAGGAAATGTTGCGCTGTGCGTTGGTCAATAGGGTCAGCTGCATAGAGGGTAGAGTAGTAGCGCAGCATTGCCGCGTTAATGTCTTTCTGGGAGGTGGCAAGACGGCCGTCTGAGTCGCGGATGGATGGAATAACCGTCGGGCGGTAAGGGCCTTTGCAAAGTCTGGCAAGAAGCTTGCCGGCTTTGTTGCCAAATTTATGAAGGGTAGCGTCAAGGTAGGTTTTTTTTGTGATTTCCAGGGTGTCAGCCCATGCCTCAAAGGACTGTTTGGCTAAGTGCCAAGCCGTCCGGTTTTCGGAGGAGTCAGTAGCGTAGAGTGCCAGTTGGGCCTGGTGTAGTCTGGAGCTAGAGGTCTTATAGTTGTGAAGGGCATGTTTTTTGAACGAAGATGCATAAGAGATAATGCGTCCTCGGAGAAAAGCTTTACCAGCATCCCAAAACAAGTTGGGGCTACTGGTGTGTGACGCATTTGTATGTGTATAAATTGCCCACTCTTTTTCCATATATGTTTTAAAGTCTGAGTTGTGCTGAAGGTAGGATGGAAAGCGCCACATTTTGGGGTTGGGGTGTACATCTGGGGTCTCTAGGGTGGCCGAAATGGGTGCGTGATCCGAGATAGCTATGTCATGTATGTCTGCTTCCGGGAGCAGGGGTATCAGGTCGTCAGTGCAGAAAATGTAGTCTATTCTAGTAAAAACATTGTGCGGGTAGGAATAGAAGGAATACTCACGGTCGGTCGGGTGGTGGAGTCGCCATATGTCATGTAGGTGGAGGGAACTCATCGTCACTGCGAGGCTCGAGAGGGTATTAGAAGCTGGAGGTGAGGTCGAGCGCGGATATGAGGACCTATCGTCAACCGGGTGAAAAACAGAGTTGAAATCACCTCCCACTATTTGTGGAAGGTGGGGGGATCGCAGGAGCCAGGTAGTTAACGTGCTAAAAAATTCTTTAGTAGGGTTGTTCGGGGCGTAAACATTAGATATAATGAGTTCTTTGGATCCTATGCGGACCCTAAGGGAGAGGAGTCTGCCCTGTTGATCTGCATCCGTAGATAAGATCTTGCAGGGGAGATTCTTGTTGATAAGGATAAGTACTCCCGCCTTACGGCCAACGGCTTCAGAGCCAGCTACATCACCCACCCATAGCTTCTTCATCCGGACATAGTCGGCTGAGGAGAGATGGGTTTCCTGAAGCAGTGCTATATCAGTTTTGAGCCTTTTAAGGTGCCTCAGTACCTTCATCCTTTTAGAGGGGGAACGGAGCCCTTTCACATTCCAAGATACTATCTGAAGCATAATGGAGCGTCAAAGGGGACATAATAAGCTTGTAATAAAATCTTTAGTTTGACCAGCCTGAGCAGCTGCAAAAAAGAGGAGGGTAAGGTGCGGAGGGCTGGTATGCCCTGCCAGGTGGCCACAGCGGGTGGGGACTGCGCGTAAGTAGGTGTTTTGAGGAGGCGGAGGGGGTGACATACAAAGGGGGGGGGAGGGTGTAGATACCAGGTGTGGGCATAGAGGGAGAGGACATAAACAATCATCAACTTCGCTTTTTTCCGCATGGGGGTCACTGTGTAGATCAGCTCCCATAACCAGGCCCCATGGTACATGCTGGCATTACTGCCCTACCGAAGGGGAATACAAGGGAGCCATCAGTCCAGGACATGCCCTGGATGCGGATGATGATCTGCACAGATGAGAGCCCAGGGGAAAAAGAGTAACAAATTCGAGGTGAACAATTCAAGCAATAGCAACTGAGAGCGGTTATATAAATGTAATAAAAGAGCATACATATTAAACACTGGAACCAGGAGAGCAGGAAAAGAGATACAGAAAAAAGAGAAAGAAAAAAAAAGACCAATAGTCATTTAGACCTAGGAGTAGTATAGCTCATGTAGGGGATCCAAAAAAAAAACAGAACAAAAAGGAGGGGCCCAATTGTACCCCAATACTACCTGAGAAGTGTGAACGGCCCAGGAGGGGAGCAGTTCAAGACGGGTCACTTCTGCCAGGCAGGAAGAGGGTCGGCGTGTGATCCGAGGGCCGGGAGAGATGTGAGAAGGACCTGAGGGGTAGGAGAGCCCTCATCTTGCGGTTTGGGAAGGTGGAGCCGGGGCCGCAGCCCTGAAGCGTTTGGGAGAGTCTTTCCGTGGGCTTCTTTGATCCAGGGCTCGGTTCACTGGAGCTGCCTTAGGTGTGGGGCTGAGATGCGGGCCCGAGCGTAGCGATTTTAGGTAGTGTGTCGCCTCATCAGGATCATGGAACGAGAGTTGCTCGCCATTAGGGGTTTTGATCCGTAAAATTGCCGGGAAGGCCAGTGTGAATTTCATTTGTCGTTGGTGGAGTTCTGAGCAGACGTGTTGAAAAGATTTTCTTCTCTTGGAGACATCCACCGAGTAGTCGGCAAAGATCAAGATTTTAGTCCCGTCAAGCTGAAGAGATCTGGATTGACGATACTGTTGTAAAATGGAGGTCTTATCAGAGTAGTTAAGGTATTTAGCTATGATCGGGCGTGGGGATTTGCGTTCGGCATTGTAGGCTCCCACACGGTGTGCCCGTTCCACTGTGAAGGGCCCACCGAGGCCCAGAGCTTCAGGTATGCGGCGGGAACAAAGGTCCGATAAGGTAGATTGGGGCAGCGATTCTGGGATGCCGACAAAACGCAGGTTGCTCCTCCTGGACCTATTTTCGAGGTCATCGAGTTTTTCCAGTATGTATTTGTTGGTTCTATCCTGGGCTTGTTCCAGGGATTGCGTCTGGTAGAGTTCTTCCTCCAGGTTAGAGATGCGATTTTCAGCCTCATTTAATCTGGAAGTGTGTTCCCCTAGTTGGGCTTGAAACTTTTGCATGCCTGTACTGATGGCTTTCTCCACTGAGGCAGCTATCATAGGGGAGAGGAGAGCAGCCACAGCCTGAGCAAGAAGTTCAGTGTTGCAGTCCTGTAATGGAGGAGGGTGCATGTGGTGCTGCATGGGGAGGGAAGCATTGTGGCCAGGCAGGCATGGATGGGCAGGAGACTGTGTAGATGAAGTGTCCTTGGAGGCTGTCTGGCCTGCTGTGGGAACGCTCACCTCCATCTGCTGCGCTGTCTCCTCCGGTGGGGCTGTGCAGGCCGGAGCTGAGTAGGCCGAAGCCGGGGCCTCGATTTGCGGCGAGGCCTGCCGCGCGGTGGCGGCCGCATACGAACGCGGCCCAGATTTTTCCAGAAACCGGTCCATCACGGAGCCGGTGTGACTGGGGAGGCTGCCTGACGATTTTTCGGGCGAAAACGCCGCTTTTAAAGCCGATTTTGGAGGCTGGTGTGCGGGAGCTGTGACAAGGGACAGCTACTCCATGCGGCGCCGGAACCGGAAGTGATATTAGCCTTTAAAATTAGCACTTTAGATTTTGAACTTTCGAGTCCCATATAATTTAATAGGGTTCTAAAGTTCACACGAAGTTTAGGTCTGTTCGAAAGTTTCTGGTGCGAACCGGGGGTGTTCGGCTCATCCTTAGTGGCCAGTCCTGCACACTTCCCACACAGCATCCCGAGGGTTTCAACGTCTCCTGAGGTGTACAGTAGGAAGTGCCCTTGAGGTGCCAGGCATATCCTCGTGTCTGTAATCAAAGTTCCTCACACCCACAGGGATACCAGCAATTGGCATCCTAGGACTCATGGCAGTCGATGCCCTTTGAACGCCAAACATTTTGAGCAGCTTCGCACTTAATCTCACGTACAGCCTTCCTCCTCTCTCTTCTGCGACACTCTCACGCGGTGCCTCGTGCAGGGCAAAGAGAAAGGTAAGACTCCTCCCACTGGTTCCTTCCCCTGCGCTTTTTCCAGGCTCCTCCCATGCTTACTCGCTAACAGTGGATGTCCATCATTTCACAAGATGGCGTAGTCAAAAAAAACACAACCCTCTGTCCTGTATTCACCACGTGCACAGTTCTTTCTTTCGAGGGGTAACGGTAAATCCCAGATGAGCCTCCACATGTAGCACTAACCCCCGAAGGTTTTGATTGGGCTTACCATTACCTTCTTCACCTTGATTTGCGTCTAAGGGTTTCCCGTGGTAGATGGTCCAGAAACTTTAGAGAATGACAACAGATCCGCTTAAAGGGATTTTTTTTTGCAAAAATGTAGTTAACAAACAGTCTCTTAGTAAAGGATCAGAGGGTTAGGAAGAAAGTTCAGGTGCTCTTAGTGTCAAAATCAATAATAAAGAACTTGCTTACTTCGACTAAATCCAGAGAATAGCCATTCACAGCTGGATGTTCACTCAAGTTGGATAGTGCCTCTCTCACAAAGCCTAGCAGCCAACAAGGTGCTTAAATCAGGAATAAGTCTCTGCCACAGATTGTTGTAAAACACGTAGGAAAAAGTCTCTGCCACAGACTTTGTTGTAGAACACGTAGGAAACCAGGACTTGTAGAACACTCGTGTGGTACCAGTATTTTTCAGCCAGTTTGGCGATACCCACGAAACTGGATTCACTTAGGTACTTCAGCCCTACCAGGCTCTTGCTAAGAAGCCAACCCCTGCGTGGCATTCTTCTGAAAAGTCCTCCCCTGGATAGCTACAAAGTCGCTGGGCCTCTCCACGACCGGAGATGGCACTGGACCACCTCCGAATTCTTTCCTTAGTTTCCCTGCCTTAGGATAGCCAGCCCGAAACATAAAGTCAGGTGGATCCGTCCCCCCAGCCATAGCCTTCCTGGGGGCTGGTCAGGAGGACCAGGACCATGGAGTCAGAACATACTTCTGGACCGGGACCCCGAACCACTTGACATCCACATCTTAAGTACCCTTTCCCAGAAAGCACAGCAAGAGTGACCCTCCCACTGGGCTGACTCCGAGAGAAAGTAACCTTAAAGCACCCAACTGGACTGTGGTTCCATGCCTGCCAGAAGAGACAGTGCCCCCTATGGCCAGGCTGAACACACTATAGTCCAATCAGACTGATGCTGAGCTCAAAATTTGTAACAATTATACCAAACCAAACTGCAGTTTATGTGTAACTTTACATTTCAAAACATATAGCGCGTGCTCTTCAGGAGGCGGCGCTACATATATATGCAGTATTGTTTGACTAGGGTGACACTACCCACATTGGGTACACAATGTTTTGAGGATATACTAGTGTGTTACCACACACATATTTAGGCCCTTCTTTTTTGTTTATACTATATACTACCCTAGCCTGTCCATATACTACCCTAGCCTGTCCATATATTACCTTGGTCTGTCTATATACTACGCTAGCCTGTCCATTTACTACGCTAGCCTGTTCATATACTACCCAGCCTGTCTATATACTACCCTAGCATGTCTATATACTACCCTAGCCTGTCCATATACTACTTTAGTCTGTGTATATACTACCCTAGCCTGTCCATATACAACCCTAGCCTGTCTATATACTAACCTAGCCTGTCTATATACTACCCTAGCCTGTCTATTTACTACCTTAGCCTGTCTATAAACTACCTATCCTGTCTATATATACTACCCTAGCCTATCTATTTACTACCTTAGCTTGTCCATATACTACCCTATCTTGTCCATATACTACTCTAGCCTGTCCATATACTACCCTAGCCTGTCTATAAAATACCCTAGTCTCTCCATATACAACCTTAGCCTGTCTATATACTACTGTAGTCTATCTATTAAATACCCTAGCCTGTCTATATACTACCCTAGCCTGTCCATATACTACCCTAGCCTGTCTATATACTACCCTAGACAGTCCATATACCCACGGACTATGGCTGGCATGAGAAAGCGATACAGTGCCACCACTATTTGTCTTCAGGCAAGATCCAGAGGTGCAGGTATGGGCCTGCACACCACAGCTACACCCACCACCTTCACCATATACATTTGCAGGGCAAAGTGGGTGGGGCTAAGGGGGTCAGCAAAATATGGTTTCACCTAGGGTGTCAAAACTCCATTCACTAGCCCTGATCTGAAACACGGGCTCACTCTGCCTAGGAAAGACATACCCCACAAGTCTCGGATCTTCTCAGTTGGCTCTTATCACTCCTAAGATGCACAGCAGTCCATATCCCCTTCCTTTGTGTTCTCTGGGTGATGGGCAGTACTACCTTGGGCTGGGTCCTTGGGTTGTTTCTACCTGCCAGTGCTACAGACTGGGGCTACATAAATAAATATATATTTAGATATAACTAGCATTACTATTCAAATATTCAAATTTCAGCCTCTGTTGTCTCCTGCACAACACATGGACTAGAAAAGGGATGGGGCAGCAAGAGAAGCTAACCAAGCTGTTTTGCATGTACATCTGTTGACAGGCAACTTGCTAAGGGGGAGAGGGGAGAGCAGGTGAAAGCAGAGTGGGTGATTTATCAGTGAGTCGCTGTTCCTTTAATCAGCAGGCTGTCAGTTGCTGATGTTATACCTTGTATTGCCTAAGGTCACTTTTGATTTCCTCTTTTGAAAAACTGCACCAAAGATGCAGCACGCAGGACTTTTCAAAGTACAGCGCACCTGCAGTGTTCTGACTTTATTTTCACCTGGCCAGTAACACACTTTCTGTCTTAGCCTAGGTTAGCCTAGGTTCACATCTATGCGTTTCTATGTGGCCATTTTTATGTAGGTACAACAGCATATTTATTTAAATGGCTACTTTGGCACCATGCGGTTCTGCATGTTTCTGCAGATGGGAAACCAGGCCACATTTTCCAATGCATGGGGGCGCCATTAAGAATTAACATCCCCGTGTGTCTGTTAAGCAGAAGTGCGATTTGGCTGCAGGAACATATGCAATTTGCACACTCCCGCACCCACATCTGTGTGAACCTAAAGTTGTGTCTTCACTCTGAATGGAGGAGCAAGAGAGACACCTTGGGCAGCAGCATGTTACGTCTTGGGAGGAGAGGAGTAATAGATGCACTAACACTAACTACTGCTAACACATTTTTCTTTTTGGGACATAAAGTCGCTATTATTAAAATTGCACAACATAAAATGATATGCTTTAACTTCCCAAAAAAGACAAAAGCATTAGCAGCGCTAAGCAGGTGTATTCAATGAGATCGACTTTTCCAATAGTCCCAAAACTATACACCATGTGAGTCCTAGATTGTTCGCATCACTTGGGTTAAGCAGGGGATGATGTTCCAGAATCTATACACTTCATTAATCCCATCACCACACCTCGTGGAATATGGCTCCCTGTGGATACTGAACTCACCAAATCACAGAATAAACACACCTTAACCATTTCAGCCCCTGAAGATTTGGCTGCTCAATGACCAGGCAATTTTTTGCGATACGCCACTGCGTCGCTTTAACTGACAATTGTGCGGTCGTACAGCGCTGTACCCAAACACAATTTATGTCCTTTTTTTCCCACAAATATAGCTTTCTTTTGGTTGCATTTGATCACCTCTGCGGCTTTTATTTTTGCACTATAAACAAAAGTAGAGTGACAATTGTGAAAAAAAGTTATTATCTTTTTGCTATAATAAATATCCCACTTTTTATTTACCAAAGACATGTAGTATAATATATTTTAATATAAAACGTATGAAAAAAATTGATTTTATTGGATATGTTTTGTAACAGAAAGTAGAAAATATTGTTTGTTTTTTTTCAAAATCGTTGGTCTTTTTTTCATTTATTTAGGAAAAAATAAAAAGCACAGAGGTGATAAAATACCACCAAAAGGAAGCTCTATTTGTGTGAAAAAAACGTTTCCTGTGGTGATGGAATGGTGTACATCAGGTTCCATAAAGCAAAGTTTGTTATTAAATCGAACCCCCCTTACCTTAAGGTGGTATCTGCACATTTCAGATACTCACCCATTCAGCGGATACAGCGTTGTCCCGCTGAGATCCTCTCATGCCCAACCAAAGCTCTGTCCTGCAACACCATGTTTTTTCTGATGTCATCAAGAGGCCCATCAGCTCTCCTTCCTTAATGGAAAGCTATGCCTCCTGAGATATGTGACCTGCATATCCCGGGAAGCACAGTGGGCAGTGTGCACATCAATCGCCTGTGAATGACATGCATGGGGAGATGGGGTTAGGCATTTTGACTCAAAAAAGGTAAGTGTGAGTATTTTAAATGGCAAATTAGGTCAATATTGGATGCAGAAAGGCCAAACGTGCAGAGTTGGTCTTAAGCTGTTGAAGGTAGAGCAGCAAAGACATTTTTTCTGAGTCAGAAAAAGATGGGCAGTTTACTGTTTGTGTTGGAGGTAAACTGGGGGGCAATTTCCATTTCATAGCATTGTGGGCACTTAAACCAGCCAGAGGTGATTGTTAGAATGGTGGAGTGTGGCCATAGTATTTTTTGAAGTACCCACCTTAGAAAGCTGGTGCTGACAGGAAAGCAACTTTGAGTAAAATCCCATTCTGCTGTGGTAGAATCTTCCAGAGAAGCCTTTCCTTCTGCTACACTGACAAACCATAGGTTTCATGGCAACAAGTGCATATTTTGACAAAACAGTGACTGCTGCTGTAATGAATCACTGTACACAAGTTATTATTATGGTGATTGAGTATGAGAAGTGCTAGTGATAAATTGTGAACTTCACTGCCACATTAAAATGTATTTGGCTCTCAGTGTATCAGAAATGGGAAAACATGGGGGTTGCAACCAGGAACATCCCCAAACAATTTTATATATGCTGGTGCTGGGAGTATAAATGGGGGAGCCAAGTCCCCACAATCTGAATCTCATATTATAAAAAAGCAGACATAGCATAATGAGAAACACCTATTCAGAAAATAAGCAATGCTGTTAAAAAGAATCCATTCACAGTGTAGTGATACACAAATCATACCCCTTCTAAGCACATTGAGGTGCACAAAATGCAGTGGTCAGAAAGTATTTAATATGTGGTGGTCATTACATTGCTGGTTACAAGTACAACATTTAGCCATATAGCTGTGTTAGTATGGATAAAAATAAGCCATAGTAGCCAACATTTGAATAGAATTAGGGGCAACAAAGGTGGGCCTGCCTGAGAAATTAGAACAATAGTGCAGTTCACACAGTGCAACACCCGCATGCACTGGGGCTTGTGGATACACTGAAGAGAATGTGGGAGTAAAAAAAGCCCTATGGTCAGTGTCAGTGGCAGCAATATTAATTATCAGCATTGGCTTTAAGAGCAAGCAATAATAACCCCCAGCATGTTTCAAGGCCATAAATTAAACCCCCCTAGCATGTGTCAACATATTAGGAAATGGATCACCTGCTGGTGGCGCAGTGATTCCCAGACCTGAAGGATGTAGTCCCAGTGTACACCAATAGGTGTCTCTTAGTGGCCAGCAGATCCCAGTAATTAGTCTATACCTGATGTTGGATCTTGGGAGGGTAATTAGCTCCTTCAATTTTCCACAGTGTCTCAGAATTTATCCTGTGAGTCCAAACCCCCTGATCCTGATAGCTTTAGGCTTAATGTACACGGGACATTTTTACAGCTTCTCCTGAATGATTTAACTTGACAGATAGTAACGCATGTTTAAAAGAACCGTTTAGCCACGTTTGCATTTAGGAGCGTTTGAAAAAATAGCCAAAAAATTAAAAACTCCTGTAAATGAAATGTGGCCAAATGCGAGTTACTGCATTTAGCCGCTTTTAGGCACATGGAAGTGTTTAGCACTTGAAATACCTCTAAACTCAGCGTCTGTACTCATTTATTTGCTTTCCAAAAAAGGCCTCTAAACTCAACTGCCTAAAAATGACATTAAACAAATCTGTGTACATGTACTGATAAGATAACATCGGATGAGTTCAGGAGCAGCTAAAAAAAAGCAGCCAACTGCCTCTGAACGTTCGTTTACCAGCAGCAGTGTACATGAGGCTTTATACCAGTGATCCTACTTTTGTACATGTATCTGCTTGTACAAAGTAAAGCTCCTGTTCTCCCACGCTGCTGCCAAAACTATATTTTAATTGTCTGGCAGATCACTCCTTCCCACTAAAAAAAATGCTGCAGGCATGGAGCTGGAATATGTTTTTTGCAGAGGCAGCAGGGCTATGGAGGAATATGAAATGGGAGTGCTTAAAGAATTTTAAGAATGCTTCAGGACACTGATGTACCCCGCTGGTGCCACCTAATGTCTAATGTATCCACCCCCCCCATGATGGGTGAGGAAAGGGTAGATATTTTCAGGGAAGAATGAGGGAAAATAAATTAAAATACAGGAAGTTAAACCAGAAAATCAACTAAATCTGTATTAAATTCTGAGATCTGAATGGTAGTCACTGGTATGCAAGCCATCATATATCTCCTTATTAGTGATGAGCTGAACGTACTTGGGTTTGGTTCAGGCAAGCCCAGACTGGGACAAAAAATAGGCCCAGGCATTTTAGATTGAGCAGCCAATTTTTCCAGAGACTGGGGGTGGGGGGGGGGGGGTATGTTCCCAGGGGCAGATAGTGACAGGATGTTCACAGAGTCGGTCCTCCACACTGTAATGTAAGAGGGACACTGTGATATAAAGGGGACTGCACTGTAAAGGGGCACTGTAATGATTACAGTGCAGTCCCCTTTATATCACAGTGTTCCCTTTACATTACATTGCCCCTAGAAATTGCAGCCTCCCATCCCAGTGCCCCTTGCAATCATGCCCCCTCCCTTTTCTCTGTAATCACATTAACCCATTTTACACTCTGCTCAGTGTACAGATCTCCAGCTCCTCCAGCCCCTTGTTCCCTTACATAGAAGTTTACAAAGCCTCCCTTACATTAGAGTCAGCAGAGCCCCCCTTATATTACAATCCACTGAGCCCCACTTTCAGCACAATTGACAGAGCCCCACTTACATCAGTGTCCACACAGCCCCCCTTAGAGAATTTCCACTTACACTGTAAAGCCCCATACACACTATCAGATTTTCTGCTGATTTTTTCCCTCAGATTTACCAAAACCGTGTAGTGCAAGGGCCTGTCTGATTGCATACAAATTGAAACTCCTAAGGTTTGACCTCATATTATATGGTTTTGGTAAATCTGAAGGAAAAAATCTTCAGAAAATCTGATAGTGTGGATGGGGCTTTAGGGGAGCTCTGTGGACTCTGATATAAAGGGGAACCCTGTTTTAAGGGGAGGCTCTGATGTAAGGTAAAGAGAGAGTCTGGTATAAGTGGTGTTCTGGGAATCTTCATTTAAGGGGGGCTTTGATGTAAGGGGGAATGCTGTGGACTCTGGTGCAAAGGGGATTGCTGATGTAAGGGGGTCTTTGCTCACCCCTTAAATCAGAATCCACAGAGCCCCCCTGTAACACCTTTGTACCAGTGCCTACTGGCCCTTTAAGGGGTTTCTGATGCCGGGACATGGAGATTATGATCATGGGACTGCTGTGATTGGCTGTCACAACGGTCACATGATTGGGGGGAACTGTTAGAGCTGTCTCTGAGGCTGAGCTATGTGTGAGAGAGACACTCAGCTCAGCCCTGCAGCCAACTGGAGGGGACACAGGCATGGCCGCATAGCGGGAGGTAAGCACCAGCCGCGATCTGCATTAGCCCTGCATGTACCATGGTCGCCGCTTACCACACGCTGTGCAGTCCATTCATTAACAGGCCACAGACCAGCCGGCCCCCTATGGCTAGTCTGGGCCTGGGTTCAGGGCACTGCTCTGTGGGCTTGTACCATAGCAAACAGTATATATTTAGTTAAATTAGGTTTTGTGGAACTGTGATTGAGCAGTGCTTAAAGTGAAAGTTAAAAATGTAAAATTCCTTTAAATAACATGCATGGAGGTTGCGCTTACCCTTCCTGGGAAGTGTTGCATATGTGCAATCTATACAACCTACTGCAGCAAAACTGATATTTATAGAGAAAAAACAGTTTTTAAGTTACCAGCAAAATGACAGCTCATATAGTCTTTTTTTCTGTTTGCAAGCAAAGTAGCTGGGGTTTATTTTCATTTATACAAGACATTTATCCTAGTTAAGGGTCTAGAATAGACTCCCACAAAAAAAGTATGGGGTTCCCCCTCAATTCACTCCTCAAGGTGAATCTGTTTACTATTACCCAATATTAGTCTCATTTACTTAAATTAAGCTTCATTTAATATTACATTTCAATTCTCTTTAAAGCTATTATCAAAAACCTCAAATGTGGGGAACTTTTGTATTTTTAAACTTCTAGGTATTCTTTTTACTTAATATATTGAGAGTGAGGCTCCATAAACACAATTCATTGCTGAGTAGTTTTTCTAATTTCTGGAATAATTCCTTTGCACATTCACTGCCAAACACTTTTGTGCCCTTGGAGATATACAGTAAAACCTTGGATTGAGAGCATAATTATTTATGAAGATCTGTAATCCAAAATACTTGTATATCAAAGAAAATTTCCCCATAAGAAATAATGGCAACTCATATGATTAGTTCCACAACCATTTATTAATAAGTCCTTCAGTTTATAGTCCATATAAAAAAAAAATTATAGCAATGTGACCAGATTGTGTAACCATAAAATGTCCATCCACAAATGGCAGTCTCCACTAGGGGATTAGAAGCAAACTCCAGCAGGATCTACAGAGTATAAAAGAGAAGAGAGGTGCCTCTAAGTGTAGCAATATGGTTACATTTAATGAAGGTACAACATTTAGCAACTCACATGGTTGATGATTAAAAGAGGCACATCTAAGTAAGCAGGCATCCGGGGTAAAGCGGTCCATATAGACCATCCCCTGCACCGCCGGCTCTCATTGCTGTCTCCAATCGTGACCAGGAAGACTACCCTGTAGTAGAGCGATCTGAAAGCGAGGCTTGAAGTGCTTGTGGAGTGCAGAGTGTAAGGGAAGACATTGATGTCAGTGCGGAGGATGGTGGACAGTTTTATCCCGGGTGCCTGCATACTTAGATGTGCCTGTTTTAATCATCAACCATGTGAGTTGCTAAATGTTGTACCTTCATTAAATGTAACCATATTGCTACACTTAGAGGCGCCTTTCTTCTCTTTTATACTCAGTTGTGACATGACACTACTTGTATATAAAGACCTCACTTGTTTATCGAGTCAACATTTATAAAAATATTTTGTTTGTCTTGCAAAACACTCTCAGACCAAGTTACTCTAAATCCAAGGTTTTACTGTATTCCATATCCCTTTGTACAGTCCTTAAGAATTAGCTCAGAGATCAACAATTAACTGACTATAAATGACACAGTTCATACAGTGATGACTGAATAGATGAGAGGCAGTTCAATCTCTCTGTAACTATTCAAATGTGCCCCTATACCCATATTGTTTGTCAGGTATGCAACGTCTCTAAATGCACCTTTATTTGTTTTTGTGTGTATCCTCTGATGCTGGGGGCTAATACACTTTTTTTTGCTATTTGTAAGAATGTTAGATCCATATACTAAAATTTAATAAATTACTGCTTTTGAATAAACCCAGCTATGTTTTCTTTTCATTGAAGTAGCTACTTTGACACCCTGTCACCTAGTTACATGGATTTTTGTTCTTAGTGCCTGCATACTGTTTGTAGCTGATATCACATACCATTTATACAGCGCTGACTGCAGCCGCATCCCTTAGTAAAGGAAATAATTTATTTGGAACTGCTATTTAGCCCAGGTTCACACTGACAGCAGGAATGAAATTATGCTAGTACAGCTGAACTTGCACAATTTCCTTCCTGCATGTCAGTTCGGACTTCAGGGCCGGTTTCAGAGACATCTGTGCGGATTGCTGCACAAATGTCAATAGAAATCGCACCCAAAAATTGCCAAATGTCGTACAGAAACTACTTTTGGGAATCGGTGTGGTGCCGCAAATGTGGCGTTGCACCGATTCGGAAGCTACCATTGCCAGAAATTGCTGCCGTTGTGCCCTGTGATTTGACGTGTCAAATTGCAGGCCAAATTGCATCAATGTGAACCAGGGCTTAACCACTTAAGCCCTGGACCAATTTGCAGCCAAAGGACCAGGCCCCTTTTTGCGATTCGGCACTGCGTCGCTTTAACTGACAATTGAGCGGTCGTGCAACGTGGCTCCCAAACAAAATTGACGTCCTTTTTTCCCACAAATAGAGCTTTCTTTTGGTGGTATTTGATCACCTCTGCGTTTTTTTATTTTTTGCGCTATAAACAAAAATAGAGCGTCAATTTTGAAAAAAATGCAATATTGCTATAATTAATATCCCCAATATATATATATATATATATATATATATATATATATATATATATATATATATTTATAAATTTCCTCGGTTTAGGCCGATACGTATTCTTCTACATATTTTTGGTAAAAAAATCGCAATTTGCGCAAAAGTTATAGCGTTAACAAAATATGGGATAGTTTTATAGCATTTTTGTTAATATTTTTTTTTACTAGTAATGACGATGATCAGCGATTTTTATTGTGACTGCGGCATTATGGCGGACACATCGGACATTTTTGACACATTTTTGGGACCATTGGCATTTATACAGAAATCAGTGCTATTTAAATGCATTGATTGTAAATGACACTGGCAGTGAAGGAGTTAACCACTAGGGGGCAGTGCAGTGTTATGTATGACGTTGTGTGTTTTTTTATTGTAGGGGGCGTGGCCTGGCATGTGATGTCATTGATCGTCCTTCCCTATAAAAGGGAACAGACGATCGGTGACAGCCACACAGGGAAGCACGGGGAGAGGTTTGTTTACACAGACCTCTCCTCGTTCTTCAGCTCTGTGACCCGATCGCGGGACACCAGCGGCGATCGGGTCCACTGGTCCCGCGGCCACGGTCATGGAGCACAGGACCGGGTCGGGAGCGCACCGCCGGCGGCGCGCTCCTGACCCACGGCTGGGCACTTAAAGAATCACGTACCGGTACGTGATTGTGCCCAGCCGTGCCATTCTGCCGATGTATATCGGCGTGAGGTGGTCCTTAAGTGGTTAAGGAGACATGGGATTAGGCTAATACAAGACACAGAAAATATTAAATTTGGTATTTGCAACTCTGCATTACAAAGTGATCATGTAAGTCTTTCTTTATATAGCTGTAGTCGTACTGTATATCTCCAGCAAGCCCTGTTACCTATGACAATAAACCCTAATAATATTCTGATTTAATTAAAAAAACTAAAACATTTTCTGTTCTGTATTTATTTATTTAGATACAGAACAAGTTCTGCTTGGCCCTTCTCCAGTCTAAGTTGGGCTGTGCAGGGACTGCAAATGGCTAATACCAGGTAAAATTCAGGGGCTTACACAGCTTGTATTATATAAAGGGTTAATTCATGAATACAGAAATGTATTAGTCTGTGTCTTCATTTATTCTTTAACGTTCTGCTTTAAATGTCTTTATACATTTAACAAAATAAAGAACCTATTTTTCTTTGTAATATGAGCACAACTTATTTTGAAATGTGCGCAATAACTGAATTTTAAAAGCATAAGGATATCATTAAAAGCATTTTTCACAGGAAGGCTGGGTTTTTGTAAGGCTTTGGTGCTGTGTGAAAAGTTTTCTACAAATAGTTCTTCATCATTAATATTGTTAATGTTCCCTTGACAACTAAATCCCTATAGAAAACACACAACCATTTACTTTATATATAACATGTATTTCAATCAGCTCAGGGCTCATATGATTTTTTTGACACATCACAAGTACATAGCTTTATTTAGCAACTCCCACGCCCATATTCACACAGCTGTATAATAGTATAGTAACACAATTCTAACTTTAAATACTCGCAGCTACCCTTGTTGTTTTGCTGTTATGCTGGCATGTTGCAAAGATCTATGATCTAGGTTTTCAGACAGTTCTCCCGTCAACTTCCATCACTATCCAATATGGGTATTGCATGATTGAATAATTTGCTAAGTTGCTAAGCTTCTTCTCTGTGATAAAGAAAGAAGTTTGACAATCCCAAACTCCTACTGGGTTTGCCCATGCATATGCAGATTACTGGCATTTGTACAATGCGGTCATGTCATATTTAATTTATTGATCATTTTAATTAACTGTTTTGTTTACTTTTAAATTCCCAGTTACTTATTCTTCATTGTACTGCACATTTATCTTTAGGTTCCACAATAAATGCAGCTGGCATAAAGGTAATATAAACCTTCCTACTTGCACCTTGTGCTTTTCATCTGCAAATGATGTGCATTGATCATGTAGTACAGGGGTCTTCAAACTATGGCCCTCCAGTTGTTCAGGAACTACAATTACCATCATGCCTAGTCATGTCTGTGAATGTCAGAGTTTTACAATGCCTTATGGGATGTGTAGTTCCACAACAGCTGGAGGGCCGTAGTTTGAGGATCCTTGATGTAGTATCATGGTGTAATTTGTTGCTCTGTACACACAGCCTATAGTACGGTATATCTTCACATTCCTTGCATGAAATATCTGCTTGTTTGAAACATAAGGCATGTCGCATGGCACTGCACAGGTTAATGTATGATCTCCGTCTTTAGTGTGAGAACTAACACTTCCTGTGAAGAAACCACATATCCCACAACTCCACAGTTTAAAGCTGATGCAGGTGAAAGCACATAACAGAGCTTGCCATACTGCAAAATATGTGTTTGTTTCATAAAATTAGCACAAATTTGTGATGCAACACATAGAAATGGCTGGCATGCGTGTGACTCAGAACAAAAAGTTGTTTTCCCTGCTGGGGAATAGGGACAAGTTAAGTGGATCAATGCATGAAGTTAGGGGATTCAGTCCGCGATGTAACTACAAACAGCAAGTACAATGTGTGAACCCATCATTACAAGGTAAGGACTTTCCATCTGTAACAAACAACACTAATACTTAGTTAAAAATAACAAAAACATGTAAAAGTGTACGCTTCTGTCAAAGTTAACCTGGTTGCCCATGTACGTCAAGGTAGCAACAGGTTTACTTCTATTCTGGCCCTCCGAGCAGCACATCCTTACCTTTCCTTCACTCCCTCACTACTTTGTTCAGCTGCCGGGAGAAAGGGAAAGCCTTGTGTAATTAAGAGCAAGGTTTGGGACTTTGCTATGAATCATGCAGCCAGGGAGGTAGCACAATGATGTATGGTGAATATACCGTGATTGTGACCATTTATAATGCATAATGAAATAATACATACAATATAATAAGGTAAAATTAGGAAAAATGTAATTCCATAACATAATAGCATGTTAACATAGCAGCATAATGGTATCACAATAGTAACATCATAAATTTGCCAAACTCATTGCTACATGTCTCCACAGTAAGGTGTATAATGTATTCAAATTGGTAGAATCCAAAAGACCATATAGTAGATAGTATGTGATGATAATATAAAAAGCATCAGACAGCTTGACGTGTTTCATGGCTACATTGCCACTCTTCAGGAGTAGATGCAGTATAAATGTCTATAAAAGAATTATAGGTAAGTATTAGGTAGGATAATAATTGAAAAGCAAAAATCATATAAAGGTAAATCCCCCACTCATACATAGCACGGGCAATGGAGGGCAAGGGCCGGCCGGGCAAATCAATAGCCCCGGGAACTGAGGCGGTGATCCCCATATGTAGATGGAAAAGCCAACACTGAAGGAATGTCCCGGGAAAAATCCCCCAATGATGGTGAAGGGTAGTGAGAACCACATGTGTCTAGAGTCCATCTATAAGAGATATATAAATAGTGTAATGAAACATAAGAATGTATATATAAAGGTGACTGTTACTTAGTGCAAAATATGCTAATCTGTGAGAAATGGGTAAGTACCGTATTTATCGGCGTATAACAGGCGCTGGCGTATAACACGCACCCCAAGTTTAGGAGGGAATTTTAAGGAAAAAAACTTTTAGGAAGGAAATTTAAGGAAAAAAAACTTACATTTAAATGCCCATCAATGCAGCCTTATCAGTGTTCATCTGAAGCCTTGTCACCGTCATTTGCAGCCTTGTCATGCAGCCTTTTCATTGCAGCCTTGTCCATCATTGCAGCCTTGTCATTGCAGCCTTGTCATTGCAGCCTGTCCGTCATGCAGTTTGTCCATCATTGCAGCCTTGTCCGTTGTCCCCTTGTCCGTTGTCCACTCAGCTTTTGTTTTTAAAAATGGCGCCGCCCAGATGTCCTTCGCATCTCGGCGGCTTTCGGCCACCCCCGCCTGTACTCAGAGGCTTTCGGCCGCCTCGGCCGTACTCGGAGGCTTTCGCCCGCTCTCGACGCTTCTCTGCGGTTTTCGGCCGCCTCAGCCATACTCGGAGGCTTTTGGCCGCCTCGGCCGTACTCTGAGGCTTTCAGCCACTCTTGAAAACTGCAGAGAAAGGCGTCCCAGAGCCCAAAAATCGCAAGGAAATCGCAAAGCACCTTGTCCCCATGTTGATGGAGACAAGGGCTTCATCCCCACAACCCTTGCCTAGTGGTTGTGGGGGTCTGCGCGTGGGGGGGGCTTATCCGAATCTGGAAGCCCACTATAAAAAGGGGCCCCAAGATTCCAGCCCCCTCCCCTATGTGAATGGGTAAGGGTTCATTCACCAAAAAAGTGTCAAAAAAGTAAAAACGACAGGAGGCAGCTTTTGACAATTACTTTATTAAAAAAATAAAAAACAAAAAAAGTGCTCCACAATGTAAGTCCATTATAAATCACAGCTCTGACAGTCCAGAGAAGAAAAAAACGTCAAAACTCTGCCTCCCATGGGAGGTGTCCCGCCAACCGCCATCTTTTTGCAGTGACAGCTGTTATATAACCAAGTACAGGGCCACCCAGTGACGTAACTGGGTGACCCCGCCCCTTCTGACATCACGTGACATCAGAGGGAGGCGGGGTCACCCATTTACATCACTGTCTGGACCCGCCTTTAGCTATTTAACAGCTGTCAACACGAAAAGGCGGCAGTCAGCGGGATGCCTCCCGTATATTGTGTGAATCTGGCAATACATTACAGCCGCTAAGCAATTTTAAATTTAATTTTTTCCCTTGGAAATTAGATTTTTTTTGCAGTACTGTTATAAACATTGGAAAGATGCACTACTTTACAGGCAGGCTACGGGGACCCCCAGGCACGATATTTAAAGGAATGTTTCACTTTGATTGTTTCATTTTAAGCATTATTAAAATCACTACTCCTGAAAAAACGTCTGTTTAAAAAACTTATTTTTGCACTGATACATGTCCACTGGGGCAGTACCCAGGTCCCCATACACTTTGTATGGCAATAACTTGCATATAAGCCTTTAAAATTAACACTTTATTTTTCACGTTTGTTTCCCATATACTTTAACAGTGTCCACATGTTCGCACACATTTTTTGTCTGTTCCCATGTTCTGGTGCGAACTGTATTGGGTAGGGAAGGGCAGGGTTTGGTTTATCCTTACCAGAGAACATGCTGCCATCAAAATATTCAAAAGGGCTGTTCATCTGTTCATTTATACATTTCCAGGTGTGTTTTGTATTGAATCTGAAACTCATTTCATTGATTACAAACACATAGCATGCCCCAACCTGCATGTTCCAACCTGCATACTAATAAGGATAGTCCTGAAAAGCTACCTACACAATTATTGGTGTGGTGGGAATTAGTAGGCAATAGCATTTTAAATCCAAACTGGAACTAGAATTGTGTAGCCCCTTTAGCAAAGCATCCCATCTATTCCTTCCCAGGTTGCATCTACTAGTAGTAATTAACATCCATGATTTTTTTGGCAAAGTCCACTCATCCTCTCTCTATTACTGAACCTGGTGTACTGTATATCCACTACAGTCCTCTATCACACAGAGTATTGTAGCATGCAAAAGGGCAGCCAGGTGCTCCCATTCTTACCATCTGGTTTACAGATTGTGAATATAATATCAAAGACAAGGCAACGTGCCAGATATTCTGATCCAATATAAACCTTTTAGACACTGAAAATAAAATGATAAACTATTTCATCTAATATTCTAACTAAATTGCTTATTCTGACATTTTCAAAGGCTGCTTATTTACAACATAAAATTTAATTACAGTGCGTTTGGTAGGCTTAACAGCATAAGTGCATTGGTACACAAAATCATTTTACACATTTATATTAAATATTATCCAAGAAGATAATGACTGAATCATTGTGACAAGGATCATAACTAATTTCAATAACATATATGTTCTCATATTTTCTAATTCTAATCACATTTCTATGAATTTCTTCTAATTGCATGAAAGAAGAACATCATGGATCAACACTTCCATCTAGTGTTTGCTTTATAAAATTGCTTGTTCAAGTAAGGTTTCTATAACATGTAAGGAAGGGTACACGAGCAGACAAATGAAAATAACAGTACTGCTTACAGTTATTTTAAAACTGTATTCTCAGGCATAAAGGCATAATGAGCTAGTATGCGCTGCTGTTTTTTTTATTAAAAATTTCTGTGCAGGTATACAACCGTTCAGTGTTTGCTTGTTTTACAATTCCTAGCATTGTGAAAAA
Source organism: Lithobates pipiens (assembly GCF_037356315.1). NCBI lineage: Eukaryota > Metazoa > Chordata > Amphibia > Anura > Ranidae > Lithobates > Lithobates pipiens. The sequence continues at coordinate 93,154,315 of NW_027507718.1, forward strand.
GGGTTCTTCTTGGAATTACTGGAATGAAAACCTTTGCATTGTAAATATGTGTCTAATAAGTACCCTTGCTCAAAACTGTATGTAAATGAAGCACCATGGTATAATATTGTCAAATCTGAGCCTGCGTTTACTGAAAAAAAAATGTTGAAAAGTATATTTTATACTGCATTTCTTTATTCTCATTTTTATTTATAAACAGGCCAGTAAAATCAGTTTTTAAGGACAAGTTCACCTTTAAGGTATAACATGTAACATGCTCCTATCCACCCGCCTCCTGTGTCCAGTGCTGCCCCTTTCCCCTGCACCCATTATCACCAATTTAAAACAATTCGGCTGTGCAGGGGCTCTGCTCAAGCAGCTACGTCAGTCATTCAGTTTCCTGTGAATGAGTAGACTACGAGTTCTGTCAGCCATTTCAGCTGATGGCTTGTAGTTCTCAATGAACTGCAAGGGAGCTGGTGTGCATTCTCTTAGTTCATTGATCTTCCTGCCATTCAATAACTAACTGCTTGCCCATATCAAAGGTGTGGGCAGACAATGTACTGAGAGTCTTCAGGATCCTGGTATTGCACCCACGATCTGCTGATCATGGGTGTAATGCTCTACAGGATGCAATGCTTTACAGGATGCAATGTCAAAAAAAAAAAAATACACATTTTTGTTTACCTGCAAAAAGATGTGTATTTTCTTTTTTTTTTAAAGGTGAATTTAGCCTTTAAAGTGGTTTTAAAGGCAGAATTCTATGCATTAAGATAAAAAAAAAACCTTCAGTGTGCAGCAGCCCCCCTAATACTTACCTGAGCCCTATCTTGATCCAGCAATATGTTCGAGAGCCTTGGCTGTCTGGGACTCTCCCTCCTGATTGGCTGAGACACAGCAGCGGGAGTGACACTGCCTCCTGCTGCTGTCAACGTCAATGAGCCAATGAGGAGAGAGAGGGGGCAGGGCTGAGACGTGGCTCCAAGTCTGAATGGATACACAGAGCAGTGGCTCAGCTCAAATGCCCCCATAGTAAATGGCTTGCTGTGGGGGCACTCCACAGGAGGGAGGGGCCAGGATCATTGGCGAGGGACCCGAGAAGGGGAGGATCTGGGCTGCTCTGTGCAAAACCACTGCAAAGAGCAGGTAACAAATATTTTGTTTCTAAAACTTTTTTTTAATTCAAACTATACTTTTGTTTGTAAATATCAGAAAACTCAGATTTTAAACAGAAACTAATAAGATCATGGAATACAGAATTTAATATCAAATATATTACACACTGTAAAATTATAGTTTAAAACCTAAGTCCTTATCTACACTTGTAAATAGGGCCAACAACAGAATTCTGCTCCTTTAATCACAAGTGAATGCAAACAGTTGCAGCAGGGATGTCTGTAAAAAGCACTTACCGGCTGACAGGGGTCACATGTATCAGCTCATCCAGCAGTTATTTGCAGTTAGGGACAGATTACCAGCCCTGGACACAACAGATTCCAGGCCGATCACAAGTTCCTGATGACAAGTAACTACTGCATGTATGGATACATGAGAACAGTGGTGGATAGTTGTGGACCCTTTCAGTATGTCATTACTTTGTACAGCAATTTGCTATAACCCCTGTAAGATTTCCATTTTTCTCCCGTATTTAGATTTTCTTATTTCCTGTCTGATAACACCATTGTCACTTGGATACCGGGAAAGTGAGAAGAATCCTTTAAAGCCTCATACACACTATCAGATTTTCTGCTGATTTTTTCCTTCAGATTTACAAAAAAACATGTAATAGAAGGGTCTGCCTGATTGTATACAAATTGAAACTCCTAAGGTTTGACCTCATATTATATGGTTTTGGTAAATCTGAAGGAAAAAATCAGCAGAAAATCTGATAGTGTGTAAGAGATCTTTGGATAGTAGAAAAGCAGACAAGGTTCTAGTCTTTCCCCACTCTATCCAAAACTAATAAAAAAAAGTTTTTGGCTTAACATACAGTTTGACACATCACTGAGTGGACATGTGTCAACCATGTGCCAACCTGTTACAAGCACAACCTGACACAATTTACAAGCCGACTTCAATGTACTGTCCAATTGGGCAACTATGTGGCAGATGAGGTTTAATGTTGATAAATATAGAGTTATGCACTTGGAGGCTAAGAATATGCATGCATCATACATACTAGGGGGAGTACAACTGGAGGCATCCGTAGTGGAGAAGGATCTGGGGGTTTTGGCAGATCATAAGCTCAATAATAGCATGCAATGCCAAGCTGTGGATTCCAAAGCGAGCAAAGTTCTTTCTTGTATTAACCTCCCTGGCGGTACGATTATTTCTGATTTTAGGTGCTGAAAGCGGTACAATGTTTTGCATGGAAATTTGGCGTTTTATATTGTAGGCCTGCAATTCTTAGAAATAACTCCACTTAAATCTGTCCAAACCAGAGTCTAGTAGACATCCCAGGTATGATAAAGTTTGAAACACAAAATCATAAATTTTAATATAATAAATAACTATAAATAATTATAATAAATAACTATAGCTCATTATAATAAATAATAATATAATAATAATAAAAATTATTCAATAATGTAATCAAATCAAAAACACTGAAATTTGCTCAGTTACAGAATTGTCGCTGTCATTAGATTTAGTGTTTGATGACGGATCTCCCCACAAATCTCTATGGCTCAATTCTGAAAGTGATTCTAATTTATTATCGCTGTTTTCTAGCTGGTCAAAAACCACCTTTGACACAAAGGGACACTTTTTGGTTGCTATGGACAATCTCCAATTTCCAGGCAGTAAAAACTGTATTTATAATATAAAAGTGCATGCAGGGCACTGGACAGACCACTAGGGACAAAGGGGGTGTGTAATTTTTTTTATACAGTACTGTAATCTCTAAGATTACAGTGTGCTGTATTTTTACTTTTTTTAATTTGGCGCCGATCTCTACTCCTGTGCATCGCAGCGTCGCAGGGAACGGAGCTCGGCGGCACTTGGCACTATGTGAATCGAGCGAGACAGCTCGCACACACAGCGGGGAGACATTGCAGGATCCAGGGGACAAGGTAAGTAACTTTCCCTGTATACCGCTAATGGTACTGAAATTCCACCCCAAGCCAGACTTGGGAATACCGCCAGGGAGGTTAAGAGAGGTATAGATTCCAGAGAGAGATATCAATTTGCCTCTGTACAAATCATTAGTAAGACCTCATCTGGAATATGCAATTCAGTTTTGGGTACCAGTTCTCAAAAAGGATATCGGGGAACTGGAGAAAGTGCAGAGAAGTGCAACCAAACTGATAAGAGGCATGGAGGAACTCAGCTATTAGGAACGATTAGAGGAATTGAATTTATTCTCTCTTGAGAAGAGGAGATTAAGGGGAGATATGATCAACATGTACAAATATATAAGGGGTCCATATAGTGAACTTGGTGTTGAGTTATTCACTTTACAGTAAACACAGATAAGGGGGCACGTTTTACACCTAGAGGAAAAGAGATTTTGCCTCCAAATATGGAGAGGATTCTTCACAGTAAAGCCTCATACACACGATCAGATTTTCCGCAGACAAAACCTCTGACCTCCGAAGGGCGTTGGCCCTAAACTTGTCTTGCATACAGACGGCACACAATTGTCGGCCAACAAACACGAACGTAGCAAAGTACTAGATAAACTAAGAGACGATAAAGAGGAAGTTCAATTGTCAAATGCCACCCCTTGGGCCCCTTCTGCTAATTTTGTGTTAGTAAAAGTTTGTTGAGTGTTGATTCATGCTTTTCATTTCATGCTTTTCATTTTGCGCTTTTCAGTTTGTTTCTGAATGGCCGTTCGTCAACCAAACTAGTTGCGGAATCGGAGGATATAACATGTTATTTCTTTGACCCAAGTCCAGTCCAGGAACAGGAGGAGGAAGATTTCTTGGACCAAAAATTGATTGCTTCATTAATCGTGACCAAATATATCATATGCCTTTGTTTCGGGAGCTCCAGGAGAATAATCCGGATGATTTTCAGAATTACCTCCGGATGACGGACCCCTGCTTTCACCAACTCTTGGAATTGTTGACCCCCCTACATTAAGAAGCAGGACACGTGCATGAAGCTTTTATTTTATTTTTTGGTTGAATAATGATTTGATTTGGTATATTTTCTATATTTTTGGATGCATAGAATGCACTTTTTGGTTAAGTTCTATTGGCAGATAGCATGTCTAATTTTATTTGTTTTCTTTTTTTAATGCACAATAAAAAAAGGTTGTGTAAAATAATACTTGGCTATGTGTTTTACTTCAAATGACAGTTTGGGAGTAGGCAGTTACGTTTAAAAAAATACAATGTAAAATTAACAAGGGACACCAACATAGTTGTATCTTTGATCTTAAAAACTACGGGATAATGATGTTAACTTGCCCAAAAAAGATTTAATTTGCCACGTCATGAATGTTAATTCTCCATTACAAATGCTAGTTTACAAGACTGACCGTTTCTGGCTCATCCTTGCTTCCGAGCAAGCGTGTTTGTACTTTGGACTTTTGTCTGACGGGATTGTGTACACACGATTGGAAAATATGACAACAGACATTTTAAAGCTTGCCTTCCAACATTTGTCCATGGAAAATCCAACAACAATTGTCCGATGGAGCATACAAACGATTGTGTGTACTAGGCTTTAGAGCTGTGAAAATGTGGAATAGACTCCCTCCAGAGGTGGTTCTGGCCAGCTCAGTAGATTGCTTTAAGAAAGGCATTGATTCTTTCCTAAATGTACAAAATATAACTAATATAATATAATAATATATAATATTAACATTTATAGGGAAAATCTGATTGCCTTTTGGGAATCAGGAAGGATTTTTATCCCTGCTGTAGCAAGTTGGATCATGCTTTGCTGGGGTTTTTCACCTTCCTCTGGATCAACTGTGGGTATATGGAATTTAGGATATTATTTTATTTTATTTTATTTATTTATTTATTTATTTTTTATGGTTGAACCAGATGGACTTGTGTCTTTTTTCAACCTGACTAACTATGTAACTATGATATGTTCATAGAATGAGCCACTAATTGTCAGATATTTTCAACAGATTTTCAATGATGGAATGATGGCTATTTTGTAGTGAATGAAAAATATTAAATTGGAATATTTTAAATAGCTATTTGTATGTTGTTTATTTTTTTTAGAATAACAATGGTACTAATCCATAATTGTCTGTACTTGAAATTACTTAATGTGTTCTATCCTAAATATGGAAAACCCCCACAAGTTCCCAAAATTTTCAAATTTGAGATTAATGTCTCTAGAAAGACTACAGGTACATTGCAATTTTTTTCTGTTTAGATATATTGTGACATATAACCTTTAAATATTTCATTAGCACTATATTTGACTAACATGCTAACATGTCAGGCTGGGTTCGCACTGCTGCCAGATGTGACTCGCAGCAGGGGGTCCGGTGCGTCCCTTTTCTCAGTTTCAGGGATGAATCAGGGCCAAATTTTGGCCTGAATTCGGCCCTGAACTGACCCGAAAACGTACAGGTCTCCTGTGCAAGCCGTTCCACAGCCGCAGCGGATATGTGTTAACCGGCTCCATATGTCATATGAATTGGATGCAAACCTGCACTCCAAATCGCACTAATGTGAACCAAGCCTCAACATTTAAACTCTCTGGAGCAACACTGCATGTAAACGACCTCTCCTGCAGAAAAACAATATTGCTATTTTTTCCACTTACCATCCAGTATTTTCCCATATTCTCTGGACATATCCTAAAAAGATAATTCTGATATTTTTTTCATTTTTTATATTAATCATACTATAATTGCCCAAAAGGTTTGTTTTTCAGATGACCCAATCTTCTTGCTCTTATTTATAAATAAAGTGCTCCCTCCATATTCATCTAATCAATGCTGCTAGTTTTTTCCCCTATTTTCCTAAACAAAAAGGAAGGAAATGTATTTAGGAGATGGAGAAACATTATATCTACAAGATAAAGATGAACGTTGCATGAATGCTTGTTTCTATTGGTTAGACTATCAGCACACATCAGGTTACAAAATTCCCTGACAAGCTGTAAAGGTAAACTCCCTGAGAGTTAATCAATTTAAAAAGTGTGAGGGAAAAATAACCCCTAAACCTCTAAATATAGACTTTAAAATCAGGCTGGCTTGGCACCCACTTATTCATTTTTCTTCTTATTTCAGATCTCTTTCATTGCACTCTGTCCTATGCAATTTTGCTGCACTTAATTAAACTGCTCCAAACTGCTTACGCAAATTATCCAGGTTTAGGTTTAAAGGGTAACTCCAACGTAAACACAAATATTTAACTCATATTGATCATGTGTTCTTCACTGCTACCCTTTATCTTCTCAATCTGCCACCACTTCCAAGTAGATTTAATTTCAGCCTATATTTTCCTGTCCCTGCAGCTGTCATTTCAATGCTCTATGTAGTCAATCAGACACCATAACATAATTACATAGCTAGTGGGTAAAGTTATTGCTTGAGTCAGTTTGTTTCTGTCCTTCCTTTCTTGCAGCCGCTTGATACGCTCAAGAACATAGTTACTACATATCCATTGCTGCTAGAGGCGCAATGCATAATTGGAAATGCAGTCCCTTGTTACACGTGTCACTGATTTGATTGAGGAAGTCATTCTTCACTTCTCCCTGCAAATCATTAGCTAACAAAGGGGAAGAAAAATACTAGGACAATCACATGACTGTAATATTTAATCAACCTTTGAAGGAATTTATTACACGTTTTTCAAATGTTATACGTATAGCTTATTATTTATGGAGACAAGGGGAGTTGGATTTAAAAGTACTTTTCTTGCTGAAGATATGCTTTAACATGCATTAAAACATGGATTTTCTTCTTTTATAACTGTATATGCAGCTATACCAGTAGCCTACATTTCTCATTGTTTACATAGCTTACATAAAGTGTGCATTTTGTGCTGGTATATATTACACTTTAAAATTAGTAATAGTTGGTAGCATAAATATACATGTAAAGCTTACTTGATTAAGATGTCACTTGTAGAACCCCGTGGCTCACTTGCCCACTTCACTGATTTCATAAATTACTGAGTTATATAGAATTTTTAAGAAGAACGGATTGAAAAATAAATTCGTTACAGAACCAGAAGGTTTAATAGGCCTTTATTGCTAAATAGTTAATTCAGAGTACTGACTGTGCACTATTATTTTAGTGACCTAAATGAATACAGCTATTTGCCTTCTTGTAGTGCTACACTTGAAAAAAAAAAAAGATTTAAAACATTTTGACTTAAAAAAATGCAAAGGGGGCGTGGCCAGCAGCTGACAGAGATGGCCGCTTGAGGAGATAGCTCTGTGCCTTCCAGCTCTCCTGGCCGACACAGAGTGCCAACGGAGGGACCGAAAGCAGCATGTAATCACCGCAGACGCAACTGCAAATATGGGTAAGAGAAAAACAAAAGGGGGACCCATGAAATTGATGGAATTTTTTGTCTCTGCGAGCACACCAAAGGGACAAGATGGTGCCGCCGCTCACAGACAGCGGCACGCTGTTCAGAGCGGCATACACGGAGACGGGTGGATAGAGACAAACCCCTCCTGTCTCTCCCAGCCACAGCAGTCAATCATCTCCAGGCAATGCTCCGCACCAGAGCCCGCATAAGACTGTCCCAAAGCGCTCCTCTGCTCATACATATGCAGGGGAAAGGCAGGAGGGACACACATCGCTTAACAGCACAACTGAATACTATGACCAAATACATGATTTCCCAATGACAGGTCAGCCACTCAGCGACACTACCATGAAAGAAATGCTGATGTCCCTGAGGGGATCCACGCACAGAGATCTACTGGAATGTGTCTCCCAAGTTAAAGCGGATATAGCTGAGATTGGCGATTGGGTTAATCATATAGAGAACAAAATGGTGGAATTTGCTACTGCTCACAATGAACTGGTAGATGCACACAATGATAAAGATGAGGAGCTGGAGGCGCTTAAAAATAAATGGTGGACCTAGAGGATAGGTCCCGCAGGAATAAAATCAAACTGCGAGGCGTAGCGGAAACTGTGCCTCCCTCAGACCTGTGGCAATATGTGCAACAGCTAGTAAGTGACCTGTTGCCTGACACGCCGGTGGGCGAAAATACAGTGGATCGTGCACACAGGCTTCCAAAACCACTGCAGCTTCCAGCTAAAATTCTGCGTGACATCATAGCGCATATCCACTTCTTCCACATCAAAGATAACCTGATGCAATTTGCAAGACAAAATTCCCCTCTGCCTAACCCTTATGCAGGGCTGGCAATTTATGCTCCCAACACACTATGCTGGCAAGAAAGAAGCTAGTAACCCTCACCAAAATACTAAGAAACAACCATCTGGCATACTCCTGGGGATTCCCGACTAAACTCCTCATCACTAAAGAGGGTCGCACTTTTACAGTGAGATCGCTCGAAGAAGGAATTAAGCTTCTAAAGAGATGGGATCTCCTCCTGGGAGAAGAAGAAGAAGCGTCCAAAACCAACACACCATGACATGTTTCGCCGGACTGGACCCAAATGAATGCAACTTGAAACCTGCTTTTGGGTACTCTTTACACTTACCACACACAGGCCCCTCTTATTCGAGGCCCAAATCATTGCTGGAGGCTAGGAGCTAATACCCCCCAGTATTTCATTGCGATATTGTTTGCACGGTCAGGTACAGTTCCTCACTTTTTTTATGTTGTTTCTACTGTTCAGTTGCTAAAAAAATGTTTTCTTCTTTTTATGTTATACCACCTATGGCTATGCACGGAATATGATTCGAAATTTCTCTGGACTACAAAAGGCGCAGTCCGCCTGGGACTGAATCAACATGCAATGACTGTAGAAATACTAAAATTCTACTAGCAGGTATATGTGCTAGTATCTATATGCTTCCCACATTGAAACCACGCTTATGCTTGAACCCTTTCTGCTTAGCCAATGGTTCTTAATTTTATATCACTGAGTGCACATGGCCTCAATAGCCCCTTCAAGAGAAGGGGGTGATGTGACAACAAGCAAAGACCTTGCATGGCGACATTGTGTGCATCCAAGAGACGCATTTTGCGATACAGAAACAGCCACTATGCTCTAATAGACTCTACCCCTATCTTTTCACAGCATCGGGCCCTAAGAAAAAATGTGGAGTGTTGATGGCGATCAGTCACAATGTTGCCTTCAAACTTCACGACATAGTTAAAGATGTAGCGGGGAGGTTTATTATTCTGGTTTGTGAACTAAATAATGTCCTGTATACCTTAATTAATCTCTATGCTCCAAACAGCAGACAACTTACTTTCCTGAATGCTCTCAGAAGGAGGGTTGAGACAGTTAGTGATATATTGTGGGGATTTTAATTGTGCTCCAAATAAACAGTTGGATTGCTCTGCCCCGCAACGATCAGCACGCAGCAAAATCCAACCGCTTGATTTGTTTATCTCTGATATAACAGTGTTAAAATCAGCTACAATTCATTCTATCACTTGGTTTGATCATGCGCTGATCTCCGTATCAATTAAAGAACAAAACACAGCATCACCAGTGCTGGTGGAATAATACATCTACATTGGCCAATTCAAGATACAAGAGTAGGCTATATGATCAGATCAAGGATTTTTTTTACCAATAATGTCAATCCGGAAACCTCTGTTTTCTCACTCTGGTGCTCTCATAAAGCATACAGCAGAGGCCTGCTCATTCAAGCAGCATCGAGAGAAAAGAGGAAGATGTCGTTAATACTGTAAAATTTACTATCTAAACTTAAACATTTTGAATCACAACACAAAGCAAATCCCTCACCTCAGCTCTACTCTGCAATGTACCAAATTAGACAGGATATTCACATACTTTATAATTTCTGAACATCATTTTTGCTACCAGAAACTAAAAGCAACTTGCTACACCCAGGGTAATAGCGGGGTAAATTTTTAGCAAAATATATTCGTAAAAAACAGGTGAAAACAAGACTTCCCCACCTTATTGACCCTAGTACAGAAAAGACCGTTTATCCTACAGATATTGCTAATGCTTTTTGTTCGTACTACAAACAACTGTATAATCTGAATTCAGACACAGCCACAGCTCAACCTTCTGAGATTGACATTAATAACTTCCTTATGTCTATTAATTTACCCACTTTAGATAATGTGGAGCTAAATACTCTAAACGAAGATATATCCGAGGAAGAAATTTCTCAGGCCATTCAATCTTTATTTTTTTTCCATTTCTTTAAAGATTTTATTGAATTTTAACAAATTACAACAGGGAAAAATAAAGACAGTTCTCTTCCATGTGGAAACAACTATAGACCAGAAAAGAAAAACATTAGCTTTCACAGAACAATGTCAATCACAATCTTACATGTTTCGTGTATCCCACATCAAGTACAAGTGTGAATTCGTAGGATTACAACTTGGGCAGGGGCACAATAAAAGGGCCGGAATGAGAGGCCGCGTGTCTAGCTTTTCCTGGCGGAAACTGGGAGCTTGTATTCTAGCGTGCTCTAAAAAAGCTAGCTGACTCCCTAGGCTCCGGTCGGTTTTTCCTTGTAGATGATATATTGTCCGCGACTATTTGGGAGTCGTCTGTATAGCTCTGTAAGGGCGTGATGTAGACCGTATCTTAAATTATGTAAGAGTAGTTGCAATAAGCTTGAATCCTACGGGGGGTAATGGCTGGGGGGATTAATGGATGCATAGTGTACGGGAGTCATATGTTTGGAAGAGGGGGCTAGTTACAAAGGGGGCAGGAGGGATAGGAGAGGATAGCAAAAGGGATAAAGATAGGGAGGGAGAAAAGAGAAAAGGGGCTGGGTTGAGTAGCTACAATCGTTTTCAGGAGTGGAACCTATATTCTTTGTTCTTATTTGGAGTAGTATGTTATTTATTCAAGATATTCGTTCAAGAGTCAGGGTAGACCATTGAGGATGTTAGCGTAGGATGGAGTGGATTTGAAGTGGGTCCAGCAGGCCCATTTTGTGCTGAATTTCAATGGCGTATCGCGAGAGATGTGTATCAATTCTTCCATCTCTGCCGATTTGTTTACTCTACAGAGCCATTCTTTGATTGTGGGTACCTGGGTCGAGTTTAATTTGGCTGGGATGCATTGTTTGGCTGCGTTGAGCATGAACATAGTTAAGGATTTGTGATATGCGCTATGTTTTCTGGGGGAATGGTGTAGCAAACATTGAGCGGGGGAAGGTTCAGTGCTATATGTGGTTACCTGTGTAATAATTTTGCATACTTCTGTCCAGAAGGGTACTAGCAGGGGGCAGGACCACCAAGGGTGTAGGAATGTTCCTTTGCTGGAGAGGCATCTCCAGCATTTGTCTTGTGTGGCTGGGTATATTTTGCTTAATTTCGCTGGTGTGTGGTACCACCTAGTCTGTATTTTATAATTATTTTCTTGTGAGCTAACATTTAGTGTGCCCTTGTGAGTGGTTAGGAAGATTCTTTCCCATTGATCATCAGTAAGGGAGAAATTTAAGTCCTCTTCCCAACATTTACATGCAACGACTCAGGCCATTCAATCTTTACCACACATCAAATCACCAGGGGCAGATGGCCTTTCGGTTGAGTATTATAAAACTTTTCATGATTTACTGATACCCCATATGAGCCATTTATTCCAGTGAGCTATGGCCACAACAGAGTTCCCAGAAGAAATGCTCCAAGCAGTAATAGTAGCTCTCCCAAAACCAGAAAAGAAACCAGACGAGACCCAAAACGTTCGCTCTATCTCCCTGCTTAACACGGACTTAAAGATATACTCAAAAATCATAGCGAACCAATTAGCAGAGGTGACCCTCAAGTTGATTAGGGCTGACCAGGTGGGATTCGTGAAAGGCAGGCAAGCCCCAGATGGAACCCGTAGAATGTACAATATAATAAAAATTGTGGAAAACCGAAAGACGCCTACAGTGTTTCTAACACTAGACGCTGACAAAGCGTTTGATTGGGTCGACTGGGGATATTTAAGAGCAATACTTTCAAAGTTTGTCTTTGCAGGTCCTATCTGTTATGGCATTATATACAGTCCCAACGGCTCTTGTGTGCACCTCCATCATGATGTCGGAAAAATTCCATATCACCAATGAGACGCGTCAGGGGTGTCCATTATCTCCTTTGATATTCTCATTGGTGATGGAACAGTTGGCTATCAGACAAGATACACTAATTAAAGGTATACACATAGCAGGAGTAGAGCATAAATTTGCGGACGATGTAGTGCTCACCCTGACTTCCCTGGAAAACCCCCTTGATAAAGTTTGAGAACTACTAGAACACTATGGCACTATCTCATACTATAAATTTAATGTTGGCAAATCTTCTATCCTCCCTATCCACATACCTGCCCCAACACTCAATCTGTTAAAGGCAAAATTCCCCTTCCAATGGGCCACCAAAACGCTACAGTATTTAGGAATAAATCTAGCATTCCCCTCCGAATCCACATACAAGCATAACTACCTTGACCTTATAAATACAATCAAACAAGGCTTGACACATATTTCTTCACATCAACTCACCTGGCTAGGAAGAATAGCCACTTTAAAAATGATAGTTTTGCCAAAGATAATATACTATTTCTGTACCATCCCTTTCAGTTTACCAAAATCCTTTTTCACTATCACAGACAAGATATTTAGGAAATTTATATGGGCGGGCAGAATGGCAAAAATCTCCTACCCTATATTACTTAGACCAAGACAAAAGGCAGATCGGGAGTCCCTAACCTAATAAGTATCACCTTGCGGCACTGCTGGACCAGTCCAAGTCCTGGTTCGATAAGGATTCAAATAAATGCTGGGTACAAATAGAACGAGCAGTGGTTGCTAATAGAGACTTGTCCTCACTACTGCTAGCTGCCTCTACACAGAAACCTATATAGTATCCCCAGTTCCCATCAATAGATGCAACTATCATTGCTTGGAAAACTTTCAACGAACAAAGGGGTATCAAGGGGCACCTGCTTAGAAAAGACATTACTTTAGGAATGTTTGAACACCTTATTCCCTCTTTAAAACTTCACAAAGGTATTTACTCTAAACAAGACACATACACTCATCTTCTAGCCAAACGACCTTCCAAGACACCCTTTGCTGATATTCAGCTGCACCACTACCATCTTAAAAACCCTCTTATTTCCTATACAGTATGACCCGATGTATGGGAAATCCAAAAACCTAAAGGTCTTTCTTGGTTCTACAAAAAGCTGCAGGAAAGCCCTCCCTATACCAAAACGTCAAGTATGACGAATTGGGAAAAGGATCTAAAGAAGCCATACGCCTGGTCGGAATGGAATAAAGCAACCCAAGCTACTTACAAATACACCCCCTGCACCAACCATTGGGAGATATCATCCAAAATACTGCATAGGAGCTACTTAACACCAGTGAGACTCGCACAGGTCTTCAAAGACACCTACAGGTATTGCTGGCGAAATTCCACAGCTATGGGGACCCTGTTCCATATACTATGGGAATGTAAATCGGTGGGGAGTTTCTGGAACCTATTTCTTTAACCTATTAGAAAAACTCACTGGTACTAACACCCGCAAAGACCCTGCCTTAGCCCTCCTCAGCCTAGGGATTAACAATATACCCAAATAATACAGATGTGTATACATCCAGGTCTTCATGGAAGCTCGCCTAACTATCACATCAAAATGGAAGTCGGATGCAGCGACAAATTTATCGGAAGTATTGAACAGAGTCAAAACGCAAAACTTTTTATGAGAAATGCTTTGCGTATGCCTTTAATACGGTGTGCAATTAATTAAAACAACATTCAACATAATGTTTTAATTATTCTAACTACAGGAGAATGAGAGCTAATTGCTTATTGGCATTTGCCTAAAGGCTAAGTTCACCTTTTTTAATTCTCCAGCTTCCTTATGTACCATAATGCCATTAATGGACCTCTGTTGCAGAAAAAAAGAAAAAGCTTTCCTTATATTCTAGGACAGCCATTACTTTCTGCCATGAAAACTCCACTATAAGTTCCTGATATCTGTCCTATCAGCTGACCTCATTAACACACATCCTGAACCTGCCCCCCCCCCCCCCCCACCTTCTCCCTCTCTCTTTCTCCCTCCAGGTCATGGCTTCCCCCATCTCTGGAGTTACATGTATATTATCTTTTCAATCATTGTCATTAAGCAGCGTTCTTCCTCAATACATAGCCAGGGACTTTGTCCGCGTATCGATCATTTTGTACACTACTTTCTTCTTGAATAGATTGTTCATTTGCAAGATAGATAGGTAGATTGAGAGATGAGTTTCTGTTAAATCCTATCCTTCTATATGTTTAAATGACTTATATGCTTTGGTACTATTTACTTTTATTCAGCTGTCATATAGTTGGGCTTAATGTAAGAGAAGAAAAAAATGCCTGCATGACTGCTTCTCTCCTGACAGTTAAAAAGCCAACATTGATTTTTTTTCAGTTTATAAAGAAATTCTATCATTTGATAGATCATCCATGGCAACCAGAATAATTTGAAAATATAGGTGGTGCCAGAAGAACGCAGTATATCATAAAACCATGGAAAATGAGAAAGGCAGATAAATAATACTGAGAAATGAACAACACAGAACATTTGTTATAAGTATGTTAATCTTCATAAAATGTTGTCAAAGGAGGAAATTACCAAAGCTTTAATTAATGTAATTGCTCCCAGAGACACTTGATAGCCAACCTTGTTTTGTAGAATAATCAATGCATGACTATCCCTGCCATGAGAGAATTTGTGGATATTATTGAAGATCTCACGCTACAAAAAATAGCAAAGACACAGTTCTGTGGTAAAGAAAAAAAATGCAGAGCAACCCATATATATATATATATATATATATATATATATATATATATATATATATATATATATATATATATATATATATATATATATATATATATAAATGTGGAGGAGAACCGTACCCAGTTTTACATTTAGTGCTAGCAAACAGGTCTTCCCACTATATGTATGAAAGAAAGTTCAACGGTTGCTGCACTTAAAAATCGTTGTTTTATTTCATCAAATTCTTAAGAAAAGATTACATGGTGAACGAAGTAATTCAAGACAAAAATATTTCAATCATTTGTTCAGACAAGGCTATATCTGCATACACCCCGAATCAATTGAAGATGTAAGAATGTGTATGAGTTTGCTGCGCTGAAAACCAGATAAAGATTTATACAAATGTTATATACAGCATTGCAATAAAACTCTCCATCAAAAATGTGTAAATGTCTGTACAGATGTGACAACAATGATGTATCCAAGAACATCTTGTGTAATGCTGTATATGACATTTGTATAGATGTGGTTTTCATTGCAGCACCTTCATGCTCAAAGACACAGTTCTATCTTCACTTCTGGTCCCCCCATGTCTCATATAACTATTGATGATAAATACAAATTGGCAAGCATAATAAATGAATCTAACACTTTTAGTGAGTTATTGATGGCAAGGGATTATAAAAGAGCAACTCCAGACAACAAGTAAAACCAGTCTGTGAACTTCCAAAGCAGCTTTTTTATGGCTTTATTTTTAAATGGGTGTACTATCTGTACACCCATGCAAAGGATCATCTTCAGCCACCAAGGATGCACAGGTTCTCTGTGCAGGGGTGAAATCAATGACAGGCAGCTGGCTGTATGGACCTGCGTTGACTTACACACACATCACAGAGTGTACATCTATGTAGGTCCAAAGCATAAATTATAATACACACTGTATTATCATTAATGCATCTAGGGATGGGCGAATGGTTTGGCCCAAGCATGAGTTTGGGCCAAACTTTGAACAACCGAATTATAGGGTCGTTTGACCATTTGTTCAGTCCACCAAATAACAACAATGCACTGCGCCGCATTGTGTTACTGCAAGTTTAACACCATATAGTTATGTGTGTTACTGCAAGTTTAACGCTGTATATTTCAATTCATTACTGCATATTTGATGCAGTATATTATAGTGTATGCGTAGAGTGTGTCTGTGTAGTGAATACTCAAATAAAAGTGCACCAAACACCACTTTCCATTGATTTAAGTGCATGCACAAACACATTTACACATCTTTATTACATTTTGTTAATAAGCACCCCCCACTTCCTCCATCATGTCTGGGAGCACAACAAGAAGATGCAAATGTTCCCATGGCACTGTAAGGGGACCAGAAGCATATGTGTTCACAGGAAAAGGTGGATGTGGTCAATCCTCAGGTAGGGCATAATTTCCTCTGTTTTCATGACATTGCCCATGCTACCCAGCCACAGCATGCAGATGAGGTGTTGGACTGGCTTACTAAACTAAAATAAATAGTGGTCCTGCGCAAATACAAAATATGATGAGAAACGTGCTAGTGCATAAATAAATAAATATACAAAAAGGTAGTTAAAAAATCGAGTCCATATAGCAAGTCCTTAGGTATATTCAACAGCACCAAAGGTATTCTGATAGACTCAACTCAGAGAGGAAGTAGTTAAAACATATTCATGTAGAAAGGAAAGGATATGGGCTTCCAGAACTCTCACCTCTACTTTAAGGAAAATAGGCACATCAAATAGAATAGGCAACCTCCGTTTTCTCTTTAGCCAGCAGGGGGTCCTCAACAGTAAATATTTCCCCAGTTATGAACACCCACCACGGGCCACCAGAGGGCCATTCATTCCTGTAATAGTTGTACTATGGTATAGGCAGCGGTGTCCATAAACAAATGTCACTCCATATATTCACATAAAAGAGAAGGCTCCAATAGTGCAGTATTGTTAAAAACGAGTGGTTTATTAGATAAACGAACGAATAAGACTCTCACATTTAGAAGTAAATCAAACAGCACACAATAAAAATGGAGTCCTGGTGTATTCCGCCAGTCTTACGTCACTTCCGGTATTGTGACGGCCACTCCTTACGCGTTACGTCAATCACGTGACTTCATCAGGGGATCGTGATTGGCCGCCAACACACGCCTTAAATACAACACAACAGGAAGTGCCAATACGGCCATCTTAGTTGTGGTTACCAAGGATAGAAACCTGCCCTTTAACTGCCAGATTTGTGACATTCCCACTAGGTGGAATTCGACTTTGGCAATGCTGCAGTGGCTGCACATGCATCAGAGGGCCGTCAACGAGTGCCTGTGTGAGTATGGCACAACGACAGGCTTAGGCCAGCTTGGCTTTTTTTCCACACACCAATGGCTGCTCATAAAGGATGCATGCACTGTACTATCACCATTTGAGGAGGCCACAAAGATTATGAGCCATGACAATGCATGCATCAGTGACACAAACCCTGTTGTGTTCCTGCTGGAGCAGACTCTGCATGGCATTATGGACAGGGTACTTGAGGCAGAGCAGCGGGACAAAGAGGAGGACTTCCTTTCCTCTCAAGGCCCACTTTATGTAAACACATTTGTTCCTATACCACAGAACATAGAAGAGGAGAGCAAAGAGGAGAGAGGGGGAGGTGGAGGAGGAGAATTCTGGCAGTTTCTGGCAGTTTCAGAGGCATTGAAGCAGAGGAAGACATAAGTCAAACAGTAAGAGATGGTTTTCCATCCCCAGAACACTTAGGAGTAGTACGTGCCTGGGAGTAGGCCGTTCCAGATATGGAGCTCCCTCATGTTTCAAAGCCTGTGAACGACCAAAGAATACATGGCGTAAATGGAAAGGATCTGGTTGGCAACCCTCCTTGACCACGATGAAAGCCCTAGAACTTATCCTGTCCCCCCAGAGAGTACAGAAGATGAAATCTCTTGAGGACACCTTAACCACTTCAGCCCCGGAAGGATTTACTTCCTTCCTGACCAGGTCATTTTTTGTGATTCGGCACTGTGTCCCTTTAACTGAAAATTGCGCAGTCATGCAACACTGTACCCAAACAAAATAGATTCCGCCTTTTTCCCCAAAAATAGAACTTTCTTTTGGTGGTATTTGATCACTTCTGCAGTTTTTATTTTTTGTGCTATAAACTAAAAATGCCACCAATTTTGAAAGAAACACAATGGGGGTTATTTACGAAAGGAAAATACACTTTGCACTGCAAGTGCACTTGAAAGTGCACTGAAAGTGCACTTGGAATACAAAATGTGATAACATGTGATAAAAGCTAAGGGGGTACCTCATCCTAAATAACGTAGACAAAAAAATCATCATCATCATCATCCAAGACCCTTTCACAGGTGGAATTGGAAGTTTTAGGCCTTGGTCTAAGCTTCTGTCCTTCCACCAAATTCAGATAGTTTTGAAGTAGTCAAAGACCTCAATCTATTTGCTAGAAGTCTAACATACAAATATATGTTTGATGATGAGAGGAGGAAGAAAAAACAGAAGTTGACAGAGCAAGAAAAATGGAAGGGATTCACGGTTGGGGACTTTTTGGCGCTTAAAGATCTGATGGATTTACTAGATGAGAGTGAAGGTTCTCTGGGTGGTCCTGCAGAGGAGGCCACCCGACTACTACAGGGGGACCTCCTCAAGCAATTCCACCCAGAGAAATACCTAAATTAAAAAAAAAATCAACCAATTTTCCTCCCCTTAAAACTAATCCTAACATATGGACTTTTTTACAACAAATGACTAATGATGTAAAAAAACTAGACTTCAAATCTAATAGACAGAGAAACACTACCTTTGAACAACATCAGGACATTGTTCAATTACAAAACAACAAGGAAATCACCATTAAAATGGCAGACAAAGGGGGAATGTCGTAGTAACGGATACTAAGGATTATCGACAGATGTGCCTTGAAATTTTGTCCAATGAGGACTGGTATTGTCCCATTTCTATGGAGAATATACTAACCTTCAATGGTGACAATGAAATAATCATCACGGAGGCTTATAATAATGGGATAATAGATAAAGATATTTTTGAAGCGCTAAGAACTACCCACCCTAGAATACCGTCATTCTATTCTCTACCGAAAATGCATAAAAATATCAAAAAGCTCCCTGGAAGCCCGATTATATCAGGCATAGGAGCCAAAAGCGAGAAGGGAAGTCGGCTGGTGGATACTTTTTTGCGACCTTATGTAATGAAGCTCCCCTCTTATCTCCAGGACTCTTTGGATCTACTAAGGGTCCTACACAATAAGAAATTTTCAGCTGAAAGTATCTTGGTCTCTATAGATGTTGAGACATTGTATTGTAGCATACCTCACTCTCTTTCGTGGCCTCGGTGGTAGAGAGTTTCTTCAATGAGAGTGAGGAAATTGTGAGACCCTACAATGCATTTATTATGCAACTACTGAGGCAGAACGTGTTTTCTTTTGACAGCTCCCACTACCTCCAGGTGCAGGGGGTGGCGATGGGGACATGCTGTGCCCCATCGTATGCCAACCTGTAACTGGAGGGTGGGAGCAGTCCATTTTTTCCAGCCCTAAGTTGTCGGTATACCTGGCCAACATTCAATGTTGGTACAGGTATATCGATGACATATTTATAGTGTGGAATGCGGGGGTGGACGATCTAAACAGGTTTATGGAACGGCAAGCCATTAATAGCAATAACTTGAAATTCACAATGGAACATAGTTCGAGATCATTGCCATTCCTGGATCTAACAATCCTTAAACAAGAGGATGGAACTATAAATATATTGCTTTTTCGCAAAGCTACTGCTGGGAAAACTCTTCTCCATGCAGGAAGTTCACATCCTCATTCACTAATTAGAAGCATCCCGTACTCGCAGTACCTGCGCCTCAGACGAAACTGTTCAACTGAGGAGTATTTTAGGTTGGAGGCTAACCTACTGAGAAATCGTCTCATTGAACGTGGCTATAGCAAAACTATTTTAAAAAAGCTCTTGATAGAGATAGACTCAAATTATTGTTTGAGAAGGAGGACTATCAGAGAGAACAGGTGGATTTTACGAGAGTAATAACCACATATTCAAGTAATCACGAGAGCATACGTGAGGTAATTAACAAGCATTGGCATCTTATAACGGGTGATAGCTTCATCAGTAAGTACATGGGTGCTGCTCCTCAAATCTTCTATAGAAGATGCCAGTCTCTCAAAGACAGACTGGTTCATACCCACTTCCAGGATCAGGTTGGAGGTGAGGATGAACCAATAGGTATGTTTAAATGCCATGGATGTGAATACTGTAATTGGATGTTAGAAGGATCGTCTTACATGCTTCCTAATGGGGAGGTCTACAATATGAGATTTTTTGCCAATTGCCAAACCAAGGGAATTGTTTACATAGCATTCTGTAAATGTGGCTCATTTTATGTGGGTAAAATGTTTAGGAACTTCTGGAGACGGGTCTACGATCATATATATTACATAAGAAAAAATCTGCTTTATACCCCCATAGGTAGACATGTGGCTTTAGAACATAAGAATGACACATCCATGGTATGTTTCACAGCTTTAGAAAGGGTCAGAGAAGAACCAAGAGGGGGCAATATTTATCAAAAGCTGCTCCAACATGAGGCTAAATGGATATTTAAATGAAATGCTACTAGGGCACCGGGAGTGAATGACTCCCTCAGTTATAGACCCTTTCTCTAAATAAAATTGGGACCTCTATTCAAAGAGTAGGTTATTTTCCTTTGTATGCCCACTCCAGGGTTAATTTGGATGTGTGTATTGATCTGTATGTCCTTTTTTGGCTGCTCTATGGGGGGGGGGGGGGGGGTTATACTGTTCTACCAATCATGTAAATGAGATATACTGTTCTGCCAATCATATAAATGAGATGTGTATAATTATTTATGTTTTTGTTTTGTACATAGTTTTTGATTTATTAATGTATCTAAGAAGGACAAAACATGGGAGCAAGGAATGAGTTAAAAGAATTTGTGTATAGTCCCTGTATGGGGCTCTTAATTTTATTTTTTTCATTTTTTGTATAGGTGGGATGTATGCTTGTGCATCCTTGGACTCAGAGTATTTTCTTCGGGGGTGGAGTTTCTCTCTTGGCTTGGATAGCATCGGGTATCGGGGGACAATGCTAGCTGTTTTCCGTTGACCCTTGGTGGTGGTGTTGCGGTGCTGGCGTCGAAGGGACCTCCCTGTTCCTTTGCCAATATTGCATTCTTAACATCTTAGACTAAGGGATACACCAGTTCTTTCTGAATTTTTGTTTTGCCCGCAGCCATTAATATATGAGTGCTAATCTCCACGGGTAGTCGAGTTTGACGTTTTAGGCATCTATTTTGGACTACAGGCAAATATTATGGTATTTGAAGCCTTTCGTGCATTAGCGCTAATGATATGGATATGTTGGGATCTAATGTGGTCCAATTGACGCCTTTGTATGGTCTTTAATGGTGATGGTATCATTGTTTGTGTGCAGAGACATGCTCTGCCACAGGGGCGCAGATGCATATGATGCTCTTGCGCATGTGCATATTCCGCCATATACTAGGCGCACGCAATGATGTATATCCTGTGGGCGAGGACGCACCAGATATGCGCCACTGCCATATAGTAAGCACACGCAATGATGTAAAGGTGCGCTTAGGTGTCCTCATGGAGTCACAAGGGAAATTTATCCCAGCTGTTAGAAATTATGTTAATGTGCACCTTTGGCGGGTATTTTTGGCGCCATTGCACATTTATAAACAGTTGAGACTGAGATAGTGTCTGTACTTGCTGGATGGATGCTCTGTAGGTTAGAGCTGTTTATTATTTGTTTTATTTGGTTCTATCTGCATCCGATTAGGAATGTGTTTTTTTTTTCTCTCTGTTTGTTTGTTTTATCTTTGGTCTGTTTTTTTTGCAGTGAACTCATCTTGTCTGATATCCCTTAAGGATCCCTTGAGTAGGTATACGGCTGTGTCCCTTACAGGTTGGATCCTGTCTATGGACTGACTGTCTGGGAATAGTATTTGTTGAGAATAACGGCTCCAATATGGGAGAGGTCCTCTAGTGGCCAGTACTAGGTACCTATCTTTGGAAACTAATTTTGTTATATCTAGTTGCTCTATAGGTAGATATGGGACTATTTGATGTAGCTCCCATATCTAATTAGGTATGCATTGTCTACAATTGTGCCATTAATTAGATGCTTCTCTGGAACTTTTTAGGTTGTCGGGAGTGTTTTCCTTTCTCTTCTGTACACATATTTCCATAGCTAATTTAAGGGGATATCTTGATATGAAAGTTGTAAGTATTTTGAGTCTGAGCTTAGAATGATGGTTATTGGATTATTTTCAAGGAGACTGGATACTATAATATATGTATTTTAAATAATTATCTTAATAGACAGATCTATTTGAATGCTATTCCCAGATCCTGGGTTTACACAAGCATCGTCCACCTTTTTCCTGAATTCCTTCTAAGGGTAATACACCGCCTCCATCATACGGGCCTTCTTTTGATGTTGGCCAGACTAGGGCCATACACATGTAAGTGCATCCGATTCAGCTTATAAGTAAAATAAAATATCTACTAGTGATGTATGTGTAATGAAGATTGTATAATATATACTGGAAGGATTTAACTTATATACCTCTGCTCTTCCATTTTTGACCTTCTTAGGTTCTGTGGTCATACTTACCTGGTTCTGAGGAAGCCATCGGTGAAACACGCCAACCAGTGTCTATGATCTTGACTACTAAAGTATACTCGAACCTGTGTTCTTATTTAAAATTTTTATATATATATATATGGTTCATATTTTGTATTAATAAAACTAGAAATGTATGAAATTTTGTTTGTATATCTTGTTCAGTTACCGATATAGTCTGTCTGTTCTCATTGCACTTGGAAGTAAAGTCGCTGTAGAGGGAAATGCAAGGAAAATAAAAAAAAACAGCATTTTAGCTTGCACATGATTGAATGATTAAATCAGCATAGCTTCCACTAATTTCAGATCTACCCCTTAGATTTAGAGCGACTATTTTGCTATAATAAATATCCCAAAACTTAAGATCCCAAGGAAGGGGTTAACACTGGGGCGATCAAGGGGTTAAATGTGTTCCCTCAGCATGTTCTAACTGTGGGAGGATGAGGCCTGCCTGGGGGAGGAGACCGATCGGTGTTCCTATATACTAGGAACACACAATCTGTCTCTCCTCCCATACCAGAACATTTACATACACAGATCCTCGTTCTGGCTCTGTCACGTGTGATTGCGGGGGTCCGGCGGCGACCCCCGGGCACGTGCAACGGCTCCTCAGTACCATGGCGGGCAGTCTGCATGTGAGTGGAGTTTATCGAATGCTTTTCCCAAATCTGATAGGTGACAGTGTCATGGAAAACGTTGTTTTGAGTCTTCTGTTGGGAAAGAGAGGAGCGGTGGAGAAGGTGGCCACCTAAGTGATGCATTTATAAATGTATTTAGTCCTCGCCGCCCAGGGCTGTCAGCTTCCACATCCCATCGGCAGCATCTGCATCACATGATGGATGATTATCTATGGGCGAAAACAGGGATGGAGAGTTTTCCAGCCAACAATCCACTGGCTTACTGGGTCATGAGAATAGACCACTGGCCAGAACTTGCCCAGTATGCTATTGACCTGCTGGGCTCCCCTGTATCCAGTGTGCTTTCCGAATGAGCATTCAGTGCTGCTGGAGGTTTTGTTACTGATCATAGAACGTGTCTGTTCACAAACTCCGTTGACTGTCTGACTTTTATCAAAATGAATCAGTCTTGGAGTGGGCGTGGCTAACCGCCGAGCATGATGGACGTCTGACTCCTCAGCTCCTGCACCGACCGAACTCTATAACGGAGACATCACCTCTCAGACTACCTCTACAAACCCCTAATTACACGGGGAGACTGCCGCAAGACCCAGCTATGTCTCAGGCAAACCGCAAACGTAAAGATTACCGGCTGCCGAAGAAACTGACTGATTACTTTAATCAGCCGCCGGACACAGAAATCCAAGATGGCGCTTGCGGCCCTGCTCGAGAATCATCTGCTTACACAGACCTCCCTGATGCAGACGAGCCTGCAATATCTTCTCAGCAGCATTCTCCTGAATCATCTATACAGTATACTCCCTCCTCTGCCAGTAATAGCCCAGCAAAGGCACGGATGCGACTGGATTCTGCAGGGCCCAACTCTGAGGTAAGCCCTGCATCCCTCTCAATCTCACATCAGCCTTCAGCCATTGCGGCCTTCCCCACTTCTGAACAGCCTGTTCTGGACACTACCATGAAGGAGATGCTCATCTCCTTACAATCTTCCATCCATACTGAGATAGCATCCATGTTTACTAAATTTTCATCTCATATGCTGCACTTAGGTCAAAAAATCCAACGTGTTGAACATCATCTGGGTGACCTGACTAACACTGTCAATGACCTTGTGGATGCCCAAGATCACACGCATGATGAACAACAATGGTTGAAATCCAAGATGGCGGACCTTGAAGACCGCTCTCGACGTAACAACATCAAAATCATGGGTATACCCGAATCGGTCTTACCTCATGACCTCAACACATACGCCAGAAAAATTATCTCCACTATATTACCAGACCTTTCACCTATGGAGACCATAATTGATCGCATACACCGCATTCCCAAGCCGCCACACCTTGCATCAACCATACCCAGGGATGTCTTGATGCGGTCCATTTTTTCCACGCTAAAGATCAGCTACTGTTCAAGACCAGACATCTGAACAAGCTGCCTGAACCGTTTACTGACTTGCAGCTATTTGCAGATCTGTCTCAGCATACTAGACAACTGCGCAGACAGCTAAATACCATTACTAAACCACTGTTTAACCACACGATCCCCTACCAATGGGGATTTCCAACTAAACTCATCGTCACCAGAAATGGAACAAAACACATCATCACATCAGTCCCTGAAGGCATAAAGCTCCTACAACAATGGGAAATCATCCCGTAAAGAGCCTGTCGCACTGTCCAACACCCGCAGAGGACCTTCCCAACCCCTCTATGCTAAACAACCTCCTAATGCTCGCTGAAGTCACTCTCCAGGCGATGCTCATTCATTTTATGCTATCCTTACTCCGGTCGGTGCCCTGCTCGTGCAGTGTTCACCACAAACTTTTACCCCACTCAGTTGAGACAGCCTAGTGTTTTCAGGCTGTTTTAAGCTACAGTGTATACCGTTTCTTTTACTGTTCTGCTTACAGTTAACACAGTATTCTATTCTACCCTCTTCCTTACACCCTCTCCTTCTCCGGTTTGCCTCCATCTTGAGAAATCTACCTGCAATACCTACAGGAACTCGCCTCCAGGAACCATTTGATACCGTAAAGAGACTCTCATCTACCGTAAGTACCAACTACTACACCTAACACCCACGCCT
Organism: Lithobates pipiens; assembly: GCF_037356315.1. Taxonomy (NCBI): domain Eukaryota; kingdom Metazoa; phylum Chordata; class Amphibia; order Anura; family Ranidae; genus Lithobates; species Lithobates pipiens. The sequence continues at coordinate 93,179,578 of NW_027507718.1, forward strand.
GCTATACAATATGCCAAAATTTCTCTCACTTAATACAAAAGGGCTTAACCATCCAGCGAAAAGGTCTTCCATGTGGAGGACTGCCACTCAATCCAAGTGTGACATCCTATGTCTCCAAGAGACACACTTTAAAAAGTCAGATGAGCCTCGCTGTTTTAACCGCCAATTCCCCCACATCTTTAAGTCCTCAGGACTAGGGATGAGCCGAACACCCCCCGGTTCGGTTCGCACCAGAACTTGCGAACGACCCCCGCGTTCGAAACGAACGTTAGAACCCCATTGAAGTCTATGGGACTCGAACGTTCGAAATGGAAAGTGCTAATTTTAACGGCTAATATGCAAGATAGTGTCCTAAAAAGGGTTTGGGGACCTGCCTCCTGCCTCAGGGGACATGGGTCACTGCAAAAAAAAGTTTTAAAAACTGCCGTTTTGGCGGGAGCACTGATTTTAATGACGATTAAAGTGAAAAAAAAGGTGAAATATTCCTTTAAATATGGTGCCTGGGGGGTGTCTGTAGTATGCCTGTGAAGTGCCACGTGTTTTCCGTGTTTGGAACAGTCCCTGCACAAAATGACATTAAACGGAAATAACACCATTTAAAACTGCTTGCGGTTTTAATGTTATATCTGGTTCCTGCAATATGGTTGAAAATCATTCAGAAAAATGGCATGGGTAGCCCTCCCTACCCATTACCAGCCTATTTGGGTCTTGTACGCATATTAAGGGGAACCCCGTATCCATATTAAAAAAAGGAAATGCGTGTGGCCCCCAGGCCCTATATACTCAGAACAGCAGTATACAGACGGTGCAAACAAGACAGGGACTGTGTAGGTTTGTTGTGTTAAGTTGAATCTGTTTGTAATTTTCAACCGGTACATTTTTAAAGTGTAGCTCCAGTCAAACAAACTATTTTTAAGCTTTTTGGAAAACATAGGGAAGGGTTATCACCCCTGTATAATTTGTTTTGTCGTCCATCTTTTTTCATCTCACTTGCTGCTGTCTCCTTGCGTTTGCAAGTAGGAGATGTTTGTAAGTTGGATGTTTGAAAGTAGGGGCCTGCCCTATATTATAGCGGTATGTACTGGGTACAGAGCACGCAGACAGCACGCACTATCTCCTAACACTACTGACTGCAAGCTCTATTATTAACCACTTGACCACTGGGCACTTAAACACCCTTAATAACCAGACCAATTTTCAGCTTTCGGTGCCCTCACATTTTGAATGAGAATTACTCAGTCATGCAACACTGGACCTATAGGAAATGTTTGTCCTTTTTTTCACACAAATAGAGCTTTCTTTTGGTGGTATTTAATCACCTCTCAGTTTTTTATTTTTTGTGCTATAAAAGAAAAAAGACCGAAAATTCTGCGAAAAAATGAATTTTTCTTCGTTTCTGTTATAAAATTTAGCAGATTAGTAATTTTTTCTTCATAAATTTTGGCCAAAATTCATACTACTACATATCTTTGGTAAAAATAAGTACAAATTGGTGGATATTATTTGGTCTTTGTGAAAGTTATAGAGTCCACAAGCTATGGTGCCAATATCTGAAAATTGATCACACCTGAAGTACTGACGGCCTATTTCCTTTTTTTTTTTTTTTCCCACAAAATTGTCATATTATCAGGTTATTTCACACACACAGCATATGCATACCAAAAGACCCTGGAGAATACAATGGTGGTCGTTGCAAATTTTTATCTCACAGGGTATTTGCACAGCAATTTTTCAAACGCGTTTTTTGGGGGGAAAAAACAGTTTTGTGCTTAAAAAACAAACAAAAAAAAACAGTAAAGTTAGCCCAATGTTTGCATAAAGTGAAAGATGAAGTTATGCTGAGTAAATAGATATCAAACATGTCACTCTTCAAAATTGCACATGCCCGTGGAATGGCGCCAAACGTCGCTACTTAAAAAATCCCCATAGGCGACGCTTAAAAATTTTTTTACTGGTTACATGTTTTGAGTTGCAGAGGAGGTCTAGGACTAGAATTATTGCTCTCGCTCTAACGTTCTCGGCGATACCTCACATGTGTGGTTTGAACACCGTTTTCATATGTGGGCGGGGCTTACGCATGCGTTCGCTTCTGCATGCGAGCACATGGGGACATGGGCGCTTTAATTTTTTTTTTTTTTTTTTATTGTTCATTTTACTTTATTTATTTTAGTTTGACATTTTTTTCCCCAAAAATATATTTTTGATCACTTTTATTCCTATTACAAGGAATGTAAACATCCCTTGTAATAGGAATATGGGGTGACAGGTCCTCTTTACAGTGAAATCTGGGGGTCAATATGACCCCACATCTCACCTCTAGGCTGGGAAGCCTGAAATAAAAAATAAAAAAAAGATTCTGGCTTTGATCGTACTGGCGAGTTGGTAGAAGCACCGGAGGGCGGTGAGGGGTGGGGGGCGTCTATGGCTGGGTATTTCAGGGTATCACCGAGTATGGCTGGGTATCTCCGAGTATGGCTGGGTATGGCAATTTATGGCAGGGTATTGCAGAGTATTGGCGGGGTATTGGCAGGGTACTACAGAGTAATAGCAGGGTACTGCAGAGTATTGGGGGGTACTCCAGAGTAATGGTAGGGTACTGCAGAGTAATGGGGGTTACTGCAGAGTAATGGGGGGTACTGCAGAGTAATGGCAGGGTACTCCAGAGTAATGGCAGAGTACTGCACTGCAGAGTAATGGCGGGGTACTGCAGAGTAATGGCGGGTACTGCAGAGTATTGGGGGGTACTGCAGAGTATTGGGGGGTACTGCAGAGTAATGGGGGGTACTGCAGAGTAATGGCAGGGTACTGCAGAGTAATGGCAGGGTACTGCACTGCAGAGTAATGGCGGGGTACTGCAGAGTAATGGCGGGGTACTGCAGAGTAATGGCAGGGTACTGCAGAGTATGCACTGGTATTGCGTATATGCGCCGCGACGAGCGTCCGTTTACCGTGATCCGTGATGCGCCGGGTCCTGTGGACCCGGCGGTCACGGATGCTCTCGAGTGCGCGCCCCAGGGGGCGCGCGAGAGCAGAATTAACGGCCTCTCAGAGTTAAACAACCGCCCTGAAGCCGTTAATCGGCAATGGGCAGTTGTTAAGTGGTTAAAGCTAGATCACTAGCTATATAGGTGAGGTGAATATAGTGGTGTATACTGCGGTCAGGGCACAGACAACAACCACTACACAGCAGCAAGATAGGAAATCAGCCAAAAACGATTGGGGTGTACTGTGTTGAAGGTACACAGAACACCCACTGCTTCAGATGCTAACACACTACACGAGGCCGCCTCAAAGGCGGGCTTATATAGTGTGGGGCGTGCACTACACAGCCTGAGCTATGATTGGCCACAGGCAGGATGCCTGTGGCCAATCATGGCTCTCCTCGCTGCTGGCGCTACGATTGGCCAAGCATGCGGGGTCACAGTGCATGCTTGGCCAATCATGAGCCAGCAATGCACTGCGCCACCGCAGTGCATTGTGGTCCGCGCGCGCCACTCGAATTTTGACGCGAACGGCCCAAACGTTCGGAATTCGCCGAACGGCCGAACAGCCAATGTTCGAGTCGAACGTACGTTCGACTCGAACACGAAGCTCATCCCTACTCAGGACCAGACAAACGCAATGGGGTTATGATAGCGATTAAAGACACCATTGCCTTCACCCTACACAACAGCATGGTGGATGAGGATGGAAGATATCTAGCACTGGACTGTACTCTTGACAAAACCAGATACACTATTGTAAACGTCTAGTCCCCCAATACTGGCCATATCAAATTCCTCTCTAGATTGATGAAAAAGCTTGAAAAATTTCAACAGGGATGTTTTATTATTTGTGGAGACTTTAATGTAGTACCGGACAATTCGATAGATGCTTCTTCACGCTCCTCCAGACTAACTTCCCCAATGACCACCTTCATAAGAAACAATGACCTCTACGACATCTGGAGATGTCACCATACCACCGAACGAGACTACTCCTTTTTCTCCCACAGACATAACTGCTGCACGAGGATTGATTATTTTCTTGTCGATAAATGGACACTAACCAGATCAACAGACTCGGGCATCGGTGCGATAACCTGGTCCGACCACGCTCCAATATCACTCACTGTTACGGATCATCCCAATATGATATGGAGAGCGAATGCAGACATCATCCATTCCCCCGAACATTCTTCTTACATACGGTCTCATCTCAAAGAATTTTTCAAGTTAAATGCTGGCTCAGTCTCCAGTGATACTGTCCTCTGGAATGCACATAAGGCATTCGTCAGAGGGATCATTATGCAGCTCTCTGCACGGGAGAAGAGGAGGAGATCACAGCATCTAGACACCATTATAGCCAAGATACATGCACTTGACGTCCAAAACCAAACCAATCCAGACCCTAAACGAAAAGATCAGTTAGTTCTCCTCTGGCAAGAACTCAGAAATTTACTCTTAGAAACACACACTAAAACCCACACAAAATTCAAAGCACACTACATCACTACAGGCAACAAAGCAGGGAATGCACTTGCACTCAAGATTAAGGGTCGCTACACTAAATCCAGAATCCACCACCTCTTCCACCCAACCTCAAAACAGAAACTTTTAGATCCTCAAGCTATTGCCGATGCTTTTAGCCATTACTACCAAACACTGTACAATTTGAAAGATGACACTAACACAAACCAACCCTCCCTCGCAGATATCAATACATTCCTACAAACAATTGATCTACCCACACTATCACAACAACACTTAACCGACCTGAATGCACCCTTCACCCAGTTAGAAGTACAAAACATCATATCAGCTTTACCTACCAATAAATCAACAGGGCCTGATGGGTTAACCAACGAATACTATAAAAAATGTTGTGCTACATTGGCTCCTTACCTCTCTCAAGTGTGCAATGACGCTGCATCCTCCTCTTCTCTTCCCAATTAAATACTTAAAGCTCTAATAATTATGCTACCGAAGCCGGGGAAGGAACCTAACACACCACAAAACTTTAGACCAATTTCACTCCTCAATATCGATACAAAGATATTCGCTAAACTCATAGCTAATCGACTAGTCCGAATTATGCCCACCCTAATCCACCCTGATCAATCAGGTTTTACGAAGGGTAGACAAACTTATGACGCCTCAAGAAGACTAATCAACATAATACACCATGCAGAGACCAACAGAACGCCTTCTCTGCTCCTATCTCTGGATGCAGAGAAGGCGTTCGACAGAGTCCACTGGGCTTACCTTGAAGCCACACTCCATAAATTTGGATTCAACGGCCATATATTTTCAGCAATTATGGCCTTATATTCCTCTCCGTCTGCACAAGTCTACACAGATGGAATAGTCTCCCGATGATTCCCAATAACCAATGGCACCCGCCAGGGATGCCCCCTATCGCCACTCATCTTTAACCTGATAATGGAACCCCTGGTGGCGCATATCAGAAAATGTAACACAATAACAGGATTCAAAATAGGTCACATTGAACATAAAATAAATTTGTTTGCAGATGACGTCATAATGATGCTTACCAATCCCATGACTTCCCTGGCTTCGGTACAACATGTTCTAACCAACTTCGGTTCGGTTTCATACTATAAGGTCAATGAAACGAAATCTTATATTTTAGACCTAGGTCTTGATGCTATTACCAGCAATATTTTACGTAACCAATATGCATATCCCTGGGCCGACCATGGTATATCGTATTTAGGCATCGTGCTCACCAAATCAGTATCCAGATTGTTCCAGTCTAACTATATAGCCACCAAACAAATGCTAATCAAAGAATTATCCAAACTAACCCAATTCAAACTCTCATGGTCAGGAAGGCTAGCAGCCTTTAAAATGCTCCTACTACCCAAACTACTGTACACGTTTCGCACCCTTCCCATCCCCTTAACCAAATCCTATCTCAATTCTTTACAATCTATTCTTACTAACTACATATGGCAAGGTAAAAAACCTAGAAGCAACCACTCTAAGCTCATTAAACTTAAACATGCGGGTGGCATGGGACATACCGACATCCGGGATTACTACTTGGCCACCATTCTTTCTCAATAGCAAGAATGGCCTAATTTCCCCCACACTACACTATGGGGCGGTATAGAAAATCATGCCACACCAGGTTCTGATCTTAAAAGTTGGCTATGTAGCTCCCCAGCCTCAGTGACGAATCTACACCTATACTCACCAACCATACAGGCATCGATCTCTGCATGGAAGATACTACACAACAGTAAGTGGATATCCTCCCCCATGAAAGACAAACAGATACCCCTACAAACCCTCCAAATTTTATCCCCTGATCTGACCCTCCCTACATGGCTCACATCACACGCATCAACCACGACTGAACTTAGAACCCTCACAGACCACAAAACATTCTCTGAGATCCAGTCCACATACAGAGCACCTACTTCAGACTTCCTCACATACCACAGGATACGTTCCTGTTTGACCACACACACTCGCATAGAAGGAGCACTGCCTACAAAATTATAGAATTTCTATTTCTCCCATAGCTCCACGGCTAAAGGTATCTCACTTATCTACCCCTTACTACAGGAGAAAAACGTCTTCTGCAAATCCAAACTCTTCTTAGACTGGGAATCGGACACACACCTACAACTCTCTGATGCCCAATGGCAACAAGCGTTAAATTCTATTTATAAAGCTACACGGTGCACAGGCTTATGGGAACTAACGACCAAAATCACACTTTGCTGGTACCTGACTCCACACAGGCTAGCTAAATTCCAATCCAACGCAACCCCATTATGCTGGCACAATTGTAATCATACGGGTACTCTACTTCACATCTTATGGCAATGTCCTAAAGTAAGACCCCTCTGGTCGGACGTCACACAACTCATACATGAAGTAAGTCATACCATTATATCCTTGACACCACAACTCGCTATACTCAACATAATTCCGGACGATATCCCTCACACATTCCACACAGTCCTTACTCATATCCTTCTAGCAACTAGACTGCTTCTAACTAGAAACTGGAAATCACCAAACTTACCTACTATCCTTGACATCACCACACTGGTCCATTCACACTACACCTATGAACTTTTAGGATCACGAGGCCTCGCCTCATATACTAAAACTCAGACCAAATGGCTTCCATGGAACAGATGGTACAAATCTAAGTTAGACTGATCTTCCTCTTGATGACTTCTTTTTTCTTGCTATTATTCCTGTAATTGATGGTTTACTTACCATATAACTTTGTTCTCAAGATCCCTACCCCCTCCTACTCCCTTCCCCCCCCTCCCCCCCTTCCTACCCTATCTCCTACCCCAATAACCTTTACTAAACTTGTTACGTGGCACACTACTAGATCACATACCTCTGCTGCCTGTTTTCTACTGATCATATATATATATATGCCGATGTTATTGTTATTATTGGCAATTTCTGTTATGATATATTAAGATTACAACGGATGGAATTGTATTTTCTCCTATTGTCCATTGTGAAATTCAATAAAATTTCATTTGAAAAAATTTTTTTTATCAGTCTTGGATTACCAGTAGCTATGAAGCCCTTGATGCCGGTGTCGCCTAAGTGTTTTTGGGATGTGGAATCTCTGTCCGACTTTTAGGCTGCCTAGTGTTGTGGGTGTTGATTTCATCTGGAAGAATGTTTTTGGTGTAGGTGTCATGGGCACAGTTAACACCCAAAGACCAATTTTTACGCACTGTTTAACAGGTGCATATCATTACAATTTTTGACAGCAAGGCCATATCTTGCTTTCATCAAGAGCACTTTTATAGAGGTACAGTGTGAAGGTATCCACCGACAGCCAAAGAACAAAGAATCTTTCCGCACCTGTTTGACAGGTGCATATGATTGCAATTTTTGACAGCAAGGTCAATTTTTGCTTTCATCAAGAGTACTGGTGGGGCCAGAGATATATAGTAATTAATGTGTATACTCCTCCTCCTTTCTCTGGAGCCCTATTATATAGTTTGTTGGAGAGGATTACCCCCTATTGCCCAGCTACATTGTTATTTATGGGTGATTTTAATGCCATACTTGATCCTACCTTAGATAGGCCGACTCCCTCTAAACATTTCTCAGTGGACCTTTCTGCTTGGACGGCAACGAGTTTGTTAAAGGTTTGGCGGTGGAAAAATCCTTTTACCCTTTGAGGACCATAAGATTACCATCATCAATATAAAATAATTCGATTTTTTTCCCTTTAAGAATGTATTTGAACAATAAATAAAAAGATTTCCACACTTGTGCCATTTTTGGGGGAGGAATTATGACAACTGTTTGTTGATAAGAACTAATATTTTGACTCAAACCAAAATAAAAAAGTATTTTAAGTTCGTAATCAGATGATACAGGACATTAAAAACATGGGACAAATATGTTCCTTGGTCCTCAATGGTTTAATCAGATCCTACTCATGTTTTTCAACCTCATACAAGACTGCCTCTCGTATAGATCTGGCTTTCGCTAACCCTGCTATTCTAGCCTATTTAATAGATGCTACAGTAAGTATCTGCCAAGTGGGTTATCTGATCATGCCCCATTGTTACTTACATTATGTCTTCCCCATGCTAGGGATGCAGCCCAGTGGAGATTGGGAACCCATTGGGTATCACATACAGATGTCATAGATAAAATACCGTCCCTTCTTACAGAATACTGGGAGTTTAATGAGGGGTCTTCTACTCCTGCAAATTTTTGTGACATGCCTTTAAGGCATACATTCGAGGACAATATATATCTATTATTAAGGCTGTCAATAAGGCTCAAATGGTGAAGACTGATACCTTGCAGGCTTTAGTGGAAGAGCAAATAGCTTAATATGCAATTGATCCATCAGAGATCAACTTTAATGGTCTATTACATGCAAAATGAGCTTTGGCTCTTCATATTAGAGAGGCCACGAGGATGGATCTTTATAAAAATAAACAGAAGTCCTTTGAGCAGGGGGACCGGAATGGTAGTTTTTTGGCGATGATGGCTCAACATGAGCATTCTACTAACTCGATTTCTGAAATACGTACATCTTTGGGGGACATGGTTTCTTCACAGTCTAATATTCTGGAGGCCTTCTGCCAGTAGTATCAGACATCAGCGCCTAGAGGCGATTCAGTTCGCATTGTGCGCTATACAAGTATTTCATTCATTCATTCATTCAGACATTGTATACATCCCAACTGACCACAGATTGTTTGCTCAAGGATATGGCGGTTTGATTGGATCCAGTATCACTTGCCTGGCTGTCGGACATGGAGAGAGAGGCTTTAGTAAGTCCTATAGCACCAGAAGAGGTTGTCCAAATTATTGGTTCTTTCCCTACAGGGAAGTCACAGGGACTGGATGGACTCCCTTTAGAATTTTATAGGGCTCATGTAGACCTTCTTGCTCCTTTTCTCACTTCTCTCTAATCCCATTGCCTGAAGATGGGGGTGCCCTGTTGGATTCAATAAGCCACGCTCATATAGTTCTGATTCACGAATTACAAAAAGATACATCCTCTTGAGCATATTATAGCCCTATTGCTCTTCTGAATACAGATTTCAAGATATTGACAAAACTCATTGCCCAACCATTACAGGCCATTTTGCCTACAATTATTGATTCGGATCAGACAGGGTTTATGGTAGGGAGGGCCACAGATGTGAATTTATGTAGGTTATATACTAACATGCATGCCTCACATCTTAATATGGGTACCAGGGTTGTGGACTCCTTGGACATAGAGAAGGCCTTTGACACTGTCGATTTTGGAAATGGTACTCTGGTCTGATTGTTTGGAGAAACCTACTTCCAGATTGTAGGGTCACTTTATCACAGTTTCTCTCCCAGTGTTAGAGGTCCCTATGGTGAGATGGCTGTGGGACATTCCTGATTAGGGATGAGCCGAACACCCCCGGTTCGGTTCGCACCAGAACTTGCGAACGACCCCCGCGTTCGGTGCGAACGTTAGAACCCCATTGAAGTCTATGGGACTCGAACGTTCGAATTGGAAAGTGCTAATTTTAACGGCTAATATGCAAGATACTGTCCTAAAAAGGGTTTGGCGACCTGCCTCCTGCCTCAGGGGACATGGGTCACTGCAAAAAAAAGTTTTAAAAACTACCGTTTTGGCGGGAGCACTGATTTTAATGATGATTAAAGTGAAAAAAAAAAGTGAAATATTCCTTTAAATATGGTGCCTGGGGGGTGTCTGTAGTATGCCTGTGAAGTGCCACGTGTTTCCCGTGTTTAGAACAGTCCCTGCACAAAATGACATTAAACGGAAATAACACCATTTAAAACTGCTTGCGGTTTTAATGTTATATCTGGTTCCTGCAATATGGTTGAAAATCATTCAGAAAAATGGCATGGGTAGCCCTCCCTGCCCATTACCAGCCCCTTTGGGTTTCGTACGCATATTAAGGGGAACCCCGTACCCATATTAAAAAAAAGGAAATGCGTGTGGCCCCCAGGCCCTATATACTCAGAACAGCAGTATACAGGCGGTGCAAACAAGACAGGGACTGTGAAGGTTTGTTGTGTTAAGTTGAATCTGTTTGTAATTTTCAACTGGTACATTTTTAAAGTGTAGCTCCAGTCAAAAAAACTATTTTTAAGCTTTTTGGAAAACATAGGGAAGGGTTATCACCCCTGTATAATTTGTTTTGTCGTCCATCTTTCTTCATCTCACTTGCTGTTGTCTCCTTCCGTTTGCAAGTAGGAGATGTTTGTAAATTGGATGTTTGAAAGTAGGGGCCTGCCCTATATGCTCTGCAGAAATGGCGGAACAAGGTGTTGGTTTTGCAACAACATTGTAAGCCCTCAAAGTGACTCTTGGTGGGCGCTGGAGCGCCCTGCTGTGAACGATTATATCAAGAATTGTAATTACATGCCATTGTTGAACAGTGGTAGAAAAATTGACCTTTGGTGGTTGTGGTGCTGGTGCCACAACACTATAAGTCCTCACCGTTACTCTGGGTGGGCACAGGAAGGGGCCCTCCTGTGAAATATTATATCAAGAATTGTAATTACATGTCCCTGTTAAACAGGGGCAGAAAAATTGGGCCTTAGGCACTGGTGCCATCACACTGCAACCTCTGCCATATACTCTAGTTTTATTGCAGGAATTAGCCCTGCTGCAAAGCATTGCATCAAAAATTTTACTTAAACGCTCCTGTTAAACAGGGGCAGAAAAATTGGGCCTTAGGCACTGGTGCCATCACACTGCAACCTCTGCCATGCACTCTAGTTTTATTGCAGGAATTAGCCCTGCTGCAAAGCATTGCATCAAAAATTGTACTTAAACGCCCCTGCTAAACAGGGGCAGAAAAATTGGGCCTTAGGCACTGGTGCCATCACACTGCAACCTCTGCCATACACTCTAGTTTTATTGCAGGAATTAGCCCTGCTGCAAAGCATTGCATCAAAAATTTTACTTAAACGCCCCTGTTAAACAGGGGCAGAAAAATTGGGCTGCTGGCATCACCCAGAACCAAAAATGTTCTTCCAACATATCAGCGGAGGAGGAAAAGGATAGACAATCAACATAACAGGACAGTCACTCAGCATCAGCATAGGCAGTCTTGAAGGGATGTGGTATTTCAAAAAAAATTATTCGGTTACATCAGCTTCAGGTGCTTGGTAGCTGTGGGTGATCCAAGACTGATTCATCTTGATGAAGGTCAGTCGATCAACTGATTCGGTGGACAGGCGCACCCTGTGATCGGTAACGAAGCCACCAGCAGCACTGAAGGTGCGTTCCGAAAGAACGCTGGATGCAGGACAGGCCAGTAGCTCAATTGCATACTGTGCAAGCTCTGGCCAGTAATCCATCCTCAAGACCCAGTAAGCCAGAGGATTTTCAGTGGGAAAGGTGTCCAAGTCTGACCTTGCCCCTAGGTATTCCTGCACCATGTAAATTAGACGCTGGCGATGGGTGCTGGAACCAATCATACCTTGGGGCTGCGGACTAAAAAATTGTCTGAAAGCATCAGTCAGACGGCCACCTTCTCCACCGCTCCTTCTGACTGATGCCTCAGCAACACGTTGTCCAGGACCAGGAGTTTGTGACCTCCCAGTCTCTGGGAACGCGTTGCACAGAGCTTTCTGCAAGGCCTCCCGGAGATGTCTCATCCTCTGCTCCCTCTGCGATGGCAAGATAAGGTCGGCAACCTTACCCTTGTACCGTGGATCAAGGAGAGTGGCCAGCCAGTAATGGTCCCTCTCCTTGATCCGAAGAATACGAGGATCCTTCCGCAGGCTTTGCAGGATCAGGGAAGCCATGCAGCGTAGGTTAGCTGAGGCATTCGGTCCGGAGACCTCTGGGTCACTAAGGACAACATGATCCGCAGCTACCTCCTCCCAGCCACGTACAAGTCCACGTGTTTCTTGGGACTGTAAATCATCCCTATAAGACTGCTGCTGCTGATGCTGATGCTGAGTGCCAGCCTCCACCTCCATGCTGACACAATCATCCTCCTCCTCCTCTTCCTCCTCCTCACCCTCTTCCTGTGTGATGGGTGGCACAGCAGGAACACTGTCTGGATAAAGGGGGCCTTGAGAGGCAAGGAAGTCCTCCTCTTCCTGCCTCTGTTCTGCCTCAAGTGCCCTGTCCATTATTCCATGCAGCGTATGCTCCAAGAGGTGGACAAGAGGTACAGTGTCACTGATGCATGCACTGTCACTGCTCACCATCCTTGTGGCCTCCTCAAACGGTGACAGGACAGTGCATGCATCCCTGATCATGCCCCACTGGCGTGGTGAGAAAAAACCAAGCTCCCCTGACCCTGTCCTGGTGCCGTAGTCGCACAGGTACTCATTGATGGCCCACTGCTGCGTGTGCAGCCGCTGCAGCATGGCCAATGTTGAGTTCCATCTGGTGGGCATGTCACATATAAGGCGGTTCTTGGGCAGGTTCAACTCCTTTTGGAGCTCAGCCAGCCGGGCACAGGCATTAAATGATCGGCGGAAATGCACACAGACCCTCCTGGCCTGTTTCAGGACATCCTGTAAGCCGGGGTACCTGCCCAAGAACCGCTGCACCACCAGGTTAAGGACGTGAGCTACACAGGGCACATGGGTCAGTTGTCCCTGTAGGAGGGCGGAGAGGAGGTTGGTGCCATTGTCGCAAACCACCATTCCTGGCTTAAGCTGGCGTGGCGTCAACCACCTCTCGGCCTGCCCCTGCAGAGCTGACAAAACATTCGCCCCAGTGTGGCTCCTGTCCCCCAAACAAACCAGCGCAAGCACGGCATGGCATCGTTTACTTGCGTAGCCCCTGCAACGCCTACGGAGCACCGCTGGTTCTGAGGACAGAGCACTGGAAGAGGCCATGGAGGAAGAAGAAGAGGAGGGGGTGGAGGAGAGAGGTGTGTCACAACCAATAGTAGCATTTTGGAGGCGTGGTGGCGGAACAACCTCCAACACTACTGCACCTTGTCCTGCATCCTTCCCAGCAGCCAGAAGGGTGACCCAATGGGCCGTGAAAGACAGGTAACGTCCCTGTCCATGCCTGCTGGACCATGAGTCAGCGGTAATATGCACCTTACCGCTGACCGCCCTGTCCAGCGAGGCAAGGACATTGCCTTCCACATGTCGGTAGAGAGCCGGAATCGCCTTCCGTGAGAAAAAGTGGCGTTTGGGGACCTGCCACTGAGGAACCGCACATTGTACAAACTCACGGAAGGGGGCCGAGTCTACCAACTGAAAAGGCAGCAGTTGAAGTGCTAGCAATTTAGCCAAGCTAGCATTCAACCGCTGGGCATGTGGATGGCTGGGAGTAAACTTCTTCCGCCGGTCCAGCAGCTGGGGCAGGGACATTTGCCTGCTATAATCGGATGTGGATGTACCACTAGCAGAGTCCCCGGAAGCACTTGGCTGTGACACACCTAATTCTACACCTTCATTCCTCTCAGAGCAGGTTTCAGAGAGGACTGAAGGTCTAGTGGGGTTAGAGATGCCAGCTGTTGAGGAGCAAGGAGAGGTCCGCTTTGTTCTTTGGTGTGGGTCTTTCAGGTACGCTTGCCAACGAGCTGCATGGCAGGTCAACATATGTCTGGTCAAGCATGTGGTGCCCAAGCGGCTGATGTTTTGGCCACGTGAGATACGCTTGAGACATATGTTGCAAATAGCAGCGGTGCGATCTGATGCACTCGTCTCAAAAAAGGCCCACACGAAAGAACTTTTAGAATAACGCGCAGAGGAAGCGCTCTGCGCAGGCGGAGCTCTGCGGTGTGATTCCGTCGGTGTGCTGCCCCTAAGCTGGCCCCCGGAGGGCATCCTGCCTCGTTGGACATGTGCCTCCTCCTCCTCCTCCTCCCTCCTTCCAGGCACCCACGTGGAGTCAGTGCCCTCATCATCCCCTCCCTCTTCATCACTGTAGCAAACCTGGCAGTATGCTGCAGCTTGTGGAACATGACTGCCAGATTGCTGTGCTTCTTGAGCATCCTCTATCTCTGCGCTCACGCTACTGCCTTCCTCTAGCTGAGTGTCATCATCAGAGCCCACCAAACACTGGGCATCCTCCTGGAGCATGTACCCAACACTGTGCTCAAAGAGTTCAGGAGACTCCTCAGGAGGACGTGGTGGGTCTAGGGAAGGAGTCACTGATGATGACATTGAGAGGAGGGACGACGATGTGTTGGCAGCTGCTTTTCTACTACCCTGAGACTGGGTGAGAGAGGATGAGGAGGATGAAGAGGGCTTGGTCATCCACTCTACCAAGTCGTTGGCATGTTGCGGTTCAACATGTCCAGCTGCAGAAAAGAAGGACAAGCATGTCCCATGGCCACGTGCTGATGACAATGCACCGCGTCCACGACCAGCACTGTTGTCTCTAGACACAGAGCCTGCTTGCCCTCTTTTATCGGCTTGCGCCTGTCTGCCTCTCCTTGCTGGCCTTCCAGACATGGTAATGGCCTGAAGGGAGTTGGGTAAAACAGTGGTTGGGTAGTTTATATTGTGCTGGAGGCACACAACACCCACTAACTCCTGCAGATGCCTTTTTTATAGAACAGCAGAGTTAAAGGGGTATATACAGATGTATACTGTGCTGTGCTGGAGGCACACACAACTTCCAATAACTCCCGCAGATGACAATCGGGCCCAAATAGAGAACAGCTATGTAGGTGGATAATAGCGGTATGTACTGGGTACAGAGCACGCACACAGCACGCACTATCTCCTGAGTGACACTACTGACTGCAAGCTCTATTGTTAAAGATGGACCACTAGCTATATAGGTGAGGTGAATATCACGGTGTATACTGCGGTCAGGGCACGCAGACAATAACCAGAAAACAGCAGAGTTAAAGGGGTATATACAGATGTATACTGTGCTGTGCTGGAGGCACACACAACTTCCAATAACTCCCGCAGATGACAATCGGGCCCAAATAGAGAACAGCTATGTAGGTGGATTATAGCGGTATGTACTGGGTACAGAGCACGCACACAGCACGCACTATCTCCTGAGTGACACTACTGACTGCAAGCTCTATTGTTAAAGATGGACCACTAGCTATATAGGTGAGGTGAATATCACGGTGTATACTGTGGTCAGGGCACGCAGACAATAACCAGAAAACAGCAGAGTTAAAGGGGTATATACAGATGTATACTGTGCTGTGCTGGAGGCACACACAACTTCCAATAACTTCCGCAGATGACAATCGGGCCCAAATAGAGAACAGCTATGTAGGTGGATAATAGCGGTATGTACTGGGTACAGAGCACGCACACAGCACGCACTATCTCCTGAGGGACACTACTGACTGCAAGCTCTATTGTTAAAGATGGACCACTAGCTATATAGGTGAGGTGAATATCACGGTGTATACTGCGGTCAGGGCACGCAGACAATAACCAGAAAACAGCAGAGTTAAAGGGGTATATACAGATGTATACTGTGCTGTGCTGGAGGCACACACAACTTCCAATAACTCCCGCAGATGACAATCGGGCCCAAATAGAGAACAGCTATGTAGGTGGATAATAGCGGTATGTACTGGGTACAGAGCACGCACACAGCACGCACTAACACTACTGACTGCAAGCTCTATTATTAAAGCTAGATCTCTAGCTATATAGGTGAGGTGAATATAGTGGTGTATACTGCGGTCAGGGCACAGACAGTAACCACTACACAAGAGCAAAATAGTAAATCAGCCAAAAACGATTGGTGTGTAACTGTGTTGAAGGTACACAGAACACCCACTGCTTCAGATGCTAACAAACACTACACGAGGCCGCCTGAAAGGCGGCTTTATATAGTGTGGGGCGTGCACTACACAGGCTGAGCTATGATTGGCCACAGGCAGGATGCCTGTGTCCAACCATTGCTCTCCTCGCTGCTGGCGCTGCGATTGGCCAAGCATGCGGGGTCACAGTGCATGCTTGGCCAATCGTGAGACAGCAATGCATTGCGCCATCGCAGTGCATTGTGGGCCACACGAATTTTGCCGCGAACGGCCCAAACGTTCGGAATTCGGCGAACGCACGAACGACATGCGTTCGACTCGAACACGAAGCTCATCCCTATTCCTGATTTAGATAATGATGACTGTGATGAAGTGTGGGATTCTCCCTTTCGATTTGGGCTCGCTAAGAGACCATTTGATTCAATTTAAATTGGTGCATAGAGCTTATTTTATGCCACTCCGACTTCATAATATGAATCCTACATGTTCTCCCATCTGTTGGCAGTGTGGTGTGGCTCTGGGAGATTTCACATACATCTTCTAGACCTGTCCATATATTTTAGGATTTTGGAAGGATGTGGTGGCCCTGTTAAATTCTATTAAATATGCCCATATGCCAGTCTCTATGTCAGTGTGTTTGTTGGGTTTTGTTAAGGGTATTCTTCCCACAGAGGAGGAGCAGACATTCGCTAATAGTGATGGACGAACTTCCGACGGGATGTTTTGCGAACGCGGCCGATAGTTCGCGAACCGGAACGTTCGCGGCGGGCCTCATTGACTTCAATGGGAGGCGAACTTCGCAAACCTACAGGTCAAATTTGCAGCCACAAAATAATTAATAGCTGTGCAAACATAGTCCCACCACATGGCCAATGACATAACACATGTATGAGGTGAATCTGGGATCGACAACTACAAGCATTCTTTTTTTATATGGGAAATTATTGTGACAATTCAGGACTGTGGAGCGCATGAAGGCAATGGAGGAGAGGGAAGGTCAGGGACCAGGGTAGGCAAAGAAGAGGGTGCAGGAGATGATCACCAGCAGCGTGACATACAGCAATGACACCTGCACCGTGATAGAGTCATCTGACATCAGCACCATGATAGAGAGCACTGACATCAGCAGCGTGACATACAGCAATGACACCTGCACCGTGTTAGAGTCATCTGACAACAGCACCATGATAGAGAGCACTGACATCAGCAGCGTGACATACAGCAATGACACCTGCACCGTGATAGAGTCATTTGACACCAGCACCGTGATAGAGAGCACTGAAATCAGCATCGTGACATAAAGCACTAACACCTGCACCGTGATATACAGCACTGACAGCAGCACCGTGATAGAGAGCACTGACATCAGCAGCGTGACATACAGCAATGACACCTGCACTGTGATAGAGTCATCTGACACCAGCACCGTAATAGAGAGCACTGACATCAGCAGCGTGACATAAAGCACTAACACCAGCACCGTGATATACAGCACTGACAGCAGCACCGTGATAGAGAGTACTGACATCAGCACCGTCATATACAGCACTGACACCTGCACCGTAAGCAGCCCCAGGAGGAAGTCAGCATAGCACAGGGATGGTGAGAGTCCCTCATAATGAGCATAGCACAGGGATGGTGGGAGTCCCTCATAATGAGCATAGCACAGGGATGGTGGGAGCCCCTCATAATGAGCATAGCACAGGGATGGTGGGAGCCCCTCATAATATGCACAGCAGAGGTACAGCCCCAGGAGGAAGTCAGCACAGCACAGGGATGGTGGGAGCCCCTCATAATAAGCAGCCCCAGGAGGATGTCAGCATAGCACAGGGATGGTGGGAGCCCCTCATAATAAGCAGCCCCAGGAGGATGTCAGCATAGCACAGGGATGGTGGGAGCCCCTCATAATAAGCAGCCCCAGGAGGAAGTCAGCACAGCACAGGGATGGTGGGAGCACCTCAAAATATGCACAGCAGAGGTACAGCCCCAGGAGGAAGTCAGCACAGCAGAGGGATGGTGGGAGCCCCTCATAATATGCACAGCAGAGGTACAGCCCCAGGAGGATGTCAGCACAGCACAGGGATGGTGGGAGCCCCTCATAATAAGCAGCCCCAGTAGAAATATGACACCGCTCAACCTCTTCAAAGAGGAGGGTACGGGCATATAGTACGGTGTGCTTTTTTTGGACAAGGAAGTGAGCCAAATGAAGAAAGAAGGTCTTTGTGCTCGTTTAAAAAAATTGTTTATAGACATATACATGGTCTACTGGTCACATGTGTTGAATTCCTCCAAGATCCATGCCTCATTCATTTTTAGAAATGTGAGGTAGTTAACACTGTCGTGAGCTAGGTGAGTACGCTTATCGGTCACGATCCCCCCTGCTGCGCTGAACGTCCTTTCAGACAGGACACTGGATGAGGGGCTAGCCAACAGTTCGATTGCAAATTGGGCAAGCTCTGGCCAGAGGTCAAGCCTGCCCCCCCAGTAGTCCAGGGGTTCATCACTCCTCAGAGAGTCCACATCGGCCGTTAACCCGATGTAGTCGGACACCTGACGGTCTAGGCGTTCCCTGATGCTGGATCCAGATGACACCTGTCGATGGGTCGGCTGAAAGAATGACCTCATATCCGAAGTCATCAACACATCTTCAAACCGGCCTCTTCTTGCAGGCGCTGTTGGATTGGTACCCACAACTCCTTCTCTGGGAGTGGGAATTGCTCCTCTGCCAGCGCACGCAAAGGCAGAATGCAGCATTTTTCGACGCAAGGCCTGGAAGTGCTCCATTCTGCCAGCCCTCTGTGACGGCGGTAACATTTCCACCATTTTGTGTTTGTATTGGGGGTCTAAGTACGTTACCACCCAGTAATTGTCCTTGACCCTTATGCTTTTTATGCGGGGGTCCCTATTAAAACACTGGAGCATGAAGGCCCCCATTTGCACTAAACTGGAAGCGGTGTGGTGGCCTGGCTCCTGCTCATCATCCAGGATAATGTCGTCCTCTTTATTCTCCTCTTCCCATCCACGCACAACAACAGGGGTCCCAGAAAGGTTTAAAGCATGCTCTTCTTGCTCCTCCTCATCCGCCCCGGCACCATCCTCCTCTGACTCCTCTTCAGACTCCTGTTGTTGACTTGTCTCAGATAGAGTAGCCCCCCCTGGGAATTCATCCAGCATTGCGACTTCCTTATCTTCCCGCTCCTGCTCCTCCACAGCTTGATCAATGACACGACGCAATGCACGCTCCATAAAGAAGGCATAAGGTACCATGTCACTGATGGCGCCATGGCTGCGACTGACCAGTTTGGTGATCTCCTCAAATGGCCGCAGAAGTCTGCATGCGTCGCGCATGAGCAGCCACTGGCGCGGTGAAAAAAACCCCCAGCTCCCCAGAACCTGTTCTGCCGTAGAGTTCATACAGGTAGACGTTAACTGCACGTTTCTGCTGGAGCAGCCTATCAAGCATATAGAAGGTTGAGTTCCATCGCGTCGGGCAATCGCAAATAAGACGTCTGACCGGCAGATTGTGTCGCCGCTGAATGTCAGCAAGGCGAGCCATGGCCGTGTAAGATCTTCTGAAATGGGCCGAGATTTTCCTTGCCTGCCGCAAGATGTCCTGGACCCCAGGGTATTTGATAAGGAATCGCTGCATGACCAAGTTTAAGACGTGTGCCATGCATGGCACGTGCGTGATTTTGCCCTGTTTCAATGCGCTAAGCAGATTGGCACCGTGGTCACACACCACTTTACCAACTGTCAAATTGAGTGGTGTTAGTCACTGATTTGCCTGTGAACGCAAAGCTGAAAGGAGTGCCGGGTCAGTGTGGCTCTTGGCTTCCAGGCACAACAGACGCAGCACGGCATGGCAACGTCTCACCTGGCATGTCGAATAGGTTCTGGGGAGCTTGGGCAGCGCAGCGGAAGAGACGCTAGCAGCGGAAAAGGAGGAGTCAGCCGAGGAGGAGAGGGAGGAGGATGGAGTAGGAGGAGGAGGAGAAGAAGAGTCAGGCCTGCATGCAATCCGTGGCGGTAAAACCAAATCTACACGGGTGCCACGGGTTACATGCTTGACGGCCGTCAGAAGGTTCACCCAGTGGGCAGTAAAAGTGATATACCTTCCATGCCCGTGTTTGCTAGACCACGTGTCTGTGGTCAGATGTATCTTGGCACCGACACTGTGTGCCAGAGATACATTCACTTGCCGCTGAACATGGCCATATAGCTCTGGGGTGCCCTTCTCTGAGAAATACTTCCTTCCTGGGACCTTCCATTGTGGTGTTCCAATGGACACAAATTTGCGAAAGGCCTCCGAGTCCACCAGTTTATATGGCAGTAGTTGGCGGGCTATGACTTCTGACAAGCCAGCCGTCAACCGTTGGGCAAGAGGGTTTATCCGGCGTCATCATTTTTTTACGCTCGAACATTAGGCCCACGGAAGGTCAAGAAAAACTTGAGCTTGGCGTGATGGAAGGTGGAGTGGAGGACAATTGTGAGGAGAGAGGAGAAGGAGAAGTAGAAGACGAGGCTGGACGGTAAGAGCCTGGAGTGTGGCTTTGTGTGTTCAGTTGCTCCCACTGGGCTCGGTGATGGCTGCTCATGTGCCTTCTTAAGGCGGTCGTCCCTAGGTGAGTGTTGGGCTTACCGCGACTAATGCGTTGACTGCAAAGATTGCAGATGGCAGCGCTATTGTCAGCAGCGGACACGTTAAAAAAGCCCACACTGCAGAGCCATGTGCCGGCATCCTGGGAGCGCCAGATGTGACCGTACATGGTCGATGACTCGCTCCTGATACATTTGCAGTCTGCTTTGTCCCTCCTGTGCAATGTAAGTTATTCCTGCTTCTCCTCCCTATCTGCTGGTCCTTATCTCCCTCTGAACTCCCCTCCTCTTCCTCTCTTGTGGGCACCCACGTGACATCACTAGACACGTCATCATTGACGTCACCTTCCCCACCGCTTTAAGTAGAGATCTCGGAGTAGGCAGCAACACCGGGGGACCAACCTCCTCCTTGGGCTGATCTGGGTGCTGTCGTCAGACTGCTGAGTAGCGGTTGTTGCTACCTCCTCTTCCTGATCCAATACCAAGAGCGGCTGCACATCAGAAATGTCTTGATATGGATAGGAAAATAATTCCTGTGACTTAAGCTGAAGGTATGTGGTGGTGGTAGTGTTGTTGGTGGTAGTGTCTTTGGGGGTGCACATAGCAGAGAGTGAAGAAGAGGGTGCAGATCGAGAGGATGAGGAGGGTGCAGAAGAGTGAGGCTGAGTGAGCCACTCAACCAAGTCTGGTGCGTCCTTTAAATGAATTGAACGCACCTTCTGCAACTTCCCACTTTGGCTCAAGCCTGTTGCTCCTGCCCTACCCCTACCACCCCTGCGGAAGGGCCTGCCTCTTCCTCTGCCTGTCATTTTTTAAATGACCCTGTGACAAAACTCTCAGTCCCTATACCGATGAAGGACTGCTGCAGTATAGGGCAGCGGTCAGTAGTAGTGCACCTCAACCCTATGTATTGTGGACCTATACCAGTCCTTATAGAATAGCAGACTGTACCTCACTCAACCCTATGTACTGTAGTACCCTATACCTTACCAGTCCTTATAAGGACCTTTGTGGAACAAGTAGGTTGTGTGTGACTGATTAGCAGACTGTACGTCAGTCCCTATACCGATGAAGGACTGCTGCAGTATAGGGCAGCGGTCAGCAGTAGTGCACCTCAACCCTATGTATTGTGGACCTATACCAGTCCTTATAGAATGGCAGACTGTATCTCACTCAACCCTATGTACTGTAGCACCCTAGACAGACCAAGTTACCAGTCCTTATAAGGACTTTTGTGGAACAAGTAGGTTGTGTGTGACTGATTAGCAGACTGTACGTCAGTCCCTATACCGATGAAGGACTGCTGCAGTATAGGGCAGCGGTCAGCAGTAGTGCACCTCAACCCTATGTATTGTGGACCTATACCAGTCCTTATAGAATAGCAGACTGTACCTCACTCAACTCTATGTACTATAGCACCCTACACCAGGTTATTACCTTACCAGTCCTTATAAGGACCTTTGTGGAACAAGTAGGTTGTGAATGATTAGCAGACTGCAGCAGAAGGGCAGCAGTCAAGTATAATATTCTTTCTATATTTGGAAGAAAGAATATTATACGTGTACAAGCCTATTACCATACCACTGATACCAGTCCTGAAAAGAACCTTTGTGGACCTAATATAGTAACAGCTACTGATTAAACTGACCCTCACTGCCTCACACACTGCTTCCTGCCTGTCCCTATATAAACTGACAAAACAGAGGCTACTGGAACAATAACTGGAATAGCAATTTTGTGGACCTGATAGTAACAGCTAATGACTAAACTGACTGTCCCTACAGCAGACACACCGTCCTGTCCCTTTCTCTAAACTGACAAAAGAAACTCAGGCTGCTGCAACAATCAGTAGCACAGCAAACCTATATACACCTAACACCTATACCAGCCTTGAAAAGAACTTTTGTGTACCAAATAGCTAGCGATTTGGGTCACTGCAATCTCTCCCTGCTCCACACAGCAACCTCTCCCTATAGTGACAGAAGAAAGAATGTAAAATGACCGCCAGATCGGGTGTATTTATAAGTTAGGGGGAATGTCCAAGTGTCCATGTGCTGTAATGTCTCAATTGGCTGTCCTGTACCCCATGATGGATGTGTCATCATAGGTCAAAGTTCTTTTACACAGAAAACACGGAAGTCCGCCGGGCGAACGGCGGCAATAGTCCGCCGATCGGGCGAATCACGAACAGCCAAAATTCGCCGCAAAACGACCACCGGGCGAACCGTTCGGCCATCACTATTCGCTAATATTGCTTTGTTTTATTCCAGAAAAGCTATTGCCCTGTATTGGAAGAAACCTTACCTGCCCACACTATTATACTGGAAACAACTGGTTAATAAGAGTTTACTATTACATAGGGATACCTATGTGAACAGAGGTTGTCCTCATCATTATGAAAAAAATGTGAGCTAAGTGGCTGGAGGAGCCCTATACAGCATCCCCCAACAATACTAATCTTTAATATAAAATTTTAGATATGATACCTGTTTGACAGGTGCATATCATTACAATTTTTGACAGCAAGGCCAATTCTTGCTTTCATCAAGAGTATCTCTATAGGGTTAAGGTGTGAAGGTGCCATCGACACCCAAAAAACAATCTTTCCACACCTGTTTGACAGGTGCATATCATTGCAATTTTTGACAGCAAGGTCAATTCTTGTTTTCATCAAGAGTACCTCTATAAGGTAATGGTGTGAAGGCACCACCGACACCAAAAGAACAATTTTTCCGCACCCATTACAGAAGAAGAAATCCAAAGTCTTTGGTAGAGACACCAAAATGTATCCAAACAATCTCTAATCTTGTTCCCAGTGCACTACATTGTGCCCTCATCATACAGAATGGCTCCCCCAAGTCATTGTTTACAAAATAAAGAAAGCTTGAAGGGAAAAGTTCATTTTTTGAGCTTTATAAATGCAATTATTGCCGCAGCAGCTTCTATACACAGCACAAATGTGCAGCTTTACAGGTGGACTAAGGAGACACAACAAGCACTATATTGAAAGGAATTTTTCATTTTTATACTTTCACTTTAAGCATCAATAAATCACTGGGCATTTAAACATGACATTTTTTACAAACTTTTTTTTCATTGATATATGTCCCCCAGGGCAGTACCCAGACCCCATAACCATGGTATGCCCAATTACTTGCATATAATCCTTAAAAATGGGAACTTTTGATTTTTCACGTTTGGATCCCATAGACTTCAATGGGGTCTGTTATTCGGTTCCAAACGTTTGCGATGTTCGAAAGTTCTGGTGCAAACCGAACAGCCGATAATTTGGCCCATCCCTAAATGCTTCCCAGGTGGCTGAAGACAGCCCTTCACATGGGCATACAATAAATACACCTGTGTAAATGGGGCCTACAGCAAATCTAAAGCCGCGTACACACAGGCGGACTGTATGGCCAACTTAGTCCGTCAGACAATCCGACGGACAGTCCGTCCTACTTTCGAATGAACGGACTTGACCACACACGGATGCCCAAACAGTACGTCGAAAGCTTGCGCGATGACGTGTACAGCACGTACGACGGGACTAGAAACAGGAAGTCCAATACACAGCAATGCAACCTTTCGCCGTGTAAATCCTTTCTGAGCATGCGCCATACTTAGTCCGTCGAA
Organism: Lithobates pipiens; assembly: GCF_037356315.1. Lineage (NCBI taxonomy): Eukaryota > Metazoa > Chordata > Amphibia > Anura > Ranidae > Lithobates > Lithobates pipiens. Next base: position 93,204,002 of record NW_027507718.1, read on the forward strand.
CTAGCCTACTGACGAGCGGATTGTCCGCTGAAACCAAAGTATGACGGACAGTATTACGGAAATTCCGAAATACTTAGTATGCCAGACTGCACGCTGAAAAAGTCAGCTGAAGCCCACACACGAGCGGACTGTCCGCTGAAATGTGTTTCGACGGACTAAGTTGGCCAGACAGTCCGCCCATGTGTACGTGGCTTTACAGTATTTTTATTTAATTGTCCCCAAGCAGTGGTTGAAAACAAACTAAGATGGTTTAACTGTAATACCCACTTCCTCACTGACACTGTCCTTTCCGATAGTAGATGGCCTCAGCCTTCAAGGATGAATGATGCCCAGTATCCTGCAGTGTAGAGAACTTCACGCACAGTGTAATAATGTAGGAAGTGGTGCTGTCATCCAAATGCCAAAGCTGCTCTCTGCATCTTCAAGAAAAGTTTAAAAGAGAAAAAGGGCCCTGCATGTAATGTGGCTAGCCTCAAGACATCTGAAAAAGGTCAGCATGGAGACAAAAGGTAGCCCCCATGTTGAGGTCATGCAGCCTGGTATGGTTTGGGGGTCACGCCTTCACTCCCCTTTCTTTCCTGGTCTGCTAGGCTGCATGTTTGTATAAGGGTTTGGCATTACATTTGGGGGAACAATTTATTTCATAGAATATTAAAAAATATGTCTGGATTAAAAATCAAAACATTAACAGCGATGTGATGCGACTCACCTGTCGATCACAGCCAAGCGTCATCCCGGGACTCATCATAGCAGGCGGTTCTTTTGAACTACAAGCGCGGGTGAGATTGATGCGGAGCTGTGTGAGACATGCTGTTTTAAAAACAACAATCTTGTAAGCATTTCTTATATGCGGGGGGTTTTAGCATTTTCAGTAAACTGTTTTACACTATGGAAAGCATCCCCTTTTATGTTTGCATGTTCGAGCTACCACACTGAACCATTCCTGATAAGGACCGCTCTATATCCAGAAGGGATCCATATCCTTTCAGTTTGAGAGTTTTTTACAGGCTTTATATATACTTACCTTTGGTGAGTAGATTAACAAAGGGTTCAGGCAGTGCATAGGTGACGGTGTAGAGGCTGTATATTCATCACATAAGATCTGATAGGACTGGAATATACAAACGTCTGATTTTTATTGCATGGGCTCCACTTATTGTCTTAAGGGTGTTAACCTCCCTGGCGGTATGATTCAGTCTGGAATAAGGTGCTGAAAGGGGTACAATTATTTTGCATGGAAATCTGGCTTTTATTTTGTAGTCCTGTAATTCTTAGGAATAACGCTCTGAAATCTCTTCAAACCAGAGTCTAGCGGACATCCCGGGTATGATAAAGTTTATAATATAATAAAGAATAATAAAAATTATTCAATAATGTAATCAAATCCCCAAAAAAATGAAAAAGGGACATGTTTTGGTTGTTATGGACAATCTCCAAATTCCAAGCAGTAAAAAACAGTATTTATAATATAAAAGTGCATGCAGGGAACTGCACAAACCACTAGGGACAAAGGGGGTGTGTATTTTTTACTACAGCACTGTAATCTGTAAGATTACAGTGCTGTGTGTGTTTTGTGTCTTTTTACATTTTTGAATTTGCCGCCGTTCTCCGCTCCCGTGCGTCGTAACGTCGCAGGGAACGGAGCTCGGCGGCATTCGGCACTGTGAATCGAGCGCAGGACGGCTCGATCACACAGCGCGGCGGACATCGCTGGATCCAGGGGACAAGGTAAGTAACGTTACCTGTGTCCTCCCCTGCATCGAGCAGTGCAAGCCCGAGTCTGGCTCGGGGTTACCGCTATTGTAATTAAAATTCCAACCCGAGCCAGACTCGGGATTACCGCTAAGGAGGTTAATGGACTTTACCTTTTATGTTGATATTCAGCACATTGGTTGATAATGGTGTTTGTGCTGTAACCTATGCTATATATGAGGTTTTGCGAAGCATGGGAATTTTTTAAAAACTGCAATATATGTAATATTATATCATTTAATGTTTATTATTATATTGTAGAGTGATGACCAGAGGCGTAACTAGAACCTTTGTGCCCTGGTGTAAGAAACCATGACGGGCCCCCCTGACTGACGATCAGGGCCCTTGGAGCCTGGTGACGGAATGCCAGGCCCTGACCGCAAATGCGATCTTTGCAACCCTGGTAGTTCCACCACTGGTGTCAGTAGTTTTTTTGTTTTTGTTTTACTTTCCTTATGACTTTTATCATTTTGTTTTATTTTTACATTTTGCTACAATATTATATTTTCCATTTTTTTAGGAGCACCATTGAGGTCCTTTGGTGAAATATCAGGGGTCTAAGCAGACCTCTGATGTTTCACCTTTGAAACAGAGAAAGGAGATTGAGGACACAACCCTCAATTTCCTTCTCCACAGCCTCTGCAGCACAGAATGAATGGAAGGAGTAGCTCTATACAGAGGCCTACCGTTCATTCACAGACTTAAAGCGGTAGTAAACCCGCTGACACTTCTTTTTTTTTTTTTACACCTGTAAGGCAAAAGGCATAATGAGCTAGTATGCATCGCATACTAGCTCATTATAAAATACTTACCTTAGAACGAGGCATCGGTATCTCACCTGGTCCACTCTGAGGTAGCTGACATGTTGCCTCGGCGGGTCTTCTGGGTATCGCGGCTTCAGCACTATGAGTGGCTGGAGCCGCGATGTTGTCACTTCCGCGCATGTGCACGGGAGACTTCTTTCCGGCAAAGTCCATTGTCTGCCGGGCTTTCAGCCGAGAATCCCCTGTGCGCATGCGCATGCGCTGCTGCAGTCACTCTTTGCAGGGGGAATATCTCCTAAACCGTACAGGTTTCGATTTTTTTTTACCTACAGGTAAGCCTTATTATAGGTAAAAGTTAAAATTTTGACTATACAACCGCTTGAAGCTTAGTAAACACAGTTTACTATGCTTTAGTTATGGATGGACAGGGTCAATGATCGGTATGAATCACTGACTCTTCATTTAGACAAGGAAGGGGCTGAAAAATTACACATTTACAGGCCCCTTTCCTGCTCCTATCCTGACAGCATCCCCTTGGGCAGTACTGCAGGGGAGCCAGGAGAGAGCACTTGAGCAGGAGAGAGAGCGCACAAGAGCCTAGAGAGACCACAGGAGCTGGAAAGAGCAGAGGGGCAGGAGAGGGAGCACAAAAGCCCAGAGAGACCACAGGAGACAAAGAGAGCACGGAGATGGGAGAGAGCAGTGCCATCTTAATAGCATCATGGGCCCTAAACAAGTAGGAAGGTGCAGTATGGGGGCAAGCAAGAGGGCAAAGTATGTTACAAGCAGGAGGGCACAGTACAGGGGCAGGCAGGAGGGCACAGTATGTGATGGGCAGGAGGGTACAGTAAAGGGGAGGTCAGGAGGGCACTGTATAGGCTGCAGTTATGTATAATACAGTACTGTTCTGACAGGAGGGGGAAGAGCACAGCAGCCCCTGCATCTCCCAGCTCTCTTCTCTCTGCAGCTGACACTTCTGTACAAACTTTACTGGTCACTTTAGGAGTTCACTGCACCACTGCCCTCCCCCAACTGTTCTGGCACAGAGTAAATTAGCCCAAAGTACATAAGAGGAGCACTATAGTCTTCTTTTACCTCTATGTAACACAGGAACATGAAGGGGAAAAAGCCAACTGCTATGCACTTATACACAGTCTCCTCTGCTCAGGCACTGCGTCCCTCTGGTGATCTTATCCCAGGGAGCAGGGGCGTAACTATAGGGGGTGCAGCAGTCGCGACCGCAACTGGGCCCTGTGATGCAGGGGGGCCCATGCAGCCCCCTCTACATATGGCCAGCAGCAGCATAGATGATGAAAGGTCTTTCTGGGAGATATGCTGATTGCCCGTCCAGCACACTGGATGGAGCCCAGGCCAACATGGATGAGTGCGCAGCCTACAGCTTGGTCATGGTGAGTGAGAGGACCCCACACGCCATTACATACCCCCTCCATCTCCCCCTGGGGACAGGGACCCCTTCTCACGTGGGGACAGGGACCCCTTCTCACGTGGGGACAGGGACCCCCGCCTCCCTGGGGACAAGGACCCCTTCTCACCTGGGGGCAGTAACTTCATCTGCCCTGGAGAAAAGGACCTCATCTCTTCTGGGGACGGGGACCCCATCCTGCCTAGGGACAGTCCCCCAATGGGGCACCTAAAAAAAATAAAAAAAAAATAAAAAAAACTACTGATATCAGTGGTGGAACTACAGGGCTCACAAAGGTCATACCTGTGACCATGCCCTGGAGTTCCACCGCTGGACTCGGATTGAAGGGCCCTGGCTGGGGTTCAGGAAGGCCCTTCATGGTTTCTTGCATCCGGGCCCTGAAGGTTCTAGTTACGCCACTGCCAGGGAGCATAGAGTCAGGCTTACCGTGACATCAGGAATTCTGCATGTATCTCCAGGTGCTCTGCTCCCATGACTCTGTGGGGAGGGGGGGCAGACGACACATACATCTTGCTTCTTTCTTCAATCTGTCTCTCCACTCAGCCTGGCCGGTATGTTCAATGCAAGCAGTGTGGGAAGTGGACACCTCTCAGTGTGCACTGTATTTTGGAGTGCATGCAACCACTCAAGCTCAGCTGATATGGGACGGCTGGCGGTGGAACTGCACACATGTAGTTGGTGTAGTTGGTGGAGTTGCAGGTGCCCCCGGTGCACCTAGGGCCCTTGGGCACTGCCCGGGTGGGAGAGAGAAGGAAACTGCATAAGAAGAGCAATGGGAATGGCTGCATACATAGGAACTTGTCCTCTCTATCTTCCTCCTGCAGACGTTAAATGTTTTTTCTCCTCTCCCTCTCATCGGCATTTAGCAGCTGCAAAAGGAAGATAGGGAGGATTGGTTCCTCTGAATGCAGCCACCCCCACTGCTCTCCTTACCCAGGTATACAGGGGGCCGGGTCCCAATTGTGACTCCTGCAAGCCCTGTAGTTACACCCCTGCAGATGACTGAGGGAAAGTAGTCTGAGGGATGCTTACTCCTGATAACATAAGGAAGAGCTTATGCACAGCCACTTGCCTGAAGTCTAAGGACTTTTTTTTACAGATAAATATTATTGAATGCCACTGAAAGGAACCATTAAAACCTTGTTACCATCCAAGCAAACTCAACATCTAATCAACACCTACATTGACCACATTTGGGTAAAGCAATGCACACTTCACTCATCTTGCCCTTTTCTGGATTTGCCAATTGAAACAATTGGGCAGTATGTGTACTAATTGTAGCCTTATGAGTTTATGTGAAATCTCCATTAATACCTGTACAATATTGTAATTAGAAATATATTTCTATTAGATTTAAATATATATTTAAAGTATTGAGTGTTTGTGTTGGTGTTATTGTAATTGGTTCAACTTCAAAGCTTGGCCTTTTGTTTTCCCTGATAACATCTCACCTGGGAAGTAAACAACAGCTTTCGTCGACTCATCCAATCAGGCTGTTCCCAATATACATTGACTAGGTACATTGACCAATTAGGGAGAATATATCAGCCACACTACAGAAAGTAGGGGGGGGGAGGGATATAATGCTTTGTGAGCAAGCCAAGTCACTCTGGTGTGGGAGCACACGGCAGTCACCATGGGCTGACCTGAAGTTAACAGGTAATCTAACTCTGAACTTGCACCTTATATTGTATTGTAAATATGATTCTGTGAGTAATTTGTAAATATCATGTAAGCCAGGGGACCTACACTGTATATTGTGATGTAAATACTGTCTGGTGTGTAATTTGTATATATTATGTAACCCTATAAATAAATGTGTATTGCTGATTGAACTATCTCTTTTGTACAAGATCTCTCAGATCTAGATATGTATATGTCCATACTACTACAATGATTGAGGGGTATGCACATAATCATAAATACTAGTCAACAAATGGCGACCGACGAAGGGACAGGAAAAATTGGTGGTCTCTTTCAGCAATATCTCAAGGGGTTGCAATATCTACAACAGGCACACTATGAAAGGGTTTTTCATCTGAATGCTAAAAAGTAACATTGGGTGCTCTATGTGCTCAATATAGAAATAGGCTATAAAAAATAGCTGTGTTGTACCGTGTGTGATCATTAGGAAGCCTACTGTTAGTATACTAAGGAACACATCACTTATGTTAAAAGCTAAATATAATATAGAATTTGTACATGAAGAGTCCAGATACATTAGAAGGAGATGAAAAGAGCTGTTGCCCAATGTTTCTATGCATGAAGATTCAGTCGATTTAAAAAAAAATAAAAATAAAAAGTTTGAAAGATGTTTCCTGTAGTGGATGAAGTGCATGTAACAGGAATTGAGAGTACAGCACAAAAGATGGATAGGGAGGACAGACAGTCTTTAGAAAATGTGCTACTTGTAGCTAACAATATTGGCAAACTATTGCCAGGAGTGCACATAACATTTCATGCAGATAATGTCTTGCAACGATGTAAATTGCTGGGAGTTGCCAACTCCAGAGATCAGGTTAAAGTTTTACTATTAACAGTTAACTTAGACACATGGTCTTCCTTACCAGACCATGTTAAAGAAGGAAGAGCAGATTACAATGAAACTGTAGATGAACTGCTAAAAATATTATATCCCTTTGACCTAGGCTTAATAGCAGCGTTTAGAACAAAACAGGAAAATAATGAGAATCCACTTCTTTATGCAAACAGGCTATGGTCAGCTTACTATGTAGGCAAACAGAGAAATGTAAACAGAGAGGACCCAGAGTACAAAACCCTCCTAATATCTAATGCCCATCCAAAATTTTAAATTCAATGTGGATTTTTTATAAATCCTCTTAAAGATTCATATCAAAGTATCATGGATTGTATGCACAATTATTTTCATGTAGCCAGAAGGTCTAATTCTGTGAAATCAAAGATTTATCACCAGCGTACAAACAAAAATACCTATTTAGCAAGTCACACTACAGGAGAATTGGCCACCTTTTCAAACAGAAAGAGACATCATTACAATTACAATGCCTCCAAAGATAAGATCTATAGGCATGGCTCCACAGTTACTAGTCAAAGGCAAATAGCCTCATGCTCCCCTTTGAATGTAAATTCCATGGAAAGCGATCTCAGATTACAGCACAGGAGATCAGTTCTGAAAGAACTTACGTTAATAACCACAATTAAGTCTCTTGAAAATGAGATTGAGCTACTGAAGTCGCATATTCATAATTGGGAAAATACCAATAAAATAATGGAAACATCACAACATGTTCTTAAGGAAAAATATGAAGCATGGCATGCAGATGTGGTACAGTGTAATAAAGGACTGAAAGAAATAAAACAATCTTTTGATCAAATTGTTAAGACCCCACAGAAAACCGTCTATTCCATTCAAACAGAAAATACAGGAGGGAGGCCCAATCTATCTATATTATCTGCTAGGACTTCCTCTTACGGGGAACAAAACTTAAAGGGGTTCTGCACTCAAAATACAACATTTGCCCATTCTGTTGCCTATAGTTAATATATCTCATAATGCCACCTGTTTTTTTTTTTTGATTCACCTACCTTTTGTAATCTTCAGTACTTTATTTTAAACCCCTGCGGCGATGGGCGGTCTCTTGCGGCGATGGGCGGTCTCTTGCGGGGATCAGCGTAATTTCCTGTTGAAGCCCGCACTGTCTCCTGTGATCTCGTTCGTGTAATCCCAGGAGACATTGCGGCTAATGCACCCGACATCTCGCGAGATTTCGGGTGCTACAGCCAACATCTCGCGTGATTTTGGTAATTACAGCCGAGATCTCGCGAGATCTCGGCTGTAATTACCGAAATCACGCGAGATGTCGGCTGTAGCACCCGAAATCTCGCGAGATGTCGGCTGTAGCACCCGAAATCTCGCGAGATGTCGGGTGCATTAGCCGCAATGTCTCCTGGGATTACACGAACGAGATCCCAGGAGACAGTGCGGGCTTTAACAGGAAATTACGCTGATCCCCGCAAGAGACCGCCCATCGCCGCAGGGGTTTACTGAAGATTACAAAAGGTAGGTGAATCAAAAAAAAAAAACAGGTGGCATTATGAGATATATTAACTATAGGCAACAGAATGGGCAAATGTTGTATTTTGAGTGCAGAACCCCTTTAAATATAAGCAATGTAGAAACAGTGAAAGAAGTACCAGATCTAATGTGTCATTCAGATGTCTATGATCTGAGTAATTTATTTTCACCAGATCCAACTGCGGATGTCAGTGTCTATTTACCAATGTACACATAAGAATGATGTATTTTTTTTTTTTTTTTTGTTTTGCTTTAAATAGGTTAAATAAATAAAAAGGGGGAAAGATTAATAACTGTCTTCTACAAAGTAATTTTTTTTCAGGTTTAAGTGAGTTCAGGAAAGTATATGTCCATACAAATTAGCTGTACATATGCGTAAGAACACGCCTAACAAGGGTAAGGTATAACAGTCCATTGTTTTTTTTTTTCTCTCTCTTCCTCTCACTTTCCTTCGTATTCTCCCAGAGGCCAGAAACGCCTAACAATTAATTTGCAAATACCAAAGTGCTATCCAGGATGTATGGCATGCTATCGAAATTAATGTGTATGTTTGAGTGATGGAATGCATGGGTATGAACTATCCATGTGTAAACAAAGATTTTTTTTTTCTTATGGGGTGTACTCAACATTGCTTTATGGCCATAAATAAGTGTGATCACACTAATGCGCATGCGTTGTACTGTTTATGATTATTTTATCATTTTTTTTTTTTTTTTTATTGAAAATGAGCTCAATACTGGTACCAGTTTAAATTTAGATATTTTTTTTTTACAAGTTTAAATGTACTTGCGAATAAATAACCTGTGCACAAATATGAAATCTCAATCCCTATAGCTATGAGGAACTGTAGGGATGTTGTGTATATTTTTGTTTTCTCCTTTCCTGTGGCTTAGAGTGAAGGTCCATTCACTCTGACACTCGGAAACTACATGATACATTACTTTGCACCTTGTGACATCTTATGGATTCAGTAGGTCTTCTGTTTTGTTTTGTTTTTCCTTCCAAATTAACTCATGTGATGCTAATATGTGTGAAGGTTATAGATCTACATGTTGTCATTTTAGAATTGAAGTCTTTACAAACCCTCCCAGTTTTTCCATATTTGGTCTGTCAAAGTATAGACTCATTACCTTGGCTGGAAGTCTGTTCCAAGCATCCACTACTATTGTAGACCATTATGAACCTCTTAGAGAGGTACAGTGAGGTGTTATTAATGATTTTTAAGTTTTGTATTTTAGGGTAATTGCCCAAACAAGGATGGATGATTGGACTCAGACGGGGCAAAGTATTGTGAAACACAGATGAGGACCTTAAAACATAATTTTATGTTGGTTTTAAGGAGAAGCCTTGAATGGAATTAATTACAGTCAGGCCTAACTAAATTCTAAAAAAAAAAAAAAAAAAAAAAAATGTTTTGGGGGCGGTCTGTGTCAATAAACAGAGGTCCGGCGCTCTCTAATACAAATTTTTGTGGCCTGCTTGACTTGCAAATTGTTTTGCACTGAGAGTCAATTAACATGTTAATCACTACCGAGAGAGGGTGTTGCGCAATGTTTGAAGGCAGATTCAATCATTTTGTTTAACACAATTACAGATTCAAGGCTCTTTAACAAATTAAAGGTTGAAGCAGCATTCAATCTGAATAGTTTTTTTTTTTCTCTTTATTGTTTAGTTTTTTTTCCTTCATCTTTTTCTCTTAAGGAAAACTTTTTTTTTCTTTACTTCCTATATCACCTTATTTTTTATTTTTATTTTTTTTTGGTGATTCTTCAGTTTGGCTTGCCTATGGTGAAATAAAAAAAAAAAAAAAAAAGAGGGGAGTATGGGGAACATTATATGGAGAACATTTAAAGCAATTACAAATGTTGATATAGAATATTAAAAGCTTCCCTTTAGCATTTTGGGGATGGGTCGAGTATCCGACAGTTTGTTTTTCTTTTATGACATTGGATAATTGTTTTATAGGAATTTAGGTCATTGTAGCTATTATCATGACAATAGTAACATTAGGGTTTAGCTACAACCATGTGACTATTTTCTGTGTATATGTGACATACAATCCTCTCTACAGTTCTAATATTGGGCAGTCATCAGATGTGGTCATTGATCATTTTTCTTTTTTTTATGTTGCTCAGTTTTTCCTTTTTGTGCCATAATAAGTTCAAAGAGCATTGCGTGAATATCATATAGATATACTGGGACTGGTGAGACTCATAGTGATTGGCAAATATCAGGGAGTATAGTACAATTGTACTTAAGAGGATTTTAGTTAGATTTTCCTGAAGCCACTAGTGACTGGTGACATCACACCTATCTGTATTCCGAAATCAAGTTATTTTTGTCTGCGTAGGTGACACTGCCTAATCTGCAATGAGAACTCTTAAAGTGATGACCTCTTACATAGCCGGCTAAAGGCAGGGCTCGTGCAGTAGCTACACATGGTAGCCAAGGATGGAGCGGTATGCCCAATGTTTGGGACCAGCATGGAACACAGCTCCAGTAAAAGGAGGTAGTGGTGAGTTGCGATGGCAACAACAGCCCCCTGGACACTTGAAGAGTCATACACAGACACACAGTGGTATACAGCAGAAGGCAGAACAGAGTTACTTGCAGGCATATGACCATGGAGGAAGAAAGATGGGGGGTGGAAATCAGACACCTGGCTGAAGGGCGTAACCAAATTGTTACACATGTCATTGAGAAAGGGGTCTTATTAATATGTCGCAGTATATCTATGGTAATTCTAATAAAAGGTCCTAACTGCTCAGACTTACCAGACAAGCATTAATTTGAATGCATGTGTCTCAAATGTACTTGTGGTGTTCTTTCTCTACCTCTGTCCACATTAACCAAGTATAATCTTAGTCGGGAAAGCTGGTCCAAAGGCCATTACTGTATGCGGTATCCAACGGGAATCACCATGGGAGGCTGTCCCAGAAGCAAGGGCAACATGACCAGATTGACATTATTGACTTTCGCACTATTATTATTGGACGGTTGAGAACAAGGATCCTCATGTTTTTTTTTATCCCTTTTATTTTTTTTTATTGTGTTTTGTATCCTATGATTTTATTATGGACTTATTACATTCAGAACAAGTGAGGACTACCGATACTGGGATCCAGAAATGTGAACTGTAGAGATGGGGATTTTAAAAGTTTTTTTTTCTTCTCAAAGAGTTTTATTTCATTTCAGAAGGCAAAGCCAAACATTCAAAATATTAAAGAAGATTGCACATAAACCATTATTCTATGTGTGGCCAAGTCTCATATTCTCAACTGGCCACAAGGGGCCATCTGTAGCCTTATGAGTTTATGTGAAATCTCCATTAATACCTGTACAATATTGTAATTAGAAATATATTTCTATTAGATTTAAATATATATTTAAAGTATTGAGTGTTTGTGTTGGTGTTACTGTAATTGGTTCAACTTCAAAGCTTGGCCTTTTGTTTTCCCTGATAACATCTCACCTGGGAAGTAAACAACAGCTTTCGTTGACTCATCCAATCATGCTGTTCCCAATATACATTGACTAGGTACAGTGACCAATTAGGGAGAATATATCAGCCACACTACAGAAAGTAGGGGGGGGGGGGGGGATATAATGCTTTGTGAGCAAGCCAAGTCACTCTGGTGGGGGAGCACACGGCAGTCACCATGGGCTGACCTGAAGTTAACAGGTAATCTAACTCTGAACTTGCACCTTATATTGTATTGTAAATATGATTCTGTGAGTAATTTGTAAATATCATGTAAGCCAGGGGACCTACACTGTATATTGTGATGTAAATACTGCCTGGTGTGTAATTTGTATATATTATGTAACCCTATAAATAAATGTGTATTGCTGATTGAACTATCTCTTTTGTACAAGATCTCTCAGATCTAGATATGTATATGTCCATACTACTACAATGATTGAGGGGTATGCACATAATCATAAATACTAGTCAACATAATCTATTCTCTGTTGTTGTCAAATGACTTTAAAATTCCTTCCTGTCCAAACACACCATGCACATACTTCTTCAGGTACTGTTATATGGAAAAATAAAGCTTTTTTAGTTAGCGGTCTTCTCTGTGAGTAACAACAGCTGTCTAGAGACCTAAATTAACTATTTTTTTTTAAGTGAATTCAGAAGTAGGTTACTACTGTCAAATGTGTAAACATGATCTAAAGCAACCAAAGTGGAATTATAGAGGTTTACCCTCTAGGAATACTTTTAATAGAAAACGTTCTAGCAAAATGTATAATAAAATAAACAGAACAGCAGTTTAGCAACAACTCTTCCCTAGGGAACAATAAAAAGACAGTATTGAAATAAATACTTAATAAAATGCCTGGTGTAAGAGATGGTAATTTCTTTTTGTGACATAAAATTAGACACAACAATGGCCAGAATTAATAGAAACTGTTAAATGTTTATGTTCTCCAGTCATAGCTGTACACATAATAAACCTAAAATGTGGTTTACTTTAGCGATAAAGGGGATATATAGACACTTAAATAGAATTAAAACATTTAATAGAATAAATTAACTGAAGTTGTAACAGTTTGATTAACTACCATGTATTGAAAATAAACTACATCTAATGGTTCAAAACTTCCAGGTCACTTCCTGACTCCCTTTCCCTCTCCCATTTCTTTCCCTTGTTAGTTATTGTCACTATTCAACCTACAGAAGTTTATCTGCAAAAGATTTAAGACATGAATTCATGCTATAAAGTAGAACTATGGCCTCCCATGAAACAAAATGTACTGTAGCATTTAATTGTAAGTGCAGCTGTATTTACAGTTTTTCCTCTACCATACATTATGCAAAGTCTCCAAATACTTGTTAAGCTTGCCAGCACAGTGGTGTAGTGATTAGAACCCTCGCCTAGCAGTAAAAAGGGTCGCTGGTTCGAATCCCAACCACTACACTACCTGCCTGGAGTTTGCATGTTCTCCCTGTGCCTGTATGGGATTCCTCCGGGTACTCCGGTTTCCTCCCACACTACAAAGACATGCAGGTAGGTTAATTGGCTTCTGTCCAAAATTGGCCCTAGTATATGAATGGGGACCTTGGATTGTGGGCTCCTTGAGGGTAGGGACCGATGTGAGTGTACAAGGTACAGGGGTAAGCGCAATTGTAGAAACTCACTCAAGTTGAACTGGGTGGACTGGTATCTTTATTCAACCTTACTAACTATGTAAGAAGCCCACCCAGTGCAGCTTCCTGTGATAGGGTGAAAATCATGCTACACTTCTCTCATAATCAGTGTAGCATTGCCACCCTTGTGTAGGCTGTACCTGTCCACACTTCAGTTACTGTAGGTTGTAGCTTGTCCATCAACAGCCAGTTACATTTAGTTCTGTCCATTGCTTTCCAGATTGACAGTACTGTCTCTCTTACAGAAACCCTCCCTCTGTGAGCTGCAGTGTCTAAGAGGAGCGTATGAGGCAATTTGTGAAGCATGTGCATCACATAGCAACTGTATTTGGGACTGGTTTAGTTTGTCACACAGGAACCGTTAGATGTACTTTATTATGACATAAAAAATGTTGATATGCATTAACCCCAGATACCAAGAATAACTGGCCACAAATCCTGCACTCTGTACACAATACACTCTAAACCCTGCACACTTTATGTAATGCACCCTGAACTCTGTAGAGAGTGCACCCCTGAACTCTGCACTCTGTACATAACACACTCCTAAACACAGCACTCTTTACGTAGCTCACTCTTTCTTGAACCCTGCAAAATAAAAATAAAATACTGAGTAATCATTTTTATAAGAGTGTGTGTGTGTGTATATATATATATATATATAATGTGTGTGTGTGTGTCAATAGAACAGATATTTCAAGAGATAACTAATAACCCCTACTTCATTCACTTATTCCGTCTAGCATCGCCACTAAATTTAGGTTTCTTTGTTGCAGTCTTTTTTCATGACCATTCCAGCATGGTATGCAGATTTTAACATCAGATGTGTTTCCCAGTAATTTTAAGCATATCTGCCTTCACCAGCTCCATGTTGGTGGTTACAGTTTTCTGTCAGCCCATGTACTTTGCATTTAAATATTTTTGTATTAACTTTTTTTAGAAAAAAGGCACACAATTACATAACATGACATTCAAAGATCACTATACACATGATATGCCTAAAGTATATAAATTACATAATATTCCCAATCACCTAAAATATACACTAAATTCTAGAGTTCTCCCAGCCTTCTTCCACATTTTTAAAAGAAATATGAGATAAACGACCCCTTCAATCAATCCCCCCCCCCCCAACCCCAGGAAAACAAATAAATAATTATATATACATATATATATATATATATATATATATATATATATATATATATATATATATATATATATATATATATATATATATATATATAATAAAATAACAGCCCAAGTACTTTGGAAGTATCTGCAGTAGTCTGATCCATGTTCTGGAAGAAATGTTTTCAAAACAGAAGCCACACTGTTATGTCCCTACATGTGCCCCAGTAATGTTAATACACTTTTACAAATTTGCTAGGATTCTTTGCGATTATCACTAACAAATATTTCACATCCATTTTTAAAGACTAACACTACAAAAAAAATGGTATTATAATAAAGTTATGTGGTTAACATACAGAGTCCAGTAAAAGTGACAGGAACAGGTACTAAATCATACTATAACACTGCCAAGGGTGATGCCTTATTTATATTTCCCAAAGCTATCTATGGTCAAAATGTCAAAATTATATTTTCATATGCACATTGCACATTGAATATCAATTATTTCTAGTCTACTCCTATTAACCTGAATGATCTTGATGTTTGTAAACTTACTTTGTGAAGATCCACACATATTTACTTCCTTGAATTCAGTGATACGTATTCCCTATGACCTCAACCTGATAGAACAACTTTGGGATGAATTAGAGTGGAGACTGCAAGCCAGGCCTTCTCATTCAACATCAGTGCCTGACTTCACAAATGCGCTTCTGAAAGAATGGTCAAACATTCCCATAGAAACACTCCTAAACCTTGTGGACAACCTTCCCAGAAGAGTTGAAGCTGTTATAGCTGCAAAGGGTGGGCCAACTCAATAATGAACACTATGTTCTAAGACTGGGATGCCATTGAAGTCCTCCACAATCTACGGCTCATGTGCAGCTCACAGAGCATGCACTTGCAAGCTCAGTGATCACTGTATCACCAGACACAGCAAATCACATAAAATTGGCCCTGTATAATGTGATTGCTTTGTCCAATCACCTGTAAATGTAAATACAGGCTGCATGGTGCAGTTATTGGCTCTCTCTGCTCACACAGAGATTGCCTGTGAGAGCAGAGAGATGTTACTGGTCCACACAGTTTATCACACACGAAACATTCTGCCAGTCAGCATTTCGGTGTCCCTGATTCTACCCAAAAGTGAAGTATAAATAAACTGCAACCAGATGTGAGTGCAATTTTAGAAGCCTAATAAATATTCAGTCAGCACTATGGAGTTTCTCTGTATTTTCCTTGAACATAAAAGTTCCTTAGTGTTTCTTAGAAGCAGATCCAGACTGGGAAGAAGACCGGTGGAGGCTGTGATATAATGCTGTTTATGACCTCCTGTTAACATGGAGGTCCACCATAATAGGTGAGGGCACATCTGGTAGTGCATCTGGTTGGATGAAGTTGATACACAGGGAGATTATTGATCTTTGATACTGGATTATTTCCATTATACCGCACTTTCATTGTTACTCACAACTAGCACATTGGAACCTTTTGAATCTAGAACTTTTATTACGGAATGCAAAAGAGTTTATTTTGGTCTGAATATGCACATCATATATAAACTGGTATGATTGATTTGAATGTATAATGATATCTGATTTCACATTTCACAAGGACTTTTTGAGATTACCTGCTTGGTTTATATATATTTTTATCTATGTGCTTTTAAATATGAGGTAAAAACTACTTTTATTTTATTTTCTTGCAGTATCTTGTTTTTTAGGAATTCTGCACTATTTAGTATAGAAACTAGAGAGGATGCTTGCTCCAATGACAACTGTCTAGAATTTTTTGTGAGATTTCCCAACAGGAATTTCTCAAACTACAAAAAATTACCTGACAGGGTAAACCTTTCTGAAAAAAAAAAAAAAAAAGTTTGCCTTTTAATACACTTTAATTGTTCTTATTGCTATGGGTACTGCACCTTGCACATTTCAATGTACCAAAAGAACTCTCAGTGTCAGAGATTTTCCAGCTCACAGCACATTCATCTAAGTCATAAGACTGAAAGTTACCATCACTGGCATCAGTTAGCACTTTACACACAAAAACAATGGCTGTGACCGCATATTTTAATAGAAACGCACAATGTTCACCGTATCTACACTAACATTTCTGACTTTGATTAAATATCTGCAATACACACCTCAATGCAGACAGAAAGGTTTAAAATATGGTAACACTTTGAAAAGACATAGGATTCTTTAATTTCTTGTTTAGATTATTTATTTAATCTTAATTAATTCTCTAAACAAAGTACAAAACCATAACAAGGTTCATATAAAGGGTACAAATATGAAGTCGACAACATCAGACAACATAATACAAGGAGCCTGGGAACAATGTCATGCCCATTTAGAGGAAGAAAGATATTTTAGTACATGCACTCAGCACTTTATCCGAAAATCGATTTTTAATCACCTGAACCTTAGCAGTAATCGTAGACTTTTGAAAAACACTAGAGTGGACTCGGAGTGTAAGTTTCCCAGGCTGGCTGGGCTGAGTTCCTCAGATGTAATCCCAGTAGTGGGTGGCCTGGGAAGCTTACCATTACATACAACCTCCCACTCTTAGGTATGCTAACTTGTTCCTAAAACACTCACCTACATAACCTTTAGAATCTTGAGAATACTTAAACATTGAGTAAAGTTGTGTTGTTGACCATGCTATGGTGTGAAACATGACAAAGGAAACAATTAAGGGCTAGAAAAAGGGGAAGAGAGCAAAGCAAAAGGCATACAGAGAGTTTAGAAAACGGGAGAGGAAGAAATACAGAGGACATCGTAGACGCTGAAGAAGAGGAAGAAATCCTGGTCAGTTAGGATGAGGAGAGGACAAATTCAGTTCAGGGAGCCCATATCTCTTAACATTGTCTTGAATAATACTGATTGATTTTTCCTGGGTCAATTTCCAAGATATTTTCCTCTTCGCTGCCATGAAGGACACAGATGACTGCTTCCAGGCCCATGCAATTGTAATCTTTGCCCCCAATAGAATAAAGTAGATCAGTTTTTGGGCATTCACGGGTATCTTTTTTATTTTTCGTTCAGTAAGGCAATGAGCAGTGATTTGGGGACAGCCAAACCTGTGACTTTATGCAGAAAATCCTATTACAGAAACTCCTTATACTGGGACAATTCCATCATATATGGAGTAGATCACCCCAATGACCACAACCCCTAAAACAGAGAGGGGAAGCCCCTGGAAAGATCTGAGCTAGGCGAGAGGGGGCCGAATACCAGTTGGACAGAGGTTTGAAACTAGCCTCCACTAGCAAAACATTAACAATACCTTTAAAGGAATGAGTGAAGTGTTGATACCAAGCTTCTGTGTCCCAATCTATATTCAAATCATGTTCCCATGTTAAAGCATACGAAGGCATACCTGAAGCCAAATAAGTGTATATCAAAGATATGTCCCCCTCCTGATCTCTGATTTTGGAGTACCATTTTCATAGGGTGTGACTCTCGGACCTCTGGACCAGCTTTCCAAATAGAGAGCAAAAAATGTTGTATTTGTATCAGTCTAAAGTTTTCCAATTTGGGCATCTCCAGTTTTTGTATGCAGTGGTTCGTAGTAAGAGGTCCCATAGTGGCAAAAAATGCCCTATTCTAAAAAGGCATTTATTTAACCACCACTGGAATGCTCTGATGTCCAAACCTGGTAGGAAGAGAGGATTATGAAAGAGGTGGATTAATGGGTGGAATTCGGAGGTGAGTGCTGGGTTGGCAAGGAGTGTATCACACAGGGCCATAGAGTGGGAAAGAGTGAGAGCTAAGATCGGTGGTCTACTTTTCTTGGGGCACAATATAAGGTAATTAATGGTGTGTTTGGGAGTGGATTGCCTCTCCATATTTACCCAATCAGGTTTAACCCCCCTCATGTAGATTATGGAGAAATTAGCCAGTTGGGCTACCTGATAGTATTTCCACAGGTCTGGAGTCCTTGAGTTCTGTTGAGTTTGTAGTATAAATAGAACACTCCTAGGACAGTGATAGCCTTTGGCGCCCCAAATAAATTTGATAAATTTGGATTGGAATTTATTAAGTAGAGATTTTGGGATTGGGATAGGAAAAGATCTAAACAGGTACAATAAGCGCGTTAGAAGTGTAATTTTGACCGAGGCCACTCTGCCCAGCCAGGATAGATCACATTTTGCCCACAAGTCCAGGTCGGAGCTTAGTTTTCTATATGCAATATATTAAACACACAACCAAAAATGCATGAAAGACAGAACTGCAAGTCCCAGCAATAATCATACATGGTAAGTGCATAAAAATCCATTTTATTATGCTGGTCAGAAAAGTCTCATTCAAGCATATGTCTCATCCAAGCATTAGTCTCATCTTCAACAAAGTGTAGACGATGTAGCAAAATCTCTCAGTGTTAGCTCTGTGATTAATTCACACACTGTCCAAATACAGTGTAACCACTACAGCCTCTGATATATATAAAGGATTAAAGAAAAAAATCCTCCCTATAGATTCACTTCTTACCGGACCGCACCAGTAAGGAACACGGTCGTCGGCTTTGGGTTGGTTTCCTTGGTGTCTGGAGAGAAGAAAAATAGAATGTGAGAGCAGGTAGAGGAAGGAGAGCAAGAAGAGAAAGGGTAGGGGACCATGTGGTATCCGCCCCTTGGATACCCCGGTTCCTAAAGGGGTGGGAATGGACCTGCCAATTCCCACATAGGCAGGGTACCTTGAAAATATCCCCCAAAATTATGGGCAGGGATCTGCCTTGACCTCAAGGAAAAACCTCAACATTGAGGCAGATGGAGGAGCATGTAGTCCGCTCTGGCCTAGACCCATTTTAGTAAACAATGCATATATTATATGGGGTCTGAGATGAAATTCAGCATATCCGGATCAACAGGCAAGTGTATTAAAGAAGACAACTTTATAGTGAGGGCCTGGGAGGTGAAAAAAGTCGTCCAGGCCCTCCCTACAAACAGATAGCCCTAATAACTATATATATAGGATCTGTAATGGGTGAATGTGCGGTAGGTAACATACAAACACGTATAACTATCAGGATACACATGTAAACATGCACACCTGTGCACAAAAATTGACATGTGCTCTCGCATCTGCCCACACAACCACCCGTTACCACAGTTCTATAACCATAACAAATGGGAAAAGAGATTGTTAGAAAAAATTTCGGAACATTATATCAGCTGCATAAAAGGAGAGTCAAAAAGTGTTCAGCGTTGAGGGGATACTTGAGTTAGTACCGAACAAGGTAGACAAAAAAACCTGGAAAAATTGAAAAATGAAGAACCAGAAGTCAGATGTGGTATCAAGGAGGTTGAGCGTCTTTGGATCATTTGGTGTGTTGCCTCTGCCATAAAGGGGTGATAGGGCTATTTGGAGGAGGTCGTTTAGAAGACCCCGGGGTCTTATGTGAAGAGGCTGATTCGGGCGTTACTGAGGGGGCCTGAGAGATGAGTCCCAATTGCACAAGAACCCGTTCACCGTCCTAGATGGTAGCAAAGCCATGTGACTTGTTCTGATAAGTAAAGTTTAGCTTGAAGGGGAATGCCCACTGATATTTGATAGACTTCTGGGATAAAATGAGCAGCAGTGGTTTAAGGGATCGCCTCCTATGGATAGTGTAAGGAGATAACCCTGGGCAGGGTGGCCCTGAATAGTGAGTTGGTCCCTGTCCTTTGATCTCCTCATGACTTCCTCCTTCATGTTGTAATGATGCGGCTTCACAATGATATCCCAGGAAGGATCCTCAGCATGGGGTGGTTGTTGTGCTCTATGTGCCCTATCCAGCTCCAAACAATGTTCCGATACCAGGAATAAGGTCCTTGATAAGGGCGCGAATTGTCTCGGAAGTGTCGTTAATAGATTCTGGAAGGCTTCTGACTCTAAAATGATAGCGTCTGGTCCTATTTTCCAGATCATCAATTTTCTCATGCACTGATTCTAATTGATGTTGAAGATCTTGTATGTGCGAGGTATTTGTTTAGCTCTTGCTATGGTATGTTCCGTTTTATGCTCAATGGTCTCTATTCTAGCACCCAAATTGTGGAGGTCAGCATGGATAATAGCGGTAATTTGTGTTACTGTCTGTGCCAGGCTTCCGGAGAGCATCTTGGAGAACATGGCCATAATTGTAGAGAGGTCAGTGGAGTGTACTGTGAGAGGCAGGGTCATGCTATCCTGCAGCCCTGGACTTCTGTCCATATTTCCAAAAGGGGATAATAGCAGGTCAGGTCATCCAGCGTTCTCTCTATGAGTGATTCTGCTGAGGCTGGGGAGGGGACCGGGCCACTGAGTCTACTCACAGTGGTAGATCCCTGCAGAATGTTAGGCTGCAGGGAGGACTCAGCGATGGCATTTATCTCTTCCATTTCTGCTGCTGTCTCGTGCAGCGTGCTGGAGGCCATCTTGGATTTCTTCTGGGCCCAGGAAACAGCATCCACTTGCCAGGATAAATCCTTTTGTGTGCCCTCCTTTATCATCCAGATGAACCCGGTCCCTTCAGGGTTCGGAGGAGCCCGGGATTGTGCGATGTGGCTCTGTCTGGTCGCCGTCAGATGGGATGGAGCCTTGGAGTCAAGTGCCCATTACTGAGGGTTCTGCGCATGCACCTTCAAGATTAATATTTGGTATACCATTTTTATAAATGAGAGAGAAGATCGAGAAAATGAAAAAATTATGCAAGAAAATATTTACAGAAAAAAAATAATAAAAATATAGAATAAGCAACAATAAATAAAAAAAAATATTGTATGGATGTAGGGGTGCTGAAGTCATTCATTATACCTAAGTGGACATTCCTTTATTGTTATGTTTCCAACTATGTAAATATTTCTAGATGACCATGTTTTACTGTCCAACAACCAACATATTATTGCAAAAAAGGAAATCACAATTCTATAGACATCAGACATGACATTGATGCGTATTCTTCTTAGGAGACGTAATTGGTCTCATCCACCTCCTGGGCATTATGACATATGCATGTATGATATTGAACTAACTGCCATTTCCTTTTACATTTGGGTAGATGCTTGTTTTACATGTATTTTTTTTATCATATCAGGATTAATGGAATATGAATAAAACATACTGAAATGTGAATTTGTTTAACTGCCCTGCTAAAGAAAATGCCTGGTAGAGGTTTTATGACATAACATTTTACAACAGAGTTTAATTAATAGTCTCTGGCTTAATGCTGTGTACAATGTTTTTTCCATTAAGAGTTTTTGCAGATCTGCGTGGGATAAACATGATTTATGATACTGTAATGTTTATGCAGAATCACTGTGACCCTTAACCCCTTTCTCCTGATGCATGCTGTGGGAGGGACAGTACCAGGAAGTCAGTCACAGTGTGTGTGGGACTGGAAGCAGCAGCATGATACTTAGAGGGAGACCTGTTGTATATGACTCCTCCATGTAAGAATGTACATCACTTTCTGAGTAATAAACCCTCCCCTGGTTAAGAAGTGCATCCAGTCTGTGTGTAACTTGCTGAGCAGACACTGGCAGAATTGCTAGCAACACCCTGAGAGACCCTGTGTCGAAGGGACATAACAGATAATGTTGTGCCCTGTACACACAGTTGGAAATTCTGACAGAAAAGGTCAGATTGGATTATATTGTCGGAAAATTTGATCATGTGTGGGCTCTATCAGACTTTTTCCGTCGGAAACTCCAACGGAAAAAATTTGAGAGCAGGATCTAAAAATTTCTGACCAAAAAATCGGACAAAGTGCCACGCATGCTCAGGTCAAATTACGTGACCAAATCTATTTTGTACGTATACGTATACGTAGTCCCATCGTACGCAACGAATGTCGTCACATCCCGAGCGATTGGATTTTCTGACAACTTTGTCCGACTGTGTGTATGCAACACCAGTTTTTGGACAAAATCCATCTGAAAAAATCTGACAGATTTTGTAGTCAGAATGTCCAACTGTGTGTACAGGGCATTGGAAGTTTTGTTTAGTCAACTTGTCCAGCTGGAGCTAGCTGTGTTCTAGTGTGAGAGTTTTCACTTTGATGATTTTGTCACTGACTTATGCATTTTGGTAAAATTAGGATGGCATTGAATTTAGTACAAATCCATCCTCCTTACTTAGTTTGGTATTCATTCAATCTCATCACTGTAAAAATATAAAATAAGATTGATTGCTTTACCAGTTCCCTTGGCATTTTACTCAACTTCATACAAGGAGTTTTCAAGTGAGCTAAAAGTCAGAAGGAAGATTTAAAGTATCACATACTTCAGAAGTCCATATAGGAAGAAAGTCATGAAAATTAGTTTTGTCTTTGTTCAATATAATAGGTATACAAACATCAATAAAAAAATGTCAGAAGATCTAACCCTTCCAGTTCTATACAAAACTAAATAAATTATTTTTAGCTGGAGTTTGGCTTTGGGCAAAGAGTTTTTCTCAGGGGAATTTGTGGGTGTTTAAGCCCTCACAAAAGCTACCGGGACCAAGAGAAAAAGACTGTGTAACACCTATCACACCACCCTTATTGCAGTTTAACAATCACAGCAGTCATGTATTGAATACACAACCATGCTGTGCAAAACTACACTTTTTTTGCAGTATTTTACGAGAGAGTTGTTGAAATGTGTATGTGGATGAATGAGGTATGAATTATATGAATGAAAGGAAATACGGGTAAAAAGAAGTTCAAGATAGAAATAGAAATTTAAAGGTAAAAATAAAATGAATAAGACATGAATAATTTCAAATTGGATACATAGAGTGATATCCAATTTTATGTTTGTGCAGAATTTACATGTATGTATTTGTATAAAGCTTTTTCAAATTATTAAAAAGAGATTGAAAACAAAACTACGCAAACTTTATGTGGAAATAAATCCACTCAACAACACTAGCTAAAATTGAACAGTTTATTGCTCAAAAAACATTTAAAATTTAAACATCACCATTACTTACTGGTTTAATCCAGAATAAAATACAGACATTTCAAAACATGAAAGTGATATATCTTGGTAAGAACTGAAAATTGTATATGACCAAGAAAATAAATGGTGTAAATTACTGATAAAATAATGTTGATTTTAATGTTCAAATGTAATTTTTTATACATTTTTTTTGTTCTTTTTTTAAGAAATGAAATGAATAGACCATAACATTACCAAAAGTTTATATGCCATTGTATGCAACCCTTGCACCAGCCATCACAAGTTGTCTTTACACCATTCCGTATATTTCAGCCATGCGCGAGACTATTTTGTGAACAGTATTAGTACAAGGGGTTTCCATTACCTTGAAAGTGTAAATTTTTAATATGGCAAAGTTTTTCAGTGTTATAATTTACAATTACAAATTCAAAAACTGTACAAACAACATTACTTATTAAATATCAGCAGGATATATTGTTTTTATGTTTAAAATGTTGTAAGTCAATGCTTCCCTTAGAAGCATCAACAATATTTTCACAGTCATTGTAGTTCTAGAAGAAATAGTAATCAGGAAGCAATATACAGGGTTGCCTTTTTAGAGAAGTAGCTTGGCTCTTGCTTCAAGCTCTCTGCACTAGATGCAGTTTAATCTGTACATTATAGCCATCATTTACCACTATAGTATAAACAAACAGTTATCCAGTGGGCAGAACTGCAGGACACATCAATCGGCATAATGTCACAAAGTGGTTTTCTGAGTCACCTAACCAGCATTGTAAGGACCTGTGTCAATCATCTTTTGCAGCTCGCAAGCCTGTGGGAATAAAAAAGCAGCTCCAAGCAGACTGATGCAATTTAACAGGAGATCCAATGTGGTCATAAAGAGGTCACATGCAGGTCAAATGCACCTGTCAATAAATTGTGAAAACTCTTAAAAGCATCTCAAACTGAAGTTAAATGCATGTGGAAACAAGCTGTAGTTGTCTATCGACCCAACCCCAAAGACCATAACACAAGCAGGCTCTAAAGCTCATCTATACATTATGTCTTTTTCAACCTGGTAAATATTATTTGTATGTAGTGCATACAGTCTTACTACTATGAGCTCAAAGCAACTTTCATCAACAGCATCTCAAAAGACTGAGCTTCTCATTCACATGCAGGCACCATAGTAGCTGGAAAGGTGTCACACGGTATCTGCTTTTTATGACAACAGCAAGTTAATATGGGCACATTTTTTTACATGTTAGAATTCAAAAACTCAAAAAGATTTTTTATCACTGAAAATATTTATTCTTTTGTTTCAGGCATGTAGCATGTTGATATTATTTATAAAAAAAATCTAATTTTAAATTTTTCACTATAGTTGTATACTTAGAACTTGATGACTTTTTGGAAGCTGCAGAAGACTGAAGGATACCCAATGACAGCTTTTCTCTTACTCCCAAGAAAGCAAAGTAAACATTTCATAGACAACACCAACATCATTTAACTTTGAACTCAATTACAATTATTTTGTTTCTTTGGAGAACTGTTATATACATATATTAATGAGTCAATATTTTCCAAAGATATATATATAGAATTAATTGAAGCTTGGTAGCTGCTATGAGGCTCCCAACAAAAGGTGCTCATCCTTCTGTGATACATATAGTCACAAGGGCACTCAAGATTGCTGTCTGATGCCAATCTGCGACTCAAGTTTCTAGATTGAAGTTGGTTATTTTTTGATAGGACGCAAGTCAATATGAGGAGTTGATCACAAGCTACCTAGTACCTATCACTTTGTCAGGTATTGCTTTGGTTTTCCTAACAAAGCTTTTAAAATGAAGAGAATATCTTATACAACAGGAATACATTGTTTGGGACCCAATCTCTACTGTGGTCCTAATTCTCAAAATACCCACCCTAAATGTACTCTTTTATATTACATTGGTATGTAGCATACGCTCCTTCTCCGGGCTCTGTCATAGTTGAGTGGGTGTATTATTATTATCATCAGGCCCTGTCCAAAATACAATTTTAGAAAAACAAACTTTTAAACAGTTGTCGAATCACAGATGTAACTGTACTGTGAATTTACAATTTAATGTACTGAACATGAAAAAATATGCCCATATGAGTGTAAAATATCAGCTACTAATAAAGATTAAAGGAGTTTGGAGCATAATTTATAACTTTGTAGAAAGAACAATGTTATGCTCATTCCCATACATATTTCAAGTATAAAAATCTCCTGTTCTGTAAAGAAATACAATTAAAATGTTTGATAGCATTTTAATTTACACAGCAGTTTAATGCATATAAAATAATACAAAAATTGTATACAAACATGATCACATAACATTGACAATTCAAAAAGATGGTTGTTTTTTTAGTGCACCATATACCATAACAGGGGAAAATTGCATTATGGCATAATAATGGGATGTTGAAGTTGACACTACAATATAATAAAAGAAATATCAGGGCAAGCTACATCACTTCCTTGAACAAAATTGTACAAAACATCTAGCTAACTAGATAGAACATAATACTGATAATCACAGTTTAACATTGAGCAACTGTGTTTCTTGTTGTTCTTGCGCTAATGTAGTATAAAAACAGTTCTTTATATTTCCATAAAGGATTTCAAGTGACTTCAGTCATCGATGAAGAGTGATTCTGTGAAAAGGACATGTAAAAATAATCATTAGAGCATCTAGGAACATAAATCCAAAGAAACATTTTAAAAAGTGTTTAAAATGTTAGGAGAAAAAAGATACTATTGAAAGATACCCTGCATAGAGGAATAACAATGTGCAAAAAAGACAGTAAATAGGGGTATCAAATTAAAAATTACTTTAAAGAAGTCTGGTCAGTGAACACTTGGTTGTTATAAGATACTGAATTTGCCCTGTACCACACTAAATATGCTCATAGGTCTGCCATAGCTGGTATTTCTGCTTTGGGTAGATACTTGTGAGTGTATTTACCTAAGGTCGGAAACATTCCTAGGAACTGACATTCTCTGAACTCTATGCACTAGCTATAATAATCCCACTTTTCTTTTAAGCCAAGGAAGCCAGTCTTATTCCTTTTGCTGTATGTATTTCTATAATAAATCCCCAAAAATATATAAATAGCCAGCAATGAGTGGAAATTAAATTAAAATTATGTATGTACACGCTCCTAAAACATTAACATAGATTTGTAAAATAGATTCAATTTTTTTTTTCCCTGAAGAGATTAAAGATATAAGCTAAATAGGGAACTGTTTTAGTAAAACCACGTTTCTATTATTTACACCTACGTTCACACATTCAATATTATATGCCAAGTAGTCTTGCTCTAATTACCTTTAGCTGATGTGCTGTAACAGTTCCAAATTCGCTGTCCTGTCTGTTTAAAGCTATGTCTTCCTAGGATGTAATCTCATTACAGTCACATTAACTGGACCACACCAGGGAGTACTTGGTAAATGCTGGCTTTAATGCAGCAGTACAAATAATTTGATAGTTGAAATACACTGTTTTAAGGTACTATTAAATACCCTATCGTCACATAGTGCACACAACGTCACCCCATTTCCTATAATTGACAATGCAATAAAATAAGTTAACTTTGGGAGTCTAATATTGAATAAAAAGTAAACCATTCACTGGGAATAAAATATAGACTACATAAACATATTAAACAGAACTTTTAAAGACCACCTGAAACCATTATATATGAACAGTTTTAAAACGGTGTGTTCTTTAAAGACTTTAATAAGAATGTCTGATGTGCTTCAACTTGCATTAATAATTCTGTTTGCCTATGATGTAGAATATACTGAAAATATTACCGTATTTTTAGCACTATAAGGCGCACCTAAGAGCCTTATATTTTCCTACAGATCAGCCGTGCGCCTTATAAGCCGGTGAGCCTTATGTGTGCACGGAGTTCCAAAATAAAAAAAAAATCAAATCAAATAATTTCCCTCTCTGACACAGGGACGTACGCTGGCAGGGATAAACCAATCAGAGAACAATGCGTATGAAGTGCAGTACGTACGCTTACCTACATTACCAACAACAATGGCACCGGTCAAGACACATGCTTACGAGGCACAATTCAAACTACAAGCTATCAGTTACGTGGTTGTAAATGGGAATAGAGCAGCTGCGAAAGAATTCAACATCAATGAATCTATGGTTCGGAAGTGGAGGAGGCAAGAAAATGAACTGCGCCAAGTTAAGAAGACGAAACAGAGTTTTCGCTGGAACAAAGCGAGGTGGCCACAATTAGAAGACCAGCTTGAACAATGGATTATTGAACAAAGAACAGCTGGGAGAAGCATCTCTACAGTCACCATTCGACTGAAGGCAATAACAATAGCACAAGACATGGAGATCAAACATTTTCGAGGAGGTCCGTCTTGGTGCTTTTGTTTTATGAAAAGGCGTAATCTCTCCATCTGTGCAAGGACTACTGTGGCACAGCAACTGCCAGCGGATTACAAAGAAAAGCTGGCCATCTTCCGCACCTACTGCAGTAAGAAGCTTACCAACAAAAAGATCCAGCCCAACACATCACCAACATGGACGAGGTCCCCCTCACTTTTGACATCCCATGAATCATACTGTGGAGAAAAAGGGGACCAGCACGGTATCGATACGCACCACGGAGCATGAGAAGTCGGCTTTCACTGTTGTTCTTGGTTGCCACGGTAATGGACAGAAACTACTACCTATGGTAATTTTTAAGAGGAAGACACTGCCAAAAGAAAAGCTTCCACCCAGAGTCATCGTTAAGGCCAATCAAAAGGGCTAGATGGATGAGGAGAAAATGAGAGAGTGGCTGACAGAGGTGTATGTAAAGAGGCCGGATGTTTTTTTCCACACATCACCGTCCCTGTTGATCTGCGACTCCATGCGCGCCCATCTCACTGCTACTGTGAAAAACCAAGTGAAGTAAATGAATTCGGAGCTTGCCATCATTCCGGGAGAACTCACAAAAGAACTTCAACCGCTGGACGTTGGTGTAAACAGGGCTTTCAAAGTGAAGTTGCGAGCGGCGTGGGAGCGATGGATGACAGAAGGCGAACACACCTCTACTAAGAATGGGAGACAGCACCGGGGCGAGCTATGCCACCATATGTGAATGGATTGTGGATGCCTGGGCTAAGGTATCTGCTTTAACTGTTGTCCGAGCTTTTGCGAAAGCCGGCATCATTGCTGAACAGCCACCTGGCAACGAGACTGATACCGACAATGATGACAATGAGGAGAGGGAACCCGGCATGCTTGATGGCGAAATTGCCCAGCTGTTCAATTCAGACACAGAAGATGAGGACTTTGATGGATTTGTGGGAGAAGATTGATTAACAAATAATGTGAGTGTATTGTTAAATAGGGGAATAAAGCACAAGTGAACTCACTGTTTTTCTTCCGTTACCTTTTTCTATAGAGTGTATTGTTAAATAGTGGAATAGTAGAATAAAGTACACGTGAACTCACTGTTTTGCTTCCGATACCTTTTTTTTATAGAGTGTATTGTTTAGCATGTGCCTTATAATGCAGTGCGCCTTATAATGCAGTCAATGGGTCATGTACAGAAATAGTGCTGGCAGAGCTCAAACAGGAATGCCTGGCCAGAGGTTTGGACGTGAAAGGGAATAAGATTGATCTGATCAGCAGGCTTCAAGCATATCTAGATGAACACGCTGAAGACTAGGCCAATGAAGAAGATCTTCTTGGTGATGAAACTGAGGAAGAAGAGCAAAAACCTGTAGATGTTCCTGAGAAGAAAGAGGAGGGGGAGGAGGAGGAGCCTTCTGGCAAACCAGGAGAAATCTTTTGAGGATACATCTGATGAATCCTAGAGAAGTGTATTTTTGCTCTCTGACGATATTTTCCACGCTGAGTGATTAAGTTGGGATAATGAAGAGTTTGGAGATCTGGCCCTTTTGAAATTGACCCTATGTGCATATATTACATGCACTGTCGGTAAGAGTCAGTAATATCGGGTGTTGGTGGCGGTCCCTTCTCTTTCTTTCATGGATGGATGGATAATGACTCTACTTTGACTATATATTAGGAGTGATCCAGTTTAGAAATGAACTTTGGACTCATTGAATGCTATACTTAAAGCGCTACACTATACTTTTCATTTTTTGCATATTGTATCCAGCAATATTGTGTCAGCTGCTGTTTTTTTGTTCGTTTTTGCTTTTAGCGCAACAAATTTATTTTTTATTACAGAAATAGTACCCGTAATAGAGACTGCGCCTTATAATCTGGTGCGCCTTATAGTGCAAAAAAACGGTATATGATAATCTGATATATATATATATATATATATATATATATATATATATATATATATATATGTATTTATATATATATATATTTTTTTATTATTATTTTTTTTTCCACTGCTATGCTTCCTACATATCTGTATAATCTCTAAGACATTAGATTGGCGGTAGTCCTTTATGATCTGATATTTTATATATACTCTTTTTTCTTTCTTTTATGAGAGTTTTGGAAAAGTTAAAATTTTTTCAATAAAAAGCATTCTGAGAAAAAAAAAAAAAAGAAGAAAATATTATATGATGTCTTCAGTGTTACATACTTGAAGTGTTTATCCTGGCAAATTTAAAAAAAAGTAATTGCAACATATCCATGATCTATTCAAAGATCTAATATAATAATTTTCTGCATTGTAGGTTAATGGCAAGAAAAGACCCCGAGTTCTCTTTGATTAGAGCCGTATTTCCAGTGCCAAGATGGCAACGCTACTTAGCCATTCTTCAATGCATATTGCCCCTAGCAATGTCGGGACCCAGAAGCTGCGCCACCTTATTATGTATTCAAAAATTGGTTCCATTGGAACTTTCATATAGAGCGCATGCACTTTCTCCAAGCTTCGACAACGCTTCAGTGTTAAACTGCGCATACAGCTCCTCCCCTCCCCACTTTTACTTTTGGGAGCTCCGCCTGCTGTTCATTAAGGAAAGGAAGTTGTTTTCTAGTTTGACCAGCATAAGTTTTCAAAGAGCCAGTGTTACCATAGATAAAAAGTATACAGTTTATTGTATAATATGTTTGATTAATAATAACATTACAATTACGTTTCTTGAGCAAAGCATTTTTATGTTATTTGCAAATGAATTGAAGGTTTTTTTCCCCAATTTTGCACATGTCAATGCAACACTAAATAGTTAATGAGTAAAATGAATGGAAATTAAGAAAAGTAAAATCAAAAATCAGCAGAAAAACAAGGAGAAGGAAAGGGAGGTGTTAATTAGGGCTTATTAGGATTGACTAAAAGTTAATAAGGAGCTAAATAGGAAAACATTTTTGTTCAAACATTTTTATTTTTTTTACATGTAAGGTTGCTTTTACTGATATTACATGTAGATCAAAGATCACCCCTTTGATCTGCACATGAAAGAAAAATAGTAAAGACAATGTAACATCAATGCTGTTACTTTGTATAGTATTCCTTAATCCAGCTCTGAAAAAAAAGATTCATTTTACACAGCAGTGACTACACAGCAGTGGCTCAGGAGCATTGGCAGGGTAAAAAAAACTGTGCAAACGGCATACCACAAAGGTACAAGTTTTTAGTGCATATACCATATGCCTAAAGTCTGCAACTGGTTAATTATACATTTGTACTAAACCCTAGAGCCTTTGGAAAAATGCCAATATAATGGGTTACCTTTACTGAGATAAATCCCGTTTCCAGCAGCATGGCCTGGCCCTGTGTCTGCATCCATCTTTGCTGTAAGCAAGCATTTTCTACATATTAAGGGGTACTAGCAATAAATATATGCAATAAAGGGGCACATGGAAGAACGTGACACACACCGGGGGGGTCATTGATAACATTGGGTTGTTTATGAAAGGTTACATAATTTTAAAAAGATGAAAACTGCATTATACTGCAACGCATCAAAAACTCCACTTAACTGACTATTCAATAGGAATATGAATGAACTCAATATAAAAAGTGTAGCTTATAATAATTCTTCTCTGCCACTAGAGGGAACACTTGTACCTCTTTTTGTAGGATGCTTTACCAGTTTTGTAATGGAACAAGTATTTGTTGTGTACAATAGTTGTTTTCCATCCTCACTGATACAATGTAGCATACTGCACATGGCCTGCAAATATTTTTTTACAAGCTTGTACAACATAAATTAATTTTAACATTGCACTATATAGCAGTAGAAGGAAGAAAGACAGTGCCTCTGTAAAATGCTATAATTATTTTAGTGTTTATACAGTTGAAAAACTGCACTTACATATATAGAAATCTGAATTCACCCAGGATACTGAGTTTTCTCCCTAAAAGTTTCCATTATTTTTAGGGAACAATAAAAAATCCAATAGGTTTCTGCTTCATAGCCATCCTAAATACAGTTTTATTTAATATCATTTATTTTGTTTGTTGTAAAGTTTTATATTAAGATGCCCAAAAAGTGGTACAACTGTATAATAGCTCTGTGGTAATTTATGTAGTCCCAAATGAATAGCTTCTAAGAGAGGCAAAATTCCAGTGTTTGGACTCTCTTCAATTTCTAATCGCATCACATTGCATAATTACGCTACTTTAAAAAGGACAGGGGATTAAATGAATCGATTCAATTAAACAAATAGTCAGGCTCAATGCTTTTTCTCTCATTTTAGGGACCAATGAAGCACTTTCATAGTTAGTTTAATTTAAAACAACATGCAGGGAAGGTGAAGATGGAATACAGATAACTACAAATGGAACACAATGTAAACATATGTTTAACAAATTTAATAACATTGTAATACTTTCATGATTGTGGCTATATTGATTATTTGAGACCCAAGTGATTCTAATTAGGTGGCTTCACCTATTTTTTTTTTTTTTTTTTAAGTTTTTCTTTTTGGTTATATGACTACAGCTTTATTAGACAGGGTGTAGCAGTCATTAGGGCAACACTGCTTCAGTAGATCAATAGTTGAAAATTGTTGTGCTAGTAACCAAGGTATGCTCTCATGTGCAAGCACACCCAATGTGCATGAATGCATATCCTCACAATTTCACAAGCACGTTTGCAGAAGACAAGGGTTTTCACTGGACTAGCTTTACTGTACATTTTGGTGCCTTGTAGAAGATTTGTCATTTTGCTAATTCATGTTACCCTGTTCACCTATGATAGTATAGGTACATAGTAGATATGGTTGAAGAAAGACTCAGGTCCATGAACTCCACTGTGTACACATGTGTGTGTGCATGCAAACATTAGTTTGAGTATTCCAAGAATAAACTTACTCTAACTGTAAAGAACCCCTACATACTTTCATATTAAATATCCTTTCCTCCACCCTCAAGTTGTGGCTGTGTGTCCTTGTCAGAGACCTTAAAACAGTTTGTTACCATTACTACAGAGTCAGAGTCTACACCTGTATTAGAGCTTACACAGAGTTTAAAGTGGAGTTCCACCCAGAAATGGAACTTCTACTGATCGGATTCCTCCACCCCTCTGGTGCCACATTTGGCATCTTTCAGGGGGGGAGTGGATACCTGTCAAATCCAGGTATCTGCTCCCACTTCCAGGGAAAGATCTACGCAGGTCCCAGCCCCTCCTCCTTCCCCCCGCTACCTTCTGGGGGACACACAGGTCCCAGAAGGCAGCAGAGACCATTTGGAAAGCACAGCGTGACTCGCACATTTGCAGCAGGAAGAATTCCGTGAAGCCATAAGGCTTCACTTCTGGTTTCCCTTAGTAAGGATGCTGGCACCTGCACCCAGAGCTGAGGGATGGGTCAGCTTTGGGTGCCAACATCATGGGCTTCCTGGACAGGTAAGTGACCATATATTAAAAGTCAGCAGCTGCAGTATTTGTAGCTGCTAACTTTTATTTTTTATTTTTACCCGGGCAGAACTCCGCTTTAAGGATATCTACACTGAAGAAATTATAACATATTGCAGCTTACCAGTCCATAGCACATGGTAGTACATTTTCTGCAAGTACAGCAAATACCTGATTCTGCCAGAATATCTCAGATTACGTTATCAGTTTTCATAGCTAACTTCTTTGAACCACAGAACTCCTTCCCCCATGTAATGAAAATGAGGAGAAGAGCCAGTGTTTGAAGTCAAAATCAGGAGAGTGTCTCAGGGTGATGATGCTGCTCCCCAACTGATATATTACAGTGAGTGAGTGTTGTCATTCTGGACAGGAAGTGTGTTACTAGCAGAATCACAAGATAAAAATAATGGAAAACATTCTGAAAAGAAAAGAAAACTACTGCCATCACATCTAAACAGTGGTAAGCTGCAATACATAATATTTTTGGATTTGAGTTTAGAAATGCTTTAATGCCCTTTCCATACCTGCCACATTTTTGAGATGAGATTAAGGGACACCTATTAGCAAAAGTATGTAGGCATAGGACACATCCCCTGCAACGCCCCTTTAAATGCAAAATATACAAAAAAAGTTTGTTTGTTTTTTTCTTACCACTACCACTCCTTTATATTGGCTTTTTAAATATACAAATGTAGCAATTTAGAAATTGGATGACTGGGAATTACTTTTTGAAAGATAAAAGTGCATTTTATATTCAACTATATAGATCAGATCAAATGAGGGACAAATGAGGAGGAAAGAGGGACAGAGGGACTTCCAAATCAGGGACAGTCCCTCAAAATCAGGGACAGTTGGGAGCTATGCCTTTCCTCTTCTTTACATAACAGTGCCTGGGCCTGGTGATTGGCCTAAGCACTGCATTCTGGGACAAATGGAAGAAGGTCATGTGCTACCCCATTACTTCAACAGCTAGTTATATCTGAGGGCTCTAAAGGATAATCAAAGCAAGAATCTCTGAGAAAGTAGGCATCAGTGGGGAAGAAGAGAATGACACATTTTGTTTAGGCCATATTTGACCAACATATAAATGTACTGTTGATGGACCTTAAATTAGTACTAAAGTCTAAGTGTATTTTACTCTAATCCATTCTCTGCATTAAGATAAAAAAAATGCCCTACTACCTTTCCTACCCAAACCCCCCTGCTCCAGTGCTGTTTTTGGCTCCAGCATCACTCCCCTGGCTCCTGCTACTGTTAGTCAAACTGCTATGAGGATAGACCAAGGGCATGGCTTACTGACACTGTATATGTTGCTTCTACGCACCGTCTTGCTACAGGAGGCACTTAAGAAGGAGATAAGCCTACAGGCACTGCGAGAAGTAGAGACAAGTGACATTTCTGTGCAATATTGTTGTACAGAACAGGTGTGTTTGTGTGTGCCCCCCTATTTTACTTAAATAAAATGTACTCTAATATCACTTTAAAGGGTTAAAACTGATATAGATATCCTATACGAGCAGAATTGCTCACAAAGCTGTAAAAATGTAGACTTGTGTATATTTGAATAAATGACAACAAGGGATAATACCTGAGCGCTCAAAGTCTCCAGAGGACTTTCTACTCTGGGGAAAGCCATTAGAGGCATCCCCCTTGTGTCCTCAGGCTTCAGTTTAGAGGGAGTTCCATGTGTTCCCTTAAAGTTATGGACAACACACAAGCCCTACAAGATGATAAAGACATTAAAATGTAAATGTAGAAAAAAACAGCATCAATACATAATACAAAGTTTACAATTGTAAAAAAGAGTGCACAACAATTGTGCATGTTTACATACATGTTTTAGTAAATATTGATGTTAATTTATGGTCTACCTTTATGATTTCCACTAAACCAGCCATTGACACCCACACATTCACTATGGGGTTGATTTACCAAAGGCAAATCCACGTTGCACTGCAAGTGCACTTGGAAATGCAGTCGTTGTCGATCTGAGGGAGACATGCAAGGAAAATAAATTAAAAAAACAGCATTTTTTTAAAGTGACTGCACTTCCAAGTGCATTTGTAGTGCAAAGTGGATTTGTCTTTAATAAATCAACCCCTATGTTTGATTTGAAGGTGTTCAACTAAAATTGAAAATTGCCTGAAATTATACTACAATACTTATACTTAATAGCTGGTTAATCAGTTATTCTATCAATTAATGAATGCAGTGCAGTGTATGATAGCTTGCTGCATATCTTATATCTGTTTGTTACCTTGGTCACAGTGGTCAATCATTTTTGTCAATAAATTATATGCAGTAGTATCACAAATATTTACACCTCTGTGTGTTTGGTTACCTTATACACTAGTTTGTAAAATATAAACTGCAAATGAATCTCCTGAGATTACCCTTGTGTATTTGCAGAATTTTACATGATGCAATGTAATGCAAGTACAAATGTCATTAATCTCCCAGAGGGCAGAAAAACTTTTCCCTTGTACATTATCTCTAATAATTCTCCAAAATACATTAAATGAGCAATGCATGACTTTTAAAATCTAATATATATAGTATCTCATAAAAGTGAGTACCCCCCCCCCATATTTTTGTAAATATTTTATCTATTCATGTGACTTTTGTTGCCAGCGGTTTAGACATTAATGGCTATGTGTTGAGTTATTTTGAGGGGACAGCAAATGTACACTGTTATACAAGCTGTACACTCACTACTTTAAATTGTAGCAAAGTGTAATTTCTTCAGTGTTGTCACATGAAAAGATGTATTAAAATATTTACAAAAAAATGAGGGGTGTACTCAACTTTTGTGAGATACTGTGTATATATATATATATATATATATATATATATATATATATATATATATTTATTTATTATGTAAATAGTTGGTAAAGTGATGCATTCAGGAGTTAACATTAGTAAAAAGGGAGTTTTTTTTAAGCTAGCAAAATACAACTTAGGTGCCTGTCAAGTAGAAAAATCTGTAGATCTATAATATTATTTGAGACATATTTATTGTAATTAATTTTCAAAATGTTATTTTGGGATTTATGACCCCACCACCATCTAGTTAAACCAATGTTTTTCTAAATTTAAGTAAATAGTTTATTATACTATAGTACCAAACTGGGAGAGGGGAATTTCTAAAATAAATTTAAAGCCAAAGGTAAATGTATAACCAGTTTATTTGGACAGAGATTTTCTATTTTATAATCTTGGTTAAAAACTATTTTATAGAGGTTTTTTACATCTGAAGCCGTGGGAATTTTTAACTACATGCAAAAATAGAGAGGTAAATGTGTCCCAGATTCTTAGACACTTCTTATCTTTTTCTATGAACTCTTTGTAGACTATTTAATTAATTACTCTTGTATGCTACTCATTGTATTGTATTACATAAACCAATAGATGTGCAGTGCTTAATGTATGTATTATATTAAAAATATATATGTATAAACAGTTTATACAAAATGGGTAAACAAGAACCCAATGGGGGTTATTTACGAAAGGTAAATCCACTTTGCACTGAAAGTACACTTGGAAGTGCAGTCGCTCTAAATCTAAGGGGTAGATCTGAAATGAGGGGAAGCTCTGCTGATTTTATCATCCAAGCATGTGCAAGCTAAAAGGCTGTTTTTTATTTTTCTTGCATGTCCCCCTCGGATCTACATCGACTTTATTTCCAAGTGCACTTTCAGTGAAAAGTGGATTTTCCTTTAGTAAATAACCCCCAATGTCCTTGAGGTATGAGAAATTTCAAAACAACAGTCCATATTCTGTATGAAGAGAATCTTTTCCGTCTGTGATAGGCAGTAATCAGTTCCTATATATTTTAGAGCAACAGTCCAAGCATAGGAGAAAACCTATCAACATATAATTGGCAGTAGTCTTATCAGCTTACCTGAAGCAGTAAATGATAGAGCAAAATAAAATATTCATCCAGCATCACCATGTGCATTGGAACATCTTCATGTGCAAGCCTTCACCCAAACATTATACTCACCACAAATATATTTGTGTGAGCATCAATCCATGACAGAAACATAAACCTCTTCAGTGGATGTTGCAGAATGAATGGGAATGATTATTGTTGATAATGAATAATAATATTGTTGATTCTCTTATGCATGGACTGTTGCTCTAAAATATATAGAACTGATTACTGCCTATCATAGAAGGAAAAAATGATCTTCTTATATGGACTGTTATATATATATTATTGTATTACATAATTACTCATATTATTTCAAATGTTGGGTGGTTTTTCAAAAAACTGTTGTGAGCAGCCATCTGACTACCCCTTAGAGCCCGTTCACACAGGGGCAACTCAGGATCCGACTTCAGGTCGCCCCTAGTCGCCTCAAGTCACGCTACATGTAAAAATCAATGTAAGTGAATGAGAGCCGTCTTAATGCACACTCGCTCCGACTTCAGAAAAGGTTCCTATACTACTTCTATCCATCTTCTAGGCGACTGGTACCCATTGATTTCAATGGAAGTCGCCTCCAAGTCAGATCTCCGTCTATATTGAGGTGACT
Organism: Lithobates pipiens; assembly: GCF_037356315.1. Taxonomy (NCBI): domain Eukaryota; kingdom Metazoa; phylum Chordata; class Amphibia; order Anura; family Ranidae; genus Lithobates; species Lithobates pipiens. The sequence continues at coordinate 93,241,568 of NW_027507718.1, forward strand.
CTCACAGAATAATCAGCTCTAGAGAGGGAACTCCACACCAAATTTATTTAAAAAATCTGGCGTGGATTCACCTTGCAGGAGCATACCAGGTCCTTAGGTCTGGTATGGATTTTAAGGGGAACCCCCATGCCGAAAAAAAGTTTCCCCTTAAAATCTATACCAGACCTAAGGGCCTGGTATGCTCCCAGAGGGGGAATCTATGCCGTTTTTTTTTTTAATTTGGCATGCAGTTCCCCCTTGAGAGCTCATTCTCTGATTGGCCACGGCCAAAGTCGTCTGGCCTGGGGTGACTTAAAGTCGTGTTGTAAGTCGCCCCAAGCTGTGTTGACAAGTCGTGTCCAAGTTGCCTTCAAAAGGCATGCAGTTCCCCCTTGAGAGCTCATTCTCTGATTGGCCACGGCCAAAGTCATCTGGCCTGGGGTGACTTAAAGTCGTGTTGTAAGTCGCCCCAAGCCGTGTTGACAAGTCGTGTCCAAGTTGCCTTCAAAAGTCGTGTTGGAAGTCGTGTCGCCCCTGTGTGAATTTGGCTCTTAAAGTGAAATGTTGAATATAATGTATATACTGTATGTATGTTATGATGAAATGATACACCCATGAGCTGAATACTACATCATCAAATTGAGACTGAGCTGGTAAGGGTACCCACACATCTGGTAGTGAACTTCCTTAGTGCCAGTGATCTGTGCCAAATCTGAATTGCAAAGCAGGTTGCAGGTCATGTTGAACATGTTGAAATCTGAACACATTCACTCATCTCTATTTGATAGCATGTTAGCAGATTTCATTGTAGCTAATGCAAAATAACTAATAATAATAATACTAACCAACTAACTAAATAAATTTAAAAAGGCCATTAACAATAACCAGGAGCATTATCTGTTATTATCGGTTTGCTTGTCAATATGGCCAATTCCTTTAATTCATTGATGTACATCCAATATGGCCAATCCCTTTAATTTATTGATGTATATCCTGATTTATATAGGGCAAACATGTTCGGCAGTACTCTACAGATTACATAAAGGAATTTTAGTTAGCCTCTACACCAGTGGAGATTGCGGTCTTCCCATCACTGTTATTCAAGTACACTAACAAATTATTTTGTAGTTTTTGGCATATAAAAGGAAACCAGCACAAGTCTTGTGAGTAGTGCCTCACGTGGGAACCTATCCTGATCCCATTGGTCCAGTAAAGTAAATAAAAAGAACAAACCACCTAACCATTATGCTAAGTTCTTAAAACCACCTGCTATTATTATTATTGTAATCATAATTACCAAAAACAAAGCCACAGCTGTGCCCAAAATGAAGCCCCCAATAACATCAACGCAGTGGTTCCTGTATTCCGATACACGGTTAAGTCCAGTAAGGAAGGCAGAACACAAAGTTCCAAGGCAAAGGACAGGCTTTGCTAGTCTGCTGCTTTTTGTCTTAATTGTACTTGTGATATACATCTGAAATACAAAAAAAAATTGATTGTCACTTCAATTATATATTAAAGCTGTTAAAGGAAGTCTGTACTGGGAGAAAGGTGAAGACTGCCATTGTTAATCACCATCTGAAATTTGTTAGCAATCTGAAGTTCCTTTTTTTGCTCTAAACAAACACTAGAGGGCAGCAATTGTTCATAAAGACCTTTACAATTTACAATTACTCGAATTCGTAATGTCCACACACATCCTTGTGAAGCCATACGTTCAACTGGCTTTGTATGATTTTCAGGTGCTGCAGTTCTAATTCTTTGCATCTGCTAGAAGCATCTATAGAAGGACCAGACTTGGTTGTATATCCTGAGCAGGGAGGTCTCCACCTATCCCCCCCCCCTTAGGATATATTAAAATTTGTGCTCAGTAAAATTTGGTAGAAAAATAAGCTAGTTGACTAAAGGAACCGTTGGCTTCAATACTTTGAGGGACTAACCTGGAACATACATGCAGATCAGGATTTCTTACTTCAGGCTTCAATTACTGCATGATTATTCCACGTTAGTATAGTACTGAAGCTATGGAACCAATATGACAGACATAATTTAGCATTTTCAGAAAGAAGATACATTTCCTTTAAAGTGTGAATCAATCCAATTTTTGCCCTAGTTTTGGATAGAGAAGGGAAGGATCAGAACCCCTACATTTTTTATAATGCTATCGATTATCCAGAGACATCAACAGGGAAACAGAAAGCAGTAAAAAAAAGCCTTTACCTACTTAACTAAAATAAATGTAATTTCAAATTGTGGTCAAAAACAGCAAAATATAATTGGTGGAAAAGGTACAGGTGACCTACAACAATTATTTACATTGTATTGCTTTATTACATTTTTGAAGGCCCAACCTACTCAAAAGGTATTTATGTTGTAGCTGGAGCCTGGTGGGTTGAGTCAGATCCCGGTTTCTTATATGTGTTGGATACTGTCTTTGATATCATTCTGAACTCTATTGCTGTCCACCTGGGAGTTTGGGTGTTCTTGCTCACCTATATGTGTTTCAGCCTCTCCTGGTGCTCTGCTTTAATACATTAATAAATATAAGTTTTTAAATGCAAGCAGTGTAAGTACATATGACTGTAAGTACAGTAAATGCTACTGTGCCTCTTGCAGTCACACTACAGCAAGGCTTAGACTGGGGGAGAGAAAAAGGAGCCAACCTATTGTGCTCCAGAGCAAGGGGCATTGCAGATAGGAGGAGAGAGCAGAGTAAAAGAGTAGTTTCATTGATTGCTATCAATTGTCGCTGCTGTCAGAACACATTGAACATTTTTTTTCCAACATGTCCTTTTGACAAAAGTCGATCAAACAATTGACTTCTGACAAGCTGAGGCAGCGAAACACTGATAGAAATGTGTTCCGCCACTGCTGAACCGGCCAAATTTATTTGACAGTGTATGGGCAGCTTTAGTGTGTTTTCTATATTTGATTCAGAACTGTACAGTAATCTAGCATAATACTTTGACTCTGTGCAGTAGCTTCCTGTAATAAAGATCAGTCATGTGATAGGCCAACACAAAGTGGCACATAATTGTGAAGTGAAAGTAAAATTATAAATGTTTTTTAAAATTGTTTACAAATAAATATGTGAAAAGTGTGGGGTGCATTTGTGTTCAGTGTTCAGCCCCCCCCCCCCCCTCAATACTTTGTAGAACCACCTTTCACTGTAATTACAGCTGCAAGTCTTTTTGGATATGTCTCTCCCAGCTCAAGCTCTGTCAGATTGGTTGGAGAGTGTCTGTGAACAGCAATTTTCAATGTCTTGCCACAGATTCTGAATTGGATTTAGGTCTGGATTTTGACTGGGCCCTTCTAACACATGAATATACTTTGATCTAAACCATTCCATTGCAGCTCTGGCTGTATGTTTAGGGTCATTGTCCTGCTAGAAGGTGAACCGTGACCCCAGTCTGAAGTCTTTTGCAGACAGGTTTTCTACTAAGATTGCATTGTATTTGGCTCCATCCATCTTCCCATCAACTCTGAGCAGCTTACCTGTCCCTGCTGAAGAAAAGCATCCCCACAACATGATGCTGCCGCCACCATGTTTCATGGTGGGGATGGCAGGGTAATGTGCAGTGTTAGTTTTCTGCCACACATTTTGCTTTTTGGCCAAAAAGTTCAATTTCAGTCTCTTCTAACCAGAGCACCTTCTTCCACACGTTTGCTGTGGCCCCCACATTGTTTCTCATAAACTGCAAATGGGACTTCTTATGGCATTCTTTCAACAATGGCTTTTTACTTGCCACTCTTCAATAAAGGCCAGATTTGTGGAGTGCATGACTAATAGTTGTCCCCTGGACAGATTCTCCCCCCTGAGCTGTGGATCTCTGCAGATCCTCCAGATCCTCTCTGATGAATGTTCTCCCTGACTGGCCTGTCAGTTTACATGGATGGCCATGTCTTGGTAGGTTTGCAGTTGTTCCATACTCTTTCCATTTTCGGATGATGGATTGAACAGTGCTCTGTGAGATATTCAAAGTTTGGGATTTTTTTTTTATAACCTGACCTTGCTTTAAACTTCTCCACAACTTTATCCCTGACCTGTCTGGTGTGTTCCTTGGCCTTCACAATGCTGTTTATTCATTAAGGATCTGTAACAAACCTCTGAGGGCTTCACAGAACAGCTGTTTTTATACTGAGATCAAATTACACACAGGTGGACTACTATTACTACTACTGCTACTACTTACTAATAAGGTGATTTCTGAAGGCCATTGGTTCCACTAGATTTTAGTTAGGGGTATAAGAGTAAAGAGGGCTGAATACAAATGCACACCACACTTTTCACATATTTATTTGTAAAAAAAATTGGAAAACCATTTATCATTTTCCTTCCACTTCATAATTATGTGCCACTTTGTGTTGGTCTATTACACAAAATCCCAATAAAATACATTTACGTTTTTGGTTATAACATGACAAAATGTGGAAAATTTCAAGGGGTGTGAATACTTTTTCAAGGCACTGTGTGTGTGTGTGTATATATATATATTATATTATATGTATATTCATACACACACACACACACACACACACATTTTTTAAGTCCCTGTGATTATATAAATGCTGTATTTTCATTTCATGATTGAGAGTACTTACCGTGGTATATAGCGCAGAGTAGATACTTAAAGCAGCATGTTTAGAAGGAAATGAGCGCCTGGCCTTGTCTATCATTTCTGGATCACCAGTACAAATGTTTCCGTTGCCCATAAACTGATGATGAGCAAGACAGTCTATTCCAGTATAGTTCGGTTTACAGACAGTCAAAAAATACGGAGTGAGATTGCCCGTTACTACTTGACCAGCATTTACAAAAATGTCAGTTGCAAATAACCCGAATGCAAAAACCCCTAGAATGTTGAAGAAACAGGAAAAATTAGATAAATTTAGCATTATAGTGTTGTCAATGATGCTAATAAACATGACGTTGTTTAAAGTAAAATCAAAACATGTGGATTTATTGCATCACAGTCCTTTTTTTATAATGTTTAATATGAATAATTCAACTGAAATTAAACAGGAAGTTGGGACTTTAAATGAGGTGGTTGACTCGTGTAGAAAATAATCAGATTTTATTGTTAGAATACAAAGTATAAAAATACATAACAATGGTATAATTCATGTAAAAGGATCAATGTATATGTGGACACCTCAGTGCATGCGTACAACAATAATACGATCGTATTTACAGTTATATACATGGTCAGCACATAACTACAATAAATTAGTTTTAGCACTTGGATCAGTGGCGGAATTACCAGGGTCACAACAGTCACACTTGCGACAGGGCCCTGGCATTCCGTCACTGTTGGGGTGCCCAGTGGGGTTGCTATTCACACATCTCTGAGCGGAGAACATTTCTCTCATTGAATAGGACACCAGAGACATTGGCCTTGACAATTCTATTTACCTTTCTGTCTGTCCTCTCTTGCATGGGAATAGAGAGGACACAGCTGATCTGCTCCCCCTTCTCCCCCATCCCCTGTGCTCCATAGGAAATGTGAGTTCATTAGCTTCACACTTGACTGCCCACAGAGCACACACAGAAGAGGGGAGGGGAGAAGGGGGAGCAGATCAGCTGTGTGTCCTCTGTCATCCCATGTGAGAGAGGATGGACAGAGTGGGAAATAGAACTGTCAATGCCAGTGTCTCTGTGCTGCTGTTCCGTGAGAGACATGCTCTCCCCTCAGAGCTGTGCGGTCCTGAGAAGGCAGGCGGCACTTATGGGCACTGATAGGATTCACTGATGAGCACTGATATAAGGCACTGATGGACACTGATAGAAGGCACTGATGGGCACTGATAGAAGGCACTGATGAGCACTGACAGAAGGCACTGATGGGCACTGATAGAAGGCACTAATGGGCACACATAGACGGCACTGATAGAATGCACTGATGGGCACTGATAGGAGGCACTGATGAACACTGATAGAAGGCACTGATAGGCACTGATAGGAGGCAATGATGAGCACTGATAGGAAGCATTGATGGGCACTGATAAAAGGCATTGATGGGCACTGATAGGAGGCACTAATGGGCACTGATAAAAGGCACAGATCATCACTGAGGGGATGCACCAATGTGCACTGATAGGAGGCACTAATGAGCACTGTTAGGAAGCACTGATGGGCACTGATAGAAGACACTGATGGGCACTGAAAGAATGCATTGATGGGCACTGAAAGAATGCATTGATGGGCACTGATAAAAGGCACCGATGAGCACTGATGGCAGACACCAATGGGCACTGATAGGAGGCACTGATGGGCACTGATAGGAAGCATTGATGGGCACTGATAAAAGGCATTGATGGGAATTGATAGGAGGCACTAATGGGCACTGATAAAAGGCACCGATGAGCACTGATAGGAGGCACTCATGGGTACTGATAGGAGGCACTGATGAGCGCTGATAGGAAGCATTGATGGGCACTGATAAAAGGCTTTGATGGACACTGATAGGAGGCATTTACGGGCACTGATAGGAGGCACTAATGGGCACAGATATACCGCATTGATGAGCACTGATAGGCAGAACTGATAGGAGGCACTAATGTTCACTGATAGGCTGCACTGATAGGTGGAACTGATGGGCACTAATAGGTGGCACTAATGGGCACTAATGAACACTGATAGGCAGAACTCAGGCAGTAATGATGGGCACTGATGGGCAGCATTGAAGAGTACTGATGGGTAGCACTAATGGATGGCATTAATAAGCGCTGATAGGTGATGCTGATAGGCAGAAATGATGGGCACTAATAGGCGGCATTAATGAGCACTGCTAGGGTAACACTTTTAGGTGGAATTGATGGGCACTGATAGACAGCATTAATGAGCACTGATAGGCAGCATTTATGGGCAATAAGAGGTGGCATAGATGAGCACTGATAGATTGCACTGATGATTGGGGCACTGATTATCAGTGTAAACAATTTACGGACATTCTTGACAGTTAAGGCAGTACTTCCCTAACACACACACAGCGTGGGAGGAAAGGGCTGCAGATACCTGACAAGTCTGTTTACATGTGATCAGATGATCACATGGAAAAGGGCTGCTGTGATTGCACTGGATGCATGTCCCAGGGGGCATGCAGTAAGCATGGTTTTGGGAGGATGTCCATGGACACACTCCCAAAATTAGAAGCCCAGGGCTTGGATGCAAGGGGGGCAAGGGGGCCCATCATGGTTTCTTGCACCGGGGCCATGAATGTTCTAGTTATGCCTCTGACTTGGATGTCGTTTTGGAAGAATATACAGACACCAAGCAGATAATGTGGTTGATAGGCTAAAGGAGTAGAGCATGTAAGGCTTCATTCACACCAGAGTGTATAGTTTTCAGGTGTTTTTCAGTCGTTTTTTCAGGCGTCTTTCTGCTTTTTAGGTCCAAATGCCACCAATGTAAAAAGCAGTAAAACGCCTGTAATCTGCCTCAAAAGAAACTCATGTACTTTTTTGAGCTTCAGAAATTTTACTTCAGGCAATAGAATACTCAGATGTAAACAGGGGCCATTTAAACGAATGGGATTTTGCTTGTTGGGCATTTTGGAGCTTTTGAGATGAGCGTTTTACGAGCGTTTTATGAGCTGAAAATGCTCAGGTGGAATGCAGCCTAAATTAAATTTTCACTTAGTGAATTAAGTAAAGCTGTGCAGATGTCAATCTTCCAATCATGTGTGAAATTACATTTTGTATCTTCTTTACCCAGTCATTTTTGGACATCTTCAATGGGAATAGTGTACCTTTTGGCTTTTTTTTTTTTTAACTTTGATAGGTATCCTCTGTTGCATATTGTCTGATATACAGTTTGTTGGACTAGATTTAGTAATGGAATGGAAAATAATCTTTAACAGTCAGGCAGGATAAGATCATATGAACCTGTAGCTTTGATTCATACTTAGGTTCCTATCTGAAATTGTAAAATGTGGGTTTTACGGGCTATAGGATGCAAAGGGACATTTTCAAGCTTATTCAAAAATGCAAAGACCAAACTTCAAGTATTGTAATCCAATGTAGCCAAGCAGATTACATCTTCTAATTTATTGACTTTATTAAAAAGAGAAATGTTTTTTTTACAGATTTTGAACTTTGCAATTTATTTTACACTATGTTATTGAATAAGCTCAAATGACATGCCATGATTCTTTGTTAATTGGATAGCAAATAATTTATGCTCTTTAGCTTTGTGTCTCACTATGTTATCAGAAAGGGGGGGGGGGGGGGGCATGTGGACTATCTCGGTACAGGTAAAGTATTTAAACAAACACACATATTATATATATATATATATATATATATATATATAAAAATATGACAACGTTTATTGATACAAAAACAACAACATTGATATCTAAAACTGCAGATGGTATAGTATTTCAACTAGTTTCGCTGTGAACAGCTTCGTCAGGAAATACAGTAAATACATCTGAAAAGATATAAATAAATATCACATAATAGGACAAAAACAACTGAGTATATTAAAGTAACAATATAAATGGGGAGTAAAGTAACAAACTATTTTTTTACCGCAGTAGGCCACTCCCCCCCCCAGACTCTCAAATTTCTATTACATTTAATTTGGCTGATGGTAAACTAGGTATTTTTTTTAATTTATTTTTTGTTGTGAGGCCACACAATTATCACATCACTATATTATCAAACAAAACAAATATGACAAATTTAAAGAAGCTAAATAAAACATGAGCTCAAGTTACAATATGCAAGGTTTACAATATAAGTGCTCTATATCATGGATAGCATGTTTTTTAGCTCATTACTGTCAAATGTGAGCTAAACAAAATATTATCAATCCAGTACAGCAAAATATACAGATAATAAATAAACTTCAGTCCATACCATTAATTAAATACCCAAAGTCAATGTTGCTAGTTGCACAAGCATTTGATTAGTCTGCTGCAAAAAGCTGAGCTTGTTGGTAAAGCAGACTATCTGATGCCCAAATGGAATCCCACAAATTCAGCTCTGTGGCAGTGTGCCAGACATCAATATTATCACAGACAAGTAAAGTTCAAGGATATCTGAAAGTTATAGAATTAACCCAATACATTGTAGACTGAATTGTATGTTAGGAACAGAATACACTCGGAAAAATATACAATAAAATAAAATAAGATGATAAACACAGACGTATACAAATAATGAATTAGCATTGTGAATGTTTTTTAATGAGTACCTTGTTAAAGGAGAGGTTTAGTGTGTATAAAAAAACAAACCTTCATACTCGTCTTTATGGCATGATGCTGCAGCTGTCCCAAGTTGGTTCCAAGACCAAGAACCAAGTGATCACATGACTGCTTAGTTCTTGGCCTGCTCAGAGCGGTGAGTGGTGACTGTCAGTCACCACTCTGCTCTCTGCCCCTCCAGGAATCCATGGAGTGCCAGTCAGGAGAGGGGGCTGTCAGATTTGACTCTCGGCTGTCTGCAAGAACCAAAGCCAGCTGTCAATCAGGCGACTAGGCCGGTCCTAACAATATGGTTGGGATCGTTCCAGAATCTGGAGTGGAGCTGACTTTGGGTCATAAAAGAGCAAAACTAAGTGCATTCATGTGACCCATAACAGAAGTATGGCCAAACAGCTTTGACCATACTTCCCTTTTAAAGGTCCATTGTGGTCACACAAGTTTGTGTTACATTTACACTGAATTAGTAGACACAGGGGGTTATTTACGAAAGGCAAATCCACTTTGCACTGAAAGTGCACTGCAAGCGCACTTGGAAGTGCAATTGCTATAAATCCGAGGGAAATATGCAAGGAAAATAAAAAACAGCATTTAAGCTTACACATGAAGTTGTAGTCGCTGTAAATCTGAGGGGTAGATCTGAAATGAGGGGAAGCTCTGCTGATTTTATCATCCAATTATGTGCAAGCTAAAATGCTGTTTTTTATTTTCCTTGCATGTCCCCCTCGGATCTACAGTGACTTTACTTCCACGTGCACTTTCAGTGCAATTGCAGTGCAAAGTGGATTTTTCTTTAGTAAATAACCCCCAGTGTCACTACAGGACACAATTTAACATTTTCTTATGGCGGTCATGGTGAGATTTTGTAATTCATCCAGTACATACTAGATAATATGCTCCCTGGAAAATCTTCAAAGAAATTAACTATTCTCCTATTAAGTACCAGCCAGGTTCCTAGGTACCCTGTATGCACCTCTCATCGTGCAAAGGCTCACCCAGTTCTGACAGGTTGAATGGTGTTTAACCTCACAGCCAGTCCCCTTCTAGAGCACCACATTCTCTCTATTTTCCTCAAGGTACTGATCTCTTTTCTTACTCAGAGTCAGAATACTCAACATGGATGAGCAGCATTCCTTTCAGATGCACATTCCTTGGCACCATTGTATGACAATGATCGATTCCACTACAACTAGTCGTTTCCACATCAAATAAACAAGAAACAAGTGGCTGCAGTCTGGCCCAGAAGAATTATAAAAGTCTCTAAATCTTGATACATTCGATTTGATAAAACTCAGACTAAAGTAACTGTTTCTTGGATAGCCTTAGCTTGTGAATTTGTCAGCAATAGAATGAACTGGTTGATTTTACTTGCTGCCTAGAATTGCTCTTTGAGTAATCCAATGATAAAATATTAATGTTTTGAACCATACTTTTTATGAAAAGTTGCAGCTTAAATTTTATGATAACTCCATCTTTATATCACAATTTTCATTCTGTAGATAGCAAAATGACTTTTGTATAACTCATTTGCTCATTTTGGTGGCTTATGCAAATGTAGAGCTACCCTCCATAGGAGCCAATGGATAGGAAGAGTCCTCGCTTCTTTGCCTTGGCCATCTCAAAAACTCAGCCCCTCTGACATTCCAGGTTGAATGTACAAACATACAAAATCACAGGAAATAACTGAATGTAATACTTAATACACAATATTAGTGCTATATCAAAGACAATTCAATATAGTTTATGTGACAGACCGCCTGGCACCAGGCCTGGGTGCTTCCTCCAAGATACAGCTTCCTCCACTCTGGAACCAGGAACCAGGTATTATAGCTAAGCACTGCACCCAAGAACTAGAAAACACTAGCTTAGGTGTAAGCCAGAACTGATTTTTGTAAATTCACACAGAATATATACCACACAAAATCAGGTAAGAGCTTGATCACATTATCCTAAACAATGCAAACTGTAAACAGTAATATCAGTACCTCTAATGAACAGCTACTATAAACATAAACAGTAATCTAATTAACAAAACAACCCACAACAGTTTGGTAACAAAGTAAAGTGGACCAATGCTAGTCACATCTCCAAGAGGAATAGCAGACAGATAGAAACATCATGTGACTCAATTAACAATGGTAATTCACATATAGAAGGTAAACAATGGGGAAATTATACCATGAGAGAAAGACACATTAGTAAACAGATTATAGCAGGAGACCCCAGCATCAGGTTGTTTTGAGTTGATTATGTTAACATCTGCTCTGAGTTTCTGAGTGGGGGGGGGGGGGGGTTTGGAGCAGTTAATGCTGCTTTGGGCATAGAGGCCCCAGATCTGTATCCACCTCCTAGGTTCCCAGTGACTGTGTGCTTTGGGGAGACATGGCACCAAATCCAAAGCAAAACCACTCCAAAGGTCATCCAAGCACACACCTCCCAAAGAGTAGAGCCCCGTTTGAAGCCAGGGCCCATTGTCAGTAGGCAAGAGGCTACCCTGCAGTCCCTTGCAAAAGACCCTGCCCCGAGTTGGGTCTTTCACAGTTGGTAACTAGATAATAATAAAATTGATTAACAATGAGAATAACACAATTTAGCATACAAAGTGATTAACAGTAAGGACTAGGAATAAGATGACATTTGGCATCCAGATCAGCATAAACAGTAGCAAGGCAACCTCAAGTGCAACAGTGAGCAGTAATAAAGTTTAATCTGAGTGCTAGAACTATACTGCCAGAGTGCGTTTATGGTGGTGATGCTAGTCCTAAATTGACTGGGTATGCATACTCCAAAAGAAAAGGAGGATGGTAGCAGAGGGGGGAGGGGAACAAATGAGCTTGTAGAATAATTACTAAAGGAGGGCAGTCCTTTAAGATGTTTTTCTGCCAGCTATCATTAGGGTCCTTTAAGTGTCTTTGCACTTAAAGCATCTGTTAACCCAAAAAATAAATAAAGATCCTGTTACCTTAAAGCATGTTATACAGCACAGTGTTTGTGGTGTGTCATTTGTGGTCGTTTGTGGTGTGTCATTTGGACTCCTATATCACCTAAAAAATACCTTGTTATGTACCCCCTTCTTGGGGTTACAAGGAATATTCTCCCCAAGAGGGTTGTCATAAATACTGGCTGCAGGGACCTTGTTATATTTATCTCTAGGGTCTATTCCCTTGTGTTTGCACCACACCATCTTCCCAGGGTTTAGTAGCCGCGTCTGTGGAACTCTTGCCTAGCTACAGTAGAGACTGCTCCTGGGTACATTTTACCAGTTGTTGCTCCTTACCTTGGAGGATGTCGCTTTTTGGACTGTATCATCTTGGGGATTGAAGCTATCAAATGGTACCCTGGAATTGCCGCCTCTACCTCGGGATCACCCTGATAGCATACTGTTTGTGTGTCTCTGTTCCATGTACTCCTATGTCAGTGCACTGCTGAGCTGTCTGGGGTGGACATTGTTTAGGATAATGTGATCAAGCTTGTATCTGATTTTGTTTGGTATAAATTCTGTTTGAATTTTTTTAATAAAGACTGTTCCTGTTTGCACCTATGCTAGTGTCATCTAGTTCTTGGGTGCAATTCACAGGTATAATCCCTTTTTCCTGTGTTCCAGCAGGAAGGAAGCAGCTCTCTGGTGGAGATACCCAGTCGGGATGTCAGGAGTCCATCACAGTCTCCTTCTCCATAGTACTGTAGCCCCATAGCTTGCTATGCTAAAATTCTAAAACTCATTGAAATTTAGAGTAGCATTTGCTTGAAGCAGGAATATAATACGACAGAAAATTAAAAATGAACAGCTGTTAAACTCAGTATCAAAGCAAGCTAGTCATTTTTAGTGGGCGTGCAACCATATTAACATGACTAAAAGGAATTGTTCATTGCAAGACTTTTACACTGTCAAGCCATAATGTTATCAACCTCCACACAGCTGTCAGTTACCGTGTAAAAGTTCACACCAAACTCTCATTATAAGAAAAAATGTGTTTTATTGATGACATTATTCTCGTGAAACAAATGTTAAACGAATGGGTATGCAAGCAATTACATTCTGTTTGCTCAGTGGGCTAAATTACTATACTATACCAATGCCCGAGACCAAGTATCATTCCAACAGTAGTAAATATGTACAAAAGTGTGTGTCCTGATGTAATATTTAACCGGCTTGAATGGGGCATTGCCAAAGAAATGCAATACTGGTAGCAATGCCACAATGCCCAGATTACAAAGGCTACACTCTGTATGAGCTTCCAGTTATTTTCCAGTAGCAGCGTACTCAGTCTCTGGATACTGTATGCTCTTGGTTGAAAAAGACTTTATGTTCTTTGTGAACAACACATCCAAGTGTCAACTGGTCCTAAAAAAAATGGATATCTTAACAGACAGTGTTTTTTAAAATCCTCTTGCAACTATAATGCAATTGGCTACAGTAGCACATGTTGCCATTATTTGAGTATGGGTTTGCTTTAACCACTTTAACACTGAGCACTTCCCCCTCCCTCCTCCTTACTGCATAAGGCAATTTTCTGCTTTTAGTGCTGTTGCACTTTGAATGACAATTGCACTGTAGTGTCTGTTATAAAATGTTGCAAATAAGTAATTTTCACTCATGTGCGCTGATAAGGGCTGCACGGATGGGCACTGATAGGCTGCACTAATAGGCAACTGATGAGGCTGCATTGATGGGCACTTATGGGCAATAATGAGGCTGCACCGATGAGGCGACACTGATAGGCACTGGTGAGGTGGCACTGATGGCAACTGATAATCTGCACTGATGGGCGCTGATGAAGCTGCACAGATGAGACGGCACTAATGGGCACTGATAGGCAGCACTGATGGGCATTGATAGGCACTGATGGGGCTGCACTGATCATCAGGGCACTTTCAGCTCTTGGGTGTTGCCATGTTCTCGGGTAGGACAATCCCTGCAAGACCTCTCCCCTCTACAAACTGACATTTTCAAATACAACTCCTACCCCTATGTTGCTAAACAAACCTACTACACCACTCTCATCAAAACCCTCTCATCCAATGCTTATCAATTCTTTTCTACCCTTACTTCCTTGCTACACCCCCACTGCCTCCACCCACTAACTTACTGGCTACGAGATTGCTAGTCATTTCAAAAACAAGATCGACACAATTCGTGTCCAGATCTCCAGTGTCCAGCTTTCTCCTCCAACCAACATACCAGGTCCAACACCATACTCAGTACTTTACTCCTTCGACCATGTTACCACCAACGAAGTTGCCCTCTTCACCAACTGTACCCTGAACCCTGTCCTCTCACAATTACTATGGCCCCTTACTGCTCTATTGTAAACTCTAACCCATACGTTCAACTTCTCCCTCTCCACCAGCACCTTTCCCTCCCTGCTCAAAAATGTACTGGTTATCCCCATACTTAAAGATGCTCTAAAGGCTCAAGGTTTTTTCCCTTTTACCTTCATGCATTCTAAGCATGAAGGTAATCGACCTTCTGTGTGCAGCAGCTCCTCCAGCCCCCCTAATACTTACCTGGGCTCTGTCTTCCTCCGACGATGTGCCCAAGAGCCTTGGCTTTCTAGGGACTCTCCCTCCTTATTGTAAGTATACATATATACAGTGCTTACAGAAATAAATGTACTCATATAAAGTGCTTAGGTGCTCATAAAATATATTTCTAGAGTGCTTCACATCTAAATGAAAAAAACTCAAATCTCAAATATTGTGCAAAGTGCTCAAATCAGAATAAAGTACTTTAGTTCTCCAATGATAATTCCAGATGCTGTGTGCCACGCTCCCCTCTTGTGACCCCACTCACCAGAAAATACGGACCCTCAGCTTTGCAGTCTGTGGGTCATAAACGCTTGTGATCTATTGACCTGGTGAGATGGGATGAATTCCTCAGAATCCAACAGGCTCCCAAAAATAGAAAGAGAAGCTGATAGTGAAGTACTGCAGGTTCACACAATAAGCACATTACAGGCTCCACTTACTAGACAATAGAAGGAACAGGCATCAGTAAAGTGAACAGCTCTTCCGGGTTCGCCGCTGCTCGGCGTGCTTTTCACGGAGGGCGGAAGTCACATCAGTGGTTCAAAATAGCCGGAAATTAGTTAATGCGTTTTGCCCCTCCCCCAAGGCGTCATCAAGGACATTAAGTTTCAGTATATCTCCCTCCTTATTGGCTGAGACAGCAGCAGGAGACATTGGCTCCCACTGATGTCAATCACAGCCAGTGAGCCAATGAGGAGAGAGAGGGGATGAGGCCGAGCTGTGGTTCTGTGTGCAAGTTGCAAGCTGCTTGCTCTGGGTGCACTTGGCCGAAGGGAGAGGCCAGGAGCACTGGCAGGGGACCTGAGAAGAGTAACGGAGCTGCTCTTTCCAAAAAATGACACAGAGCAAGTAAGTATAACATGCTTGTTATTCGAATAAAAACTCCTTTAATATGACTTTAAAAAATCCTCACTGGACCCCACCTGTTTGAATAACTTAAGATTAATCTCCCTATTCCTGTTTGCCTCCAAGCTTTGTGAATGCCTTGTCCACAACTGTATGAGTTGCTATTTTACCGACAACAACCTTCTCGATTCCCTACAATCTTGCTTCTGCCCACATCATTCCGCTGAAACTGCCCTACTAAAACTCACTAATGACCTACTAACTGCTAAAAGAAATGACCATGACTCAATACTTATACTCTCAGCCCTTGTACACACGGTCGGACATTCCGACGGAAAATGTCTGATCGGACCGTGTTGTCGGATAATCCGACCGTGTGTGGGCTCCATTGGACTGTTTCCGTCGGAATATCCGATGGACTAAGTTTTCCAGGTTGGCTATAAAACTTTCCAACAACATGATCCGATCGGACCTTGTCCGATCATGTGTAGAGAATTACGAATGGACAAAGTGCCACGCATGCTCAGATCAAATTCCTAGACCAAGGCTATTGGCTACTAGCCTGAACGTAGTCCCGTCGTAACAAAATAACGTCATCACGCCCTGAACGATCGCACATTCCGACAACTTTGTGTGTATGCAACAGTTTCGTACAAAATCCGTCGGACAAAATCCTGACGGATTTGGTTGTCGGAATGTCTGACCGTGTGTACAAGGGCTCAGACCTTTCCACTGCCTTTGACAAAGTTGATCACTCACTCCTCCTCGATAAACTCTACTGCCTTGGCCTTTGCAACTCTGCACTTACCTGGTTCTCCCCTTACCTGTCCCAGTGAACTTTCAGTGTCACATACTACAGCAACTCCTCCGCTCCTCTTCCCCTTTCTGTTAGGGCACCCAAAGGATCTTTTCTTGGGCCCCTCCTTTTTACTCTGTATGCAATGCAATTCCCTTCTCCCTGGCCTTCCTTTACACAGGCTATTCCCCCTTCAGTCTATTATGCCTAGACTTATACACCTCACTAAGCAATCTGTGACTGCTGCCCCTCTCTGACAATTCCTTCACTGGCTTCCACTAGCCCAACATATACAACTGAAAATACTAACCACAATGTGCAAAGCCATCCACAGAACTGCCCCCAGCTACATCCCCAACCTCATATGCAGTTATCACCCAAGTCTTCCTCTATGCTTCTCCCAAAACATCTTCTTCTCTAGCTCCCTTGTCAACTCCTCCTATGCTCACCTCCAGGACTTCTCCAGGTCTTCTCATGTCCTCTGGAACACCCTACCCCAGTAAGTCCAGTCAGCTCTCACTCTGTCCACCTTTAGACAATCCTTGAAAACAAATGTATTTAGGGAAGCCTACCCCATCTCCAATTAGTAACTGTACTTGAGTTACCTCCATCAGATCATCCCCTGCAGCTATCACTTCTTGTACCACCTCCCTCTTCCTTTAGATTGTAAGCTCTGTGAACAGGGCCCCCCTATTCCTTCTATCTTAAACTGTATTGTAATTGTAATGTCCCTCTTTATATTGTAAATCACTGTGCAAACTATTTGCGCTATATAAATCCTAAATAATAATAATAAGAAGAAGAAGACGGCAACCATCTTAGCTGGAAAGGGCAAAGTTATCATCCACTGGCATTGGGTTTTATTTTCATGGTAAGTCCTTTTTTAATTATAACAATAAGCTATAAAACAACAATAAACACTTACTCACCTATAAATCGTATGATTCTCCTGATTAACGGATTCAAGTAACAGCATTCTCCAGTCAGAATCATTTTTTCTTGAACTATCAAGTTTTCTCTTGTGGACTTAATGAAATAAGTAGCTATCTCACCAATAAAAATCTAGGAATGGAAAGAAATACAAAAATTCAATTACCTAATTAAGAAGTAAACAATGCAGTTTAAAGCACTAACTAGGTTACAATATACTTATACTCAAGCATCAGGGTATAACACAGATGCACTAGATTCTGGGTGGTCCAGTTTTAGTAAATCTCCTCCCCAGTGGTCTAAATAGAGAAAAGCACTCAACTTCAAAGTTTATTGACCATTAGGTACATTTTATCCATTCTTGCAGTAAATGTGCATTATTTTACTGTAGTATGCTTACAAATGTATTGTACCTTCATGTGGTCACTTTTGCAGTCTATTGACCTCAAAAGAGTGAAACGCAGAAAGGTAAATTGTTGCGAACTAAAGAAAAACTTCTTCTCAGGATCCTTCACCAATTTTTACTACACTTACACTTTAGAACATCATACTCTACGTCCATCATAGATAATGGGGACAAAGAAGGTAAATGCACTTTAGCGAATCAGACGCTATGCTGGTCCTAAATGTAACCACTTTCTTACTGGGCACTTAAACCCCCCTCCTGCCCAGACCAATTTTCAGCTTTCAGCGCTGATGCACTTTGAATGACAATTGCGCGATGATACAATACTGTACACAAATTACATTTTTATCATTTTTTTTCCACAAATAGAGCTTTCTTTTGGTGGTATTTAATTACAGCTGGGAGTTTTATTTTTCTGTAAACAAACAAAAAAAGATGCAAAAAAAAAATCATGTTTAATAGTTTGTTATAAAATTTTGCAAACAGGTAATTTTTCTCCTCCATTGAAATGCGCTGATAAGGCAGCGCTGGTGGCCACTGATAGGCTGCACTGGTGGGCACTGATAGGCACAGTTAAGGTGGCACCGATAGGCATATATAAGGCGGTACTGATGGGCACAGATAAGGCAGTACTGATGGGCACAGATAAGGCGGCACTGATGGGCAAAGATGGGCACAGATAAGATGGCACGGATGGGTGGCACGGGTGGGTGGCACTAATGGGCACTGATAGGTACTACTGATAGATGGGACTGATGGGCACTGATAGGTGGCACTGATAAGTGGCTCTGATAGGTGGCACTGCTGAGCACTGATGGGCGGCACTGATGGGCACTGGTTGATGACACTGATGGGCACGGATATGTGGCATATGAGGTGCAGCACTGTTGTTGAGGCAGATTGTGGGCACTGATAGGTGGCACTGTGGGCACTGATAGGTGGCACTATGAGCACTGATGGGTGGCACTATGGGCACTAATGGGTGGCACTGATGGGTGGCACTTTTCCTATAATTAGGTGGCACTGGCAGGGGGCAGGTGGGCACTGATGAGTTGGCCCCAGCTCGCCGTGATCGACTGAAGTCCCTCTCACGGCCGCTGGTGATCGGCTATTTTTCCTCCTCGCACTGACAGCGCAAGGAGAAAAAAAAAAGCTGATTACCGGCTCTGTTGTGATCACATGATCAGCTGTCATTGGCTGACAGCTGATCACGTGGTAAGGGGTCGGGATCGACCCCTTGCTCCGATCTGTGATCAGGCGAGTCTCATAGACTCGCTGATCACAGAGCGCGCCCCGCGCGCCCCTCAGGGGGCGCGCAGGCCACTCGTGTACGGGACGACGTCAATAGATGTCGTCCCGGCAAAGCAGTTCCGCGCTGTAGCCGTCATTCGGCTATAGCGCGGATCTCAAGCGGTTAAACAATAATAATAATAATAATAAAAAGAAAAGTTTACTTATGGGATTATGAAGGGTTAATATTCCCCACAATGGGGGGAGTCCAAATGCACACAAGTGGAAGCAAAATATTAATACTTTAAGGAAGGTAAATCAACACAAAAATCAAATGCAATTACATTTAGCTAATACAAACAGCTATGCATGATCTTTATTTTGCCAATAAATATTGGTATTTACTTATATCTCATTAATAACATATTGACTAAGTACTGACACCCTACTAGAGTTCCCTTTGGCAATTATTTTATTAATTGTACTGCTAAATTCTTAGACTAAACACTGAAAACACAAATATGCCAAATGCATGTCTATTTTGATGACTATTATATTTTTCTTATTATTAATTATTATTATTATTGTTATTGTTATAAGGTAAATGAGGGAACCATCTTGTTAAGAGACATCCATTTTGGGTATTGGAAAATTACTGTTAGCATGACATAGAAACCTATTGCTTAAGGTCATATGTGTTTTTTGCTTGTACAAGGTATTTTATCACAAGGTTAGTTATCTGTTCAGAACAGATGGATGCGGTTAAGCTACTTCCCTTTTTGAGAGCAGAAGTAACTCTATGGCGTTAAACCACAAGCCTGTCTTGCACCAGACCTAAGAAACATTTTAAACTGTATAAAAATGTATATATTTAGCTTTTTGTTACTAGGCAGAAATTGCTTGTACAAAAAAACCAAGATGACGTAGTAAAATATACTATCTTGCATATTTTATGTGGCAGTCCCTGATTGGCTAAACCACAGGGCTGTCCTTTAGCTCAAACTAAATAAAACTGTTGTGTGTGCTTCAATATACACATTCATTATTCACGTACAATAGTGTGTATGTGTAATGTTTTGTCCACCGGTGAAAGGGACCTCCGCCCTTCAATCCTAGCCTAGGCTACCAGGGGTTACTTACAGAAGACGAGCAACCTAACAGTTTTGGTACCAGAAAAGTGGGGTTCGTCTTGCGACAGGTAAGTCACTTTACTCTTTTTTACCTGATTGGTGAATGGTGTAAACACTTACTCTGTCCGGGCGGCCGCTACGAACTTAGTTTAAAATTAAAAGAAGTAACTGTGCCTTCGCGGTGGACTAGGCTGGTCCCTCGGGAGGTTAAAAGGGCTCGCAAGGAATTTATAGGTTTAGGGGAGTCCGACTAGGTTGGTCTGACTTAAAACTATTGGTAATAGTATTTTTAACACGGGAAGTAGTAGATTACGCCCGTGACAAAGGGATTGGTGGAGTGGACGCCCATTTGATTTTTTTTAAAAAAAAGTGCACTATAAATTGATAAATGTATTGCAATACGGTTATTTCATGTCTTAAAGTATATTAAGAATATGTCTGTTTCTCTCTAGGTACGTGTGTAAGTATATAGAGTATAAGTTTTAATATAGAGTATAAGGAAAATAATTGTTGTTGTTTAAATAAGTGCAGAGTATGAGGAGCCCTCTTGTAGTGACATAGCATCCGCCTGCCCCCATTGCACGTTAGGTCTACTCTTCCTAAGAATAGATGACAAGTGGATTTTACTGACCACCAGACCAGGGGGGTTCTCTTGCAGACATGGTGTAAGAGGGGTATATCCCGCCACCAGGAAAGATTTACCCTTCATCGTATATTAAGGGTAAATCTTCATAGTTTTATATAAGTCCATCTGCCCCAAAAAAGATCAGGGATCCTACTCCCAGACCAGAGACCGGATTGTTGGACAAACCGGGTGTTATCACCTGTGTCCTGCCACTAGACACACACTGCCCAGACTACTAGATGGGGAATTCTGCAGCAACCCAAGCCATGGCCACCCCATCACCCTATGAATTTGTCAGTAATATGATCCCTGGCCCCCAGGTAGAACCATTTTGGACACAAGTCCGGGAAAGGTGTCACCAATTGGGAATCCATGACCCAGGACCCCAAGGTCCTTGTTCAGAGGAAGACTGGCAAGAAGTCAGTAAAATTTGTCAGGTACATAAGCATTCTTATCCTCCCTGCAAAGGGGCTGACCCACAATACATGAAGGATTGTTTCTGTGCATGGAACAAATGCCTTGGAAAATATAGGCAATTGTGGACAGCAAGGACATTG
This sequence comes from Lithobates pipiens, assembly GCF_037356315.1. Lineage (NCBI taxonomy): Eukaryota > Metazoa > Chordata > Amphibia > Anura > Ranidae > Lithobates > Lithobates pipiens. The sequence continues at coordinate 93,262,805 of NW_027507718.1, forward strand.
GAAATCCCAGTGCCCTTATAGGACTGGACAGATTAGAGCAAGAGGCAGAGGCAGGGGATTTAACCCCCAGACCCGCCCACAGTATCCCCGTTATCTGCCATACCAGAACCCTCGTCAACCACTACCCCAATATCCTACACAGCCACAAATAATGCACCGAGGGAAACTCTGTTGGTATTAATGGGACACCTGTCACCCATCCCATCACTCCACCACTGACTGTAGCCACTCCAGAAGGACAGAAATTATGTACCCAAACTTTTGCCGTCTTGTCCTCATGCCCTGTGCCCCTTATGGGACGGGACCTCTTGGCACAACTGTGTATTACCATTAAGTTTAATAAAGAAGGTTCCCTTACCGCTAGTTCACCATTATGTGACTTACATGGCCCTAAGCGACATGCACACAGAGGGTTCCCAAAAAGACATGCACACAGGAGTTTCTTTCTAATGATACCTTCCTCCCTTGACCATCACACAATTTGGGCAGAAAACAAAGGTAGTGTGGGCTTTATTAATTGCACACCATATGCACCCCAAATGCGGTCAGATGCAGGGATACAATATCAAAAACAGTATCCCCTACCCCCAGAGAAAGTCAAAGGCATCTCCCCTCAAATTAATGATTACATATCAAAAGGTATCCTGAGACCAATCATCAGTCCCTGGAACACACCCATTTACCCTGTAAAGAAGGCCAGTGGCGAGTGGAGACTCGTCCAAGACCTCAGAGCAGTAAACAAACAAGTGATTCCCCTCCCACCCCTAGTCTCAGACATCACTTTTATTTTCTCATGCATACCGGCAGACTCTCTATGCTACACAGTAATTGATTTAGCGAATGCTTTCTTTAGCATTCCCATTGCAGAGGAAGCCCAACCTATGTTTGCTTTCTCCTGGGCCGGGGGCCAACTAACCTGGCAAGGGTATGTAGACAGTCCAGCCGCCTTCTCTATGGTACTCAACGAGACTGTCAAGTCTTGGACTTCTGAGCGAGGGTCGGTACTAATACAGTATGTGGACGGCCTGCTCCTGTGCAGTCGAACTGCTGAAGATTGTGCGGTCGATTCAACATCACTGTTACAACACCTAGCTCACGCTGGGCATCTAGCCTCAAGGAAGAAAATACAATGGTGCCAGCCACAGGTAGAATACTGAAATTGATAGACTGGACAGAGGACAGACTAAAAGCTTTTAAAGCCTTACTACACAGTTTGTCATGTGCACCCGCCCTAGGGTTGGTAGACTATGGTAAAGCTTTTCAACTATACTGTGTAGTCTCGGGGACCTCTTTTGCCGCGGTTTTGACACAACAGCATGGAACAGGCTACCGCCCTGTCTCCTACCTATCTAAAAAAAACTCCCCATCCAAGTACAGGGAATGCCATTCTGTCTCCAAAATCTTGCTGCCTGTGCAATGGCTGTACAAGATGCAAACAAATTAGTGCTAGGTCACCCATTGACTCTCTATACCACTCATTCAGTCACGCATCTTATTCAGAACATGAATACCCAACATATGACCTCGCAAAGACTTAGTGGTTATGAGATAACACTGATGAACACTGATAACCTCACACTCAAATATGTGCCTGCCAGCAACCCCGCTGTGCGCCTTTTGCATTCCATGTTGCGTTTACCACATGACCCAGACATTATACATGACTGTTCGGAAAAGGTTGCTGCTATTACCAGTCCCAGACCGGATCTCACTGACACCCCTATCTCAGGTGCAGAGGATGTTTTCGTTGACGGTAGCTGCTCACGTCCCTCTGACTCCACCTTTTTAACCGGTTATGCAGTTGTTCAACTACCAGACATCGTACTGGAGGCAAAATCATTACCTCCTTCTTCAGCCCAGGTAGCAGAGTTAGAAGCCCTCACTAGGGCCTGCATTCTATTCACCGGTAAAGAGGTGAACGTCTACACAGACAGTAGATATGCTTTTGGAGTGGTGCATGATTTTGGTGTGATATGGGCCAATAGAGGTTTTAAAACAGCAGACAACAAAATAATTGCCAACTCCACACAGATTAGTGCTCTCCTCCAAGCCATTCTTCTTCCAAAAAAGGTAGCCATAATTAAAGTAAAGGCACACTCCTCTGACAGCAGTCGTGTTTCAAAAGGGAATGCTCTTGCTGACAGAGAAGCTAAAAGAGCTGCTGCCTTTTCCCCTAACCCACCTGCCCCCACAACAATGTTTTTCAAGGAACACTTCGCAGCACCTAACTTTAAAACTGTCATAGCACAGATGCAATCAATGGCCACGGAAGATGATGTCCATTTTTGGACAAAGGAAGGATTGACCAAAGACCCTGAAGGTCTTTGGTCAAAAGAGGGGAAGATCCACATGCAAGAACAAAACTATCACCCTTTGAGGTCCTCATGGGAATCCCCGCAAACATAGAATTACCCCCATTAGACCAAGACACTGATATTGACATTTATTCTCAACAGGAAATGTACGTGAAAAATCTGGTAAGTATGCTCCACGAAATAAACGAACAAGTTTCTGTCACCTTTTTTCCCTCTTCCCATAGAACCAACGCATCCCTTCATCCCTGGGGATAAAGTGCTGATCAAATAATTAGCACAAAGAAAGAGTATCGGACCGGCTTTCTCAGGACCATGGAAGGTGGAAAAGGTATCCAGGACCGCAGTGTTAACAGACCTAGGAAACACCTGGATCCACGCCAGCCGTCTTAAAAAGTGTCCCCAGCTTCCCTCGACTCCAGAGCCCCTGGCAGTGACAGAGAGCAGCAACTCCCAAGAACAAGATCTACAAGAAGTTCAGAGAGGCATAGAACAAATTTCCCTGGAAGATCCCACACCCCCTCAAAAGGACAAAACAGAGCCAACAACTGCCGGGATGAGAAACGAAGAAGAAGAACAGAACTCTTAGATAACAAATAATCAGAACTTTAAAAAAACAAAGATGCTTTCTCCATCAGTGTCAGGGAAGGCTGTATGCCTTTGGGGTAGTCTGGTACTATTTGTATTCCTGCCCACATGGTTTATAGCCAACTGTATATATCATCCAGAAGATTTAGGTCTATTAAAAGGGATATGTGGACCACCTAAGATGAATAATACCCCCGGCCAAAGACATAGTAGAAGTATTGTACCCGTTAATGAGTCACCTAAGGGACTGACTAACAAGATGTTACTACTAAAATTCAAATATAGCTATGCTCAAAAATCTGGTTTTGAGAAATGCTGGATTTGCAGCAAGCTACATCCCAGTACAGCTAGAATCCCTCTCATGGCAGTCCCCTTGAATTTTACCCCCCTCCTTAATGGAACACCCCCTATCGTCCTAACGAATGTTACTAGGACCCTTCCAAATAAAACCCTCACTTTCCAAATTATAGGTAGAAGCCACTTCCCAGACTGGTGTTTCCGACTGGGAAACACCACAGATGGAGCCGAGGTTTGCAAACAAGCAAAACTTAACATTTCAATGACATCATTTAACAGTCCTTCTTTCTTCCATACTTCAGATCCCACCCTAAATGCCACCTTTTTAGACTTTCTTAGCTCCAGTACCAAGACTACAATACACCAATTAATGTCAATTCTGGTGCTCTCTGGCCTTTCTGATACTCTTAGGAACGTGTTCCATAAACGACCCCTAGCTCTAGGAAATACCATATATATATGCTGCGGCAAACTCTGTCACCCCTGGATCCCAACCAAACCCCAGGGGTGGTGTTACCTTGCAGCCCTGGTTCCTATCATGGGGGTATTAGGGGATAACAAGGGAAGTCACCTCCTTGAAGCCAGCATGCATCCTAGATATCCCCTTAGACACCGTAATAAACGAGAATTGTTTTTAGAAAAAGATATGGCCTGGGCATGGTTCCCTTCCTGGACAGGGTGGGGAATTGACCTAATGAAAAGATTAAATAATTACACTGGCATAATTGATGAGATTCTGGAGGAAAATTCTGATGACATAACCAAACTAAATCTAGAAACTAGGGCAATTAGGAAGCAACTAGAACTACATGAGTTGGCTATAGAAAGTATGAGTGCAGCCCTTACTGGCCTCTGTGAGACTACTGAGGATTATGAGTGCTGTACCTGGATTCATAATACCAGCATCGAAGTCCCAGACTACTATGACGTTATTGCCCAACACAGGGAAGAGGTAAATAAACTACAGAAAGAGGCAAGGAACATAGGAAAAAACTGGGATCCCTTCTCGAGCAGTTTTAGTTTTGGGGGATTAATATCTTGGCTCCGAAATGCTGCCATGACAATTGTCACTGTGATTCTCTTCATTCTATTTTTATATGCCTGTTATAAGATAATCAAATGTTTATGTAAAAAGGGAAACACGGTCGCTCCGAAGGATCTGAAACTCACTTCCATTGTTAAGGATCCAACGGTATGGTATAGAAACCAAGAGCACAAGGGTTCGGAGTATGAAGCCTGTGCTATTAAATTAGAAAAGGAATGATCATTATGTAAATCACAGAATGATCAAAGGGAGGATTATAAGGTAAATGAGGGAACCATCTTGTTAAGAGACATCCATTTTGGGTATTGGAAAATTACTGTTAGCATGACATAGAAACCTATTGCTTAAGGTCATATGTGTTTTTTGCTTGTACAAGGTATTTTATCACAAGGTTAGTTATCTGTTCAGAACAGATGGATGCGGTTAAGCTACTTCCCTTTTTGAGAGCAGAAGTAACTCTATGGCGTTAAACCACAAGCCTGTCTTGCACCAGACCTAAGAAACATTTTAAACTGTATAAAAATGTATATATTTAGCTTTTTGTTACTAGGCAGAAATTGCTTGTACAAAAAAACCAAGATGACGTAGTAAAATATACTATCTTGCATATTTTATGTGGCAGTCCCTGATTGGCTAAACCACAGGGCTGTCCTTTAGCTCAAACTAAATAAAACTGTTGTGTGTGCTTCAATATACACATTCATTATTCACGTACAATAGTGTGTATGTGTAATGTTTTGTCCACCGGTGAAAGGGACCTCCGCCCTTCAATCCTAGCCTAGGCTACCAGGGGTTACTTACAGAAGACGAGCAACCTAACAATTGTTATTATACACTTTTGATTCCCTTCATAACCAAGGTCAAAACAAATGCGCTGACCAATTTTGGCATGTTTTAGAAAAACTGTACATTATCATGCAACTATTTAATGTAAATGATATCTTGTTTTTGTTTTTTCAGGACAATTTTGGTTTTCATTTAGTAATTTAGTAGTACATGTTAATAGATACTGCATCTCCTTATTTTGTTTTATTACCAAGCTGCTACTACTCTAGCTGTATAGTTTATGCCATTACAATGACCCGCTGCCAAAAGGTAAATATATAAATACATTCTTCTACTTCTGGCAATACCGCATATGTTTAAGTTATTTGTTCTTTGTACCCATAACAGGGTCAAAAAGCAAAAACACAAAAAATTATGCATTTTCTTTTTTGTAATACCTAAACCAACTGACACTGACACTTAATATAAAAGCTTTTTTTCTACCTAAAACACACTGACTGTAACACTGACACTGACAATAACACTTACACTGATACTCTGACACTAACATTGACACTCACTAAACTAAATAAAGCCCTGATCTTTTTTATCTTTATTTTTTTTCACAAAATGTTTTTGTCATTTACACAGACTTCTCCTCTAGTGAGAAGAAAAACGTACAATGTATAATTTCCTCTAGATAAGAAAAAACAGGGCAGGTCTTCACAGTAGTTACATGACTGAGAGCCAGTTCTACTGTTTTCTGATCATTAGTGCGAGACCAGGAGCTGTCAGTTGCGCGTATATGTGGTGCGCAGGAAGAAAGCCCACTTCCTTGATGCCGTATATATATGTGTGATGTGAACATAAAGGAGTTAAAATGGAAGTAAACCCTTCCAAACAACTTTGACCTACAGGTAAGCCTAGATTAAGGCTTACCTGTAGGTCCAAGTAATATCTCCTAAACCTATATGGTTTAGGAGATATTTGCCCGAAAATGGGCACCGCTGTCTACGGCGCATGCGCCGTAGACAGCGGCGCGCAGGCGCACTAAATGCGGCAAGTCCAAGAATGGATTTGCCAAATTTGTCTACTCCCGTGCGCATGCGCGGGAGTGACGTCATCGCGGCTCCGGCGAATGGCAGCGTCGGAGCTCCGAGACGCGACTCCCGTGCGCATGCGCGGGAGTGACGTCATCGCGGCTTCTCCGCTGTCATTCGTCGGAGCTGCGAGAGACGCCACAACCAAGATGGATGCGGCGGACTACAGGTGACAGCGGCGACTTCGCTGGCTCCTGTGTCAGGTAAGTGACACATAATGAGCTACTATGCGATGCATAGTAGTCCATTATGCTTTACCTTTGCAGGGAAAAAAAGAGGAAGTAAACCCATCAGGGTTTACTTCCTCTTTAAGTACAACTTCAGGAATACATTTATAAAAATAAACATACTGTCTTCATATATACCCCATCATTAACCGTGAACCATTAAATGTCCATGTAGATAAGTAAATCTAGTGGACGTTCAGGTACTGCACAGCACATTTAGATTGTGTTTAATATCAGCTTGGGATACACTTTTGGTTCCTTTTCAAGTACTTCTGACCTCCTAAGTTGTTGTATCTTGTTGTTTTTACATCTATGTCAGTGGTTCTCAACTACTGTCCTCAGGACCCACTAACAGGCCAGGTTTGCAAGATAACTGAAATACATCATTGGTGATATAATTTGCTGCTCAGTGATTGCAGTATTCTAGTCTGCATCTGCCCAGGTAATACTTAAAATCTGGCCTGTTAGTGTGTCCTGAGGACAGGAGTTGAGGACAACTGATATATGTCAATGCAAGTGAAAATCAGTTTAAAAGTAAGAGACAGTGTAAAAAAACTTTTAAATAAAATAAGTAATATAAATAATAATTAAAAAATTGTAAAGCACCCCTCCCCTGGTGCTTACGTGTAAACGCAAATGCATATATAAGTCAAGCATGCATATGTAAACAGTGATCGCATCACACATGTGAGGTATCACTGCAAATGTCACAGTGAAAGTGATAATTCTAGCACCAGAGCTCCTGTGTAACTCTAAACTGGTAACATGTGGTAACATAAGGCTTTTAAAGCGACACTAATAGAGGTGCTATAGTTTAGTGCCACTTCATGGGTGTACGCAATTTTAAAGCAATGCATGTTTGATATCTATTTACCCAGTGTAACATCATGTTTTATATTTTAACTAAAAATTGGGTATTATATAGTGTATTTTTCCCCAAAATTTAGTTTTAAAAATCGCTGCTTAGATAATGTTTTAAAAAATGGCAACACTCACCATTTTATTCTCTAGGGTCTCTGCTAAAAAAAATACATAATGTTTGGAGGCTCTAATTAATTTTTAAGCAAAACAAAATACAGAGTTTTCATGTAGGGGAGAAATTTCAGAACTGGCTTGAGTAGGAACTGGTTAACAAAGAGGAGGGGAGGAGTATATTCAGGGCAAAAGCAATGCTCTAGCTTGGCTGGACGAGAGGAGAGCATAGGAAGGGAGAGAGGAGGAGATTGTGTTCTCACACAGACTGCACACTATGGAACTGACAGGGAGAGAGGAAGGGGGGAGGGGGAGATGCAGAGATGCACAGGAGAAAGCTGGAATGACGGAGGCATGTAACCGGCCACAATTTCATGGCTCAGCAGCTATGATAGCTCACAGAGCTCACATGGCAAAAGCACTAAGCTATAGCTCATGCCTTAAAGGTACAGGAGCATGTTTTTTTTAGGGTTACAACCTCTTTAATTCATTCAGATCTTTGCAGACCAATGGAAAAATTGACTCCAGGAAAGAAAAGGTCTTGTCTCGATTTTATAGATGACTACCCCAGGTATAGTACACTATATATGTTACATAACAAAAGTGAATTACCAGAGAAATGTCAACAGTATTTGGCTCAAGTAAGCAACACATTTGGCAAGATGCTGAGTGTATTGTGCACAGATGATGAAACTGAATATACAGGTGATAACACACAGGCAATTCTTAGAAAGCATGGCATAATATTTCAAACTACTGTACCATACAACCCAGAGCAAAACTGGGTTGCAGAAAGTACATTTATGACCACATACTATCTCCAAAAGAGACTACCAAGAAAATTACCAGGAAAAACATCATATGAACCGTGAAAAGGAGAAAGCCCTGAATTTAAACCATCTAAAATTTATTGGAAGCAACATCCCAAAAGAAAAATATACAAAATGGGATGCTTGCATAAAGGAAGGTTTACTTGTGGGGTACAGCTCAAAAGGGATACAGAATTATACACCAAGACACAAACAAGGTAACCATCAGTAGAAGTGTAATTGTCAATGGAACTTCAATGTGTTCAAAATTTCATGAACTAACTTAAACCCTTTAAATGAGTGAAATTTCACCATCAGTATCACATGAAGATAAGTGACACAGAAATATAAATTGATGCAGAAAATCCAGATGCTGTAAAATAAGTAACCAGGCCACAGAAGGCTTCAAACAGGAAATCTGCCAGAAGCAATAAAGACATTCCAGCCAAACATCTGTCCTATGATGCTTGTGTAGCATTAAAACCAGAGCCAGATTCATGGGATGAGATGCAAAGACTCATGAGAAACAAACTTGGGTCAGAGCTGCTGATGAAGATTGCAGATGTGTTGATGAAACCACTTGCGAAAAACAGATTTATAGAACTGAGATCTGAAATGGTGTCAGTTGGAATACAAGGAGTAGTTGTTGAGTGTTGGAATACATTGTTCATGTATTTTGCGCAACAACTACATCAGCCAATAGATAGCAGTGTTTATAAGTTTGTAGCTTCTCTATGGTAAACGTTATGTCTTTTCTCTGTATAATAAAGTTTCCTGTTTCCTATCTGCAGTTAAGAAGCAGTTAAAGTGATTGTAAAGTCTAGTTTTTTTTTTTATAACAAACATTTTATACTTACCTGCTCTGTGCAGTTGGTTTTGCACAGAGAAGCCTGGATTCTCCTCTTCTTGGGTCCCTCTTCGCTGCTCCTGGCCTGACTCACAGTTCCATGTGTCCAGAGACATACAAGGGTCCCAGAGACAGCGGGGACCATTCGCATTGCATTTATAGAATGTATTAAGATAAAAAACCTTCTGCCTTTACAACTCCTTTAAAGCCCATGTGGACTGTGCATTGTCTGTTCTGTATGGTTATATACAAATTTCTATTGCCCGTGTAAATTATTGCCTTTTTATGATAATATTTACTTGCTGTGTCTTTCACATTTTAAATATTAACTAGTCCTTATTTTGTTATTAAATACAGACTAAAAGACTCTTGGCTATTTATGTTTAGACCAATGTATACAGAATCTTTACAGAACATGAAAAGGATAAGAAGTCCTATTCCTAAAGTGCGTGTGTGTGTGTGTGATTTAATAAACTGTATTTTGCTTCATACATTCACTCCTGTGCAGAAGAAGCTGTTGTTTATTATATATCTTGATCCATTCAAAAAACATATATTTTTACCGATGATTAGGGATGAGTGAACCAAGCAATTTGTTCCCTGCCCATTCTCTAAAACTAGTGGGAAATCTGCAGATCCCAACACAGGGCTTAAACCCTTTTCAAAGCCAGGTTCACACCTGTGCGGGTGGTTCCCGCTAGAGGTCCGCACCTGTTACTGCAGCCGCAACTACCCGCATAGGACAATGAGCCGTATACGTGGGGATGCACACTGCGCACACTGGAAATCGCACCTGCACTGGGAACCGCACTGCACTTGCATATATGTATCAAAATTATCTGGACTACAATGTCACATTTAGGCTTTTTGGTAAAATTTAAAGATACTGTAAATGAATATTAAAATGGATATGCCAAATGCTGACAATGCTGGGTATGCTGAATACTGTGCATTGAGTTTTCAACTGAGAGAACTGTATAACACTTAATGCATAAAAAACGAATAGAATTAAAGTGGGAACAGTCTGACAAACACATAAGCTTATTAGAGAAAATCAAAGCACAGCCCTTACAACAACCACCAGTAGCCTTTTACTGTAATATTTGCTTTAAAATAATTCTTACTTAAAATTCAGTGATTTCTCTATGTGTTTTTTGTTACATTTTATAATTCTATACATGTATTTAAAAGCACGTTGTCAGAGTGCAATGTTTCACATAAATAATTAAGAAAGCTTTGTAGATAAACTACTTACAATAGCTGTTGGTGTTGCAGCCAGCACACAGTACAGCACCAGAGGGGAAATGAAACTTTCATCTTCAGTCCCTGGGTATGGTTTCATTAGATTTCCATCTTGGCAGAAGAAGCCTTGAATGTGCACTTGAAAGGTATCCGTACACTCAAAGTAGTATGCAAGCAGAACAGTGCCAGCCATAATGACAAGCTGAAAATAAAGCATAGCAAGTTAAAACAGACATAAAACCAAAGGTCTTATGACAGCAATTTCCATTAAGCAATCATGTTCCCATCACCCAAGCAATCTTACAATAACTGCGGCTGGATTGTTTGCACGTGTACAATATCCAATACATAAGCCTTTTGGCAAACTGACTTAATGAGTGTGCCTAATCGAACTTGGTTCTGTGTCTGGCTGACAGAGGGATACCACCGGATTACAAGCCTTCATAAAATAAAAAGGGCATAGGAGCGTCACTAATGATACCCTGATCTCAGCAAAGGAAAACACTTTACTACTGAATGTACACCAAACAGCATCAATAAAGTGCCTTGTGCTGTAGTCGCCAACCCTCTGACATCCATAGGGTGACCTGACATGCTGCAGTGAAAGGTACCCCACACCAAAGGACTTCTAAAAAGTGTTGTGTAAAAATAGCTACTTTCTCAAATACTTGGCTGGCTTGTGGGTGGGTTCTAAATCTTGTCTTTTTTTCAGATGTAAGACTGTACTGCTGCTTTTTGTGATGAGAAAAGAAAAGAGCTCTTTTGACACAAAAACACAAAGGGACACCTTTTGCTGCAAAATATTTCACTTAGGCACTAAAAAGGAGACTCTGAAACTGAGCTGCAGCATGGTGGCCAAGACCATACAGTGGTTTAACAGGACAGGTTCCACTCAGAACAGGCCTCGCCATGGTCGACCAAAGAAGTTGAGTGCACCTGCTCCAGAGGTTGTCTTTGGGAAATAGATATATGAGTGGTGCCAGCATTGCTGCAGAGGTTGAAGGGGTGGGGGTCAGCTTGTCAGTGCTCAGACCATACGCCGCACACTGCATCAAATTGGTCTGCATAGCTACTGTCCCCGAAGGAAGCCTCTTCTAAAGACGATGCACAAGAAAGCCTGCAAACAGTTTGCTGAAGACAAACAGACTAAGGACATGGATTACTGGAATCATGTCATGTGGTCCTATGAGACTAAGATAAACTAATTTGGTCTTTATTTGGACCCACTGTTCGGCTTGTGCTGTGACTAGGTCCAGCACAGCTGGAGCGGTGCAAGCACCCTCTACCTGGGAGAGCTGGATCATGTATTAGATATGTGATCCAGCGCCGGAGAGCTGTTCTGCCACCATACTCCTAGGTGAAGTGGTTGGCAAAGTGGTTAAGAAATAATGAGTTGATTTACCTGCTAAAAAAATTGTATTTCTGTACATCTAGCTCTAAGATTTACACAGCACAGCCACACCACACTGCCCTGTCTGGCTCCACACTCCTAACCTGTGACTAGATAGTGAAAAGAGAAGCAGCAGACTAATACGATCCTCTCTCTACCACTCTGTGCTCTCCTCTTATCAACATGCTCTTTTTACTGCAGCACAACTGATTTTCTGACTGTGCTGGTTCTTCTAATTTAGTTTGAGCTATGCTGTACAGGAACTGCAAGAGACTGATACCAATAAAAGTTCATATAATTACACTGGATGCAATATAAATTTAAGGATATTTTATTGAATACCACGGTGAAATAATATGTGGGTTTATTTTTTACATCTGTCTTGAATTCAGCATAAGGAATATGAACATTTTGTTTAAAAAGGATGGTTTGCTGATATACAGTGTAACATTTTTCAGTGAAGAGTTCCAATTCCAAATTGCAACAAACAAGCTATTTCTACCAATCAGAATTCAGTCAGCTGAAGTCAAGGGAATTACGTGATGGCATCAGATTGGCTACTTTGGGTTACTGCACTTAAAGGTTCAATCCACCCAAAAGTGATATTTTATTAGACAAATGTTCCTGTAGCATGTCCGCAGTTTCTGATGTGCAGTAACCTCTAGCAACCAAGCGGCAAGCAGAAATTATGTGTTGTAACCTTTAGCAACCAGCCAGTGAGTGGTAAGGAAAAGCTGTAACCTCAGGCAACCTACTGCAGTCGCTGGTAATCTGCTGCAGTAAACAGATTTGGAGTTCACCTGCTATTTTTTGTATGTCTCAGAATGGGGGGGGGGGGTGCAAGAAAATGTTTGCCCAGGGTCCAATCAATATCAAAGATGGCCGTGACCGCTATCATAATAGATGTGCAGACCTGGGAACTCAAGAACTCAAGTGCTAAGTTCTTACCAAAGAACTTGGTAAAGAATGTAAGGCCGCGTACACACGGGCGGACTGTTCGCTCAACTTTGTCCGCTGAACAGTGTTTCAGCGGACAGTCCGCCCGTGTGTGGGGCTTCAGCGGACAGTTTCAGCGGACAGTTTGACGAACAAAGTTTTTCGGAAATTCCGAAAAACTTTTCGCTGAAACTTTGCCACCGCCTCTAAAAGAGCTATAAGAAGGCGCGGTGGCCCGGCAGAAGAACCGAAGAGGGGGACAAGACCCCCGAAGTCGGGAGAAGAGGCCGGCGGTGGGGAGGAAGGAAGCCGGACTCCTCCGCTAGCAAAAGAGCTACACGAAGATAGTGGAGGAGTCCGGCGAGAAGACCCCCGAAGACGGAAGACCCCCGGAGCTGTGCAATAAAATATTTTATCTCGTGTGTTGTGTTTTTTTTTTTGGGTACTTTTATTTTACAGGTGAATGGGTAGGGGTACATTTTACCCCATACTCATTCACATAGGGTGGGGGGGCCGGTATCCGGGGGCCCCCTTATTAAAGGGGGCTCCCGGATTCCGATAAGCCCCCCGCCCGCAGACCCCGACAACCAACGGCCAGGGTTGTCGGGAAGAGGCCCTTGTCCTCATCAACATGGGGACAAGGTGCTTTGGGGTGGGGGGCCGTGCGGCCCCCCCTTCCCCAAGGCACCCCCCATGTTGAGGGCACACAGCCTGGTACGGCTCAGGAGGGGGGGAGCGCTCGCTCGCCCCCCTTTCCTGGCCGGCCGGGTAGCGTGCTCGGACAAGGGTCTGTTGTGGACTTTGGGGGGACCCCCACGCCGATTTTTTTCGGCGTTGGGGTTCCCCTTTAAGTCCATTCCAGGCGGCGGAGCCCGCGACGTCTCCGTCGCGGGCCCCGCCTACCTTCACACGCGCTCGAAATGAGCGGACTGTTGCCTCGTGTGTGGGCTTTCAAAAGTTGCGCGGACTTAGTACGACGAACTAAGTCCGCTCAAAAAAAGTGCCGTGTGTGGGCAAGTTCCTTCATTCAAAAGTTTGAGCGGACTGTTTGACGAACTTAGTTTCGGCAAACAGTCCCCGCGTGTGTACGCGGCCTAACTCTTCTACATTTGCTGGAAATCCGAAGATCAGTTTTGGGTAGACCGATTTTATTTAATAAAGCTGCAGAACTCCTGAAGACACAGCAATAAATGACTATGCTTTTCATCATAGCCCTGAAAGGAAACAGACTTCTCTGCTAGAGAGAACTCAACTTCAACTGCACATAAAAGTTCTTTGCAGTTTTGTACATAAATATTTGATTATCAGACTCAATATTGTATCATTCCTGAAAAAGAAACCTAGGGCATTTGAAAACTTCCATTTTCAATATTTTACAAAGCTATACATTGTATCACACATTTTCCTTTCAGTGATAGCTAACACTAGAAACTCAACATCCAGGATATGATGTGGTAAGTACAAAGTTAATTTCTAGTCATTTGTGTTTGCCTGACATGCAAATTGTTAAAAAATATTAGACTGTCTATTTAAAAGCAAGTCTGCAAATACATATATAAAAAAAATTGCAGTTGTCCTTGCACTTGTTTTTTTAAGTGCAAAACTTAAACTTAACTGCCCCCTTAAACTAACATGATGGCCGAAGAGGGTGGTACGCATGCTATAGCCGTGATGTTTTGCATTGTGGCAAAATTGTTACCACAGTTCATGTTCAGTACAGCTAACAAAAGCAACATATTCAAGTCAATGGGGCTGCGCCACCACTGTCCTGTGTTACATGTGGTTGTGGTATACTGCTGCAGCCTTTCAAAGGTTAAAACAGGAATAATGGAGGTGTTATATTGCCTCCAAGCTGCTTGTCAAATGTGGCAATGGCAACTACAAGTGTAAAGGAACCCAAGCGGTCCATTTCCTTTATAATTTGAGGTTCTATTACACAAATCTGTTGCATTTATTAGCATTACATGTTACCATGAGACCTGAGATTGGTTGGATGCTCCCACTGTTTGCTGTGGACTGATGGACTTTTTTTTACATGTAAGCAGATTCTGTTTTTATTCGATAAACCCTGTTCCATTTCTGGTACCTTTCCGCGCTCTGCTTTGTGTTTTTCCTTCAAAAGCTGGACCTTCCCAAAGTCCCAAAGTGGCACTGTGGAAGCTGTGTTTGGTGCTCTGCAAACTCCCAGAAAAGATAAATGGCATTACTTCCTCAGATGCCATAGGACTTCTCTGATTGAGATCTTTGGAACTGGATTATATATACAATATATCACAAGTGAGTGCAAGTGAGTGCACCTCTCACATTTTTGTAAATATTTTATTATATCTTTTCATGTGACAACACTGAAGAAATGACACTTTGCTACAATGTAATGTAGTGAGTGTACAGCTTGTATAACAGTGTACATTTTCTGTCCCCTCAAAATAACTCAACACACAGCTATTAATGTCTAAACCACTGGCAAAAAAAGTGAGTACATCCCTAAGTGAAAATGTCCAAATTAGGCCCAGTTAGCCATTTTCCCTCCCCGGTGCCATGTGACTCCTTATGCCGTGTACACATGATCGGACAACCCGCCGGACTTTCCGAACTGAGGTCCACCGGACTTTCCGAACGAGCGGACCTGCCCACACACGACCGGACTTTTCCGGCAGATTGTCCTATGGCGGGAGTCCGCTGGACTTTTGAAATGAACGGACTTGCCCACACACGGAGTAAAGTCCGTTCATTTTGCACATGTCTCCAGGTAGCCGGGACTAGCGAAGGAAGTCTATGTCGCCACCTCCATCGGCGAGATTGAAACCTCGCTAGCCCAGTCACCTGGTATGGATTTAAAGGGGAAGCCCTATGCCAAAAAAACGGCGTGGGGGTCCCCCCAAAGTCCATAGCAGACCCTTATCCTAGCACGCAGCCTGGCCGGTCAGGAAAGGGGGTGGGGACGAGCAAGCGCCCTCCCCCCTCCTGAGCCATACTAAGCTGTGTGCCCTCAACATGGGGGTGATTTGGGGAAAAGGGGACCTGCGGCCCCCCACCCCAAAGCACCTTGTCCCTGTGTTGATGAGGACAAGGGCCTCTTCCCAACAACCCTGGCCGTTGGTTGTCGGGGTCTGCGGGCGGGGGGCTTATTGGAATCTAGGAGCCCCCTTTAATAAGGAGGCCCCCAGATACCGGCCCCCCACCCTATGTCAATGAGTATGGGGTACGCTGTAGCCCTACCCATTCACCTGGTGAAAAAAGTGTAAATAAAAAAACACAACACAAGTTTTTAAAATAATTTATTAGACAGCTCCGGTGGGGTCTTCTCTTCTTCCGTCTTGGGGGGTCTTGCTAGCGGAGGAGCCCGGCTTTCTTCTTCGTCGTCGCTGCCGTCCGGGGGTCTTCTTCCGACTTCAGGGTCTTGTCCCGCTCCCATAGGGTGGGGGGGGCAGTATCTGGAGGCCCCTTATTAAAGGGGGCTCCCAGATTCCGATAAGCCCCCCTGCCCGCAGACCCCGACAACCAATGGCCAGGGTTGTCGGGAAGAGGCCCTTGTCCTCATCAACATGGGAACAAGGTGCTTTGGGGTGGGGGGCCTTTCCCCAAAGCACCCCCCCATATTGAGGGCACGATGGAGGTGGCTACATTGACTTCCTTCGCTAGTCCCGTCTACCTGGAGCCACGTTCAAAATGAACGGACTTTTCTCCATGTGTGGGCAAGTCCGTTCATTTCAAAAGTCTGGCAGACTAGCACACAGACGGGCGGATTGTTTGCTGGACTGCTGAGTCCAGCGGACAATTTTGAGTCAAAACTTCTTTCTAAGTCCGCCGGACTTTTGAAAAGGAAAAGTCCACCGGAGCCCACACACGGGCGCATTGTCCGGTGGACTCTGGTCAGCCAGACCAAGTCCACCACAAAGTCAGATCGTGTGTGCGCGGCATTAGTGTTACAAGGACTCAGGTGTGAATGGGGGGCAGGTGTTTTACATTTCTTGTTAACGCTCTCACTCTCTCATACTGGTCACTGGTAATTCAACATGGCACCTCATGGCAAAGAACTCTCTGAAGATCTGAAAAAAAAAGAATTGTTGCTCTGCATAAAGATGGCGTAGGCTATAAGAAGATTGCCAAGACCCTGAAACTGAGCTGCAGCATGGTGGCCAAGACCATACAGCGGTTTAACAGGGCAGGTTCCACTCAGAACAGGCCTCACCATGGTCGACCAAAGAATTTGAGTGCACTTGCTCAGCGTCATATCCAGAGATTGTCTTTGGGAAATAGATGTATGAGTGCTGCCAGCATTGCTGCAGAGGTTGAAGGGGTGGGGAGTCAGTGCTTAGACCATACGCCGCACACTGCATCCAAATTATCTGCATGGCTGTTGTCCCAGAATGAAGCCTCTTCTAAAGATGATGCACAAACAGTGTGCTGAAGACAAGCAGACTAAGGACATTGATTACTGGAACCATGTCCTGTGGTCTGATGAGACCAAGTTAAACGTATTTGGTTCAGATGGTGTCAAGTGTGTCTTGCCTACAGTCAAGCATGGTGGTGGAAGTGTCATGGTCTGGAGCTGCATGGGTGCTGCTGGCACTGGGGAGCTACAGTTCATTGAGGGAACCATGAATGCCAACATGTACTGTGACATACTGAAGCAGACCATGATCCCCTCCCTTCAGAGACGGGGCCGCAGGGCAGTATTCCAACATATCGACCCCAAACACACCTCCAAGATTACCACTACCTTGCTAAAGAAGCTGAGGGTAAAGGTGATGGACTGGCCAAGCATGTCTCCAGACCCAAACCCTATTGAGCATCTGTGGGGCATCCTCAAATGGAAGGTGGAGGAGTGCAAGGTCTCTAATATCCACCAGTTCCGTGATATCATCCTGAAGGAGTGGAAGAGGACTCAAGTGGCAACCTGTGAAGCTCTGGTGAACTTCATGCCCAAGGGGGTTAAGGCAGTGCTGGAAAATAATGGTGGCAACACAAAATATTGACACTTTGGGCCCAATTTGGACATTTTTACTTAGGGATATAGTCGCTTTTGTTGCCAGCGGTTTACACATTAATGGCTGTGTTGCGTTATTTTGAGGGGACAGCAAATTCACACTGTTATACAAGCTGTACACTCACTACTTTGTAGCAAAGTGTAATTTCTTCAGTGTTGTCACATGAAAAGATATAATAAAATATTTACAAAATTGCGAGGGAGGGTGTACTCACTTTTGTGAGATACTGTAAATATACATACACACTCACTGGCCACTTTATTAGGTACACCTGTTCAATTGTTTGGTAGCACAAATTGCTAATCAGCCAATCACATGGCAGCAACTCAGTGCATTTAGGCATCTAGACACGGTGAAGACGACTTCCTGAAGTTCAAACCAAGCATCAGAATGGAGAAGAAAGGGGATTTAAAGCGGTTCACCACCCTGAAGTGGAAGTTCCACTCATCTGATCCCTCCCCCCCTCCGGTGCCACAATCTGCACCTTTCAGGGGGGAAGGGGTGCAGTTACCTGGATAATCCAGGTATCTGCACCCACTTCCGGGACAAGACCCCCGCAGACCGCCACAGATGCCCCCCCCCCCCCCTCGTTGTGTTCTGGGAAACACACAGTTCCCAGGACACAGCGGGGACCAGCAGAGACGTGCAGCGCGACTCGCGCATGCACAGTAGGGAACCGGGCAGTGAAGCCACAACGCTTCACTTCCCGATTCCCTGCCGCCGACATCGCTGGACCCTGGGACAGGTAAGAGTGAATTTATTAAAAGTCAGCAGCTGCAATATTTGTAGCTGCTGGCTTTTAATATTTTTTTTAAAGGTCCAGAACCACTTTAAGTGACTTTGAATGCAACGTGGTTGTTGGTGCCAGATGGGCTGGTCTGAGTATTACAAAAATTGCTGATCTACTGGGATTTTCATGCACAACCCTCTGTAGGGTTTTACAGAGAATGGTCCGAAAAAAAGAAAAATATCAATTGAGCTGATAGAAAGTCAACAGTAACTCAAATAACCACTCGTTACAGCCAAGGTATGCAGAATTATGAATGCATAGCACATTGAACCTTAAAGCAGATGGGCTACAGCAAGAGAAGACTCCACCTGGTGTCAGCTAAGAACAGGAAACTGAGGCTACAATTCATACAATTTGATTGGAAAAAGGTTCCCTGGTCTGATGAGTTGTGATTTCAGCTGCACAATTCAGATGGTAGGGTCAGAATTTGTCATAAACAACATTAGAGCATGAATCCATCCTGCCTTGTATCAATGGCTCAGGCTGCTGGTGGTGGTGTAATGGGGTGGGGGATATTTTCTTGGCACACTTTGGGCCCTTTAGTACCTATTGAGCTTTGTTTAACCACTTGCTTACTGGGCACTTAAACCCCCCTCCTGCCCAGACCAATTTTCAGCGCTGATACACTTTGAATGACAATTGCGCGGGCATACAACACTGTACCCAAATGAAATTTGTATAATTTTTTTCCCACAAATAGAGCTTTCTTTTGGTGGTATTTAATTACAGCTGGGAGTTTTATTTTTTGTTAAAAAAAAAAATCATGTTTAATAGTTTGTTATAAAATTTTGAAAACAGGTCATTTTTCTCCTTCATTGAAGTGTGCTGATGAGGCGGCACTGATAGGCTGCACTGGTGGACACTGATAGGCTGCACTGGTGGGCACTGATAGGCATAGTTAAGGCGGCACTAATAGGCACAGATAAGGTGGCACCGATAGGCACAGATAAGGCAGTACTGATGGGCACAGATAAGGCGGCACTGATGGGCAAAGATAGGCACAGATAAGATGGCACGGATGGGTGGCACGGATGGGTGGCACTAAGGGGCACTGATAGGTACCACTGATAGATGAGACTGATGGGCACTGATAGGTGGCACTGATAGGTGGCTCTGATAGGTGGCACTGCTGGGCACTGATGGACGGCACTGATGAGCACTGGTAGATGACACTGATGGGCACGGATATGTGGCACTGGGGTGCAGCACCGTTGTTGAGGCAGATTGTGGGCACTGATGGGTGGCACTGTGGGCACTGATGGGTGGCACTGTGGGCACTGATGGGTGGCACTGTGGGCACTGATGTGTGGCACTGTGGGCACTGCTGGGTGGCACTATGGGCACTGCTGGGTGGCACTGATGGGGGGCACTTATTTATTCATGAGGTGGCACTGGCAGGGGGAAGGTGGGCACTGGTAAGCTGGCCGTGATCGGGACTGATGTCCCGATGAAAAATAGCCGATTACTGGCTCCGTTGTATCACATGATCAGCTGTCATTGGCTGACAGCTGATCACGTGGTAAGGGGTCGGGATCGACCCCTTGCTCGGATCCATGATCAGGTGAGTCTCATATTTGAGATGTGATGAAATGGGAGATTTGCATCATAGATGTGCAGCCGACAAATCTGCAGCAAATGCGTGATTCTATCATGTCAATATAGACTTAAATCTCTGAGGAATGTTTCCAACACCTTGTTTAATCTATGCCACGAAGAATTAAGGCAGTTCTGAAATCAAAAGGGGGTCAAAAAATATCAAGGTGTACCTAATAAAGTGGGCAGTGAGATTATATATATATATATATATATATATATATATATATATATATATATATATATATATATTATATTCATACACACACATGCACATTTTTCTTCCATATCCCTAATTATCATCATATTTTTATTATCGTTGTTTTTCCCCTAATTAGTATTAGCTATGTGTATCTAATAACAGTTCACTTTTAGCGCAGCAGACTGTTTGTCCCATTTGATTCATTTTTGATGTTTGCAACATTCTGTCTACAAAAGTCAGTTTATATCATAAAGACAATCTACATTCATGGACATGTAAACTCAGTTTTAACCACTTGGGATCCGCGCTATTGCCAAATGACGGCATTAGCGCGGATCTACTTTTCCGGGACGACGTCTATTGACGTCGTCCCGGGTACGAGCGGCCTGCGTGCGCCCTAAAGGGGCGCGCGCGGCGCGCTCTGTGATCGGCGAGTCCGTGAGACTCGCCTGATCACCGATCCGTGTAAGGGGTCGATCCCGACCCCTTATCACGTGATCAGCTGTCAGCCAATGACAGCTGATCATGTGATAGAACGGAGCCGGTAATCGGCTATTATTCCTCCTCGCGCTGACAGCGCGAGGAGAGAAAAAAAAAGCCGATCACCGGCGGCCGTGATCGGGACATCAGTCCCGATCACGGTCAGCAATACAGCTGACCACCTGCCCCCTGCCAGTGCCCACCTGCCCACCGCAGTGCCATCCTGAATAAAAGTAAGTGCCCCCCCATCAGTGCCACCCAGCAGTGCCCATAGTGCCCACAGTGCCACCCACAGTGCCACCCACAGTGCCATCCAGCAGTGCCACCAACAGTGCCACCCACAGTGCCCACAATGTGCCTCAAAGGTGCTGCACCCCAGTGCCGCCCATCAGTGCCCAGCAGTGCCGCCCATCAGTGCCCAGCAGTGCCGCCCATCAGTGCCCAGCAGTGCCACCTATCAGAGCCACCTATCAGTGCCACCTATCAGTGCCCATCAGTCCCATCTATCAGTGGTACCTATCAGTGCCCATCCGTGCCGCCCATCCGTGCCACTTATCCGTGCCACCCATCCATGCCATCTTATCTGTGCCCATCTTTGCCCATCAGTGCCGCCTTATCTGTGCCCATCGGTGCCGCCTTATCTGTGCCTATTAGTGCCGCCTTAACTATGCCTATCAGTGCCCACCAGTGCAGCCTATCAGTGCCCACCAATGCAGCCCATCAGTGCCCACCAATGCAGCCCATCAGTGCCCACCAATGCAGCCCATCAGTGCCCACCAATGCAGCCATCAGTGCCGCCTAATCAGCGCACTTCAATGAAGGATAAAAATGACCCGTTTGCAAAATTTTATAACAAACTATTAAAACCTGATTTTTTTTTTTTGCATCTTTTTTTGTTTGTTTAGCAAAAAATAAAACTCCGAGCTGTAACTAAATACCACCAAAAGAAAGCTCTATTTGTGGGAAAAAAATGATAAAAATTTCATTTGGGTACAGTGTTGTATGCCCGCGCAATTGTCATTCAAAGTGCATCAGCGCTGAAAGCTGAAAATTGGTCTGGGACTGAGGGGGGTTTAAGTGCCCAGTAAGCAAGTGGTTAACAATATCACTTGGATGTTACAAGTAGTGGTAAAAAAACATGAGCGTGGCAATCCCCAGATAGACAAGATAAAAGTGCATTGCACTGTAGTCCTTGCAGTAAATTGTACCAAGTCTATGCAGATAAAGGACTCTTCTTGGCAGTCTTTGTCTTCAAAGAGTCCAGAATAAGAGTATGCTTCTACCATGAACTGCCAAATAAAACCACCCAAAGTGTTCCATGACTGTGATCTCAAATGAGTGTACAATAGCTTGCTGCCCTCTTAGGTACGAGGACACCAAACTGAAAGTGAAAAACAAAAAGAAGGTACACCGACCTAGTACAACACCATAAAAAATGAAAATCATAAAAATATTTCCTCATACTCACAAGACGAAAGGTGTCAAAGGCATATATTACAATCCACAGCAGATGTATGTCAGTCAGGTAGACGCAGCTGACGCGTTTTGAGGGACAGGCTCTCTTCCTCATAGCTAGCACTTTGGCAAAATATGCCTTTGACACCTTTTCGTCTTGTGGGTATGATGGAATATTTTTGTAATATTCAAAAAAATGTTTTGTGGTGTTGCACTAGGTCAGTGCGACTTCTTTTTGTTTTCCACTTGTTTCCACTTTCCACTTGTAGCACTAGCAGGTACAGCTGATGTTAGGGTGACAACAATACCCTGATTTCGTAAAAGAGGTGGGATAATGATTTCACCCCATGAAAAGAAGTTGTAAATTCTGCACTAGTCTGGCAGTATCAAGGTGCAAGTTTGCGAGGTAAACACATACCTAGCAAAATGATGTGGCTATAGGACACACTCCCTTCCACTTCCCCTTAAAGGAGAATTATACAAACAAAATTAGTTATACCCACAAGTGCTTTTTTTACCACTACTATTCCTTTATACTGACTCTTGAAATGTACAAATGCAGCAATTTAGAAATTGGATGAAAGGTTTAGAGCTTTTAAACACTTTTTGAAAGATAAAAAGTGCATTTTCTGTACAACTATATAGATCAGACCAAAATGAGGGACAAATGAGGAGGAAAGAGGAACAGAAGGACTGGGGTTCCTAATCAGGGACAGTCCCTTGAAATCAGGGACAGTTAGGTGTAAACACTAAAGTGTCACTAAAGTCTCGTATACTCGATTGTATTTTTGTCTGTGAATTGTGCGATGACAGACTGTTTGCCTAAAACCTGACCATTTGTACGCTCCATCAGACAATTATTGGCCAACTTTCCACCAACAAATGTTGGATAACAGGCTAGTAAATTTTCAGCGGACAACAGTCTGTTGTAAGATTTTCCGATCGTGTGTACACCTGTCCATCACGCAAAAGTCCAAAGTACAAACACGTGCTGATCGATTATCAGCGCAGACCCCCCCCCCCCCCCGAGGATGCCCACACTGGACCACCAGGGACGCCACCAGACCACCAGGGATGCCCAGCACCAGGTATGCCACCCTAGACCACCAGGGATGCCAGTCAGTGCCCACAGTGGATGCCAATCAGTGCCCACAATGGATGCCAAGCAGTGCCCACAATGGGCATCACTGATTGGCATGCATTATTGTTTGGCACTGATTGGTATCCATCAGTAGAATATAATACAATACAATGCCACCTATCAGTGCCCACCCGTGCCACCTATCAGTGCCCGTCCGTGCCGCCTATCAGTGCCGCCTATCCATGCCCATCTGTGCCACCTATCCATGCCCATCCATGCCTCCTATCCATGCCAATCTGTCCCAGCTATCAGTGCCAATTTGTGCCACCTATCAGTGCCCATCCGTGTTGCCCATCAGTGCCGACCTATCAGTGCAACATATCAGTACCCATCAATGCCACCTCATCAGTGCCACTTCATTGGTACCACCTCATCAGTGCCCATCAGTGCTGCCTTATCAGTGCCCATCAGTGCAGCCCCATCAGTGCCCATCAGTGAAGGAGAAAACATACTTATTTACAAAGTTTTAAACTGAAACAAAAAAAACATTTTTTTTCAAAATTTTCAGTCTTTTTTTATTTGTTTAGCAAAAAATAAAAACCGTACAGGTGATCAAATACCACCAAAAGAAATCTCTATTTGTGGGGAAAAAATTATAAAAATTTCAATTGGGTACAGTGTAGCATGACCTTGCAATTCAAAGTGCGACAGCACTGAAAGCTCAAAATTGGTCTGGGCAGGAAAGTGTTTTAGTGCCTGGTATTGAAGTGGTTAAGATCAGATACAACTATGTTGATGTCCCTTGTTAATTTTACATTGTATTTTTTTAAACGTAACTGTCTACTCCCAAACTGTCATTTGAAGTAAAACACATAGCCAAGTATTGTTCTCCACAATTTTTTAATTGTGTATTAAAAAGAAAACAAATAAAATTAGACATGCTATCTGCCAATAGAACTTAATCAACATGTGCATTATATGCATCCAAAAATATAGAAAATGTAACAAATCAAATCATTATTCAACCCAAAAAAAGCCTCATGCATGTGTCCTGCTTCTTAATATAGGGGGTCAACAATGCCAAGAGTTGGTGAAAAAATCATCCGGATTATTCTCCTGGAGCTCCCACAGCAAAGGCATATGACATAATTGGTCATGATTAATAAAGCAACCAATTTTGAACTGGACTTGGGTCAAAGCAATAACTCCAAGGCCAATAATAAATAGCACGTTATCTCCTCTGATTCCGCAACATGGCTGGTCGATGAACAGCCGTTCAGAAACAAACTGAAAAGCATGAAATGACAAGCGCAAAATGGAAGGTGCGAATCAACACTCACCAAACTTCTACTAAACACAAAATTAGCAGAAGGAGCCCAAAGGGTGGCACCTGACAATTGAACTTCCTTTTTATCGGCTCATAGTACGTCTCGTATGTGACTACGTTCCTATTTGTTGGCCGACAATTGTGTACCATTTGTATGCAAGACAAGTTCATGATACATGCCCTTCAGACAAAAGTCTGGCGCTTTGTCTGCCAACAATCCGATCATGTGTATGAGGCTTAAGTCATGAGTTTTTGTTCTTCAAACTTCTACTAACTACTGACTGGTGTTTACAGCAGGTTTATTTGAGGTATCTCTCAAATAGAAAACTTGTTATTTGAGAATGTGCTAATTTAATGACTAATATAGTTACACATTAAGTGGTTTGTTTGTAAACTCATGCCACATCTTAAGCCTAAATAGTTTAGAATAGTTAAAAAACATGCAGATTTGTATGATGGGAATACTAGTTTTCTTTACTGAATTTGTAAAGTTATGGACTTACACATACATGTTACACACAGACATGCATAACACATTCATGTTTTAGTAAATTGGGACAGGACTTCCTAGGTACATCATACAATAAAAGGACATCTTAGCAAGCAACCTTACAGCCTTAACAATTCAGATAGGCCAGCAATGCGTTCAGCAGATTTAAATAAATGTATTTACAGTATATATATATATATATATATATATATATATATATATATATATATATATATATATATATATATATATATATATATATATATATATAATCATTTGCTCTAAGTTTTGCTTAAGTTTTGCTTTATAGTAAGTGTGTAGTTAAATATTTTTCCAGCAGATGTCAGTATAGGTGCATGCAGTAAGAACTAATTCTAAGCAAGCTGCTTAATACTGTATGTACTGTATGTCTGAATGCTTTTAAGCTTTTATTTTTATTATACAGCCTATGTATCACCTTATATTTGTAATTTATAAAGTGTATTTGTTTTATCTATTCAATCTGTGAATGCCCTGCCCATTGTATCTGCTATTTGTATCAGCTATTCAACTGTAACTGGTTTCAATGTGAGAGAAAGAATTGTTGTATTCTAAGTAGTGGAATTTAAAGCATGCAGCGTCTACAACCAATGTGAGAGATATCCCTGCTTAGAGAGTTGTCAGGGGAATAACTGTCTACATTGGGTGATCTATTGCTGATCTTCTGGCAACTCTAAATTTAGATTTACCATCACCTTTATTCTTAGACTTTGGTAATTAGGAGAAGAGGGTGAATCTCTCTTACAAGGATACAGACAGCAATACAGACTTGACAGTTTTGTGCTTATTACAGGTATTTATGTAGCACTGTCAATTTACACAGCTCTTTACATATACAGTATATTGTACATTCACGTTAGTCTCTGCCCTCCAGGAGCTTACAGTCTACGGCCCCTTACTCTCATTCATACATACACATACTAGTGTTACACAGGAGCCGAATAAAAAAGAGAAAAATAACTCACATTGTCTCATCCGCAAATATTGGGAACAAAAAGAAAAAAAAAGGATTCAAAGAAAACCTGTGGTCGGACTTTAAAGGCACAACAAACACTGGAAGTATAAAAAAAAATGATCATTTATTGAAAAGTACATATAGTATAAAGACCAAACACATGAAAAAAATAATAAAAATCACATATACATATAAGAATCCATACATGATGTGAGCTCTAATGTGTCTACGCGTTTTCTTGTACACGTTTGCGGTTCAGAAATTGCAAAGAAGAGAAGGATCTTACTATCTTGCAAGAGGATCACGTAAATATGTGTTAGTCAATCAGTGATTGGACAGAAAAAGGTTTCCAATAAAGAAAAACATATGAAAAAACTCAGGGGCAAAGCAGCGGAATAATGCCGAAACCTATAGAGGCCACCTGTGAGCTGATCATCAAAATCTTATTAAACAGGGGATATTAGATGGGAGATGTTGTATGCCGTGGACCATGATGAATAGATCAAAAAAGATCCTTAAGTCACAAAAAAGACCATAGGTAGAAGCCTAACTATTTATACAATCTTGTGGATCCAGATCCCAGCTAGCATCATCCCAAACAAGTATATGGTGGTATCACAAAAATCCCCTGGGAGAGCGTGAACCCCTCCTGGTGGCAATATGCAAAAATCAGGTCATTCAAGGAATCAGGATTGGAGATAGGGAATACAAATCGTCCCCATTCGCGGATGATTTGCTTCTTTATATCTCCAAGCCCAGAATAACAATCCCCACAGTTATAAAGGAATTAAAACAGTATGGGAAGTTATCGAAATTAAAAATAAATATGGGCAAATCTGAAATCCGAAATTTAACCCTATTAGAAGAAATGCAGAGAGTAGTCCAAGCTAAATTACCATTTAAGTGGCACAAGAAAGAATTGGGGTATCTAGGTATAAAATTAACACCACAATTAGGTGATTTGTTTGAATCTAATTATATCTAGATATGTGCATTCATTTTCGTCCGAATGCATTTTCGTCTGAATTTCAGGTATTTTTGTTATCATTTTAGCAAACAATAACGAAAGTGCAGAATCCGAAAAACGAAATATCCGACATAAACAAATGCTTTATTTTCATTTACGTTGTGACAACAGTTCGATATAGATAGGAGATTCAACACGACACTGACAATAACAATCTGTTTCTCTCAAACCTGTGGTCGAACGTGCCTAACCTTAACTCTATTAGTCCAGGATTATTCTACATAGAGAGAAAAGATTCGACATAGAGAGGAAAGATTTGAAATAGATAGAAAAGATCACTGCTGGAATTGGGTGGGGGAAGTAAAATAAAAATAATGATAATGATGAATGTTATTGGCTGATGTACCCAAGAAGAGGAGGAGCAGTAAAATAGCTAGAACTAAGTACACATGTACAGCCAACTTACTTTGACTTATGATTGCCAGCAGAGAGAGACACACACTGAATCATTTCAGAAGACAGTCAATCTTATCTGGTCTGTTTGTCAGAGAACCTAAATTATTTAGCAATTAAGCATAAGCACAGCAGCAGAACAATAGTGAAGAAAGCTACAGTTCAACTTAACTTTTTTTATAACAATCTGCTGCTATTGTGTTAGTGTTGTGAACTTGATATTAATACTAGTGTTGCTAGTGTTGTGATAGCCTCAGAGGCTGCCCGTGTTGTGGGGGGGGGGGGGATTTATTATTATAGATTCTATATTATAGATTGAGATTCTATATACCCTATCTTGTTACCTGTCTGATCAGTGATCACTATCACCAGTCCATTTTCTGTTTGAACTATACACATTCAACATCAACAACAAAGATTCGACAAAGCAGCGAAAAACATACAAACGTCAAATCTTTGGCTTATGGTGTCTGTCGAAAGTTCTAAGAACATTTGACGGAGCAGCTAAACTATACTGAGTCATACAGTTTGGCTGCTCCGTTGAATCTTTTTTGAACATTCGACAGACACCATAAGCCTTCCATGACAGATTCAACCTTAATTAATTTGGATTTTCAGACAAATGCATTTTTTAACAGAAAATGAAATAAATAAAAATGAATTTTAGGAGTAACTAAATAAATGTATTTTTCGGACGAAATTGTAAAATTAAATATTTCAGTGTGCACATGTCTAATTATATCCCCCTGCTCAATAAAATTAAAGACCAGCTGAGTAGGATGCAATATAAAGCACTCTCTTGGAGCGGAAAGATAAATGCAACTAAAATGTTCATATTACCCATGTTAATTTATATAGTTCCATATGATCCCAATTCTCCTCCCACAGAATTATTTTAGAAAATTAAAATCTATGGTCTCAAAATTTATTTGGGCATGAAAACAGCCCCGCATTACATACAAAACAATAGTTAGAGAAAAAAGATAGAGGGGGATTAGCAGTACCAGAGTTTAAAAAATATTACAAAGCTATTGCGATATCCAGAATAGCAGTCTGGATTCACAATAAGAAGGAGAAGAGTTGGGTAGAATTAGAAAGGACAATAAGTAGAATAGACACAGGGAAAATTATATGGATACCACCACACCACCGAGAATTAGGACCAAACACAAATATTTTGACCAAAAATACACTAAAGATTTGGGATGGGATAAACAAGAGGCACAGATGGGATTATAATTCACCATTAATGTCACTGTTAGACACAATTTTTTTTTTACCAGGGAAGGAGGAACACTTATATTTCAGTTGGTGGGCCAAAAAGGAGGATATAATATTGCAGGATGTGATGGAAGGGAATAGAATATATACCTACAAGGAAATCAAGGGGAATGGGGACATAAACCACTAGACAAATGGAGGCACGCTCAAATACAACACTTTGCACAAACTCTACCACAACCATTACGAGGAAAGAGACAACTGAGACACCTAGAGAAACCATTGGAGTCCCCCCAAAGCTTAGAGAGAAGGATATCAAAAATATACAAAATATTGATGTGGGAAGCAGACCATGAATACCCAACCTTCTTAGAAAAATGGGAAAGGGAGATAGGCCCTTTAGGTAGTGACGAACATAGGAACAAGATAATCAGGTTGGTTCACTCAGTAGCAAAGGACACACAAACAGAAGAAATGTCATACAAGCTGCTGGCTAGGTGGAATTTAACTCCACAGAGATGGTTTTGGAGGAGTTAAACCTCACAACTTGTTGGAGGGGTTGTTCTGCATTGGGGACTTTTTCGTATTTATGGTGGGAGTGTCCCAAAATACAAATTTACTGGGATAAAATAATAGAAGCAAATAGAAGCAATTTTTGATATAACAGGCGAAAGGATTAAAAAACAACCAACCATGGGTATGTTTGTTCCATGATACAGAGAAGGGAGTAGCACAATATAGATGGACTTTAACCCTGTACCTACTGAATGCAGCTAAGGTGCTGATTCCATGCCTCTGGAAAACTCAGGAGGCTCCGACTATGAAAGTGTATAGGAAGGGTAGAGTGGACAAGAACTATAGAAGAGTCTATACACATGACACAAGATACAGGAGTGAAATACCACAGGATATGGAATAAATGGTTGGTATTTAGGAAAACAGAGAGATACTTGTGGTTAATGGAGCGATAGTGCTGATAGAGAGGGAAGGAAGTAAGCAAAGTGGGGGAATTCGGGTTTTCTTTGGCGGGGGGAGGGTGGGTTAGGGAAATGTTACAACAAATGTAATGTCAATTATGTCTGAAAAAAGGTGTGCTGATTATAACTAAATGTTTGTAAAACTTTATAAAATACGAAAATAAAGAATATATAAAAAAATAATGGTTTCCAGGCCTAGGCAAATTATATTATATATCCGCAGTCTTCAGGAGGGGTTTTCTCAGCTAAGGACACCCTTCTGCCTGCATGCCTGAGTTAAGGAAAACTGGATTCCAGGAAGAACCTGCTACATGAATCATCTTCCCTTATGTAACTAGCTTTTTGGTTTGTGGTGCTCAGGAGCAGTGCAGTTTCACTTTAAATAAAAAAAAAAAACTGTAAACAAAAGTTGTATTAAATTTATATTATATTACAGGGGTCTCCAAAATTTTCAAAGGGCCAGCTTACTGTCCTATAGATTTTAGTGGGACCGATTGTGGCAAGTGGGTATAGAAAATGTTACGGATCGAGCATCAGTGAAAATAAACATGGCCTCAGGGTTGGTTGTCAGTAGGAGGAATGATGCTCCATCATTGGTGTCAATGGGAGGAATAGTGCCCCATTATTGGGGCCTTATATTACTAGTGGCCTATATTGCTCTTGTCAGTGGGAGGAATAGTGTTATATCATTGGTGTCAGTGGAAGGAATAATGCCCCATCATTGGTGTCAGTGGCAACAATAGTGCCCCATTATTGATACTAGTGGGAGGAATAGTGCCCCGTCATTAATATTAGTGGGAGACATAGTGCCGCATCATTAGTGGCTGAAATGATGTATCACTGTTGGTGTCAGTGGGAGGAACAGAGCCTTATATCATCAGGAGGAATAGTGACCCAAGGGCCGGATAAGGGCTAGCAAAGGGCTGTATCTGGCCCTCGGGCTGCAGTTTGGAGACTACTATTATATGAGAAATTAATACCACAATCATTTGTAGTTATAACAATACTTGATATGGTATATCCAGGTATAAACCAGATAGGTATGCATTCACTTTAGGGTCCTTAGACTGGACAGGCATTAGTCTTCTATTTGATGTCTTTTCAATAATTAGTCACTGCTTATTTGCAATTTATTTCCAAATGCTCTAATCACTTTCACCTTATGTACCATCTTTAGCTGCTTTCATTACTTTATATATAGCTATATAAATAGTTCATAAATCGAAGTACTGGCAGAGTGACCTTGATTGCACAATAGATTATTATAACTTTTACACCTTACAATGTACCAACATAAATAATAAAGGGGGGCTGACATTCTAATGGGCTTTTGCAATAGCCAAAGTATCCAACCTTCTAGTAATGGGAATAAACACACTCACACAGAACTTGTGCTCAAGCATAATTCTAAAGTATAAAACACAATGTTTAAAAGCGGTGTTCAAAAATTAGCACAGAAATACAGACGTATGGAAAGCTATTAAATCATGTATAAAGTACCGTGCATAGAGGTCATTTCTGTCAGAACGGATGAATCTTCAAATATATATTCCATAGTTTGTAGACTATAACTTTCACGCAAACCAATTAATATACACTTACTGTAGTGGGATTTTGTTTTTACTAAAGACATGTAGCAGAATACACTTTGGCCTAAATTAATGAAGACATTTGATTTTATTGGATAGTTTTTCTAGCAAAGTAGAAAAAATATTTTTTTCTCCACATATTTGCCTTATTTAGTCTTAAAAAAAAGAAAAACCCAGTGGTGATCAAATACCACCAAAGGAAAGTTTCATTTGTGTCAAAAAAGTGTACAAATATCATTTGGGTGCAGTGTTGCATGACCGCAAAGTAGCACAGTGCTACATAGGAAATATGCTCTAGTCATGAGGGTAAAACCTTCTGGAGGTCAAGCGGTTAACAGAAACTACTTAATCTTCTAAAGGATTTTGTAATCCCAGGCTATCAGACATATGATTCAGGCACCTCTAACAGACAGACAGCACAGTCAGATCATTGATAGTCTGCTGAATGAAAAATAGAGACGCGGCAGCAAATCTCCTTCTATCATCATGTTTTGTTAGCACATGTGCAGCAGCTCCTGGTGCTCACTCTCCTCCTCAGGGCCAGTGTTTTGCCGAGAAAGTTCCCTCAGGTGGATAAGGAGCCCCATGTACTGCGCAGGTGCAGCGCTTTCACAGTACTAAGCACGATGAAGTCTCCGAAAATAGCCGAAGCTGAACACAGTGAGTCAGCTGTACACGGCACCTGTAACAGGGCCCCTCGAGGGCTCGCTTTACTCGCCACACTTTGGGCACAGGCTCGCTGAGCTCGCCATATTTTTATTCTAACTTTATGTCCACTTGGATGGTGGGGCTCGAACCTGGACATAGGTTAGAATGTAGTGCGCAGCTGTGTACAGCTGACTGACTGTGTTCAGCTTCGGCTATATTCCGAGACTCCGTTGTGCTGCATACTGCGCAAGCGCTGCGCCTGCACAGTAGAGGGGGGTCCTTATCCGATGGGGGAACTTTCTCGGCAAGACACTGGCACTTTAAGAGAAGCGGCAACATGGGCGTAATGATGTCATGCTTGTACTTGTACTGCTGATGAAGGGAGCTGGGGGGTAGAGCAGCTCTCCTGGTCCCAGAACAGCACAGGCAGGCCATCACGAGTTCCAAGTAGCACTGGGTAGCGGAGAGAGGTGGAGCGGAGAGGGGATGGAGCAGCTCTCCTGGTCCAGAACAGCACAGGCTGGCAGGCTGCAGGCTTCACTGGCAGGAGCACCAGCTGGCCACTGCCACTGCACCACTGCTGTCTGAGACTGAGTAGCCATTTATTCAGGAGGATCACAGTCAGCAGGATCTGAACCCTGGGCACTCCTTGGCTTCTTCATAGACGTACATGTACAGCTAGTCACATGTGGGCGGGAATTAAACCCTTCAGGTCCACCCCTTAGTGTGCACCTCTGCCTGACCCTAGAACCACACCAAGAACAGGATGAAGAAGAATGATGTCATAGGTGTGCTGGATGGGGGGAGGGGGATTATTAGAGGCATTGGTGTGTGTGCTGGATGGGGGTGATTAATGGAGGCATTGGTGTGTGTGTTAGATGGGGGGTGATTAATGGAGGCATTGGTGTGTGTGCTGGATGGGGGGTGGTTAATGGAGGCATTGGTGTGTGTGCTGGATGGGGGGGTGATTATTGGAGGCATAGGTGGGTGTGCTGGATGGGGGGGTGATTATTGGAGGCATAGGTGGGTGGTCTGGATGGGGGGAAGATTATTGAAGGCATAGGTGGGTGTGCTGGATGAGGAGAAGATTATTGGAGGCATACTGTAGGTGGGTGTGCTGGATCTGGAGGGGTGATTATTGGAGGCATAGGTGGTTGTGCTGGATGGGGAGAAGATTATTGGAGGCATAGGTGGGTGTGCTTGATGGGGGGGAGTGATTATTGAAGGCATAGGTGGTGTGCTGTATGGGGGGGGGGGGGTTATTGGAGGCATAGGTGGGTGTGCTGGGTGGGGAGAGGTGATTAAAGGCATAGGTGGGTGTGCTGGATGCGGGGAAGATTATTGGAGGCATAGGTGGGTGTGCTGGATGGGGGGTGATTATGGGGGGGTTATTGGGGGCATAGGTGGGTGTTCTGGGGGGTGATTATTGGAGGCATAGGTGGGTGCGCTGGGGGTGATTTTTGGAGGCATAGGGGGGTGTGCTGGATGGAGAGGGGTGATTATTGGAGGCATAGGTGGGTATGCTGGATGGGGGAGGGCGAGTATTGGAGGCATAGGTATGTGTGCTGGAGGAGGGGGTGATTATTGGAGGCATAGATGGGTGTGCTGGATGGGGGGGGGGGGTGATTATAGGTGGCATAGGTGGGTGTGCTGAATGGGGGGAAGATTATTGGAGGCATAGGTGGGTGTGCTGGATGGGGGGTGATTATGGGGGATGATTATTGGAGGCATATGTGGGTGTGCTTGGGGTGAATATTGGAGGCATATGTGGGTGTGCGCTGGGGGTGATTTTTGGAGGTATAGGTGGGTGTGCTGGATAGAGAGGGGTGATTATTGGAGGCATAGGTGGGTGTGTTGGATGGGGGAGGGTGAGTATTGGAGGCATAGGTGGGTGTGCTGGATGAGGGGGCGATTATTGTAGGCATAGGTTGATGTGCTGGATAGGTGGGTGATTATTGGAGGCATAGGTGGGTAAGCTGAATGGAGGGGTGACTACTGAATGCATAGGTGGGTGTGCTGGATGGGGGAGGGGGATTTTAGGAGGCATAAGTGGGTGTGCTGGATGGGGAGTGATTATGAGGGGGGGGGGGATTATTGGAGGCATAGGTTGGTGTGCTCGGGGCGATTATTGGAGACATATGTGGGTGTGTGCTGAGGGGTGATTTTTGGAGGCAAAGGTGTGTGTGCTGGATGGAGAGGGATGATTATTGGAGGCATAGGTGGGTGTGCTGGATGGGGGGGGGTGATCATTGGAGGCATAGGTGGGTGTGCTGGATAGGGGAGTAATTATTGGAGGCATAGGTGCGTGTGCTGGATGGGGGGGTGATTATTGGAGGCATAGGTGGGTGTGCTGGGGGGGTTTTAAAGGCATAGGTGGGTGTGCTAGATTGGGGGGCGATCATTGGTTGCATAGGTGGGTGTGCTGGATAGGGGTTGTGATTATTAGAGGCATAGGTGGGTGTGTTGGATGGGGAGGGGTGAATACTGGAGGCATAGGTGGGTTTGCGGGATGGAGGGGGTGATTATTTGAGGCTTAGGTAGGCAAGGGGGTGGGGAGTGATTATTGGAGGCATAGGTGGGTGTGCTGGATGGGAGTCACATCGCTGTGGCATAGTTTGGGGGGCCGGCAAATGTACATTGTGGAGGAGAGGGGCACCAAAATGCACCTTCGCCTGAGTATATAAAAATCCTTGCGCCAGCCCTGAAAATAGTAAGTACATTATCTTACAGTAGTAAGTTGTCAATGAGAGCCTTTCATTGAGAGGGACTTGTCCTGATCTGATTAAAGTGAGGCATTGTAAGGAGTGGGCAAGAAGCTGGTAAGTCAATGATTAAAATGGTTGTAAAGCCACATTTCTTCCTACAAGTGTCTTCAGTAGTGATGGCCGAACGGTTCGCCCGGCGGTCGTTTCGCGGCGAATTTCCGACATTCGCGGTCCGCACGTTCGAACGCCTTTTTCCGTCGTTCGCCGCGGCGGACTTACGTGTTTAATGTATACAAGAACTTTAACCTTTGGTGACACGTTTATCATGTGATACAGGACAGCCAATTGAGACATGACAGCACATGGACACTTGTACATTCCCCCTAACCTATAAATACACCCGATCCGGTGGCCATTTTACATTCTTTCTTCTGTTACGATAGGGACAGGTTCCTGTGTGGAGTAGGGAGAGATAAACCACTAGCTATTTGGTACACAAAAGTTCTTTTCAGGACTGGTATAGGTGTTAGGTGTTGATAGGTTTGCTGTGCTGCTGATTCTTGCAGCAGCCTGAGTGTCTTTTGTTAGTTTAGAGAAAGGGAAAGGACGGTGTATGCTACAGGGACAGCCAGATTAGTCTTTCATCATCATCATCATCATCATCATCATTAGCTGTTACTATCAAGGTCCACAAAAGAGCTGTTCCAGTAACCACTAATCGTTCTCTTTTTTTGCCAATTTGTATAGGGACAGGAAGGAAGCAGTGTTGTCAGGCAGTGAGGGTAATTTTAAAGACTTGCTGTTATTATTAGTTCCACAAAGGTTCTTTTCAGGACTGGTATCAGTGGTACAGTAATAGGCTTGTACATGTATAATATTCTTTCTTCCAAATATAGAAAGGATATTATACTTGACTGCTGCCCTTCTGCTGCAGTCTGCTAAACATTCACAACTCACTTGTTCCACAAAAGTTCTTATAAGGACTGGTAACTTGGTATAGGGTGCTACGGTACATAGGCTTGAGTGCGGTACAGTCTGCTGTTCTGTAAGGACCGCTATCGGTCCACAATAGATAGGGTTGACGTGCACCACTGCTGACCGCTGCCCTATACTGCAGCAGTCCTTCAGCGGTATAGGGACTGACGTACAGTCTGCTAAACACTAATACACAACCTGCTTGGTCCACAAAAGTTCTTATAAGGACTGGTAACTTGGTATAGGGTGCTACGGTACATAGGCTTGAGTGCGGTACAGTCTGCTGTTCTGTAAGGACCGCTATCGGTCCACAATAGATAGGGTTGACGTGCACCACTGCTGACCGCTCACCTATACTGCAGCAGTCCTTCAGCGGTATAGGGACTGACGTACAGTCTGCTAATCACTAACACACAACCTGCTTGTTCCACAAAAGTTCTTATAAGGACTGGTAACTTGGTATAGGGTGCTACGGTACATAGGCTTGAGTGCGGTACAGTCTGCTGTTCTGTAAGGACCGCTATCGGTCCACAATAGATAGGGTTGACGTGCACCACTGCTGACCGCTGCCCTATACTGCAGCAGTCCTTCAGCGGTATAGGGACTGACGTACAGTCTGCTAAACACTAATACACAACCTGCTTGGTCCACAAAAGTTCTTATAAGGACTGGTAACTTGGTATAGGGTGCTACGGTACATAGGCTTGAGTGCGGTACAGTCTGCTGTTCTGTAAGGACCGCTATCGGTCCACAATAGATAGGGTTGACGTGCACCACTGCTGACCGCTGCCCTATACTGCAGCAGTCCTTCAGCGGTATAGGGACTGACGTACAGTCTGCTAAACACTAATACACAACCTGCTTGGTCCACAAAAGTTCTTATAAGGACTGGTAACTTGGTATAGGGTGCTACGGTACATAGGCTTGAGTGCGGTACAGTCTGCTGTTCTGTAAGGACCGCTATAGGTCCACAATAGATAGGGTTGACGTGCACCACTGCTGACCGCTCACCTATACTGCAGCAGTCCTTCAGCGGTATAGGGACTGACGTACAGTCTGCTAATCACTAACACACAACCTGCTTGTTCCACAAAAGTTCTTATAAGGACTGGTAACTTGGTATAGGGTGCTACGGTACATAGGCTTGAGTGCGGTACAGTCTGCTGTTCTGTAAGGACCGCTATCGGTCCACAATAGATAGGGTTGACGTGCACCACTGCTGACCGCTGCCCTATACTGCAGCAGTCCTTCAGCGGTATAGGGACTGACGTACAGTCTGCTAAACACTAATACACAACCTGCTTGGTCCACAAAAGTT
This sequence comes from Lithobates pipiens, assembly GCF_037356315.1. Taxonomy (NCBI): domain Eukaryota; kingdom Metazoa; phylum Chordata; class Amphibia; order Anura; family Ranidae; genus Lithobates; species Lithobates pipiens. Next base: position 93,299,591 of record NW_027507718.1, read on the forward strand.
CTTATAAGGACTGGTAACTTGGTATAGGGTGCTACGGTACATAGGCTTGAGTGCGGTACAGTCTGCTGTTCTGTAAGGACCGCTATCGGTCCACAATAGATAGGGTTGACGTGCACCACTGCTGACCGCTCACCTATACTGCAGCAGTCCTTCAGCGGTATAGGGACTGACGTACAGTCTGCTAATCACTAACACACAACCTGCTTGTTCCACAAAAGTTCTTATAAGGACTGGTAACTTGGTATAGGGTGCTACGGTACATAGGCTTGAGTGCGGTACAGTCTGCTGTTCTGTAAGGACCGCTATCGGTCCACAATAGATAGGGTTGACGTGCACCACTGCTGACCGCTGCCCTATACTGCAGCAGTCCTTCAGCGGTATAGGGACTGACGTACAGTCTGCTAAACACTAATACACAACCTGCTTGGTCCACAAAAGTTCTTATAAGGACTGGTAACTTGGTATAGGGTGCTACGGTACATAGGCTTGAGTGCGGTACAGTCTGCTGTTCTGTAAGGACCGCTATAGGTCCACAATAGATAGGGTTGACGTGCACCACTGCTGACCGCTCACCTATACTGCAGCAGTCCTTCAGCGGTATAGGGACTGACGTACAGTCTGCTAAACACTAATACACAACCTGCTTGGTCCACAAAAGTTCTTATAAGGACTGGTAACTTGGTATAGGGTGCTACGGTACATAGGCTTGAGTGCGGTACAGTCTGCTGTTCTGTAAGGACCGCTATCGGTCCACAATAGATAGGGTTGACGTGCACCACTGCTGACCGCTGCCCTATACTGCAGCAGTCCTTCATCGGTATAGGGACTAAGAGTTTTGTCACAGGGTCATTTAAAAAATGACAGGCAGAGGAAGAGGCAGGCCCTTCCGCAGGGGTGGTAGGGGTAGGGCAGGAGCAACAGGCTTGAGCCAAAGTGGGAAGTTGCAGAAGGTGCGTTCAATTACTTTAAAGGATGCACCAGACTTGGTTGAGTGGCTCGCTCAGCCTTACTCTTCTGCACCCTCCTCATCCTCTCGATCTGCACCCTCTTCTTCACTCTCTGCTATGTGCACCCCCAAAGACACTACCACCAACAACACGACCACCACCACCACCACCACATACCTTCCGCTTGAGTCACTGGAATTATTTTCCGATCCATATCAAGAGGACATTTCTGATGCGCAGCCACTCTTGGTATTGGATCAGGAAGAGGAGGTAGCAACAAGCGCTACTCAGCAGTCTGACGCCAGTACCCAGATCAGCCCAAGGAGGAGGTTGGTCCCCGGTGTTGCTGCCTACTCCGAGATCTCTACTTATAGCGGTGGGGAAGGTGACGTTGATGATGACGTGTCTAGTGATGTCACGTGGGTGCCCACAAGAGAGGAAGAGGAGGGGAGTTCAGAGGGAGATATGGACCAGCAGATAGGGAGGAGAAGCAGCAATGACTTACATTGCACAGCAGGGACAAAGCAGACTGCAAATGTATCAGGAGCGAGTCATCGACCATGTACGGTCACATCTGGCGCTCCCAGGACACCGGCACATGGCTCCGCAGTGTGGGCTTTTTTTAACGTGTCCGCTGCTGACAATAGCGTTGCCATCTGCAATCTTTGCAGTCAACGCGTTAGTCGCGGTAAGCCCAATACTCACCTAGGGACGACCGCCTTAAGAAGGCACATGAGCAGCCATCACCGAGCCCAGTGGGAGCAACGGAACACACAAAGCCACACTGCAGGCTCTCACCGTCCAGCCTCGTCTTCTACTTCTCCTTCTCCTCTCTCCTCACAATTGTCCTCCACTCCACCTTCCATCACGCCAAGCTCACATTTTTCTGCAAAAAGGCAGGCTTCCGTGGGCCTAATGTTTGAGCGTAAAAAAATGATGACGCCGGATAACCCTCTTGCCCAACGGTTGGCGGCTGGCTTGTCAGAACTCATAGCCCGCCAACTACTGCCATATAAACTGGTGGACTCGGAGGCCTTTCGCAAATTTGTGGCCATTGGAACACCACAATGGAAGGTCCCAGGAAGGAAGTATTTCTCAGAGAAGGGCATCCCAGAGCTATATGGCCATGTTCAGCGGCAAGTGAATGTATCTCTGGCACACAGTGTCGGTGCCAAGATACATCTGACCACAGACACGTGGTCTAGCAAACACGGGCAGGGAAGGTATATCAGTTTTACTGCCCACTGGGTGAACCTTCTGACGGCCGTCAAGCATGTAACCCGTGGCACCCGTGTAGATTTGGTTTTACCGCCACGGATTGCATGCAGGCCTGACTCTTCTTCTCCTCCTCCTACTCCATCCTCCTCCCTCTCCTCCTCAGCTGCCTCCTCCTTTTCCGCTGCTAGCGTCTCTTCCACTGCACCGCCCAAGCTCCCCAGAACCTATTCCACATGCCAGGTGAGACGTTGCCATGCCGTGCTGCGTCTGTTGTGCCTGGAAGCAAAGAGCCACACTGGCCCGGCACTCCTTTCAGCTTTGCGTTCACAGGCAGATGAGTGGCTAACACCGCTCAATTTGACAGTTGGTAAAGTGGTGTGTGACAACGGTGCCAATCTGCTTAGCGCATTGAAACAGGGCAAAATCACGCACGTGCCGTGCATGGCACACGTCTTAAACTTGGTCGTGCAGCGATTCCTTGTCAAATACCCTGGGGTCCAGGACATCTTGCGGCAGGCAAGGAAAATCTCGGCCCATTTCAGAAGATCTTACACGGCCATGGCTCGCCTTGCTGACATTCAGCGGCGACACCATCTGCCGGTCAGACGTCTTATTTGCGATTGCCCGACGCGATGGAACTCAACCTTCTATATGCTTGATAGGCTGCTCCAGCAGAAACGTGCAGTTAACGTCTACCTGTATGAACTCTGCGAAAGAAACGGTTCTGGGGAGCTGGGTTTTTTTTCACCGCGCCAGTGGCTGCTCATGCGCGACACATGCAGACTTCTGCGGCCATTTGAGGAGATCACCAAACTGGTCAGTCGCAGCCATGGCGCCATCAGTGACATGGTACCTTATGCCTTCTTTCTGGAGCGTGCATTGCGTCGTGTCATTGATCAGGCTGTGGAGGAGCAGGAGCGGGAAGATGAGGAAGTCGCAATGCTGGATGAATTCCCAGGGGGGGCTACTCTATCTGAGACAAGTCAACAACAGGAGTCTGATGAGGAGTCAGAGGAGGATGGTGCCGGGGCGGATGAGCAGGAGCAAGAAGAGCATGCTTTAAACCTTTCTGGGATCCCTGTTGTGCGAGGATGGGGAGAGGAGAATGAAGAGGACGACATTATCCTGGATGATGAGCAGGAGCCAGGCCACCACACCGCTTCCACTTTAGTGCAAATGGGGGCCTTCATGCTCCAGTGTTTTAATAGGGACCCCCGTATAAAAAGCATGAGGGTCAAGGACCAGTACTGGGTGGCAACGTACTTAGACCCCCGGTACAAACACAAAATGGCGGAAATGTTACCGCCGTCGCAGAGGGCTGTCAGAATGCAGCACTTCCAGGCCTTGCTTCGAGAAATGCTGCATTCTGCTTTTGCGTGCGCTGGCAGAGGAGCAATTCCCACTCCCAGAGAAGGATTTGCGGGTACCAATCCAACAGCGCCTGCAAGAAGAGGCCGGTTTGAAGATGTGTTGGTGACTTCGGATATGAGGTCATTCTTTCAGCCGACCCATCGACAGGTGTCATCCGGATCCAGCATCAGGGAACGCCTAGACCGTCAGGTGTCCGACTACATTGGGTTAACGGCCGATGTGGACGCTCTGAGGAGTGATGAACCCCTAGACTACTGGGTGGGCAGGCTTGACCTCTGGCCAGAGCTTGCCCAATTTGCAATCGAACTGTTGGCTTGCCCCTCATCCAGTGTCCTGTCCGAAAGGACGTTCAGCGCAGCAGGGGGGATTGTGACCGATAAGCGTACTCGCCTAGCTCACCACAGTGTTAACTACCTCACATTTCTAAAAATGAATGAGGCATGGATCTCGGAGGAATTCAACACATGTGACCAGTAGACCATGTATATGTCTATAAACTATTTTTTTAATCAAGCACACAGACCTTCTTAATTCATTTGGCTCACTTCCTTGACCCAAAAAAGCACACCGTACTATATGCCCCTACCCTCCTCTTTGAAGAGGTTGAGCGGTGTCATATTTCTACTGGGGCTGCTTATGATATCCCTGTGCTGTGCTGACTTCCTCCTGGGGGTTCTTATTATGAAGGGATCACACTATCCCTGTGCTGTGCTGACTTCCTCCTGGGGGTTCTTATTATGAGGGGATCACACCATCCCTGTGCTGTGCTGACTTCCTCCTGGGGCTGCTTACGGTGCTGCTGTCAGTGCTGTATGTCACGGTGCTGCTGTCAGCGCTGTATGTCACGGTGCTGCTGTCAGCGCTGTATGTCACGGTGCTGCTGTCAGCGCTGTATGTCACGGTGCTGCTGTCAGCGCTGTATGTCACGGTGCTGCTGTCAGCGCTGTATGTCACGGTGCTGCTGTCAGCGCTGTATGTCACGGTGCTGCTGTCAGCGCTGTATGTCACGGTGCTGCTGTCAGCGCTGTATGTCACGGTGCTGCTGTCAGCGCTGTATGTCACGGTGCTGCTGTCAGCGCTGTATGTCACGGTGCTGCTGTCAGTGCTCTGTATTACGGTGCTGCTGTCAGATGCCTCTATCACGGTGCATGTGTCATTCCGGTATGTCACGCTGCTGGTGATCATCTCCTGCACCCTCTTCTTTGCCTACCCTGGTCCCTGACCTTCCCTCTCCTCCATTGCCTTCATTAGCTCCATAGTCCTGAATTGTTAGAACAATTTCCCAAATAAAATAAAAATGCTTGTAGTTATCGATCCCAAATTCACCTCATACATGTATTATGTCATTGTCCAGATGGTGGGACTACGTTTTACCCCCTAATAATTACCACGTGGCCGCAAATTCGACATGAAGGTTTGCAAAGTTCGCCTCCCATTGAAGTCAATGGGGCCCGCGGCGAACGTTCGGTTTCGCGAACGTTTGGGTCCGTTCGCATTTCGCTTTCGCGAAACGTCCCGTCGGAAGTTCGTCCATCACTAGTCTTCAGCTGTCTCTCCTCCCTGCCTGCCTGTCAGCTGATTCTTTCACTCATGCTGCAAAAAATCTCCTACCAAGAGACAATATACACATTAATCTCTTGACATTAAAGAGGAGCTGCACCTTTTTAAAAAAATATTAAAAGCAAGCAGCTACAAATATTGCAGCTGCTGACTTTTAATAAATTGACACTTACCTGTCCCAGGGTCCAGCAATGTCGGTGGCAGATGATGAGCGATCGTTCGTCTCGCTGCTGCCCCCGCCGCCATTGCCTTTGTCAGGGAATCAGGAAGTGAAGCATTGCGGCTTCACTGCCCGGTTCCCTACTGCGCATGCGCGAGTCTCTACTGGTCCCCGCTGTGTCCTGGGAACTGTGTGTTTCCCAGAACACAACGGGGGGCGGGGCATCTGCGGCGGTCTGCGGTGATCTTGTCCCGGAAGTGGGTGCAGATACCTGGATTATCCAGGTATCAGCACCCCCTCCCCCCTGAACGGTGCCGATTTTGGCACCGTGGGGGGGGGGGGGATCAGATGAGCGGAACTTCCACTTCAGGGTGGAGGTCCACTTTAAGAAAGCATTTGATACGGTATCATCATGGTCCTATATGTACTTTACCATTAATAAATGGGGCTTTGGCACACATTTTTTTACAGTGGATACCATTATACCATGAACCTAGAGCTTAAATTAAATATGCAGGTTACAAATCGGAAGAGTTTGGTATACAGAGGAGTAGATATCAAGGATGACGACTCTCACTAACTTGCATTACTGATTGAACCTTTGGCACAATGAATAAGGATGGAACCTACCATCATGGGTATTGAATTGGGTGCATGTCCTCACAAATTATGCTTATTTGCAGACAACATCCTCTTATTTTTGTCCTCGCCACAAGTTTCTTACCCTAAACTTATGGTTATATTACATGAATTTTCACTCACTTCAGGTCTTAAAGTCAATGTTCAAAAATCAGTGGCATCGAACATCACTGAAAAGGAGAAACAAACAATACAAAATTCGCTACCCTAATGGGATGACCATAGCTCTTTGGGTATTCAACTCACTGCCAGCCCCTCAGATCTATTTGCTGCTAATTATCCAGCTTTATTGAAAACAACTACTAGTTTGTTATCTAACTGGTCATCCTTAAAAATCTCTCTTACCAATCTCTCTTACCAATCTCTTGGTTCGGAAAAATGTATATAATAAAAATGACCATACTCTCTACATTTTTATATCCAGAGTTCTCCCAATACATATTCCTGTCTACTTTCTTAGAATTATACAACAAAAAGCAAAACAATTCATTTGGGGAAAAATCAAACCACGGTTACCTAAAAAATCTTTGTACCTCCATGAGTCACTGGGCAGCTTGGGATTTCCAAACTTCTTGATATATTACAGGGCTGCTCAATTGGCACAACTATCGAAAATCACTCCACTATAGAGGGTCCTTTGTTGGTAATAATTGAAGCAATGGATTGTGATACTCTTTCTATAAATAATATCCTATGGTTACGTCCTATAGATCGTCTATAGACTTTAAAAAATCCAATTACTAAACATTATCTATCTATCTATCTATCTATCTATCTATCTATCATTCTCTATCTATCTAACATATTTCTATCTATCTATTATGTAGACACGATAACTTTTGCTCAAACTAGTCAATTTACGCTTAATGTTTTTTTTTTTTTTGTTTACCAACGATATGTAGCAGAATACATATTGGCCTAAATTGGTGAATTATTTTTTTTTATTGGGTATATGTTATAGCATAAAGAAAAAATATTTTTTTTTTATTAAAAATTGTCTCTCTTTTTTTGTTTATTGTTGTTGTTGTTGTCTGTCTATGTCCCCTTTCACACTGTCGGACCGTTCAGGTTCGCCTGTCAGTTTTGACGTCAGACCTGAACGGACACTCCATGCTAGTCTATGGAGCGATAGATATCAGCGGTGACATGTCCGCTGACAGCCGACCTGGTCCAATCTGCTTAAATCAGATGGATGCCCCTACGCACGCATCCGTCCCTGGCGGATCGGATCGGATCAGTGAGATCGGATGAAAACGGACATGCTTTATTTAAGAACTGTTAAATAAAATTTTAAAACGATATCACACCATCGAGTTTTTCTCTCATATACCCTAAAGATACTGCAGTGTGTACCTGGGATCCGGCAACTGGCATAGAACCCTGAGGTGGTTCATATGCGTGTTTAGACTAAGCCTAATTGCTGAGTCACACACTCTGAGGTGAGCATGCATTACTAGGGGGTCACCAGATTGCACCAATGCATGATCTGCAGCATGAAGGGATATAGGAGCATGCCAATGACAGCATAATTGGATTTCACACACAAGCACTTTAAATACGTTTTATAAATTGAATTATTCACAGGATTGTTATAAAACGATCACAATAAGGAGTGTGACACAGAAGCACTTGTTTGGAATTTATTTATACATATGTACTTTCTACATGTTTTTTAAGATCATCACGATGTTATAAGTTTGTCAAACTTTATCATTTATTTATTGTTTGTCACAGAAGCACGTTTTTTTTAGATATAGGGGGGATTGTGGATGCCCCCAGTGGACAATACAAGTAAGACAGGTTGTTTAGGATCACAGGAGTGATTTATTATTTATTAATTATTTGGATTTATTCACATAGGGTTATCAATTGTCTATATACATTCGTTCATTTCATTTGATTCATGTGTTTGTTTATTTATTAACACATATGCCTGTAGGAGTATAAGTTGATAGTCCGCGATACAGGTTCGCATAGTGTAGCACACTTTAAAATGTATCTACTTTGCCATTTGCATGAATTTATGAGACATGTTTAAACACATGCAGCTAGGCAGTGGTGTCCATTAGGCTCAAGGGTACAGTGAGGCTCACAGGATTTTGTTTTCTTTTTGAGGTATTTACATTGACTGCAACCAAAAGTACTAAAGGCTAAAATCTATTTTTTTTGTGATCCCTTGTGTTTGTTAATGCATGTGTACTACATCATGATTTAACATGCATTGAGTTTAGGCAGTCCATTTATTATAAATGGACTGCCAACTCACCACAATAGATCAAAAATGAACATGACCCATTGTTTAGCAGCACACCACAAGGTATGGTATGGGCATTGTGGTGCACTGTGGTGTTTTGTGCATTGCCCTCCACTGTACGGTGGGTTGGAGTTCCATTGACAATGAGTAGCACTGCAACATATCACACATAGAGCAGGTTCATGGCTACATGCATTGCTACAATGTACAAGTCTGAATGGGCCCTTCATTTTATTTTATTTCTTCATGAACACATAACTGCATTAGCTACTCATTTTTCAGATCTGCTTAGATTTTGGCTTTACCCCCCCCCCCCCCTTTAAAACTTGCAATTATCTGTGTCGCTAATACCTTCTATTAACTGGCATTAGAAAAAGCTGCATGTTAGTTTAATTAAGTTGTTTTGATATATCCACTTTGAATTGGTGAGCATTTTATTTTTCTTTGCAAAAGTGTTATATTCAAGCAGTGAGTCATTATATATTGTTCAAATCTTATGATTATGTGAATAATGTCAGTCTTTGTTAAAGTTAACCTGAAGGAAAAAAATGGTCACAGTAAATACAAATCATTCTGACATCTATTTTTCCCCATGGGATGCTTAGCTCAAATGGTGGAAAATGGAAGAGAGAAGCTTGCATATGTGCCGGAATGGAAAAAAAAGGCAGAAATAGGAAAACATAAAACACAATAGAGAATATTTTTTTATTTACTAACACATAGAGTTCAAAAGCAACTGCACATACATATAAAAAATAGATATAGATGAAGATAAAAGAAAAAACAAGGTCTATTTAAGTTAATGGCTAAATAACAGGGAAGATACTGCACTGATAGTGTAGTATAAATGTATTCATAATTCAGCATAATACATATTCACAAGAAGAGAATACCAAAACACTTAACTGTGGCAGAGAGGTTTTCTCTGTATTCAGTCCAGATGACTGCCAACTGCGGCTAGCAGGCGTGAAACCTGAAAAGAGTCTAAGATGCTGTGATTGGCGCAGTGGAACCAATTCTATTATTGTGTGGTATATTATGGCCAAGAGGAATGGAGGTCCCACTACTTCCAGGGTCAGTGTACCATAGGTTGCCAAGTCAAGATAGCCCCTTTATCTAACTCGGGCTACCAGAAAGTCCTTGGAGCAAGTTAAAACATCTGATGGGGGTTTACCTAGATACCGTCAATACACGCTTCAAAATGTTCAGAATGCAGGAGCTGGCTTTATGGTATCACATGAACGGGCTAATAGTATAATAAAGCAAGTAAAAGCAATACAGGGAGAAAAAACATTTCCTGGCCATTAGAAATTTGCTATGAAAATGTAATAGTAAAATTCATAACCACATCAAAATAGTAAAAGCCGAAAATATCTTTAGAAACAGGAGTCGGCTTAGAAGTTTCATATGAACAGGCTGATAGTATCAAGAATGGCAAAACTAATAAAATCCACCTGTTTATTATGTGCAAACACATGAATGAAATGTTTCCCAAAAACCTTTTTGACCACCAAAGGTGTCTTATAAAGTACATAATTAAAATTCATAAGCACACTAGAACGTTAATAGCCACAAATAGTTTTCTGATTTGGTTTTATTTGAATGGGCCTTATATGAGCCCATTCATGTGTAAGCACTAAGCCGGCTCCTGTATCTAAAATGGTTAGCAAGTTTTGCTATTTGTGTTCATGTATGTTAAAAACACTTTTGATATCATGTTTCTAATTACTAAAACATGTTTTTCTCCCTTTATGTTTTTCTTTTAGTAGCTTTGTTATACTATCACCCCATTTTTGTGATACCATAAAGCCAGCTCTTACGTTTTAATTTTTAATTTTTTTGGGGCTCTTACCAGCTCCTGAGTCCATCCCTGTTAAACTGTTTAAAATGCACTAGAGACTTTCTGACACGCTCTCTCCCCAGGCAGGTAACTTACGTGTACTATTGATGGAGATAACGCCACCCACAGTAAGTCCCTCTTTCAGTGCCAGGTGCTGGAACACAGAGTGTTCCAGCGCCGGGCACCCCACTGCCACTCTGTAACTTGATAGGTGCCCAATAGCCCGTGGGCTGTATGTAGAGGGCTGGCAGGTAACATGCGCCTCGACAAGTAATTCTACTTTTGTGAAAGAAAAAAAAAATAGCATAAGCAATGTTTGCTAAAATCATATTGTAATTTAATGATATTAACCGCTTCCCGACCGGCGCACAACGATGTTCATCAGCAGAATGGCACGGGCAGGCAAATTGGCATACAGGTGCTTCCATTTAAAATTGCCCCCATGCATCGCATGTGTGCCGCCGGACTCGATCGCCAAAATTGCCCCCATGCATCGCATGTGTGCCGCCGGACTCGATCTCCGAGGGGATACTGTAAACAGCATCTCCCCATTCTGCCTAGCAACAAGTGACACTGATCTCTGCTCCCTGTGATTGGAGCATGGATCAGTGTTCTGTAAATCACAACTACGCCCTCCACAGTTATAGACACGCCCCTAGGGCACACTTAACCCATACACGGCCACCTCCTGGTTAACCCCTTCACTGCCAGTGTCATTTACACAGGAATCAGTGCATTTGTATAGCACTGATTGCTGTATAAATGACAATGGTCCCAAAAATGTGTCAAAAATGTCCGATGTGTCCGCCATAATGTTGCAGTCACAATAAAAATCGCTGCTACTAGTAAAAAAAAATTATTAATAAAAATGCCATAAAACTATCCCCTATTTTGTAAATGTTATAACTTTTGCGCCAATCAATCAATAATTGCTGTGATTTTTTTCCCAAAAATTTGTAGAAGAATACGTATCAGCCTAAACAGAGGATGTGGTTACTGCATGGAGAAGTCTGCTTCCTCATATTTGTCAACACCAGAAGAAACATCTTTCAAAAATATTTTTGGGGAAAAGACTATACAGCACCACACAGTGAAGCTCTTAGATGTGCTCTTTGTTTACCATAGATTTATTATCATTTTTATTTTTAATTTATATATCACTTGCACATGTGATTTTCTCATGTGTTTATGTCACACACGTATGAGTCTTCTTGTCAGTATTTATGCACATATTACTCTCAGTGTTTATTTGCATATCACTATTTTCACTATTTTTGACTCACTAGTTGAACGTCCACTCCCATAGGTGAACCTGGGGAGCCACGGTTCCAAAGGCGTTTTATATTTCCTTTTTCTTCTTAAGCAACTTATCACACTGTTAATGCTAGCTGTTGATTTGTACTCGATTTTACTTTGACTCACTTGTATCACAACTTTTCACATATTTTTTTGTATATTTTATTATAACTTAATCTGTTCTAAACTTCTCCACAACTTTATCCCTGACCTGTCTGGTTTGTTCACTACGGTTCTCTAACAAATTAAATTACACACAGGTGGAAGCTATTTACCAGTTAGGTGACTTCTGAAGGCAATTGGTTCCTCTAGATTTTATTTAGGGTTATTAGAGTAAAGAGGGCTTTACAGGGTGCCAAATGCATGCTGCACATTTCAGTTATTTATTTGTAAAAAATGGGGAAAACCATTTATTAATTTCCTTCCACTTCACAATTATGTGCCACTTTGTGTTGGTCTATCATATAAAATCCCAATAAAATACATTTATGTTTTTGTTTGTGACATGACAAAATGTGGAAAATTTCAAGGGGTATGAATACTTTTTCAAGGCACGACACTCATATGTAAATGGTGATTACACCACAGATGTGAGGTATTGCAGCAAATGTCAATTTGCTTCAATAACTTTAGTCTACAGTGCTGAGTATTTCTGTGGATGCATACAATGTAGGGAGACACAAATCTAGTCCCTGTGTGTAAAGGTGGATCCATATGACGCTAAAAGAGAAAAACAGGAAACCTGATTAAAGGATAAGTTCACCTTTTGAAACATGTTACACCAATATTCATATTCATACATGTTACATACATGTATGTTCACATACATGTGAATTTATTTTTATTTTATTGTTTTAACCACTTGCCCACTGGGCACTTAAACACCTTTCCTAACCAGGTACATTTTCAGCTTTCAGTGCTGTTACATTTTGAATGACTCAGCCAAGCAACACTGTAGCCTTATGAAATTTGTGTCCTTTTTGTACACAACTAGAGCTTTATTTTGGTGGTATTTAATCACCATTGTTTTTTTAATTGTTTGCACTATAAATGAAAAAATACAGAAAATTTGGTAAAAAATGCATTTTTCTTTGTTTTGGTTATAAAATTTAGCAAATTAGTAACGTTTCTTTATAAATTTTGGACAAAAGTTATACTCCTACATATCTTTGGTAAAAATAACCCAAATAAGTATCTATTATTTGGTCTTTGTGAAAGTCATAGAGTCTACAAGCTATGGTGGAAATTATTAAAAATTGATCATACCTGATTTACTGATGGCCTATCCCATTTCTTAAGACACTAACAAGCAAGGAAATTACAAATATCCCCCAAATGATCCCTTTTAGTAGACATTCCAAGGGATTTAGTAAGTTTTGAGGTGAGTTTTTTGAAGTTGTAATTTTTTTCCCACAATTCTTTGCATAATGAAGATTTTTTTTTTCACAAAATTGGCATATTACCAAGTTATTTCTCACACACGGTATAGGCATACTTGTAACTACACCCCAAAACACATTCTTCTACTCCTCCTGAATATGGCAATATCATATGTGTGAGACTTTTACACAGCCTGGCCACATACAGAGGCCCAACATGCAGGGAGCACTGCCAGGTATTCTAGGAGCTTAAATTACACATATAGTTTCCTGACAACCTATCACATTTTTGAAGGCCTTGGAACACCAGGACAATGAAAACGCCCACAAAGTGACCCCATTTTGTAAACCAAACACCCCAACGTATAATCTATGAGGCATAATGAGTCTTTTGAACATGTCATTTTTTTCCACAAGTTTTTGGAAAATGTAGAAAGAAAACAAAAACACATTTTTTTTACACAAAATTTGTCCGTTTATAAGATATTTGTAACACATAGCATGTGCATAGCAAAATTTTCACCCCAAAATACATTCTGCCACTACTCCTGAGTATTGCAAAGCCACATGTGTGAGACTTTTCCACAGCCTGGCCAAATACAGAGGCCCAACATTTAGGGGGAACCGTCAGGTGCTGTGGGGACATAAAATTACAAATCACATTTCCTGACTACCTATTACATTTTTGGGCAGCACTGTAGGGCACTGATATGGCATACATGAGCACTGATGTGGTATGGATGAGCACTGATGTGGCATGGATGAGCACAGATGAGGCATGGATGGGGCATGAATGACCACGGCTGAGACCAGATGTGGCTTAAATGAGGCATGGATATGGCACATATGAGGCACACGGATGAGGCATGGATGTGGAATTGATGAGGCACAGTGGCTTATATGGGTATAATTGAGGCACATATGGGCATGAATGAGGCACAGGTGGGCATGAATGAGGCACAGATGGGCTAGAATTAGGCACATATGGGCGTGAATGAGGCATAGATGAGGCATGAATGAGGCACATATGGGCATAAATGAGGCACGCATGAGACATGAATGAGGCATGTATGGGCATGAGTGAGGCACAGATGAGGCATGAATGAGAAACATATGGGCATAAATGAGGCATGAATGAGGCACATATGGTCTAGAATGAAGCATGGATGAGGCAGGGGTGAGTGCTGCTGCAGTCTCCCGTCTCTCCTCACACGCCGTACCAAACGGTATGTATAATATGCGAGGAGAGGAGAGAGCTGAACCGGATATGCGTCGGTTTGTTGACAAGTAATTGCTCCATCATTGGACAGAAAGATCACATGGTAAAGGGCCGCTGTCATTGGCCATTTACTGCAATTCCATGATACCCCGGGTCTGGTGAACCCGGGGAGCACAGACACTTCTGTGTGCATGCCCCAGGGACATCATTGTACTCCCTGCCAGAATTAAACGACCATGCTGCAGCCATCATTTGGCTATGGCCCGGTCGCGCAAGTGGTTAAAGTGAATTTATCCTTTATCTTGGAGCATAGGCAAGGATTAAAAGATAAAAAAAGCTGAAAGTTAATAAGCCTGCTGGTAAAGTACTTAAAAGCTGGAGGTTCAATATCACTTTAAATATCTATTTCATATGAAAACAATTCACACTGATTTCATAATTATGTAATATTTATTTTTGAAAATAGGACATTTTTGTAATCAAATCACCCCCTTTACTTTATCAAAATGATTATAAATTTTTGTAGCTATATGTTCTCCACTGTGCAGTCATTTGGATGAGAGGTATAATCTTATAAAGTGTACCTGTACTATAACTTTGGAGATGTTAATGCATTAAGAATATAAAGACATACATAAAATGACAACAAGGAGGAATGTTACATAACATGTACTCTCTATATTGTGACAGTCTTGGCTAAAATGGCAGATGAGGTCAGCAGATTCTGCATGTGCTGCTCACCTGCCTCCCCATTAACATAACATTCTAGGTAGGTAGAGCCATCTCACAAGTTAAGAGTGTCCTGCAATGCTCAAGAAATACTCTATGCTGTTGGTATTAAAATCATGTCCACATGTCTAAACAACCTCTGCTGTCAATGGGCAGCCTAAGCTACGCCTGACGTGCTGCAGATGATTGCAGTGGCAGCTCATACGGCACTCTGCAATGGACATTGGGTAAATGGCCATTCTAAGCAAGGGCATGATTTAAAAAAGAAAAAGTAAGACAGATAGCCTTAGCAGGGAAAAAATAAGGATGAATATATACATTAAGAGAGCAAATTTTTATTAGAAAAAAATAATGAATGATTAGATACTAGTCCAATATTACAAATCTTAAAAAGGTGGACTTAAATTTTAACACTGGGAAAACTGATGAGTTCCCTAATGGCTTGGCAATAGTATGCTCTTTTCAAAAGCTATGCTGAGTATAATTTTGCAAGAATATGAGGCATTGATTGACATTCAATTAAAGTCATTTCTATCTACACCACACAGTATGGAGGCTTTTAACTGAATTAAATCATAAGGATGCCAGCCAAGCTTTTTGGCATAAACCTTGCAGCCATATATCTGTATATTTCTAAGTACCATCCACTTCCAGGAAACGTTCTGTGGATGTAACCCTTTGATTATGGTGTTCATTTAACATTTCACCCATCTGAAATTGCATAAAGAAGCAGAAAATAATAAATGTTGACCAGCACAAAGTGTATGAATTTACACTGCTGGCTTCAAAATGTAACTACACTGCCAGAAAACTACTAAAAGTAGAACTGATACTTTTGAATTAACATATAAAATAGCAAGCACACAGCTCTATATCAGTGAAGGGCACTTAAGATGTATTATTATGGCATAAACTATTCTGTCTACATTTAGAATCAAGTTCTTGTGTTGCCTGATTTGGCTAATTAAAAGAAAAAGTTATTGGCTTTTAGTAAAAGGATTTTTCCTTTGCCAGATCTGTTGTAAGAGATTTTCTAGAATATCTTTTGCAGATAAATAGGATAAGCAGGGATCAATTGTAAACCAGACAACAAGCACAAGCTCACAGAATTAAGTGTAATGCTAATGTGCCCATTTGTAGACTTCCAAATGCAAAAAAAATAAAAAATCAGGGGATGTTATGGAGGTGTCCATTCTTTATATAAGCAGCACCCCAATCATACATATGGACTCCTAAAGAGTAGGTTTCCACAGATCAAGTTTGTGTGTGCTTAGTAAATGTTTCTAGAAAGTGCATACATTTTTTTTTACAAACCAAGTTTTTGTTTAGGATTATGACCACTTAGTTCATACATGTCATCATTTAATGTAGAAAAAATTTTGTATCTTTATCTACCCTTCTTTGTACTCATTATCAGTAGTCATTTGCAAACATCTGCCTTTCTTTTAACACAATATATATTGAAATAAATTTGAATGACCAAAGCTTATCATCCGTCTTGTTCAAATTACACTCCATTTAGGCTAGACTATGGGAATAGCTGTAGCAAAAGAAACAACTGTCAGAATCTATGTTATCTACAGATATTAGAAAAAAGTAGGCACTTTGACAATGCCATGGTGGAACATGCAAATCTCACATATTTGCATTTATGTGCTACGCACATAGAAATGAACAAAGACTAGAACTGTACATCATGATTGACACCTCCCTAATATTATTGGTACTGGGCATAAGAATATTCCCTTTCATTGTTGGATAGCGGACTAAAGAATGCTGTATTACTTTGATGGTTAACAAAAAGAAGAATGATCTGTTACATTGGTAGCGATCAGGGAAAAAGACTGCCCCTTTACACTGGTGGTCAGCAGAAGAAGATATGCTACCCTACACTGGTGGTCAGTGGGAAGAAGAATACCATCTTACATTGATAGACAGTGGGAACAATAATCCCAATTTATAATACTCTGATAGATAGAAAAATGTAATTTTGCATTCCCGTACAGAGGGAAGAAGACCTCTAAGGCTAGATTTACACTAATACACCTTCATTTCCATGAATTCTTCGTGCATTAGTTAATGCATTTTTCATAGGCTTCCATGAGTTCTCATTGAAATGGGCCAAAACAAACCCTGACTAAAATCTTTGCATTACAAACAAATAATTTAAGTTTTCTTTGTTGTGCAAGTGTCATATATTGTAAGAGCTGTGTTAGTTACGCTTCAGGTCTTTAGACCATCCTTCTTTTTATTTAATGGTCTGACCATTTGTTATGCTACATATCCCTTTTCTAGGCATAACTAAATGCCCAAATGCTGAAAGAATTATGTGACTACTAATTCTTTCAAATGCCCTTTCTGGAATTTTTATATTTATGCAGTTGGACATTGTTAGTTGCATAGCATATTCACTAACAGACAACTTAAAAATTATGCCATTTGTCTGAATCTCTATTGATAAAAAGTAAAAACTTTCAGAAGGTTAGTAATTGTTTGTAAACTTTGTTGAACTCCAGCCACTAATTGAGACAACACCATTATCAGTGCCTGCTATGCAATGTGAGGTATCACAATATTCCAAATTGGGATGAAAATTTTACTTTTGGCAGAGTTATGCCACGTACACACGACCGGACTTTCCTGCATACTAGGTCTGACGGAATCAGTCCGTCGGACAATCCAATCGTGTGTGAGTTAATCCGATCATTTTTCATAAAAAATATCCGACTGACCTAGAAATTGAATGTTTCAAATCTGTCTGATGGACTCGGGAAAACTGTCCGTCTGTATGCTGGTCCAACGCAGGGGAAGCTATTGGCTACTGGCTATCGAACTTCCTTTTTTAGTTCCGTTTTATGTAATCATGTTCAAAATGAACAGACTTTCAAACGGATTTAGTCCGTTCGTGTGTGGGCAAGTCCGTTTGTTTGGAAGGTCTGTCAGAACTTCGCCGAAAGACCATCGGACCAAGTCTGCTGGAATGTGCGGTCGCGTGTACGTGGCATAATATTCGGTTCATGTGAAACAGTGTTCAACCAGCCTGAAATGATGCCACAGTGGGTCACCATCAGGCAAATTGACCCCTTATTCTGCACCATGATCTTCAGCTCTTAAAAATTACCAAATACTCTATTTAGCAGCTACCTGTTTTAGTATACTGCACTCTTCCCAGGCTGGTAAGTATGCTCTGCATGAATATGCCATTTGGATAAGAGCAACAAAAAGCAACTGAGTGATTGTACTTATGCACACAGTTGTATAAAGGTCCTTCCTAGCATTTGTACTGTTTGCAAAAGTAAGCATTGTATACTACTTGCAGTAAAGTATTATGCCGCATACACAGGGTCGGATTTTCCGATGGGAAATGTTCGATGGGAGATTGTTGTCAGAAATTCCGACCATCTGTAGGCCCCATCGGACATTTTCCGTCGGAATTTCCGACAAACAAAATTTGTTGTCGGAAATTCTGATCGTGTGTACACAATTCCGACGCACAAAGTTCAACGTATGCTCAGAATCAAGCAGAAGAGCCACACTGGCTATTGAACTTCAATTTTTTTGGCTCGCCGTACATCACTGCGTTCTTGGCGTTCGGAATTTCCGACAAGATTTGTGTGACCGTGTATGAAAGACAAGTTTGAGCCAACATCCGTCGGAAAAAAAAACATGGATTTTGTTGTCGGAATGTCCGATCGTGTGTACGCGGCATTAAAAGTGATTTATGAGTTGAAATGCTAGAATAGTATATGGATAGAATAATAAGGTTGTCTTCAAGTGCCTTGCATATCATGTGTATGTTGTTTGATAGTGAACAGCTCATAGCAATGTTGACGGAGTGCAAATTGGACAAACAATGGCTAAGCATTGCATCAGTGTAAAGCACAGGGAAAATGAAAGCTGCTTGTTGAAAGCTTCACATGTATACCCAGATGGGAGCTCTGAGGTTGGTGCGAGATGTGATGGGTATATGTTATGTGTATATTGGGGTGTATGTGGCAATGTAGCGTGTGTAATGGAAAATTCTGCAGTATGCTTAGTATAATGGAGTTGGGAGCTGAGTGTAATTTGGTACATACAAAAATACGTTGCTTGTAACAGGTGCAATATAAAACAGTGGCTTAGTGGATAGCACATCCACCTTGCAGCAATTGGGTACCCGTTTCTACATACAATGTGAATGTTCTCCCTGTGCTTAGTTAGGTTTCTTCCAGGTACTCTGGTTTCCTCCCACACTACAAAGACATGCCAGTAGATTAATAGGTTTCTGTCTAAAATGAACCCCAGTGTGATATTTTGTTGAGTGCACCCAAGATGGCTTCCTAGCCATTTGCCCCAACAGTAGATAAAAAGCATTATAGAAATATAAATAATGATAATGTGCAAAGTGCATTTGGGTTTCTGTGTTTGGTTCACTAAGTGCAATAGGGTACATAGTGGGGACTCCTGGGGGTATTGTAATGATTGGTACTATAGTATGATTGAATTGTGATGTAGGGTGAAGTGTACTGCTTGATTTCTGACCTGTCTACCTGCACAACTTCATTGAACAGCTGACCTGAAAGATTCTGACTCCAGGTTAAGTAGCAATAATGTATACATCTGAATGCATTACTCATACTGCTATTATCTAAAAGTAACTTTCTCTAAAGCATCCAACTTCCTTTTCATGCTGCATTTTGACATATCTCTTTATCTGCAAAAGATTTTATACTGCTTTTTTTTTTTTGTATATGTTGTTACTCTACTAACACACAGAGTCTAAAGGGTTTATCAATCACCATATTCCAGAGTTTTAGAAAATCCGTAAGCCTGAGAATGGGAGTGGGACAGATTGGTCAAGAGTGAGTAATGCACAGAGGGCGGGGAGTTTCCTTGAGCAAAGTGCTATTGCTGTAGCAGCCCAGGAATACAGACTGTCATGTCACAGTACAGATGCACCTCAGTTCTAGGCCACACACTGGGCACCTGAGTGCCGTGCATGCTGATCTCATGCAATGCACTAGGACCTCTTTGCTCACTTAGAGGATTTGATTATTGCTAAAGCACCTGCACTGTCCTCCATACCATGCACCCTGCAGGAGAAGAGGTTCAGTCTGCTAGAGCCCCAAGAGACTCATACACAAAGCTCAGTGGAGGTAAGGTCACCAAGTTCCTCAGTGACCGTGATAGGGAATATGGACCACTAAAACTGAACTAAAACGGAACCATCTGCTACCAGTCAGAGCCGTAATAGAGAGTGCTCGATACGTCTAATCAGTTGTCAGCATCTCTGACAGTCACATACAATGCATAGCTTTATCACATTACAGGCAGCAACATTCAAATACATATTTTTTTGCTCTGCACCAGACAAGCTTTGAATTCTGAGCTGTCATGGAAAACAAATGAAAGAGGTTCCCTTCTCCCTGACCCAATGGAACACAGCTCACACCTCCGCCCTGTTCTATCCTGCTCCCCAGCATTGACTCTCCATTCCTAGGGACACCACTGGTGCTGACAACATGACTCACATGAGTAGGTGATGTCTCTTTGTTTACAAAAGATAGTGGTGGAGAGACATTAATTAAGCCTAACTGGCCTGTATTTGGCAGCTCATAACAAAGACTGGGATCACTAGAGATGATATTCACCTAAGTGTAATACATCAAAGAAAGTACCAAATGAAAAATCCTTAGCAGTCCAGAACCTTTACTGTTCAACTGGTTACATAAAGCAGGGCAAAAGACAGCCAACGCATTTAGGGGCTATGCAATCCTTCCTCATCAGGGCTGGAGGAAAAGTTTAAAATAACACACATAGAAGTAATAAAGAAGAGTTGCTACTAAAAATACACGTGTAACATGCAAATAAACAAATAATGACAGGTCCATTAAGGGTAAAAAAACACATATTCTGAATATGCCCCCGCACATTAATTAGATTCATGAAACCCAATAGGAATTTCTGCAATTAGCTGCGGGAGACAGCTTGCTCCTGCAGTTAATCGCAGCCAATTGCTGGCCCTTGATGCCACTTACATGTGATCCCTGCATGAGCAATTACATGCAAGTGCTTGCGTTTAGCTTCAGGAGCTGGTAGTCTCCCATTGCTTTCAATGAGGATGCCTCCCATGGCTATTTGAAGGAATCTGCTGGGGTTTAATTTTTTTAAATTTTAACAACGAGCTCTGGGAGATGATCCCCTGCTTGCTGTCACTAGAAATGGTGGGTTGGGGACCGGCTGCAGCAGTGGGAATATGTTACATGTTCCACCCTAAAAATGGATGGAACACGGAACATGTAACATTTTCCCAATCGTTGAGCTGATCCTTTAAACTATTTATACCAAACTCTATGTCGTTTATTTTGTTTTTGAGCAAGTTAAACAGAATTGGTCCCAGAACAGAGGCTTGGGGTTCCACTTAAAACTCCAGACCATTCAGAAGATATTCTAATTATCAACATACTTTGGGTGAGCTCCTGTAACCAGTTTTCTATCCAGGTACATACGCTATCCTCAATGGCAACAGACCTCAAATTAACCGTTTATGGGTTACCCTATGACATCCTGTGGTAAAATCTAGATACACTCCATCCACAGGCCTTCCTCTATACAGAATACAGTTCACTGCCTCATAAAATGTTAACAGGGTGGTCTGGCAAGAATGATCCCTCTTTAATCCATGCTGCTTACTACTATTTCCATCAGAAAACTCTTTAACCAGTTGCCGACCGCCGTACGACGATGTACGTCGACAGAATGGCACGGGCAGGCATATGGGCGTACATGTACGTCTCTGCCTTCCCGCGGGTGGGGGGCTCGATCGGGCCCCCCCCCCCCGGTGCCAGTGGCGGTCGGAATCCGTTCAGGAGCGATCCGGGATGAGGGGGCGGCCATTCATTCATGGCCACCCCCTCGCGATCGCTCCTGACGAATGGAAGTGAAGCATGACATCACTTCCTCTCCTGTAATGTAAACACAGGCAGAGGAAGTGATGTAATCTCTCCTCCGTGTCGGTATTTTTCGTTTCGGCACCGAGGAGAGAGGATCGGTGAGTTGCACCAACACTACACTACACAGTAGAACATGCCAGGCACACTCTCACCCCCCTTCACCCCCCCCCAATCACCCCTGCCCCCCCTAGTCACAGTGACACTATTGCATTTTTTTTTTTGCATTGGTGTCATTTGTGACTGTAATAACTGTTAGGGCAGTTAGGGTTAGCCCCCTTTAGTTCTAAGGTACCCCCCTAACCCCCTCAATAAAGGTTTAACCCCGTGATCACCCCCCGTCGCCAGTGTCACTAAGGCTGGGTTCACATTGCAGCGGTTTATGAGAACGGATGTGATTCGCACCGCACTGCAGTGCAAATCACATCCGATCTCTGTGCGATTCGAGTTCAGCCATACAGATAGTATGGCTGAATTCGCGCCGCACCCGCCGCAAACTCGCACGGGACCCTTTTTTTGGTCCGCAGCAGAATCGGATCGCATGGGTGTTCACACCATGCGATCCGAGTTTGCAGATCGCACTGCGATATGCGAACTGATCTGGGGGTGTCATTAACATTTCACTGACACTCCCAGCAGTTCGCATAGGGCAGTGTGATGCGGGAACCCTCCGCGGATTCGTGGCGTTCCCGCATCGCTCCAGTGTGAACCCAGCCTAATAAGCGATCGTTTTTCTGATCGCTGTATTAGTGTCACAGGTGACGCTAGTTAGGCAGGTAGGTATTTAGGTTCGCCGCAGCTTTTTATAGCGCCAGGGACCCCCATATACTACCGCATAAAGCCCCCTGATTGCCCCCTAGTTAACCCTTTCACCAGTGATCACCATATAACTGTTACAGGTGACGCTGGTTGGTTAGTTATTTTTTTATAGTTTCAGGGCACCCGCCATTTATTACCTAGTCTCACTAGTGTACCCCTAAATTTAGGGGTGTCTACTTTCCAAAATGGGGTCATTTGGGGGGGGGGGGGGGTTGTGCCATCTTGGCATTTTATGGCCTTCAAAACTGCGATAGGTAGTGAGGAGTAAAATCAAAAATTTACACCCTTAGAAATCCTGAAGGCAGTGCTTGGTTTTCGGGGCCCCGTACGCGGCTAGGCTCCCAAAAAATCCCACACATGTGGTATCCCCGTACTCAGGAGAAGCAGCAGAATTTATTTTGGGGTGTCATTTCACATATGCCCATGGCATGTGTGAGCAATATAACATTTAGTGACAACTTTGTGAAAAAAAAAAAAAGTTTGTAATATTCCCGCAACTTGTGGCAAAATATAAAATATTCCATGGACTCAACATGCCTCTCAGCAAATAGCTTGGGGTGTCCACTTTCTAAAATGGGGTCATTTGTGGGGGTTTTGTGCCATCTTGGCATTTTATGGCCTTCAAAACTGTAATAGGTAGTGAGGAGTGAAGTCAAAAATTTACGCCCTTAGAAAGCCTGAAGGCGGTGCTTGGTTTTCGGGGCCCCGTACGCGGCTAGGCTCCCAAAAAGTCCCACATATGTGGTATCCCCGTACTCATAAGAAGCAGCAGAATTTATTTTGGGGTGTCATTTCACATATGCCCATAGCATGTGTGAGCAATATATCATTTAGTGACAACTTTGTGAAAAAAATAAATAAATAAATAAGTTTGTAATTTTCCCGCAACTTGTGGAAAAATATAAAATATTCCATGGACTCAACATGCCTCTCAGCAAATAGCTTGGGGTGTCTACTTTCTAAAATGGGGTCATTTGTGGGTGTTTTGTGCCATCTTGGCATTTTATGGCCTTCAAAACTGTGATAGGTAGTGAGGAGTGAAATTACAAATGTATGCCCTTAGAAATCCTGAAGGCGGTGCTTGGCTTTCGGGGCCCCGTACGCGTCTAGGCTTCCAAAAAGTCGACCACATGTGGTATCCCCGTACTCAGGAGAAGCAGCAGTATGTATTTTGGGGTACAATTCCACATATAACCATGGCATGTGTGAGCAATATATCATTTAGTGACAACTTTGTGTAAAAAAAAACAAAAACATTTTTTTGTCATTATTCAATCGCTTGAGGCAAAAAAATAAAATATTCAATGGGTTCTCTTATCAATTTCCTTAGGGTATCTACTTTCCAAAATGGGGCCATTTGGGGGGGTTTTGTACTGCCCTGCCATTTTAGCACCTCAAGAAATGAGATAGGCAGTCATAAACTAAAAGCTGCGTAAATTCCAGAAAACGTACCTTAGTTTGTAGATGTGACAACTTTTGCGCAAACCAATAAATATACAGTTATTGACCTTTTTTTTTAACAAAGACATGTGGCTGAATACATTTTGGCCTAAATGTATGACTAAAATTGAGTTTATTGGATTTTTCTAATAACAAAAAGTAGAAAATATCATTTTTTTTCTAAATTTGCGGTCTTTTTACGTTTATATCGCAAAAAAAAAAAATCGCAGAGTCAGTCAAATACCTTTTAAAAGAAAGCTCTATTTGTGGGGAAAAAAGGACGCAAATTTTGTTTGGGTACAACATTGCATGACCGCGCAATTACCAGTTAAAGCAGCGCAGTGCCAAATTGTAAAAAGACCTCTGGTCATTGACCAGCAAAATGGTCCGGTCTGAAAGTGGTTAATATAGACCCTTATCGTTCCCTCCAACAGTTTTCGTATTATTGATGTTAGGCTAAGGTAAGTATCTCAGCTTTTTTGAATACTGGTACCATGTTAGCTTTTCAAACAATCAACTGGTACCATTCCTGTCAGTAAGCTTTCCTTATAGATTAGGAATAACTGTCTAGCCCTGGCTAAATTCTTTGAGAACTCTTGGATATAACCCATGTGGTCTCGTGATTTGTACACATTAATCAAGAGGTCAATCCTCTTTCAGAATAAAATAGCAGCTACAAATACTGTAGTTTAATATTAGGACTAAGGATGGGCCGAACAGACCCCTGTTCGGTTCGCATCAGAACATTCCAACACCGCATAAGTTCAGACCCGAATAACAAACCCCATTAAAGCCAATGGGACCACGTCAAAAATAAAAAGTGCCAATTTTGAAGGCTTATATGCAAGTAATTTGGCATACAATGGGTATAGGGATCTGGGTCCTGCCCTGGGGGACATGTATCAATAATAAAAAAAAAAGTTTGCGAAAAACTTAATTTTTAAATGAGCAGTGATTTTTTAAAGTGAAAGCATAAAAATGAAAAATTCCTTTCAATATAGTGCCTGGGGGGTCCCTTAGTCTACTTGTAAAGTGGATGTGTACCATGTCTAGAATCTGCTGCAGCAATAATTGCATTTATAAAGCCAAAAAAAGATATTTTGCCTGCAAGCTGCCTTTAATTTGCTCAACAACAGCTGGGGAGCCAGTGTGTATGATGAGGCCACAATGTAGTGCATTGGGAACAAGATTAGTGTACTTTGTATAGAAGTAACAGGTGTGTACTAATTGGTTTTTGGGTATTGTGGCGCTTTCCCACCATTACCCTATAGAGGTACTCTTGATGAAATCAAGAATTGGCCTTACTGTAAAAAAATGCAATGATATGCACCTGCCAAACAGATGCAGAAAAATAACTCTTTAGGTGTCAGGGGTGTCTTCCCACCGTAACCCTATAGAGATACTCTTGATGAAAGAAAAAAATTCTAAAAGAGTTTGTGGGAGAAGGGGAAAAAAAGAGGGAAAAGAGAAACGAACCTTCACACAAAAGACCTCAGAGAACAGTGTTGGTTCTATTGGACTTTTTAGGCAAAATTTAAAATAAATAACCATATATTCAAAAAAAATATATATTTATTTTTAAAAACTATAAAAAAAAAAAAAAAGAAGGGATTATAAAAACATATCAAGTACTGCTTTATATCCTGTCGATGTTGGCCTAATTTAAACAGCATCCATATTCATATATATCCAAAATATGACAGAAAATACATTAATACAAGAAGTAAAATACGACAGGGTATCAAATACAGAACTACAACTCAGATATGTTCTGGCGCTCTATATGTTTCGCGTTTACGAGCAACGCTTCTTCAGGAGCTTTAACAATTTTCTAAAATACAGAGAATATATTGATCAGATCAACACCATAAACTGTTTCACATATTTATACAGTCTATCGAAAAAACACCTCGGGGTGTTGCACTCGACCGATCCATCGGTGCGGAGCTGTCTGTGGGGTGTCTCCTTTACTGCTCGGCGTGTCTGTCTGGATGGGGGCCCTCTCCGATCGATGCGCCGAGTGTGGGGACATTGCACTTCCGGTCCACAGCTCTGTGTCGGGTTGGAGCCACCCGAGGGGGCGTGGCCGGGTTGGTGAGCGTCATGTCCGCTCAGTGCAGAGTGACGTCACTACCGGGACGGTTGTGCATAAGCCGGACACACAGGGCCGGCGTTCATGCACAGCGGTCCCATTCCCTCACCAGACGCAAGACTATAGGGGCTAGAAAGATCCCCTTCCCATTTGGGTTTATTTGGGAGAATCTGCCTGCTCTTTAAAAACACTATAAGGAACGACAAACCAAATCTGAAGGTGACATAATAATACACCGATTTTCTAATTCCTTGGTTTTTCCTTCCCCTCTGCTTTTTTTTTTATTTATTTTTTTTTTATTCTTGGCACATCTACACTGCATAATATTTCCTCTCTTGTTTTGTTGTTACTATCATTATATACCTCTATACACTGTGCTCTATACAATAATACACACAATTGTTACTTATTGGTAGCAAGTCTCATATAAACTATGGATAACTTGCTGAACTATCTGTCTTAAATTTCGTTTATACTACTTCACTCACCCTTCAACACAATAGATGTCTCACACCCTCTCCTATAGTTTATGAATTTAATATATATCTATATACTCATTTCCCTTCAACTTTTACCATTACCCTAAAGATATATTTTTTTCTATTTTTCTTTACACAGAATACGGGGTACCATAAGATTCCCCCCTCTTCCTCGTGGCTACCTTACACTATATAGCACCCGAAGCCTCTATATTAAAGTACAGGCTCCTATATAGACTAGAGTGGTTTGCCAAAGTACAAATTTGCTGTTTATACACTTGGAAAAACATTATTCCTTTACTACTTCCCCTCTTGTACATTTCTCTTGGGGTATACCCATGAAGAAACATAAGTAATTTTATTTTTATTTTTATTTTTTGTCTTAAAATCACCTACACTATATGTATGAAATTCAAATGTCACACCCGTTCCCATACTGTTTCAAATCAAGTCGTGGGAGTCCTCACAACATATACCCCCTCTCCACATCCCCTGTCCCTCCCCCCCTCCTTTTTTTTTTTTTTTTTTTCGATAGTCTGTATAAATATATGTGAAACAGTTTATGGTGTTGATCTGATCAATATATTCTCTGTATTTTGGAAAATTGTTAAAGCTCCTGAAGAAGCGTTGCTCGTAAACGCGAAACATGTAGAGCGCCAGAGCATATCTGAGTTGTAGTTCTGTATTTGATACCCTGTCGTATTTTACTTCTTGTATTAATGTATTTTCTGTCATGTTTTGGATATATATGAATATGGATGCTGTTTAAATTAGGCCAACATCGACAGGATATAAAGCAGTACTTGATATGTTTTTATAATCCCTTCTTTTTTTTGTTCTAAAAAAATTTTTTTTTTTTAGTTTTTTTAAAATAAATAATATTATTTGAATATATGGTTATTTATTTTTAATTTTGCCTAAAAAGTCCAATAGAACCAACACTGTTCTCTGAGGTCTTTTGTGTGAAGGTTCGTTTCTCTTTTCCCTCTTTTTTCCCCTTCTCCCACAAACTCTTTTAGAATTTGAAGTTATGACCAGGACGTGGCAATTGGTTTTTTGACTTTTTTGAATGTATCCGCAGATACCACCCTGTGATAGATACATACTCCTATTTTAGAAAGCAAGAATTGCCCTTGCTGTAAAAAATTGCAATCATATGCACCTGTCAAGCAGGTGTAGAAAAATTGTTCTTTGGGTTCGGGGGTGCCTTCCCACCATAACCCTATAGAGGTACTCTTGATGAAAGCAGAAATTGGCCTTGCTGTAAAAAATTTCAATGATATGCACCTTTCAAACAGTTTCTGAAAAATTGGTCTTTGGGTGTTTATTGTGCCCATGAAACCTATACCAAAAACAAGGGAGTTGATCTATACGCATACTACCCCTGCAGGGGTGTGAGTATCCGGTGAGTAGGGACCCTTGTGGGGGAGCACTCGAGTCACCTGGAGATATTATGAGCACAAAAGACACTTTATGAACTTTTGCTGGATTTTTTGCACATTAAGAATTTCGTTTGTGGACACAAAACTTTTTTTTATCTTGCATATAGACTGGTCACATATTTATATATTGTTTTGCCTGTTTTTGTTTACCTTTTTTTTTTTTTCAGTCTTGTTTTGTTTTTTGTATTTTGTTTCATAGCTTGCTTTTGGTCTCTCTGAGTATATTTGATGTGTTAAAGACAGACTATATAATAATAATAATAATAATACATTTTATTTATAATGCACTTTCCATCAAAAGACCTCAAAGTGCTACATAATTACAATAAAAACAAACAAACCGCTTAATTTACAAAATATTTGCTAAAAAGAAAAGTCTTCAACCCCTTTTTAAAATTTTCAGTAGACTGAGAAACCCTCAGACTATCAGGCAAAGCATTCCACAGACATGGGGCAGCAGCACAAAAGGCCCTATCTCCCATAGTTTTCAACCTAGTTTTTGGAACCTCTAAACAATTCAAATTAGTTGAGCGAAGGGAACGCGGTAGATTTTGCAATCTAAGATATATATATATATATATATATATATATATATATGTGTACATGAATGCCAGTTACAATAGTATCTGAATATATTGCACTGTATAGCACTTATATGGTACACATAAGCACATTTTTTTAGATTGAGCACTTTTTGCACTTTATAATCAAAAATAAGCAATTATTTATAATTGGTATTACATCATATATCACTGGAGACAAAGAGTTTAAAGTCACATAGCATAGCACATGCATTTTCTGTGAATTAGTTCACACTATTGAAAATTTGATATCCTAAAAATCCACAGAGAAATTCACATGTATTTTCTGTGAATCAGTTCACATTATTTAAAATTTGATATTCTTAAAAATACAAAAAAATATTTTTTTTTAGGAAAAAGCATACATACTTTGTGAAAAAGGTTTTTGTTTTTGTTTTTTTCACTGCATGTTGAATACTTTTCACTTTAGTATACCATTTTTAAAGGACAGTTTTTTTATCTTTAATATAAAGTATCTCACAAAAGTGAGTACACCCCTCACATTTTTGTAAAATATTTTATTATATCTTTTCATGTGACAACACTGAAGAAATGACACTTTGCTACAATGTAAAGTAGTGAGTGTACAGCTTGTACAACAGTGTAAATTTGCTGCCCCTTCAAAATAATTTGTAGCCATGCTGCCTTAGGGGTTGCTGAATATTGTGGTTCACCTGTCACTCTGCCCAACCTGGCATTCATTTCTCAGACACTCAGAGATATAGTAAAGTCCATGAGCTTTGTTTTTTTTTTTTTGTTTTTTATTGAGGGGATTTAACTTGGATGGGAATGGGTAATTATGGGATGCCCAGAAAGATTCAGTGTAACTTGCTTGGGACTTCTGTATACACTCCAGTATATACACTCCAGTTTTCTCTCCAGCACAACTCTTCATTAAGACCTCTTTCCCTCACTCCTACAGCACTTCACTTGCTGTAGACCATTACTCCTCCAGTACTTCACTTGTTGCAGATTCCCAGACCAGCTAGCACCACATGGTTGGGCCTGACACCAACTTAGCCGGGCCTGAGTGAGTTGTCTTTTGCGGGCAGGGGACCTGGGCCCCTATAATGTAGGAATAGTTCTGGTGCTAACTGTCCTCAGCTCAGCTACTGATCCCAGTAAATCTTCTTCAGGCCCAGCCAGCCCTCCAGGCTGCAGCTGCTTCTTTCCACTGCCCTTCCCACAGTCGACTCTTCTGATTCTGCACCCATCTCAAACAGCAGACTCCCAGTTCTCTCAGGCCTGCCTCCCCAGTCCTCCTGACTGCGCTTCACTCACCAGCACTCCTGGCTTCGACCAGTTGTCCTTCTCTGGAGTCTCTTAGCAGTGCTCTCTCCCACTGTCCTCTCTTTGCTCTCTCATGTGTCTCTCCTCCAGGATCTCTTCACCTCCTGGCTGCACCTGAACCCAGGCCCAAGGTCACCAGCCCAGACTGGGGAGCTCCCTGTGGGCCCCGGCAGATTCCCCACTCTCTTACTCCAGCTCTTCCACCCAACAACCCCTCCCCAGCTAGGCTGACCCTGGGTATTTAAGGAGGCCTGCCACCTGCTAATCCAAGTTGGAAATTGATCAAGGCTCCCTAGAATACCCCAGGCGGCTCCATCTATCCTCGCCTCCCTTTCTAGAATCCTCTGGAACGAAGAGGGAGTTAACAGTGATGCTACATGTGAGTCACCCAGCCCTGCCCTGAGCCACTCCCAGCCCAGAATGAAAACAAACAGGCCTAGCCACCAGCTAAACCTGCCTAAATTCTCCTACTCTTTAAAAAAATCTAACCTCTAGCACCTACCTAACTAGAGGGTGCTACAAACTCAACACACATCCATTAATGTCTAAAACGCTGGCAACAAAAGTGAATACACCCCTAAGTAAAAATGTCCAAATTGGACCCAATTAGCCATTTTCCCTCCCCGGTGTCATGTTTTACAAGGACTCAGGTGTGAATGGGGAGCAGGTGTGTTAAATTTGGTGTTATCAATCTTACTTTCTCATACTGACTGGTCACTGGAAGTTCAACATGGCACCTCATGGCAAAGAACTCTCTGAGGATCTGAAAAAAAGAATCATTGCTCTACATAAAGATAGCCTAGGCTATAAGAAGATTGCCAAGACCCTGAAACTTAGCTGCAGCACGGTAGCCAAGACCATACAGTGGTCTCTTCAACCAGGACAAGTTCCACTCAGAACAAGCCTCGCCATGGTTGACCAAAGAAGTTGAGTGCATGTGCTCAGCATCATATCCAGAGGTTGACTTTGGGAATTGGAAGTATGGGTGATGCCAGCATTGCTGCAGAGGTCGAAGAAGTGGGGGGTCAGCCTGTCAGTGCTCAGACCATATGAGACCAAGATAAACGTATTTGGTTCAGATGGTGTCAAGTGTGTGTGTGGCGGCAACCAAGTGAGTAGTGCAAAGACAATTGTGTCTTGCCTACAGTCAAGCACGGTGGTGGGAATGTCATGGTCTGGGGCTGCATGAGTGCTGCACTGGGGAGCTACAGTTCACTGAGGGAACCATGAATGCCAACATGTACTGTGACATACTGAAGAAGAGCATGATCCCCTCCCTTCATAGACTGGGCCGCAGGGCATTTTTCCAACATGATACCGACCCCAAACACACCTCCAAGATGACCACTGCCTTTCTAAAGAAGCTGAGGGTAAAGGTGATGGACTGGCCAAGCATGTCTCCAAACCTAAACCCTATTGAGCATCTGTGGGGCATCCTCAAATGGAAGGTGGAAGAGCGCAAGGTCGCTAACATCCACCAGCTCTGTGATGTCGCCATGGAGGAGCAGAAGAGGACTCCAGTGGCAACCTCTGAATGTTTGCTGAACTCCATGTGCAAGAGGGTTAAGGCAGTGCTGCAAAATAATGGTGGCCACACAAAATATTGACACTTTGGGCCCACACTTTGGGCCCAATTTGGACATTTTCACTTATGGGTGAACTCACTTTTGTTGCCAGCGGTTTAAACATTAATGGCTGTGTGTTGAGTTATTTTGAGGGGACATCTAATTTACACTGTTATGCAAGCTATACACTCACTACTTTACATTGTAGCAAACTGTAATTTCTTTAGTGTTGTCACATGAAAAGATAAATAAAATATTTACAAAAAATGTGAGGGGTATACTGTATGCTGGGATTGATCATTCCATTCAGCTTGAGTGAAAAGAAAGGTGGAATTCAGGTTTAAATCAGTCTGTGCCGATGTTTGCTTAGATTTGATAGGCTCATAAAACCTCAAAAAATGTATCTGCTTTTTTCACAAGCTGTGTACTTTGATATTCCATTTAGAGCTGTAAACAATTATACATTGCCTATTTACTCCTCATACATTGTTGTGTAAATTAAATTAATTATTGGGTAGCTAATTTAGCTATATCTAGCAAAGAGAAATTAGAGAATGAGATCAAATGATACTGTCAGCTGGAGTAAAACTGTGTGAATTCAAATAGAGCCATAAATTATTTCTGCAGTGACTCAGAGTCCCTTCTCCCTGCAATGAAAATGCCTAACAAATCAATTTACCATAGCCTGTGTTGCGTATCTTTATGCTCTTGGTAAAACAATATGCTCATGCAGCGCTATAAGATGGCATTCTTATAATGAATTACAATGAGGTAGAGGTGTAGAAGTTGCTTGAACAAATTAATTAAATATATTTATTTTGCAAAAAGATGCAGCTTATTCAAGGCCGTCTTTAATATTTATTGGACCGTGGCTCTCCACCTGCATGCACACCATGGACTGGGGTGGTGAGGGGACCCATCAATAGACAGAAAACTCCTAGGGATCCTAGAACTCCTGGGATCAGTGGCAGTGTCGGGGGGAGGGGAGGGTGTGATCAATGGCAATGCTGATTTTTTTTTTTTTTTTACCAATGCGACTACCAATATAAAGAGGAGTTTCAACACTGGCCACCAGTGTAATAGGGGTTTACACTGTCCACTAGTGTGAATAAAAGCATTGTACACCAAGCCCCAATGTAAAAGGAAGATTTTCAATGACCACCAATGAAAGGGGGATTTACACTGACCACTAATGGAGATACTGTGAGATACTGTATAACTAACTTTCTTACCATAGCTCTATTATTGATCCTGCTTGGATCATAATCTCACATCTTTAGGACTCTTACTTTGCTTTTTGGATTGGCTGAGACTTTGGCGCTTCCCTATCACCTCCGTTATAAACAATTGGTTACAAAAACACTGCTCATTGATAAGAATAAAAATTTGGCTCACCTTCATGATACTCAAGACATGGATGGGGGCTGTTTTGGGGCCCTTGGATTCACTTTATGGGTACTGCTGGGTATTGAACCCTAAAAAGTTCTCATCTCTAATTCCTCATGTATTGAATTGTATTGTAACTGTGCTGTCTGCTCTAATGCTGTAAAGCGCTGTGCAAACTGTTGGCGCAATATAAATCCTATATAATAATAATAATAATAATTAATGTGTCCACCTGCAAGCAAATCATCTGGATCAGGCTGAAACTTTCTCTAGCATAGCAATGCTGATATTTAGTATCTCTAAAAGCACCTAACCACTTTGGGAGTCCTATTTTACTCCTGAAGGATGTCAATTCTGCCACTGTTCACCCTCCTCCTACGCCATCCTCTCACCTGGACCTTAATCCTATATTGCCCATCCTATCCTTTCTTTTCAACTACTTTCTATTCTTTTATATTTCTCCTCTCTTTTTTCTCTCATTTCTTGTCACTATAGGCCCTTGGGTGGTATGGAGGGACATAGAGAGTGTAGTCACCTTGGTGGAAGTCTGTTCAATCTGTCTTTCAGAGGAAAATGTCTTAATATATTTATGATTGACGTTGTAACTAAGTCTCAATGAGTGAATGAATGTAACCCACTATGTAATGAATAATCTCCTTTTTATATTCTTTGCCCCATATTGCCTGGTCCAAATTTTCATTGTCAATTCCTGGCCACTGTGCTGGAAATTGGACTATGCATCAGCATTATTGCACTGTTGAATCAGTATCCAACAGGCATGTAGGAGATGCAGGGTTAGAACAGAGAACCATCGTGGCACCACATGCCTGAGGCAATGTGGCAAATATGAGTTAATTACAAGAATGGCTGAATAGAATATTAACTAATTTTGCTGGTATGTGTATTTAGCTGTTTTCCTAGAGTTGTGTTTTGCCCTGGGAACCTTTGGTAAATTGGGACTGGGCAAACATGTTTAGTGTATACACCAGCCAAGACATACTGTATAGTGTGTAAAATGTGCAACTAACTTTGAATACTGAAATTTATTTTTAACACCTTAAGATTTTGAATGCTGATACTAATAGTATTCCACCAAATAAAATAAAAATTGCATATATTTTGCACCGAATTGTTAATTTATTCTAGTTTATAAACCCCTCTGAATAAAGTGCAAAACATCACAGCAAGAGGAACACAATGCTCATTACCACAGCATTGGCATTTGTGAGCAGACAGTATTTAATCATTCTATGTCAGCATGGCAGATGGGATTGCTCATAAACTGTATACACTACTGCAAGTGTGGCCTGTTTAAACCCAGGTTACAAATACAACAAAAAACAAATTATTTTTGAAATGTTTTATGCCTATGCTGTCTTTGTATTATAGTTTTTACATAATGGATTTCAGAAAAATACTGAATCATGTAAAATATAATTTCATCCACTGATGTCAGCCTTTGTAACTGGTTAGAGAAATTAAATGATGGGACCATAGGCAGAACCAAAAAAAAATAAATAAAAAAAATATATAATATACACATTTATTGAATAAAATTGGCTGCAGTCCTTTATTATTGGTTTTAAGGCAGCTAAGTCATTAAATGTATTAAGAAAGCCATTGTCTTTTTTAAATAAAAAATTTTTCAACCATTTATCTGGCTCAGTCATTACAGCTCGAGCTAACCTACTGAACCATCAATAAATGCAAGAACTGTCCCCATCAGTATCCAAGAGATGAAACCACATAATTAGAGCTGCAACAAGGGAAGGAGGGCAGTATGTTCTTGTAGTTAATTTAAAAGGGAACAGCCAGACCAAAACCTATTTTAAGTCTGCAATGGTCCCATGGGTGGGGTGATGCAAATTGATCTGCTCCCCCACCTTAAATGTCATGTCACATTTTAAATCTTTATATGTTTCATTTTGGACATAATGGAAGAAATATGAATGAGGGAGGGGGGTAAATTTGACATACTTTGGTAAAATGAAGAGTCGATTCACACCAGGGTGGTGAAAGTCATTGCTCTCTGCCCAAAGTAAACCCAAGAACTGAGTGATTAGCTGTGATGTGATTGTTCCATTTTTGAGCTTAGAACTGATGGGGGACAACTTGCAGCATCAAATCAATGCTGCAAGAGGTAGGTAAGTATGTATGTTTTTTTTTTTTTATTCTGCACTCCTTCTTCAAAGTGATATTAACTGTCTCCTCTTCCTTCCTGTGGGTGCTACCTCAGCACACATTTTTCTGAAGGGGCACCTGCAGGACGGAGGACGAGACAGTGCTGGCGAAAGACCTGAAAAGAGGAGGTAAACCACCACTCTGTGCAATATCATGGCAGCATGGCCGGATCCAGTGGGGTGCCTGGGTGGGCCGCGCCCCTTCAGATTTCAGTTGCACCTCCTCAGGCAATCCATGAACCTTGTGCATCAGTAGAAACTGTCTGCAGCAGCTGGCTGCATCTGTGACATTCTCACAGAGCCCAGCCAGAACACTCCCCCCTCCATGGAGAGGAGAGAGAAATGGATGTACACTGCCTTCTCCCACCCCTCTCCTCATGTGTCTGTCCCAGTGCTGTGAATACGAAAGGGGATGTGTAGGTGGGAAATTGGAAGAACTGCAGCCAGGAGCTACATTTTGGCTGCAAGAATGATGCCCACCAAAGATAAGCCTGGAGTGAGCTGAGCAGAGTACTGTGACTGAACTCTCCCCATCTCCCTCCCTTCTCCCCCATGAGTCTTACTCCCCTCCCCTTCATGTCCAGTTAGCATCTTTATCCAACTAGCAGATTGTCAGCTATTTCCCAAAAGTATTAAACTGATGGGGCTTTTATTCACAAGTTTGTGATGCTTCTGCTTTAACCCTTTCCTGATTAGCCCCAGCATCCCTTTAAGGGCTTGTTCACATGTGATTTGGTCTCTGAAGAGCAATCTGAATGCAGATTGCTCTTCAGAGAGCAATTAGCAGGCAAAGTGGAGGTGTTGTATAACCCCGCAGTAGCATACTGCAACTGTGTGCATTGTACGCAGTTGTGGGGTGCTTACGGAGCAGACCCATTCACTTGAAAGGGTCATGTTCTGCAGGCACTGTGCCCATAGAAAGGAACACAGAATATAATACTTGCTGTGGCCACAACCCTGTGTTCCCAACCGTCAGTAAATTTACAGATGGTTTGTGAGAAAAAAGGGACTTTTCTACTGTCCATAAATGGCCATGGACAGGAGAAAAGTGCCCATAAAAAAAATCCACATGTCATGGGCTCCGAATTGATGATTTTAGCCTCAGATCCGGTAGTAGAGCAGGTGTGGGCTCCATCCCTAGTGATAGCATTAAAAGTGATTAAAAAATAAATAAAATGAATGACAAAAAATAAATAAATAAAAGAAGACCCCACCCTGTGCTTGTAAGTCCCACGCACGCATGTAAACAATGTTCCCACCATACATGTGAGATATCACCATGAACGTCAGAGTAAGAGAAATCATTTTAGCACAAGACCTCCATTGTAACTCTAAACTGGTAATCTTAAAAGGCTCTAAAGCCTTGCTTAAGGAGATTTTTAGGTACTATAGTTTGTCACCATTCCATGGGTATATGCAATTTTGAAACGTGACATATTAGGTATCTATATACTTGGTGTAATATCATCTTTTGAATTGTATTAAAAAAATAGGTATTATATTCTGTTTGTTTGCACTTAAATGAATTAAAGTGATTTTCTTTCCCCAAAAAATTGTGTTTAAAAAACTGCAGTGCAAATTCCATGACCTTGGCATAAAAAATTGCAACACCAACCATAATCTCTTGGGCCTTCGCTTAAAAAATATACATGTTTTGGTGTTTTCAGTCATTTTCTAGCAAAAAAAAAAAAAAAAGATTTTTACTAGTAGAAGAGAAATTTCAGAATTAGGGATGGCATGAACACCCCCCAGTTCGGTTAGCACCAGAACACCTCGAACAGGCAAAAAGTTCTAGCGAACATGCTAATGCTATTAAAGTATATGGGATAAGAACATGAAAAATCAAAAATCCTAATTTTAAAGGCTTATATGCAAGTTATTGCCTTAAAAAGTGTATGGGGACCCGGTACTACCCCAGGGGACATCAATGCAAAAAAAAAAAAGTTTTTAAAACGATAGTTTGTAATTTTTTATCTGCAAGGAATTCCTTCTTTTATTCACCTGTACTGGATAATTTGTTTGTGAGTCAGATTTTTTGTATGCAGCATTGCAATACTTACTGTTAAAAGTACCCAAAAGAGACAATATTGCACTATTGGAGTTTTTTCTTTGTATATTTGCACTTCCTGGTATTGATGATAACTGAGAGGTGTTTGGAAAGAAGATTAAGGAGTAAGGAAATTGATGCAAAATTAACTATTTCAATTAAATTTTTCCCTGGAGTTGGTCTTTGAGCTAATGAGAAGTAAACATACTTTGTGTTCTTTTGTCTTAAAAGAGTCAATATGGATTATTTAATCAATTATTGCTCTAAATCCTTCTAGGTAATGCTGTTTTAGCCATTTTACGCTACTGCCAGGTTGTCAGCCCTGCATGAGTCCTATGAAAATGACTCTGGGTTACAAAGTTCCCATTGTGACAGGCCATGCTCCAAGCTGTCACATGCTTGCTCCGTATAACTTCCTGTAAATAAGTGGATTGTACGTAAGCAAAAATCACTTTGCAGCTTTTAAAGTGATGCCACTGGTTTGTGTTACACTTTTCTGAAATCCCTCTCAGAACACAAATGACATCTATTAGACAACAGATGTGCATGGGTGTCATTTTAATGATCTATGGCGTTGCTTTTCTTAATTCCCATTGATTTTCTGTGTAACTGCACCGGTATTGATCTGCACGACCACATTTCCTAGCTAAATGCTTATAAATAGTCTCCTTATGTGTTTAAAAGTATGCACAGTTATTATTATATTAACTATGAAAATTAAATAGTGTGAACTATTAATCTCACATAATGTATACAGACAGAACTGTAACTGTATTTTTCTATAACCGGATGCCCGGTCTACCAGCTGTTACATTGGCTTCTCTGTGACACAGGCAATGTAATAACAATAAAATCAAGTAGATATCAATGGAGTATGAAACATTACAGTGGCCTGTTTACTGATCTGCGACTGTAACCGTGGCAACTCTACAGCTTTCCGATACAAAACGCTACACTTACCTCTACAAAGATGAAGCATGGTATAATTGAGTAGCTGCGATGGGTATTGTTCTCCAAAGCCATTTCCCGTCAGCTGGAAAGGTCTGAGATACCTAAAATGTCTGGAACAAAGAAGAAAAAAAAATGGAAATCTTTAAACATTTAACCCGGTTTAGCTCAGGGCAGAGAAAATGACATTTAATGCAACAAAAGTCACTATAACAGTGTCTAGAAAAACTCAATCAACATATCCTATAAAACCTTTTGTAATCAATCAGAATTTCTCTTTCAGTGATCTGATTTTATAATCCAAAAATTTAATTGTCCGTTGTGCTTTCAATGGTGTATTTGCGCTTTACAGTACAATTGAAAATAAAGCAATAAATACAGCCTTTTATAAAAAAAAAAAAAAAAAAAGAATAACTATTAAAAAAGCATACACTTGAGATTACAGGATCTGCTGTCATCTCCCTGTGCTGCCTATTAATTCTTGGATGGAGTGCAGCTGCTAGACCGCCTTGATTCACTGTCTATTAAAAAGCATATTTAAAGGTGTCAGCAAGCTTGCGTTTAAAGAAAAAACATAATTATAACATAAAAATCATATATTGTGGGCAGAGCAATTAGCAACACACTAGCAAAATTCTTAGTGAACGTATATAGATAACAGTGCATTAATTAATAATCCAATTATAAACAAATGATACAAATTATACAGTGAAAATAAGTCTAAACAAAAAAGCAAATGGTTATAACTCAGCAGTTCATTGTGCTAATAATTCACATAGAAAAAAATGACAAAATGCTGTAATCTTCTACCTCCGTGTTGAATGATTCAAACAGTGCTTATTAGGGATGGGCGAGCGGTTCGGCCCGAGCACAGCCACACAAATGGGTAATTCGACCATTTGTTCAGCCTCTCGAACTGACCACAATGCATTGAGGCGCTGAACAGTGCATTGCAAGCCCTGATTGGCTAAAGCAGTGAAAGCTTCAGCCAATCAGGGCACAGAGCACTGTCAGAGCCATGATTGGACACTGTCATCCTGCCCCACAGTATAAAAGTATTCTATCAATTGCAGCCATTTTCAGTGTGATTTTGGCGTGGAGCGAGATAGAACTCTGGGCTAGGATAGGGCTCTGTTTAGTGCTATCAGTTAGTTAGTGTGCTATACTGTGCTATTTTGCTTCAATTGCCAGTGTAGAATATTAGTTTAGTGTCAGTCTAGGGATAGTGTGAGTGTAGTGAGGAGGACCATCATTCAGCTTTGCATAGTGTGCAGCTAGAGTAGGGACAGCTCAGATAGTTTCACTGTAGCGTAGTGAGACTGTGTCATTCATACATACATTAGTGTAGAGTAGGGACAGCTCATATAGTTTCAGTGTAGTGTGGTAAGACCCTGTCAGTAATCTTTGCATTAGTGTAATGTGTTACTGCCAGTTTAATGCCATTTACTTTTGTGTGCATTACTGCCAGTTTAACACCATATAGTTCTGTGCGTCACTGTATGTTTTGCGCATTATGTTGCAGCATATTATAGTGTATCCGTAGAGTGTCTAATTTGAGTACTTACACTACACAAAGTGCAACAAACACCACATTACATTGATTACCATGCAGATTTCAACTTCTTCTTTACATTTGCTTATAAGCACTGCCCTCTCCCTCCCAATAATATCTGAGGCCAACATCAAGAAAGGGTAGAGAGCAGCTACCCTATTCCATCACATTCTGCAGCTGTTATCTCCCGGCCCACTCCCCAAAGCTAAACTATCGGGGCCTTTTTCAGCACATCTGCAGCAGATTGCGCTGTTGCTATCTGCAAACTGTGTCTCAGGCACATCAAACATGGCAAAAACACCAACCATATGCATATCATTGCCTTCATCAAGAGCACCTCTATAGGGTTACGGTGGGAAGGCGCCCCTAACACCCAAAAAGTAATTTTTCGGCACCTGTTTGTCACAGGTGCATATCATTGCAATTTTTTACAGCAAGGTCAATTCTTGCTTTCATCAATAGTACCTCTATAGGGTTACGGTGGGAAGGCATCACAGACACCCAAAGACCAATTTTTTACGTACACCCATTACTTCTATACAAAGTTAACGTGACACCAGAATGTATCCAAAAAATCTCTAATCTTGTTCTCAGTGCACTACATTGTGGCCTCATCAAACACACTGGCTCCCCAGCCGTTGCTGAGCAAAATAAAGGCAACTTGCAGGGAATTTTTTTTTTTTTTTGGCTTTATAAATGCAATTATTGCTGCAGCAGATTCTAGACATGGTACAGATCTGCCACTTTACAGGTCGACTAATGGGACCCCCCAGGCACTATATTGGAAGGAATTTTTCATTTTTAGGCTTTCACTTTTAAAATCAAAAAGTCACTGCTCATTTAAAAATGATGTTTTTCACAAACATTTTTTTTATTGATACATGTCCCCCATAGCAGGACCCGGACCCCAATAACCATTGTATGCCCAATAACTTGCATATAAGCCTTCAAAATGGGCACTTTTGATTTTTGACATTCGGGTCCCATTGACTTTATTGGGGTTCGTTATTCGGGTCCGAACTTTTGCAATATTTGGATGTTGTGGTGCGAACCAAACAGGGGTCTCTTCAGCCCATCCCTAGTGCTTATAAACAATTCTCCACCAATGATTGGATGGCAGCTGTTTCACCAGTGAGTCTAAGTAAGCAGTCCTCTAAGGAGGGTAAAATCAGATGAATGCTTCTGCTCTGCTCTTAGTCTCCAAAACCTCCCTTCAGTGCTGCATACTATCATTCAGCTGTATATGCAAATAAACAAAAGGATATCTAGTGCTCTCTGTAAAAGCTTTAATATCAGATAAAATAGAGGTAGCACACTCACATAAATGGCACTCAGTCTGTTGAGTGCACCCACAGCAAACATTCAAACACGGAGCAACAGTTCGGCCTACCCCCTCTCTCTCTCCTCATTGGCTAACTGATATTGACTGACTGCAGGGGGAACCAATGGTGCCACTGCTGTGCATCAGCCAATCAGGAGGGAGAGTCTCTGATGTCTGAGGCACTCATACACGTTGCTGAGGGGGGCTGCTGCATAGAATGAAAAACATTCTGCCTTTTCAACTCCTTTAAAATATAAATTCACTTTTGTTGAGAAAAAAAAAACATTCCCCTCTGGGTATTTTTGTACATTACAAGGATTTTAACAAACATTGTAAGTTCCTAACTTTTGTTATTCTGAAGAAATTACTGTTTGTTCCTCTGTGCCCATGTTCTGAATGAGTCTAATGGGAGTGGTTTCATGATTATCAAACAGCTGCTGCAGAATCAGGGCTCTAATGAGGAAGATTGCAGGGCCTGCATCCCTTTAGACATGATTTCCTATTGGGAGTAGCTTACCAATATTACATTTTTGTTGCAGGGAATGCCAAAAATCTGACTTGTAGTCATATTGCATTGAACTTTATGGAAAATTACATAGTTGCAGATTGAAAAGCAAAGGTAATTTTTAATAACATTCAATTACAATATGACTTGTGTC
This sequence comes from Lithobates pipiens, assembly GCF_037356315.1. Classification (NCBI taxonomy): domain Eukaryota; kingdom Metazoa; phylum Chordata; class Amphibia; order Anura; family Ranidae; genus Lithobates; species Lithobates pipiens. The sequence continues at coordinate 93,340,933 of NW_027507718.1, forward strand.
ATAATTGTATATGCTATATTATTTTTTTTATTTGCTTTTTTCCCCAGGAAAGTGGAGTTAGCCTTTAAGATAATAATAATACAATACTCAAATAACCAGTTGTACTTTTTATGTTGTCATTCTTCTCTGATTCTATGGTAAGGTGTACTCTTAGTGGTTACTCACACTTGTTCCTGTGTATAGTATTCTTTTAGCATAATGGTACATTTGGCCCAATTCCCACAGTTTTTTTGTTTTGTTTTTTTAACATTGCTTCATTGATGTTGCACATTTGTAGCTGTGTAGAGGTAGTCACTTCCCAAAATGCAATAATGCTTCTTATCTTAAAAAAAAGACCTGCTTTTTAAGTGGCAGTATATTACCCTTTTAAGTGTTATTTTACCTCCTAAGCTAATATTTTAACCAGTTGTTGACTTTGGCATACAACCCACACCATAAGAAAATCATCTTAATATTTAGGATACAAATTGACACTCACTGAACAGTGTCTGCAGTGTCAATAGGAGTAAGGCTTCATGTACGCTTGAACTACTTTGACCCCCAGGCCACGAGAAAACACACAAAGCAGCAAAAGCCATGATTTTTCCTGCAATTTTGCGTGTTTTGCGGCCGGTGGTGAAAGTGTTCCTATCCTAAATGCGATTCTTCCATGTTCAGGAGAGGGAGGTTAGCGGAGGTTTTAACCTTCGCTAACCTCAGCACGTCCTAAACAATCCTAAAAGCTTATGTGTACATGGACACACAGGCTTTTATGGAGTTCAGTTTAGGAGCTTTGGCAAAAAAAACGCCAAAAGCTCCTAAACTCAAGTTTAGGAGCTGCTATTGCACATGGAGCCTTACAAGGTAGCAATGTTGTTATTGCTACATTGTAACTACTCTGGTTCATTCATAGCAAGTTAAACATGTGGCCTATAATGTCGCTTAAAGTACTCGTAAAAGCTAAATAAAAATTCAATTGTTCCAATTTAACCTCTTATTAACACTGTTAAAGTGGAACTAAAGGCAAAACTTTTTTTTTTTTCGTTTTGGATAGAATAAGGAAAGGTTATAATCCTTAACAATTATTGTTTGCCATCTGTGTCCTATTGGGGAGATATACCATGATATACCAATATGTCCCCAAGCCAAAATGGGAAGTGAGAAGAAATCTCTACAAATTTAAGGAATCCCCTGGGGACCCCCAGGTCACCAAAACCAGTGTCCCCATTGGAAGATTTCCCCTGTATTACTTTTCTGGGGACAACCCAAAATGTGGGATTTTCTTTTACTTTCTCTCTCTCTCTTTCTCAATGATAAAGGTAAAGAGGACAAACAGAAGGCGAATCTCCCTAATGGGAACCCAAACAGCAATAAAAACATGACAGGTGTTCTAATCCATCTCCCCTCTGTCCAAAACTGAAAAAAAAAAGTGGCCTTTAGTTATACTTTAACTCTAATCAGCCCTAATAAACTCCTTCCCAGCTTAGCTACAGTAATATTTTGCTGCTGCTTCATTTATTTATCATATTTAAACAGCTGTATTTTATTTCTGAACAATTTCACCATGTTTTGTAAAAGGAATATACATTCAGTGTTATTATAAAGGGGACAAATTACAGAATAAAATGTACACTTTTTTTATTGGCAGGGAACTTGTTTTATAACCAACACTGATCAAAGCAGAAAAAAAAACAAATTTGTTTTCATTTTGTTACACCTGCAGTTTATAGGAAGCTTAAAAAATATAGATTTTTAAGAAAATATTGCCAAGAGAAATTGGCCTACGGCAGAAATGTGAAATTTGGTCTGGTCCATGGGTATAAAGAGAACTGAGGTGTTTAGTGGCCGGAATGCACTGGAAAAGTATTAACATGGAGGGCATCATTTTAACATAGTAATGGATATAGAATAAAATCAAAGCTATTTGTGAATTGCATGTTTCAGCAAACAATATCAAAGAGCAGTAACCTACAAATAGATAAATTAACATACGCTCTAAAAATGCTAAACTTTGGGATATGCCCTTATTGTCTTTCTTTTTACATTAAAGGCAATCTCATCCCTTGTCCAATTTTTATGTCTAACACAACCTCATCATGTGTCATGGCAACCCAACTGTACACTTTGCAAAGTACTGTCATGTATCTGACTAAATTTCATCAAATGTATACCAGGCATAACTTATTTGTCTGATAAACTATGAGGTGCCTGATGTAAAATGAGACATTGGCTGAATTTACACTATATATTTACAAAGCGACACTCATTCTACTGCATTGTACTAAGCTTTACTGATTTATTGCTCATGTTGCATTTTTGTAATTTTCCTCTCTTCTTCTGCCTTTTGTACCTCCTGAACCTCTTGGCCCCACATGTTCCTGGTTTGTGAGACTTCCTATGGGCTCTTTAATGTGATGAATTACCTTTTTAACCAATTGGTATGAGCTGAGTGCACCTGAGTTCAGTTTGAGGCTGGTTTGACAAAATGTACTAAAGTTTGGATATTAAATTACAACCCCATTGAAGTCAAGTGCTGAAGCCAAATGTTAAAAACCAGTAATAGCTATATTGCCGGCTAAAGGGTCAGTTTGGCAAATAAATGAAATAGGGCACTGCTCTGGGTAACATATGCCAAAGCAAAATAAATTATAAATTCAACTAGCAAGCACATGGAATTTTATTAATGCTTAAAAATACATGCCATACTCATATCCTTGATGATTGTTTGGTATGGGGACATCCCAAAAAAAAAACTCCAGCATGAGGTCCCCCCCAAATTCAAGTCTGGTATGAATATTAAGGAGGAACCCCACATACTAAAAAAAGAAAAAAAAGTGGTGAGTTCCCCCAAAAATACATAATAGATCGTTATACGAGCATTCATTCCAAACTCTAACAGGCCACAGGCAGTCAACATCGGGATTGCACCTTGACAGGGGGTATGTTGATGAGGGCAAGAACCTCTTCACTACAACCTTGGCCCAGAGGTTGTGAGGGTCTGCAGGGGGGAACATTTTGGAATGTGGATGCCAGATACTGGCTGCCCCCACTTGAATTAGTAAGGGGTAATCATTTACACAAAAAATAGTGCAAATAAGGACACACACACATTTGGTAGCTTCCTTTACTAAAAAATAAAACCCAGCAAAAATGTCCCACAATGAAAATCTATTGTTGATCATTTTGTCCAGCGATGCAGATCTCCATTATGATGATAAATGATGCCTGAGGAATGAGGATGTCATGACGATAAATGACTGCCAAAATAAAAACGCCTGTTGACCAACAGACATGTCCAATCACAATACTTGCTGCAAATGGCATCTGACTGCTCCAGACACTAAATTTAAATAAAGAGACTGGGGGTCTCTCAGGTGATGCCAAAATATTAAATATTCAAGGGAAGTTTTGTTGCTCTTATTGCTTTCCTATTTTTTGTAGTAGAAAATTCTGTATACTTTGGGTAATTATATTTAAATTTGAATGAAGCACTACAGGGATCGTAGTTATTTATTTTTAGTGTGAAATTAAGAACAAATTAGACATGAAAATGTATGCTTTGTCACCGTGCAATACCCTGACACAGTGTGAGTTTAGACAAAAGATACACAGGATTTGCATTAAGACAAAGTGCAAAGCTTCAGAGTTTTGTGTCTGTGTGAAGAAGACTGGCTTGACAATGTTCTCTGGGTTTGGTAATCCTGAAACAGAGTCTGGAGCTTGGAGACGTTGAAGGTATTTGGGTGGGAAGAAATCTCCAAACCTGTGCCCAGGTCTTGCTGGAGACCTGCAGGCTGTGTGTGTATGCAGGTGGGCATGCTCCTTAAAAGCCAGGTGTTATACCTGAAGGGTTTCACATGTACTGCCACTTTAAGGCTGGCTCCACCCAGGAGTGATGCCAAGGGTCAAGGGGTATAGTAGCCATCTTGGACACATGTAAGAGCCTAATAAGATGTACTGTCCTGAGATGCATGTTGCAGTGTACAGTGAGTACTGGAAATAAACTTCCATTGTTCCAGACCACAGTCTTGTGTCTCTCACAACACAGAGGATATAACAGTGGCGACGAGGATGGGATTTACAAAGTGACTATCAGTCTGAGAGAGAGACAAAGACATTGTGGATTGTTACCTGGATAAAAGCAATCACAGATCCCAGCAGGAAAATGTCATTGATCGGGACATTAAGTGAATTTGATGGAGAACAGACATCCTGGAGTTCCTGGGTGGAGAGACTGGAACAGTATTTCAGTGCAAATGCCATCCCAGGTGAAAGGCAAGTAGCAGTATTTCTGACAGTGGTCGGTGCTCAGACATATGACACTCTCAGGGATCTCCTTTTTCCTGTAAAACCAGCAACTAAGACATTGGCAGAGCTCCTGACACTGTTAGAGGGTCACTTCCAGCCTAAACCACTAGAGATTGCAGAAAGATTTCGTTTTTATCAGAGGCAGCAGCAGCCAGGTGAAGAAATTAAAGCGTATGTGCTCGCACTTCGCAGACTAGCCTCTACCTGTTCTTTTGGGGAGTACCTACCTACTGCACTGAGAGATAAGTTTGTCATGGGACTGAATTGTGACTCTAGCCAAAAGAGACTGTTAACAGAGAAAGACCTTACCCTTGCAAAGGCAATTGATATAGCTTCAATGATGGAAATGGCTGTGAAAGATACAGAGGAATTGAACTCTCAGGGCAGAAGAGAAGAGGTGAAACAAGAAGTTTTCAGAACAGCAGTCAAGCCCACAGTTGCAAACTGGAAATACAGACCTCCACCAAGCCGGGGGTCAGCTTGCTACCGTTGTGGGAATACAGACCATGATCACAAAATCTGCAGGTTTAAGGATCAGACCTGTCATAACTGTGGTAAAACAGGACATCTGAAACGAGTTTGCCGGAGCAAGAAGGTGCGAGATAAACAACCTCTGAACCCCAAGACAAAGACCTATATGGTGGGAAGATATACATCACCATCTGAGTCAGAGGATGAGGAAGTGCTCCACAGTTTAGACATACATCATATGCATTCAGCACCCTCTGCAATGACTGTAGAGGTAACCATTGAGGGAAAGAAACTAAAGATGGATGTAGACACAGGAGCAGCAGTTTCAGTTATCACTCAGAAACAATGGAGACAATTTCAGACCCGAACAACTGTCCGCCCAACGCCAATCAAACTGCAGACATACTCAAAGCAGATACTCCACCCACTGGGTTATGCAAAAGTGCAGGTATTGTACAAGGGTCAGACAAAGAGACTGCCATTATATATACTAGAGAATGGGGGACCCCCTCTCTTTGGGAGAGACTGGATTGCTCACTTTGGTATGCCAGACATCGCTATAAATCTCTGTAACACTGTGACAATTCCATTAGGAGATAATGAGGGATGGGTGGTGTCCCTGAAGCAGCGGTTCCCAAAGATCTTTGATGACCAGTTGGGGAAAATAAAGCATGACTGTGTGAGACTCAAGCTGAAACCCAACGCCCAGCCTAAATTCTTCAAAGCTCGCACAGTACCTTTCGCACTCCGAGCAGGAGTGGAAGCAGAACTAAGTCGGCTGGAGGAACAAGGTGTCATCTCAAAGGTAGAGCACAGCGAGTGGGCATCACCTGTTGTACCAGTGAAGAAAGCGAATGGGGACTTGCGCATTTGTGGCGATTTCCGCATGGCACTGAACTCCCAACTGGAAATAGACCAGTACCCTTACCCAGAGTAGATGACATTTTTGCCTCTCTTGCAGGGGGTCAAAAGTTCACCAAGCTTGATCTCAAACAAGCATATTTACAGTTTGAGGTCCATCCTTCTTCCTGCAAGTTTCTGACCATCAACACCCACAAGGGACTGTATGAGTACAATCGGATGGTGTTTGGTGTAGCCTCTGCCCCAGCCATTTGGCAACGGAAGATGGATGAGATTTTGGCGGACATTCCTTTCACTCAGTGCCTGTTAGATGACATGCTCATCACGGGACGGACGGACCAGGAACACAAGCGAAACGTGGAGCTTGTGTTGGAAAGACTCCAAGAGCAGGGTCTGAAAGTGAACTTAGCAAAATGCCAATTCATGGTGCCGAAATTGGAGTTTTGTGGCCACCTTGTGGATGCAGACGGTATACACACCACAGAAGCCAAGGTTGATGCCTTAGTCAAAGCTCCTGCCCCAACCAATGTCCAGCAGCTGCGATCATACCTTGGCTTGCTGAACTATTACCACAAATTTCTGCCAGATCTGGCACACACCTTGTTTCCGTTGAACAAGCTTTTGGAGAAACACTCCAGATGGGACTGGTCGGCTGCATGCCAACGCGCTTTTGAAGTCTCTAAGCGGAAGCTGTTGGCGTCACGCATGCTTGTTCACTATGACCTCCAGAAGCCTCTGACCTTGGCTTGTGATGCCTCACCCTATGGTCTGGGGGCTGTACTGTCTCACATCTTACCTGATGGGTCAGAAAAACCAGTGGCATTTGCCTCCAGGTCTTTGACAAAAGCAGAAAGCAATTACTCTCACATTGACAAAGAGGCTCTTGCGCTGATATGGGCAATTAAGAAGTTTCATCTTTACCTGTATGGTAGGGAATTCACCATACTGACAGACCATAAACCACTCCTTCAGATCTTTAGCCCTGACAAAGGCATCTCTCAGACTACTGCGGCCCGCCTCCAACGCTATGCCCTGTTCTTGGGAGCGTACAGTTATAAAATCCAGTATCGCAGTCATGATGCCAATGCTAATGCGGACGCAATGTCCCGACTGACAGGGAGGTCAATGGACTCCTCTCCACCGGTCAAGAGTTGTCGTTACACCAGCCTGTCCTTCTTGTCTTATGGGGAGATAGCAGCCCATACAGCCAAGGATACCTTTCTGAAAACAATACTCTCCTGGGTACGGTCCGGTTGGCCTGCAACCGTCATACAGGATTATGAACCTTATTTCTGTAGGCGCTCCCATTATAATACAGAGCCTTTGTGTGGAGATAAGTGTGTGCTCCAGCCAGGAGGGATGTGTGTTCCTGTCAGGAAACAAAGGTGCTCCCCTCAGGAGACAGAACTCCATGTGGGAGAGATTCCTTACCCGCATGACTGGGAGAGTTGTGACAGCTGAGGGAGTCTGCAGGACAGAGAGCCAAGGCAACTAGCAAGTCCAGGGGACTGGAGGGAGTCTGTAAGCCTCGGGAGAGTGAGAAAGCTCAGAGTGTCAGGAGAATCCCTACTGAAAGGTCAGGAGTGGGCCTGTATGGCTGTGGGCTGTAAGTAAAAGTTGGGTGAACCAGCATAAGCAAGAGAGCCAGATCTAAGAGACCAGACACAAGAGCAGCTGTGATGCTGGAAAGAGAGTCAGGCGGCTCAGCAGTTTATTTTACATTTTGCTGTGTGAAAGTCAAATTTTCTACGTGGGCAACCAAGGTGTTGAATTTTTCTTTTCCTTTTCAATAAAGGAGCCAAAAAGCCCTTAGCCACAGACTGCCATGAACTCATTAAAAAGCATATACCACTGAACTAAGCAACCCTCCTATGATAGCTTTTAAAGTCACTTTCAAGAACAATATAAATGCAGTAATTCTTTTTGACAATGAGATTGCCCTAAGGGTCACCATACACAGTCTAATCATATAGTCTTTGTACAATCAACTTTAGATTCACCAAAACCAGTGGCGGCTGGTGCTGATCCCCCCCCCCCCCCACAGGAGATGGACAGGAAGAAGGCAAATCCCCTGTGGGAGACGGGTGGATAGAGGCCTCCTTACCTTAGGAGGTAGATTACAAGGATCTCGCTCCTTGCTCCGGACCGTCGATTCTCCTCCCGGCCGAACAGGAAGTGAGACCTGAGACTTCCTGGCCAATCGACCTGCTTCCTGATTGCCCGGGAGGAGAAGCAGGAAGACAATAGTGAATATTAATTTGCCATTGTCACAAAAGTGGGACAGAGCACTGCGCCCCAAGCCCACCCTTTTTTGAAGCCAATTAGAGTCTCAGGCTCTACTCACATGCTTAAAAAAAACTGTTGAAATCAATGCGTCCAGGACCCTGCATGTAGATTAGGGGCTGGGAGCATGGATTAGGGTGGCGGCGCCCTTCCGCCCCGTATGGATGGGCCGCCACTGACCATAACTATGTATAGTGAGAAGCTACCTAAACCACACAATCAATTTGTATTTAATCAAGCAGGCCCTTGTACTACATTGTTTTTGGTAGATTAAAAGAATGTACAATCACATTATAATGTGTTTGGTGAGCATAAGCCCAGAAAAATCAAGGAAATGCTAGTAATGCTGCATACACACAATCAGACTATCTGGCGGACTTGGTCCGGAAGACTCAATCCACCCGTGTGTGGGCTCTGGCTGGCTTTTTCTTTCCAAAAGTCCGGCAGACTTAGAAAGAAGTTTTGACTCACAATTGTCCGCCGGACTCAGCAGTCCGGTGGACAATCCGGCCGTCTGTGTGCTAGTCCGCCGGATCTTTGAAATGAACGGACCTGCCCACACACGAAGTAAAGTCCATTCATGTTGAATGCGGCTCCAGGTAGACGCGACTAGCGAAGGAAGTCAATGTCGCCGCCTCCATCGGCGAGATTGATATCTTGCTGGCCCCGTCACCTGGTATGGACTTAAAGGGGAAGCCCTACACCAAAAAAATGGTGTTGGGGTCCCCCCAAAGTCCATATCAGAGCCGTATCCAAGCACGCAGCCCTGCCAGTAGGGATGAGCTTCGTGTTCGAGTCGAACATACGTTCGACTCGAACATTGGCTGTTCGTCCGTTCGCCGAAGTCCGAACATTTTGGTCCGTTCGCGCTAAATTCGTGTGGCGCTCACGGCCCACAATGCACTGCGATGGCGCAGTGCATTGCTGGCTCATGATTGGCCAAGCATGCACTGTGACCCCGCATGCTTGGCCAATCGCAGCGCCAGCAGCGAGGAGAGCCATGATTGGCCACAGGCAGGATGCCTGTGGCCAATCATAGCTCAGGCTGTGTAGTGCACGCCCCACACTATACAAGGCCGCCAGCGCGGCGGCCTTGTGTAGTGTGTTGGCATCTGAAGCAATGGGTGTTCTGTGTACCTTCAACACAGTACACACCGATCGTTTTCGGCCGATTTTCGATCTTGCTGTTGTGTAGTGGTTATTGTCTGCGTGCCCTGACCGCAGTATACACCGCTATATTCACCTCACCTATATAGCTAGTGATCTATCTTTTATAATAGAGCTTGCAGTCAGTAGTGTTAGGAGATAGTGCGTGCTGTCTGCGTGCTCTGTACCCAGTACATACCGCTATATCCACCTACATAGCTGTTCTCTCTTTGAGCTCACTTGCCATCTGCAGGAGTTATTGGAAGTTGTGTGTGCTTCCAGCACAGCACAGTATACATCTGTATATACCCCTTTATCTCTGGTGTTCTATAATAAAGGCATCTGCAGGAGTTAGTGGGTGTTCTGTGTACCTTCAACACAGTACACACCGATCGTTTTCGGACGATTTTCGATCTTGCTGTTGTGTAGTGGTTGTTGTCTGCGTGCCCTGACCGCAGTATACACCGCTATATTCACCTCACCTATATAGCTAGTGATCTATCTTTTATAATAGAGCTTGCAGTCAGTAGTGTTAGGAGATAGTGTGTGCTGTCTGCGTGCTCTGTACCCAGTACATACCGCTATATCCACCTACATAGCTGTTCTCTATTTGAGCCCACTTGCCATCTGCAGGAGTTATTGGAAGTTGTGTGTGCCTCCAGCACAGCACAGTATACATCTGTATATACCCCTTTATCTCTGGTGTTCTATAATAAAGGCATCTGCAGGAGTTAGTGGGTGTTGTGTGCCTCTAGCACAATATACACTACCCAACTGCTTTTTTACCAAACTTCCTTCAGGCCATTACCATGTCTGGAAGGCCAGCAAGGAGAGGCAGACAGGCGCGAGCCGATAAAAGAGGGCAAGCAGGCTCTGTGTCTAGAGACAACAGTGCTGGTCGTGGACGCGGTGCATTGTCATCAGCACATGGCCATGGGACACGTTTGTCCTTCTTTTCGGCAGCTGGACATGTTGAACCGCAACATGCCAACGACTTGGTAGAGTGGATGACCAAGCCCTCTTCATCCTCCTCATCCTCTCTCACCCAGTCTCAAGGTACTAGCAAAGCAGCTGACAACGCATCGTCTTCCCTCCTCTCAATGTCATCATCAGTGACTCCTTCCCTAGACCCACCACGTCCTCCTGAGGAGTCTCCTGAACTCTTTGAGCACAGTGTTGGGTACATGCTCCAGGAGGATGCCCAGTGTTTTGTTGGCTCTGATGATGACACTCAGCTAGAGGAAGGCAGTAGCGTGAGTGCAGAGAGAGGGGATGCTCAAGAAGGACAGCAATCTGGCAGTCATGTTCCACAAGCTGCAGCATACTGCCAGGTTTGCTACAGCGATGAAGAGGGAGGGGATGATGAGGGCACTGACTCCACGTGGGTGCCTGGAAGGAGAGAGGAGGAGGAGGAGGAGGAGGCACATGTCCAACGAGGCAGGATGCCCTCCGGGGGCCAGCTTAGGGGCAGCACACCGACTGAATCACACCGCAGAGCTCCGCCTGTGCAGAGCACTGCCTCTGCGCGTTATTCTAAAAGTTCTTTGGTGTGGGCCTTTTTTGAGACGAGTGCATCAGATCGCACCGCTGCTATTTGCAACATATGTCTCAAGCGTATCTCACGTGGCCAAAACATCAGCCGCTTGGGCACCACATGCTTGACCAGACATATGTTGACCTGCCATGCAGCTCGTTGGCAAGCGTACCTCAAAGACCCAAACCAAAGAACAAAGCGGACCTCTCCTTGTTCCTCATCAACTGGCATCTCCAACCCCACTAGACCTTCAGTCCTCTCTGAAACCTGCTCTGAGAGGAATGAAGGTGTAGAATTAGGTGTGTCACAGCCAAGTGCTTCCGGGAACTCTGCTAGCGGTACACCCACGTCCGATTATAGCAGGCAAATGTCCCTGCCCCAGCTGCTGGACCGGCGAAAGAAGTTCACTCCCAGCCATCCACATGCCCAGCGGTTGAATGCTAGCTTGGCTAAATTGCTAGCACTTCAACTGCTGCCTTTTCAGTTGGTAGACTCGGCCCCCTTCCGTGAGTTTGTACAATGTGCGGTTCCTCAGTGGCAGGTCCCCAAACACCACTTTTTCTCACGGAAGGCGATTCCGGCTCTCTACCGGCATGTGGAAGGCAATGTCTTTGCCTCGCTGGACAGGGCGGTCAGCGGTAAGGTGCATATTACCACTGACTCATGGTCCAGCAGGCATGGACAGGGACGTTACCTGTCTTTCACGACCCATTGGGTCACTCTTCTGGCAGCTGGGAAGGATGCAGGACAAGGTGCAGTAGTGTTGGAGGTTGTTCCGCCACCACGCCTCCAAAATGCTACTATTGGTTGTGACACACCTCTCTCCTCCACCCCCTCCTCTTCTTCTTCCTCCATGGCCTCTTCCAGTGCTCTGTCCTCAGAACCAGCGGTGCTCCGTAGGCGTTCCAGGGGCTACGCAAGTACGCAGGCAAAACGATGCCATGCCGTGCTTGCGCTGGTTTGTTTGGGGGACAGGAGCCACACTGGGGCGGATGTTTTGTCAGCTCTGCAGGGGCAGGCCGAGAGGTGGTTGACGCCACGCCAGCTTAAGCCAGGAATGGTGGTTTGCGACAATGGCACCAACCTCCTCTCCGCCCTCCGACAGGGACAACTGACCCATGTGCCCTGTGTAGCTCACGTCCTTAACCTGGTGGTGCAGTGGTTCTTGGGCAGGTACCCCGGCTTACAGGATGTCCTGAAGCAGGCCAGGAAAGTCTGTGTGCATTTCCGCCGATCATTTAATGCCTGTGCTCGGCTGGCTGAGCTCCAAAAGGAGTTGAACCTGCCCAAGAACCGCCTTATATGTGACATGCCCACCAGATGGAACTCAACATTGGCCATGCTGCAGCGGCTGCACACGCAGCAGAGGGCCATCAATGAGTACCTGTGCGACTACGGCACCAGGACAGGGTCAGGGGAGCTCGGTTTTTTCTCACCACGCCAGTGGGGCATGATCAGGGATGCATGCACTGTCCTGTCACCGTTTGAGGAGGCCACAAGGATGGTGAGCAGTGACAGTGCATGCATCAGTGACACTGTACCTCTTGTCCACCTCTTGGAGCATACGCTGCGTGGAATAATGGACAGGGCACTTGAGGCAGAACAGAGGCAGGAAGAGGAGGACTTCCTTGCCTCTCAAGGCCCCCTTTATCCAGACAGTATTCCTGCTGTGCCACCCATCACACAGGAAGAGGAGGAGGAAGAGGAGGAGGAGGATGATTGTGTCAGCATGGAGGTGGAGGCTGGCACTCAGCATCAGCAGCAGCAGCAGTCTTGTAGGGATGATTTACAGTCCCAAGAAACACGTGGACTTGTACGTGGCTGGGAGGAGGTAGCTGCGGATCATGTTGTCCTTAGTGACCCAGAGGACTCCGGACCAAATGCCTCAGCTAACCTACGCTGCATGGCCTCCCTGATCCTGCAAAGCCTGCGGAAGGATCCTCGTATTCTTCGGATCAAGGAGAGGGACCATTACTGGCTGGCCACTCTCCTTGATCCACGGTACAAGAGTAAGGTTGCCGACCTTATCTTGCCATCGCAGAGGGAGCAGAGGATGAGACATCTCCGGGAGGCCTTGCAGAAAGGTCTGTGCAACGCGTTCCCAGAGACTGGGAGGTTACAAACTCCTGGTCCTGGACAACGTGTTGCTGAGGCATCGGTCAGAAGGAGCGGTGGAGAAGGTGGCCGTCTGACTGATGCTTTCAGACAATTTTTTAGTCCGCAGCCCCAAGGTATGATCGGTTCCAGCACCCATCGCCAGCGTCTGATTTACATGGTGCAGGAATACCTAGGGGCAAGGTCAGACTTGGACACCTTTCCCACCGAAAATCCTCTGGCTTACTGGGTCTTGAGGATGGATCACTGGCCAGAGCTTGCACAGTATGCAATTGAGCTACTGGCCTGTCCTGCATCCAGCGTTCTTTCGGAACGCACCTTCAGTGCTGCTGGTGGCTTTGTTACCGATCACAGGGTGCGCCTGTCCACCGAATCAGTTGATCGACTGATCTTCATCAAGATGAATCAGTCTTGGATCACCCACAGCTACCAAGCACCTGAAGCTGATGTAACAGAATAATTTTTTTTGAAATATCACATCCCTTCAAGACTGCCTATGCTGATGCTGAGTGACTGTCCTGTTATGTTGATTGTCTATCCTCTTCCTCCTCCGCTGATATGTTGGAAGAACATTTCTGGTTGATGCCATCAGCCCAATTTTTCTTCCCCTGTTTAACAGGGGCGTTTAAGTACAATTTTTGATGCAATGCTTTGCAGCAGGGCTAATTCCTGCAATAAAACTAGAGTATATGGCAGAGGTTGCAGTGTGGTGGCACCAGCACCAGTGCCTAAGGCCCAATTTTTCTGCCCCTGTTTAACAGGGGCGTTTAATTACAATTTTTGATGCAATGCTTTGCAGCAGGGCTAATTCCTGCAATAAAACTAGAGTATATGGCAGAGGTTGCAGTGTGGTGGCACCAGCACCAGTGCCTAAGGCCCAATTTTTCTGCCCCTGTTTAACAGGGACATGTAATTACAATTCTTGATATAATATTTCACAGGAGGGCCCCTTCCTGTGCCCACCCAGAGTAACGGTGAGGACTTATAGTGTTGTGGCACCAGCACCACAACCACCAAAGGTCAATTTTTCTACCACTGTTCAACAATGGCATGTAATTACAATTCTTGATATAATCGTTCACAGCAGGGCGCTCCAGCGCCCAGCAAGAGTCACTTTGAGGGCTTACAATGTTGTGGCAAAACCAACACCTTGTTCCGCTATTTCTGCAGAGCATATAGGGCAGGGCCCTACTTTCAAACATCCAATTTACAAACATCTCCTACTTGCAAACGGAAGGAGACAACAGCAAGTGAGATGAAAAAAGATGGACGACAAAACAAATTATACAGGGGTGATAACCCTTCCCTATGTTTTCCAAAAAGCTTAAAAATATTTTTTTTGACTGGAGCTACACTTTAAAAATGTACCAGTTGAAAATTACAAACAGATTCAACTTAACACAACAAACCTACACAGTCCCTGTCTTGTTTGCACCGCCTGTATACTGCTGTTCTGAGTATATAGGGCCTGGGGGCCACACGCATTTCCTTTTTTTAATATGGGTACAGGGTTCCCCTTAATATGCGTACAAGACCCAAATAGGCTGGTAATGGGCAGGGAGGGCTACCCATGCCATTTTTCTCAATGATTTTCAACCATATTGCAGGAACCAGATATAACATTAACACCGCAAGCAGTTTTAAATGGTGTTATTTCCGTTTAATGTCATTTTGTGCAGGGACTGTTCTAAACACGGGAAACACGTGGCACTTCACAGGCATACTACAGACACCCCCCAGGCACCATATTTAAAGGAATATTTCACTTTTTGTTTTCACTTCAATCGTCATTAAAATCAGTGCTCCCGCCAAAACGGCCATTTTTAAAAACATTTTAGGCATTGACCCATGTCCCCTGGGGCAGGAGCCAGGTCCCAAAACCCTTTTTAGGACAGTATCTTGCATATTAGCCGTTAAAATTAGCACTTTTCATTTCGAACGTTCGAGTCCCATAGACTTCAATGGGGTTCTAAAGTTCGTTCGAATTTGGGGTCCGTTCGAAAGTTCTGGTGCGAACCGAACCGGGGGGTGTTCGGCTCATCCCTACCTGCCAGTCAGGAAAGGGTGTGGGGACGAGCGAACACCCCCCCCCCCTCCTGAGCCGTACCAGGCCACGGCCCACTAGTAAAAGAGCTAGCAGAAGATAGCGGAGGAATCTGGCAAGAAGACCCCCCAAGACGGAAGACCACCGGAGCTGTGCAATAAATTATTTAAAAAATATGTGTTGTGTTTTTTTTTACACTTTTTTTCACCAGGTGATTGGGTAGAGGTACATGGTACCCCAATACTCATTCACATAGGGTGGGGGGGCCGTATCTTGGGGCTCCCTTATTAAAGGGGGCTCCCGGATTACGATAAGCCCCCCACCCAAAGAGCCCGACAACCAATGGCCAGGTTTGTCGGGAAGAGGCCCTTGTCCTCATCAACATGGGGACAAGGTGCTTTGGGGTGGGGGGCCGCAGGGCAACCTCCCCGTGTTGAGGGCACGTGGCCTGGTACAGCTCAGCAGGGGGGGCTCGCTCGTCCCCACCCCCTTTCCTGACCGGCCGGGCTGCGTGCTTGGATAAGGGTCTGATATGGAATTTGGGGGGACCAAATGTCATTTTTTTGGCGTAGGGCTTCCCCTTTAAGTCCATACCAGGTGACGGGGCTAGCGATGTGTCAATCTCGCCGATGGAGGCGGCGACATTGACTTCCTTCGCTAGTCCCGTCTACGTGGAGCCACGTTCAAAATGAATGGACTTTTCTCCGTGTGTGGACAAGTCCGTTCATTTCAAAAGTCTAATCGTGTGTACGCGGCATCAGAAGAACTAATAACAGAACTGCTAAAAACAAAGCTTGTTACTGACTAGATAAATAAGCATTAGAGGCTGGAAAAAAAAATTAAAGCTATTATACTGAAATCATATGCAAATACCAAGGGTGACAGCTAGAAGGAAATAGATGAAATACCTTAGCAGCAATATTTAACCACTAAATGATGACTAAGAAAAATCTATGAACAAAGTAGGTGGTAACACTGAAATATGTTTAGCTCTGTCTGCACACCCCTACAACCCTTCCTTATTAAGCCTCATACACATGATCGGACTTTGTACAAACTTTCCCATGGATTTTTGTACAAAGGGCGTCGGCCGAGAACTCGTGTTGCATACACACGGCAGGACTTTTTCAGCCAACTTTCACCAAATCACGTGGTTTTTCTGCTCTGTACCGCCACCTTTGGTCAACTTCTGTATTGTTGTCTGATCTTTTGCATTGGTTCTGAGCATGTGTGTTTGTACTTTGTACAAAAGTCCTATGGTTTTCTGTACACACGATCAGACTTTGCTCCATCGGACTTTTTTTGCCAGAAAGTTTGTCCGTTCGCACAGCCAACAAAAGTACGATGAAAAGCGAAAAAGTTTGTCCGATGGAGCGTACACACAGGCAGCTAATTTGCATGTTTGTTGTCAAAAAGTCTGATCGTGTGTATGGGCCTTTAGAGAAAAAGCATTGGAAGGACCATAGGGCTGCATGGAAAAACTGCCAGATGTGTTGTAGATATTAAAGTAGTACAGAACTTTTGAAACTATCATTACAGACAATCTTCCTCCCAATGGTTATGGTAAATGCCAAGCTCAAGTGGAAATTGAAAAAGCACATTTCCATGGTACTGTCTAATGTAATACATATAATAAAAAAAGACAGTAAAGTTACACCATTATAGCTAAAAGTCATCTTCCCTAGCAATTTTGTACTTTATTCTGTAAAGCTTCAAGAAAGATGAAAAGCTCTCATTTCTTAGCCAAGCCATCTGTATTAGGTTTTGTCCAAAGTGTAAAAATATTAACATCAATTAGTATTATTAGTAATAGCATTGGTAGTAGTAGTAGTAAACTTTCCATTAAGCACAACTGCAAAAGTAGAGGTGGCACAGGATTAGAGGTAACTTTTTCTCAGCAACATATCAGATTAAACAGTCATAAATGGATCATGCAGCTCGAGGGGAAAGAACACAGTGACTCAGATACTTCTTACATGCTGTTTTATTCTGAAAAGCGTTGTGCCTTTTTGTAATCAGACCACATGAGAGTGTTCTTTCAGAGCAACTCTGAGAACCAGTATTAGTGCTCTGGCAGAGTATGCACTGCTGGGCTGTATCAAACATTTTAATATTAAATATGAAAGACTCATGCAGGGCTTTGAGCAGTTCTGTCAATGGCTTCATCTGTAAGTTGTGCTTGGTATAATTAAAATCTATAAATTGTCCTATAGGTTGTGTGGTGAGCTACATCACCCACTAGTTTCTTACATTTTGACAGATTCCTTAAGTTAGATCTCTTCACCAAAGTTCCTAATTCGCAAATTCATGACACCTTCTTTTTAAGCAGTTTTCAGTTTGTATACCCCACAACATAAAATGCTTACAAATAAAACAGAAGGACTAGGACCTCAGATATGGACAGCAGTAGCTGGGAACTCAGATGTAGAGATTTTATCTTCAGAGTCCCCGGTATACATAAAAACCTGTTATGAACCATGCATACATTGTTGAGTTTGTTCAGATAAAGGGTTGTACAGTAAATAATTACATGTACTTTGAACTCATATTGGTAGTGTGAAACATTATACATGAAAAAGTAATAGGTGTATGCATTGGCATTGTAGGAGACAGTTGAGTTCAGAGAACCTGTTAATACTTTTAAGTAGGGGTCAACCCATTATCAGAGCGGCTGATTATTAGGGCCGATATTCACAATTATTCAAATAATCAGTATCGGCCAGAAACTTACCGATATTGGTCAGACCTCCCCCAGTCCCTGCACGGTGCTCGCTGCAGTCTATGCCAATCTGTTTCTCCGGATACCATTTTAACAGGCCCGGACTGGCCATAGGGCACACCGGCATTTGCCCGGTGGCCAGAGGCTCCGGGTAGAGCCGGGACAATATGGGGATGACTCCCATTGCTCACAGTCTGTGACTGTGAGTCACAAATCACCTGTGCCACACACTTGCAGAGTTGCAGCGGTGTGCCGAGTGTGCTCCTGCACCCAACACTAGCTAGAACGGGGGTCACGGGCAGCTAATGGATAGATCACAGACAGTCCTGTATTGGCAGTCCTTCCACTAAGCCTCTCCTCTTCACTGGACAGCGGCCAGTATCACAAGGTTGGATGGGGGTGGGAGCTGCTGTAGTTAACTTTTCACGTTAAATAGTAGGTGATTGGTTGCTGGGCGATCCTAGCAGCCAATCACCAACCTAGTAATGTGAAAAGTTAAATCCGGCTTCTCCCGCACCAGCCTCCATCCAGTACTGTGATACCAGATGATCTCTGCTCTGCTGTGCACCTGTGTAAGGTAGGAGAGTGCTACCTACACACTGGTATGTGTGTGTGTGTGTGTGGGGGATGACACTACAGTGGGGGGGGGGGGGGGTTCAAGAGACAGAGGTCACTGCAATGGGGGGAGGGGCAGGACAGTCGTACAGAGGATACTGCTATGGTAGGTGATGAAGAGTGGAGAGAGGATGACTGTTTTGGGTGCACAGGGCACTTCTATAGGGGGAAGGGCAGAGAACACTGCAGAGGGGGAAGGGGGGTTAATATGAAGTGGGGGCAGAGGGCACTACATGGGAGGGTTGTAAAGAGGGGCAGAGGACACTACAATGGGGGGGTGATGTAAAGGGGTGCAGAGGACACTGTTATGGGGGGCAGAGGGGCAAAGGACACTACAGTAGGGGTGATGTGAAGGGGGCCAGAGGAAACCATGCTGTGTTTATAATTGGAGCTTGATGGTTATTTTTATTTCTTTTTTGTTTGTGTGTGTATTTTATGCTTTTTATGTTATACTTTCTGCACTATGATGTTGTTCTACTTAACTGGGAGTATTAAAGAAATTGTGTAATGTCTAGCTTTGCAGTAGAGACATCAATTTTGTATACATTAGCGTATACAGTAGCTAAATCAAAACCCCAGTATATAGGTGATCAGCAAATAAAAGCTCTAAACCAGCCCAAAAAAATCCACTTGCATTTCGGCTCACCTGGGCTGCCCATTATACACCATCTCGTCTGAGGTGGTGAATAGGTAACGATAACTTATGATCCCTTATCTAGTCACCATGATAAAAGTTAAAATGCAGGAAAAAAATAATAAACTACACATTCTATTTTTAAAAAACCTTCATTAACAAGAACAAAAAGTTCTGAGAGTTGATGTGGGTGGGACCTAGGGTAACTGTGGGTGTTTCTGGGCCTTAATGTGGGTGGTAAATGGTGTAAATGTGTCATACCTCCTCCTATGTCATTCCTGTCTTGCAACATGACAAAGAATAACACAGGACTGCAAGACTACAGAGGAAGGGCTATGGGAGATTATTATGAAGGTGTTTTCTTCATGTCAATTAATGACTTCATAGAGAACAGGGCTCTGGGAGGGTGGGACCTGAGGGATGGGACTGTCTCTGTTCACACTGGTTGGCACATTTAACTTGACAGGTTTAAATTCTGATTTTGATCCAATCCATCTCGCCCAGCAGCAGCACAGCTAGATTTTAGAACAGGCTGTGCACCTACCATCAGAGCAGTGAAGGAAGTTACATCATTTATTAGCTGCTGAAGGAAGGGACACAGTCTATCAGCAGGATATAGAGAGTGTCACATGATACAAAACCACAACTAAACCCAGAATATCAGGGGATCTGCAGACAACAGAGCAAAACGGTACAGAAGTATGATCTACAGTATCTCACAAAAGGGAGTACACCCCTCACATTTTTGTAAATATTTTAACCGCTTCCCGACCAGCCACCGCAGTTATACTGCAGCAGGCTGGCTCCCCTGCGCGACCCATCGTAGCTATACGTCGGCTCGCTGGGTTGGGATAGCAGGCAAGCGTGCGCCACCAGAGACGCGCACGTGCACCCGCTGCACAGTGGGGGTGCCAATGCTCATGTCCAACGGTCGCAATGACCGACGGCCATGAGAAATTGTGAGAAAATTGTGAGCAGGAGACACAGAACAGGGACGAGTGTGTGTAAACACACACTTCCCTATTCTGTTCTGACAGGATTGACTGCTTGTGTGTTCCTATTAGCTAGGACCCATGATCTGTCACTTCCTCTAGTCAGTCCCCTCCCCCTTCAGTTAGAATCACCTCCCAGGGAACACAGTTAACCCCTTGATCGCACCCTAGTGTTAACTCCTTGACTGCCAGTGACATTTTTACAGTAATCAATGCATTTTTATAGCATTGATCGCTGTATAAATGCCAATGGTCCCAAAAATGTGTCAAAATTGTCCGATGTGTCTGCCATAATGTCGCTGTCACGTTAAAAATTGCAGAAAAAGGCTATAAATCTATCCCCTATATTATTATTTTGTAGACGCTATAACTTTTGCGCAAACCAATCAATATATGTTTACTTTTTGTTTATAGTGCAAAAAATAAAAACTGCAGAGGCAATCAAATACCACCAAAAGAAAGCTCTATTTGTGGGGAAAAAAGGACGTCTATTTTGTTTGGGTGCAACGTCGCACAACTGTGCAATTGTCAGTTAAAGGGACGCAATGCCGAATCGCAAAAAGTGCTCTGGTCAGGAAGGGGGTAAAATATTCCAGGACTGAAGTGGTTAATATATCTTTTCACTTAGGAGTGTACTCGCTTTTGTTGCCAGTGGTTTAGACATTAATGGCTGTGTGTTATTTTGAGGGGACACCAAATTTTCACTGTTATACAAGCTGTACACTCACTACTTTACATTGTTGCAAAGTGTAATTTCTTTAGTGTTTTGTGAGATACTGTATGCTGGGATTGATCATTCCATTCAGCTTGAGTGAAAAGAAAGGTGGAATTCAGCTTTAAATCAGCATGCACCAATGTTTGCTTAGATTTGATAGGCTCATAAACCTCAAAAAATGTATCTGCTTTTTTTCAAAAGCTGTATGCTTTGATATTCCATTTGGACCTGTAAACAAATTATACATTCCCTATTTACTCCTCATACATTGTTGTGCAAATTAAATAAATTATTGGGTAGCTAATTTAGCTATATCTAGCAAAGAGAAATTAGAGAATGAGATCAAATGATACTGTCAGCTGGAATGAAACAGTGGGAATTCAAATAGAGCCATAAATTATTTCTGCAGTGACTCAGAGTCCCTTCTAACTACAATGAAAATGCCTAACAAATCAATTTACCACAATTTTTTAAGTTTCTTTATGCTCTTGGTAAAACAATATGCTCATGCAGCGCTATAAGATAGCATTCTCATAATGAATCACAGTGAGATAGAAGTGTAGAAGTTGAACAAATTAGTTAAAACTATTTATTCTGCAAAAAGATGTAGCTTAGTTATGGACATATTTAATATTGATTGGACCCTGGGCAAACATTTTCTTGGGGCCCCCCACCTCCATGAAATTTCGCTCTCCACCTGTCTGCACACCATGGACTGTGGTGTGAGCATACCCATCAATAGACAGAAAACTGGGGGTTGCTGTGCATTTTTACTGACCCCCCCCCCCCCCCCCCAAACACAAGTGTACAGTGGCATTTCACAGTGCTTTGTGATCTTTAAGCCTTATGCACACAGGTGTTTATTTTTTTTAACTGCTTCCAAACACCCTTCCATGTTATCCTATGTGTCTATGCACACATAAACTTTTAGAATCTTTTATTGTCAGGGGCGTTTACGAACAGGGAAAAAAAAACCCACTGCCAGTGCGTCCAGGAGCAGCAGTGTCTTGGCCAAATAAAATGCTTATGCATGTAAACGCATGTTAACGCTAGCTGCGTTTAGCGATTGAGTGTTAATTCATTTCAGTGACCAGAATCAATTATTATTCTGGCCAATGAAATGAACACTCAAGTGCTTGATGCCTGTAAATGAGCCTAAACGCTTGTAAAAGCGTTAGATACTTTTAAAAGTGTCAGGCTTTTTTCTAGAAAAAGGCTGCTGCCCAGAGGAGGAGCATTTTTAAAACATTCTGTGTGCTTGAGGCCTTATAGCATTAGGATAATCATTTGCACAGCAGGTGCTTTATGGCTCTGTCAAAGTGTGTCATATAGCTGTTGGGTGCTGACTTTGCTATGGCTGTACTGCGTTACAATCTGTAATACACAGTACAGCCATAAATTAACAAATCAGCACCCAACAGCTATGTGATACACGTTGAAAGAGCCATAGAGCACCTGCTGTGCAAATGATTTTCCCTATTGCTAAAGATCATAAGGCACTGTAAGGATTTTGATGATTCTATTAAGATTACAACATGTAACGCCTCACTCACTGTATGCTGCCCAGTTCGTGCCATGCGACCCTCTGCCACCACCAGGATTACATTTACAGTTTCCTCCCTGTCAGCTCACATCAGTTCCTGCAAGAGTAGAGCTGGTAAGCCACTTTACAGATCACTCTGCCAAGCACCAGGGTTGGAGAGCAGGGTCTGAAATGCTAGAGCATGTGTCAGGGTGCAGGATTATGTACCTCCACCTGAAAATAAAAAAATAGTCCCTACCAAGGTCCCACCTCCTGAGCCCCTCTGTTAACCTGATGGGGCCCAGGAAAATATATTTATACATCCCTAAGCAAGTAGGAGCGGGGTATAATTTAGTAAGTAATATTATTTTTGTTTGGAAGAAATGCACTATAAAGCTGGCTGGGCCCTCCGATCAGCTGATAGGGCCTGGGCCTGGGCCCAGTAGAGCAAGACTGGTTGTACTGCTTTATTACTGGCCCTGGTACAATGTATGAATATGAGACAGCACCCATGGCATATTTTATAAGGTTTGGAATTTCTTCACTCATCACATCAATGAAAATATAATATATAATTTTTTTGAAAAATACAATACTTGTTTTGTCCTTTTTTGACATCCTTTGTTGCATTTCAGTTCTACCAAGATAAACTCCTGCAGCCAATTCCTGCTACTTGCAAGTACTCCAGTGATGGCTGCACAGTTTTCTCTAAAGTGAAATTGTGGACCATGTCTGTGCAATTCGTTATAATAGCCGCTTTTGGTCTTCATCGGAAGTCTGCATGGGAAGGTGAAATCATAGGATTCTGCATAGGAAGCTGGTATGGTGGAGGCATCACAGAACAGAATTTTGTTTTCCACCCAACTATGTAAAATAATAAATACTTCCTAGAATAAATCTCTGAAAACTTTGATCTTATGTATAGTTACTCCATATGACTCAACATGTCCAATTCTTTTGCATAGTTGTTTGCTACCATCAAAAACTTTGCAATGTCCCTTGTAATAGCACCAGCATACAGGATCTAAATAACCTTTGGCACCTGATCCTGTTTAAGCAGCTGAAGCCTATATAGAAAATAGGAACAGAAATGCTGCCGTTCATACAAATGGAGATGCAGGATAAGCATCATTTATCTACACATATTTTAAATTCAATCGTTTTTTTTAAGGGGATTTGCAAGAAGAAACAGTGAACAAAAACATATTGCTTATGAGTCACATAAGATAGTAGGGTCAAATAATATTGAAGATGACAGCCTATTTGCGAGATATTTAACACATCAAAAATCAAAGAGATATACAAAGTTGTTTAGAAAATGTATACCATTAAATAAGTGTCGTTCTGTAGGTATCTACTTAACCTAACTGACCTACTTGAGTCGAAATGTTGCATTGTTAAGGTTCTCTGTTCTTCTATGGACTCTAATTATAGACAAAGCCATTTAAAAAGAAAAGAATATAGTCAACTTTACCAATGCATAGCTGAATATCATAGCTCTGGGTGTACCTAGGAAACAAAAGAAACTTACAGGAGATTTTTGTTTTCAATTTATTTTAAAATGAGAACGCCAGGGTCACCACTGGTGCTCAAATAACTCTGACTTGCCCTCCTTTGATGCCATTATTTGTTCAAGAGTGTGAACTTCATTGACCTGCTTTATCACCTCTCTCACTTCTGGAACATCATTTGTTTTCCATTTTCTCACTAGTATGGCTCTTGCAGCGTGTAAAATGTGCATACAAACTGGGCGAAGGGTTATGTGAATATGATGGATGTCAACACTAAGAATGGCCATGGAAACACTTTAGTCCATGGAACACTTTAGTCCAATAGCTCCAGAGATGGAGACAGGACCAGGTCATGTGAAGTAGGGTACCTATTTGTCCGCAACCTCTCCAACACTCATTTGAACTCTCAGGTGAGAATTTAGCCACTAGCCACTATGGGATAAAATACAATTTTTGTTGTAGTTTTTGGGCTGTTTCTCAATAATTAGAGCATCGTGAAAACTGATAATTGCATTTAACGGACTTCAACCATTGTGTATTAGAGAATTAACAATGTAAGGCCGCGTACACACGCGCGGACTGTTTGCCCAACCTTGTTCGTCAAACAGTTTCGGCAAACAGTCCGCTCAAAATTTGCATGAGCGGACTTGCCCACACACGAGCGGACTGTTTGACGAACAAGGTTGGGCAAACAGTTCGCTCAACTTTTGAAATGAACGGACTCGCCCACGTAAGGAGGAGGCAAATCCGCCCATTTCGAGCGCGTGTACAGGTAGGCGGGGCCCGCAAAGGAGACGTCGCGGGCTCCGCCGCCTGGAATGGGCTTAAAGGGGAACCCCAACGCCGAAAAAAATCGGCGTGGGGGTTCCCCCAAAGTCCACACCAGACCCTTGCCCGAGCACGCTACCCGGCCGGCCAGGAAAGGAGGGCGAGCGAGCGCGCCCCCCCTCCTGAGCCGTACCAGGCCGCGTGCCCTCAACATGGGGGGTGCCTTGGGGAAGGGGGGGCCGCGCGGCCCCCCCACCCCAAAGCACCTTGTCCCCATGTTGATGAGGACAAGGGCCTCTTCCCGACAACCCTGGCCGTTGGTTGTCGGGGTCTGCGGGCGGGGGGCTTATCGGAATCCGGGAGCCCCCTTTAAGAAGGGGGCCCCCGGATACCGGCCCCCCACCCTATGTGAATGAGTATGGGGTACAATGTACCCCTACCCATTCACCTGTAAAATAAAGTACAAAAAAAAACACAACACAGGGAAAAAATATTTTATTGCACAGCTCCGGGGGGTCTTCCGTCTTCGGGGGTCTTCTCGCCGGACTCCTCCGCTATCTGTGTGTAGCTCTTTTACTAGCGGAGGAGTCCGGCTTTCTTCCTCCCCGCCGCCGGCCTCTTCTCCCGACTTCGGGGGTCTTGTCCCCCTCTTCGGTTCTTCTGCCGGGCCACCGCGCCTTCTTGTAGCTCTTTTACAGGCGGTGGCCCGGTCTTCTGTCGCCGCTGTCGCCGCCGCCTTCCGTTCTTGTTCTTCTTCTTGTTCTTCTTCTTCTTCCCCAGGAGATGTTGACTCGACGAGCTCTCCGGCCGGAATGCCAGGGACACGCTCCGCTGCCACTTATATAGTGACAATGGGGCGGTGTCACATGGTATATGTCACATGGGTTGGTCACATGGTGACCCCGCCCCCTTACGATGTCATAGTCCCCATGTGACATCAACCCATGTGACCAACCCATGTGACATATACCATGTGACACCGCCCCATTGTCACTATATAAGTGACCGCACAGCGCGGCTCTGGCATTCCGGCCGGAGAGAGCGACGTGTCAACATCTCCTGGGGAAGAAGAAGAAGAACAAGAAGAAGAACAAGAACGGAAGGCGGCGGCGGCGGCGACAGCGGCGACAGAAGACCGGGCCACCGCCTGTAAAAGAGCTACAAGAAGGCGCGGTGGCCCGGCAGAAGAACCGAAGAGGGGGACAAGACCCCCGAAGTCGGGAGAAGAGGCCGGCGGCGGGGAGGAAGAAAGCCGGACTCCTCCGCTAGTAAAAGAGCTACACACAGATAGCGGAGGAGTCCGGCGAGAAGACCCCCGAAGACGGAAGACCCCCGGAGCTGTGCAATAAAATATTTTTTCCCTGTGTTGTGTTTTTTTTTGTACTTTATTTTACAGGTGAATGGGTAGGGGTACATTGTACCCCATACTCATTCACATAGGGTGGGGGGCCGGTATCCGGGGGCCCCCTTCTTAAAGGGGGCTCCCGGATTCCGATAAGCCCCCCGCCCGCAGACCCCGACAACCAACGGCCAGGGTTGTCGGGAAGAGGCCCTTGTCCTCATCAACATGGGGACAAGGTGCTTTGGGGTGGGGGGGCCGCGCGGCCCCCCCTTCCCCAAGGCACCCCCCATGTTGAGGGCACGCGGCCTGGTACGGCTCAGGAGGGGGGGCGCGCTCGCTCGCCCTCCTTTCCTGGCCGGCCGGGTAGCGTGCTCGGGCAAGGGTCTGGTGTGGACTTTGGGGGAACCCCCACGCCGATTTTTTTCGGCGTTGGGGTTCCCCTTTAAGCCCATTCCAGGCGGCGGAGCCCGCGACGTCTCCTTCGCGGGCCCCGCCTACCTGTACACGCGCTCGAAATGGGCGGACTTTCCGAGCGGGAACAGTCCGCTCATTTCGAAAGTACAGCGGACAGGCCCACACACGGGCGGACTGTTCGCTCAAACACAGTTTCAGCGGACAGTTTTTCGGAATTTCCGAAAGACTTTGTCCGTCCAACTGTCCTTTGAAACTGTCCGCTGAAAGCCCACACACGGGCGGACTGTCCGCCCAAACACTGTTCAGCGGACAAGGTTGGGCGAACAGTCCGCCCGTGTGTACGCGGCCTAAGTCTTTCTCCCATTTAAGCATTTTAGGAGTTTTAGCAAAAGTGGATTTCGTTTGAAGCATGTCGTAGAATAATGTAATACCTTTACATGTAGGATAAAGAGAGTTCCAGAACTTCCACGGTTGGGAAGGAACTTTTACTGAGCAGAGGGATCTAGCCGCTAACAAATGTGATATTCTCATGAATGTGAACAACTCATCCCTTGGAAGCGAATAATGCTGAACCAGAGTTTCAAAGGGGAGTATATTTCCTCCTTTTGTTATGTCAGTTAAGGTATTCATGCCCTTTTCTGTCCAATGAGTGAAAGAGATGTCTGGTGATATGCATTTCAGTGAGTCAAGAGGTATATGGACCAGTTCAAATTCAGAAGAGACGTTGAGTTTGGACATCAAATCTCGCCACACAGATAGGGAGTTCCCTATAGTTGGATGGCTTTTAATAGGATTATCATCTAATCTGGAGCTTATCAGCAAAATGTTTCTGAGGCTGTGAGGAGAAAGTACAGCACTTTAAACCAATGTTTTAAGTGGGGAGGGATGAACCAATGTCTTAGTTGGTCTAGAAAGGATGCTGTGTAATAATCTTTCAAAATGGGTAAGCTCATTCCCCCAACTCGTTTTTGTTTCATCAATACTGTATGTGAGCTTCTGGGTTTTATATTAGCCCAAATAAATTCAGATAGGAGGGCTTGCATTTTCGAGAAAAAGGAGGTTGGGATAAGGATGGGTAGGGTTTGAAAAAGATATAAGATCTTTGGGAGTATTAGCATTTTATATGCGGACAATCTTCCAGAACAGAATAGGTAGAATTTTTTGTCGGGAGAGATCATTTTGTATGTCAGTAATAAGAGGCAGAAAATTTGAAGCATAGAGATCATTTGGTTGTGGCGTTAGTTTGATACCCAAATATGATAGAGGTTTAGAGGACCACTGGAATGGGAATTTAGCTTCTAGGGTAGCTTTTGTTGTTCCATCAATGTCTATGTGCAGTATTTGGGATTTGGATGCGTTGATTTTGTAATAGGAGATCTTATGAAATTGTTCTTTTTTTATTATCAAATTTTTATTAATTTTTAAAAAAGAAAACAATTCCAAATTGTATGCCATTTCCAACATCTCATTTACATATACCATATCTTCCCCCCAGAAAAAAAAAGAAAAAGAAGGGCAATAGTCCTCTCATCCCTTCCCATCGCCCCCTCCGTCCACCTCACCCCCCCCCCCCCCCTCACCACTCCAGAAAACTCACTTTCGTCGATCTCTATTGAATAGAGCTCCCATTTTATCAATTTTTCCCTAAATTCCTCCTTATGAAATTGTTCTAATATGTTGTAGGCTATCAGGAGGGATCTTAGAGGGTCTGTGAATGATAAGATCACATCATCCACAAATAATGTGATCTTATGATGTTCCCCCTGAGACGAGATTCCCTGAATTCCTGGGTGTGCTGTTATCTTCTCTGCCAACGGTTCCACGAGTAGGTCAAATATCAATGGAGACAGCGGACATCACTGTCTGGTTCCATTGGTTATATCGAACTGAGAAGAGAAAAGACCATCCGCGAACACATAAGCAGAGGGTCTACAGTACAGAGCAGATATAGCTATAGAGTGTATATGACCCCTAATTCCAAACGCATCTAACACTTTAGACAGGTATCCCCAGTGTACACTGTCAAAGGCCTTCTCTGCATCCAGAGCTAGGAGCAGAGCAGGTCTTTTTGTCACCTCTGAAATGTGAATGGGGTTATTCATTTGTCTAGTGGCATCTGGAGCCTGGCATCCTGCTACCAATCCCACCTGATCTTGTTTGACTAAAAGAGGTAGTGATTTAGCTAATCTACCTGCTATCAATTTGGCATAGAGCTTGATATCCACATTTAGTAGGGAGATCAGTCTAAAATTTTTTGGTAGATTAGGTGGTTTGCCTGCTTTAGGTAGTGTAATTATGGTGTCAAATAGCATTTCAGGTGGAAAGGAAGCAGTTTTGACAGCGGCGTTAAAGACTGGGATCAAATGTGGAACTGAATTGGAGTGAAACAGTGGATTTATGTGAGGGATAGTTTTTATGATTCTACTTCTGATATAGAAAATGGGGAGTTAAGAAAATCCAGGTCCTTTTAAGACAGAGATGGCAATGATATTGAGGCAAGAAAATCATTGAAAGATTCAGGATATGGTTGAACTGTGTTTGGATTTAGTTTTAAGTTGTATAGAGAACTATAATATTTGCTGAAGGCATCAGCTATGTCTTTAGGGTTTTACAGTTTGTCATTAGAGCTAGAGTCATGAATGTATGCAATTTTCTGTCTTGCTATTTTTTCTCTAAGTTGGTTGGCTAGGAGTTTACTCTCTTTATTGCCATAGCTGTAGCTGTTGGCTTTTAGGGATCTAAGCTTGCGATCATGTTGGTAGATCTAAGAGAGCTGATTGGTGATCACTTCAGATTTGGCAGCATTTCTATATATTTTGTTTAATTTATTATTCGTTGTGTAGTAGCGCAGAACTTACTTCTTTATAATCATGTTGGTAGATCAATAAAGATCTTGATTCTTGTCTCGCGGAGAATAACTGATCTCTACGTTTTGAAGAGGATGATAGTTTGTTGTCTGTCTCTAGGACCTGGATTTTCTCAAGCATCTCATTGAGATGTTTAGAACGTTGTTTCCGCAACCTGCAGCCTAATTGGATCAGTATACCCCTTGCTACTACTTTATGGGAATTCCATAGGATGAAGGGATACTTCACTGAAGGGGCATTGAGTTAAAACAATTCAGTCAGAGCTTTAGTTATCTCTGGTTTGTACAATGGGTGAGATAAAAGGAACACGTCATTTTCCCACCTGTTCGTTCTTGTTTCAGTGCGAATCTCTCCCACTGTAATAGAAACTGGGGCATGGTCAAGCAATGTAATGGAATGTATTTAGGATTTGCTGATATTTTGAAGTAAAAATAAGTCTATTCTTGAGTATGTGTGATGGACTGAAGAGAAAAAGGTAAAAAATCCTTTTCGGAGGAGTGTTGGCATCTCCATATGTGAAACATGTTAGCCGAGGTCATGAAGTTTGTAAGCATGGCTCTAGACCTGCTAGAAGCATGGGTTGTAGTACAATCCTTGTCTTTGTTAGGGATGGCATTAAAATCACCACATATGACCACATGTCCTTGATGTACGGAGATTGCCCTCCTCCACAATTTGTTGAGATATTTGAGCTGCTTTACATTAGGCAGGTATACATTGATCAAGGTATACTGTACATTATTAATTTCGCAGACAAGTATTATGAATCTTCCTAATTCATCACAATATGCACCTTGTTGTTTAAAGGTGACAGAGACCCTCACCGCAATGACCCCCTTTTTCTTAGAAACATTGGAGAGAAAAATGTGTGGATAATTTCCATTTGTAAAGGGTGACGGTTTGTGGGATGAAAAATGTGTCTCCTGTAAAAATAGTATATAAAATTTTAAGCGTTAAGCTTCTGACCAAGTCATACCGCTTTTTGCTGGGCTGTTTAGGTCCTTCACATTAAATGAAGAAATTTTAAAGGCCATGTTGGAAAACTCCTTTAGGTGGTACAATGACAAAGGTTGTAGATGACACCCGAATAGGTGTCATCTACAGGTGTCAGCAGGATTACTATTGCGACAACACATCATCAGTAGGGTAAAACTAACCTGTCTCATGACAGTCTTATCCCAGCTCACGTTCCCTATTAGTGGGTGAACAATACAACGCTTGGTGAATTCTGCTTCACAATGATAGGAAGAGCCAACATCAAGGATCAAATAGCGACATCGCTATGAACGCTTGGCCGCCACAAGCCAGTTAACCCTGTGGTAACTTTTCTGACACCTCTTGCTTAATGCCTTAGTATTTGGGAGGCAAAGATTCTAGGAGGTGGGCAGTCCTAAATGGGCCAAGGTACACCGGACAGTCAAGAATTAAAAAAATTAAAATTAAATAAAAATAAAGGACGGAAATTTGCAGTAGCCAAAGATTCAAATTGCTGAACAATGCTAGCCTGAACTCGGCACGGGATTAGTGCAGAGCTAGCGAATGTATAAATTGACGATTCACGCTGGAATCAGGATGGAGCATGTACCTCTATATAAGTACTTAGTACTTGCGCAGATTTATCCTGCATCCACATCAGATCCTGTATGAGAAGCCCTGGCGGAGCTGGGAGATGCTGCTTGTCTTGGGAACTTGGGATCCAGCAGTCTCCACTCCCTCAGGAGACGCATGCCTTCTTTCACTGATGTGGTGACATGTGTAGTGTCCTCTCAAGCCAGCAAAATGGTATTTTGTGGTTATACAGAGGCTTGGTTATAGAGGCCAATTGCGTCCTTTGTTGCATAGTATATGCCGATAAATCAGCAAAAAAGGAGAGATCTTCCATGCTTTTAGGTATTTTATCCCTGTTTCTGGACATCGCCAGCAACTTCTCTTTTGTGTGGAAGAAATTGATTTTGACTATGGTGTCGCCAGGCACGTTGCCAGGAATATGCTTGGCTTTGGCAGTCCGTGGATTCGATCAATTAATAGATCCTCCAAGGGAGCATCAGAAAGAGCCTAGAATGTTGGTGAAATAGGACTTTAGATCTGGCTGTTTTACAGATTCGGAGATGCCCCCGATTTTAATGTTGTTCTGTCTGGATCTATCCTCTAAATTCGCCAGTTTGGATTTGACCCAGTACATTTCTTCATCTCTGTCATTCTGGGCATCAACCATCTCAAATTCCCCCATCTTGTTTTTTTATGTGTGACACTCTGTGGGAAACTTCAGCTACTTCTGATTTAAATTTCTATGCTAAAAACAGAAAATCAGCATGTATAGTGGTACGAAGAGACACTAACATGTTTTTCAGAATTGTGTCTATGACTGGTTGAGGGAATTCCAAGATGGAGTCCTTTTATTCCCTTGTGTCCTCTAAGGAGGTATCTGTCACACTCACCTCCTGTGTTGCTGTTGCACACTGCAGTTTAGGTTTGGACTTGGCTGGGCTGTATGAAGAGGAGGAGGATCCCGATCGAGTCCCCCCACCCGTGCTATGAGCATGTAGCCTCTGGGATGGATTGCTGCGGGCAGAGCCTGGTTCTGGTGAGATGATGTGTGTGTGTCCCGGGAAACTGCCAGTGCCATCTTGAAAGCTGAAGCGTGGCAGTCGTGGGAAGAAATTTGTCATCTTCTCTTGGCGTATAGGAGCCCCTCCTTTTGGCTGACATGCCTGGGGGTAGCGGGACTGTATGGCGAGGCCCACGGGAGTTTTGCTGTCCCCGTGCGGCTGTGTGTCTGTCTGGTGAGCCATCACTCAAGGAACAGCCATCTGCAACGGCGGTTAGTCAGATCCCCCGCCTAGACATATTTTAAAAGAGGAGGGCAAATGTCTATATGGTGGGCCGAGGCCCTGCTATAGGATTCAACTACACTTTTACAAATAAGGCATGTAATCCTATACCGGGTTAACTGAAATGTTTTAAAAACCAGTACATCCTAAAATGGTTAACTATATTACTAAATTACAAAAATGTCCACTGGAACACATACAAATGGCTAGTAGCTTTTTTTTTTGGGGGGGGGGCGGCAAACAACCACCCCCCCAGATCGGTCAGTCAGCAGCAACCCCCCCAATCCCCACTGTCAGTCAGTCTGCCGGGTCATCTGCACTATCCATCCTCCCTGTGTGCGGTGTTTGGCATTCATCCAGCCCCCTACTTACCCCATCTATGTTACTGATGGGTGATGGGCGGTGGCTTGTGGCTTTCATCGGGTCTTCTTCTCCTCTGCATTACTGCGGGTTCTGCTGTGCATCTCCTCCCTCCTCCTCCTAGGCGTCCAATCCGATCACCTGTCCTTTCAGCCAATCGGATGACAAGTCTCAGGACCCACCTCCTGATTGGCCAGGAGGAGGATCAGTGTGACAATAGTGAATATGCATTTACTACTGTAACACACCTGGGTGGGCTCATTTTACAGTGTTCTGTGCCCCAAGCCCACCCTATTGTGAAGCCTATTAAAGCCTCTGGGTCTAATCATGTTCTTCAAAAACGACCCCCCATTGGAATTCATGCATCCGGCTTCCTGCATGGGGGGCAGATGCATGGATAGGGGTGCCCCCCTTTATGGACGGTCTGCCCCTGATACAATCATATATAAACTGCTTCATCATGCTCCCCATATAGACCGCTTCAAGCTGAGGGAGCTGACATGTTCCCTCATTGTTTCTTCCAGGTTCGCAGCTCTGGCGCTGTGAGTAGCTGAAGCCACAATGACGTCACTCGCGCTGGAAGCCCTCCATTCCGAGATGTTCTGTCATGATACGCCGGACTTTCACTACGCATGCGTTGCTGATGTCAGCGGCTGCATGCAAGGTGAATATCTCCTAAACCATACAGGTTTAGGCGATATAAATTTTACCTATAATTTTGACCAAGCAGAAAATACAACCACTTTCATCATGCTCTCCATGGCATCTGCCACCTAAGAAACGACTATATGTTGTCCCAAAAGCCATCTGCACAGCCCTGCATTGTCCCACCTACAGTAATGGACAGTACCCTCAGAAGTACACATTCTATACTTTACATGCAATGTTATATATTTGTTTTATATTTAAACCAACACAGGTTATTGTAAGTTGTATCAAAATGGAGTTCATACAAAAATGAATTTTGAAAGGAGGAGGCCTAGACTAAAAGTTTCATGCTTGTACAGATATAATAGAGAATTGTTGCTATCTGTTTTCCTTAGTGTCCTGTAAGTTTTCTTTCATATTTTAAATCACTCACTCATGTACACATGGACAGAAAGTCAGACCATCTGTCATTTGTGCAATGCTGATTTGCAAATGAAGCAACTAATATGACTAGTGCGGGTAACAAGCACAAATACTTCCCACATGAGACTCCTGGGCTGTAGTTTTATCTCTCACTCAAGAACAGCTGTTTAAGATTATTGTAGACTGATGCACACTAATCCTGTTACCAATATCTTATAACTAGGGGTGGTGTCGTGTGACCAAAGGGAGCAACTATAACTATATAGACAATGGGGATACATGTCACCCTAAATAATCTTTTGTAATTGCTTCAGCTGGAAATGTACCCCCTTTCCGTATACAGATGTGATGTCACTGACCAAATATGGTCATGCTTAATGTTTACATGCACCTGCAGAGTCAGGAGCTGACATTTGTGGTAAGAACTTCTTGGGAGCAAAACATGTCGGTGGTCGCCATTTTTTTTTTGTAGGTTGAAGGGAGTCATTCATGGTGATTAATGTGGATTTATATCGCTGGAAGACTGATGATGGATTTACACCATGGGACAGTTTTTTTTAATAATGAAGGACTTTTTTAAATGTCTGGTCTTTTTATTTACATTGGAATTTTATTTTTTTCTGAATGAGTAACCAGGAATACTATGTACCCATTACTTAATCTTTTAAGAGGTGCCAGTATCTAGGGGGCCCTTATTTTCTGTTTCAATATGTTTATTGAGAATTTTTGAATAAACAGTAATAAACAAGAGATTACAATCTACTCCTTGTGAGCCCTCGCAGGGGCCACTAATCATGAATACAAACCCAAAGGGGTATCCATCACAGTATACTTCTAGTAAACTCGAGATAAGGAAGGGAGATGAGCAAGAGATGAAATCGAGACTGGTTCAGTACCAAACAACTCGTTCCTTTGTTGTTTCCTGCGGGTAAGCCCTTTTCCTACTACCCCCGTCCATGGGTGGCAGCAGTTTTTATTAGCAATGGGAGAGATTACTAAGGAGAGTGAAGAGAGATAGGGAACAGAAGAAGGAAGGGTAAAGAGAAAAAGGGGGGAGGAAAGGAAGGGGGGAAGCTCGGGCTCGGACGCCCCGCCAGGGGAATTTAGACCAAGCCCAAGCATGCCGCTTGGAGCGTGGGGAACTCATAGGAGATCCACGGCTCCCAGATCTTTAGAAATTTAGCATGAGAATCATGGACAATACTGGACATACGTTCCTGAAGTAACATAGCAGTCATGCGTGTCTTAACCCCTTGAAAATCTACCCATTGTGATTTCCAGGCTTGGGCAATGGCCCGCTTGGCCGCTATAAATAGATAGGTAGCCAGGTTCTGTTGAGGGCCGCGCAAGCCAGGAACCGGGCAATGTAGGAGAGCTAGCCTAGCGTCCCTTCGGATCGTTAGATGAAAGAGTGTCTGCAGTAAGCCAAAAACCCTAGACCAGAACCCCACCAACCTTGGGCAAGCCCACCATGTGTGCATAACATCTAGGGGGCCCTTATTTTAAAGGGGGCTTCCAGATTCTAATAAGCCCCCATTCTCCCACAAGACCCCTACATCTATGGGTCAGGTTTATGGGGAAAAGGCCCTTGTTCTCATCAACATAGGGACAGGATGCTTTGGAAAGTACCCTTGCCATGTTGAGGGCATGTGACCTGGTATATTAATACCTCTGAATGCAGAGCTCAAACCTCTTGGATCCACAATAAGTAAACATTATACAATATATGTAACAATACTCAAAAATATGAGGGCGTCATATGACGTACTTGACTTTGTGTGGGGATATCTGAATGATGCCTGCAGCTACAGGTCTTATTCAGATATTCTTTCCAGCCGGCAATTCTGTGTACAATAAGAATGATCATAGTGGCAGTTCCACCGCTTGATCATTCTTATAGGCGACGGGAGGGGACGGCCCCCTCCCACCGCCATCTGGTGCTTCTCTGGGCTCTCCCATGCCATCGGGGGTCCGGAGAAAGAATCGGCCGATGCCGGATGATGATGATAGATATTTCTGGTGACCATATGGTCACCAGTAATTTCTATGATGTTGTCACGTCACACCCGGGTTTCCGGAAGTAAACAAAGCCAGGATCGCGGCTGTCAGCATGAGATCTGTGAATTTTTTTCTCAATCTCATGCTTTCCAGCCTGGAGGAGAGATGCGGGGGTTTTATTGACCCTGCATCTCTCCATAAAAAGGACCTGTCACAATAGATTCCTATTACAAGGGATGTTTGCATTGTAATAGGAATAAAAGTGATCAAAAAAATGTAAAAAAAGTGTAAAAAAAAAAAAAATTAAATAAAAAAAAAAAAAAAAAAATGTAAAACACCTCTGCCCCCGGTAGCTCGCATGCATAAGCTAACACACATGTAAGTCCCTCCCACATATGTAAACGCCATTCAAGCCACACGAGATTTATGGCTACGTGCGTTCGAGCATGTGTAACCAATTCTAGCACTAGACCTCCTCTGTAACTCTAAACTGGTAACCTGTAAAAATTTTCAAAGCATCGCCTATGGAGATTTTTAAGTACCGAAGTTTGGTGCCTTTCCTTGAGTGTGCGCAATTTTAAAGCGTGACATGTTAGATATCCATTTACTTGACGTAACATCATCTTTAACATACAAAAAAATTGGACTAAGTTTACTGTTTTGTTATTTTTTTAATTCGTGAAACTGTTTGTTTTCCAGAAAAACGATTGCACAAATACCATGCAAGATAAAAAGTTGCAATGACCGCCATTTCATTCCCTAGGATGTCTGCTAAAAAAAACATATATAAAGTTTGGGAGTTCTGAGTAATTTTGTAGGTAAAAAATTGATGATTTTTTTACATGTAGGAGAGAAGTGCCAGAATAGGCCCGGTATGGAACTGGTTAAAAGTGCATATATTATGCAGTGTAAACACGACCGGACTTTTCGACAGCAAAGGTCCGACGGAACGAATCCTCCGGACAATTGGATCGTGTGTGGGCTTCATCGGACCTTTGCTGTCTAAAAATCAGACAGACTTTAGAAATAGAACATGTTTCAAATTTTCCACCCCAACTCTGCCAGAACCAGTTCCTATCGAGAAATCCGTTTGTGTGTATACTGGTCCAATGCACAAAAACTGATGCTAGGGCAGCTATTGGCTACTGGCTATGAACTTCCTTATTCTAGTCCGGTCGTACGTCATCACGTTCAAATCCGTCTGACTTTGGTGTGCTTGTGTGTGGCCAAGTCCGTTCGTTCGGAAAGTCCATCGAAATTCCGCCGAAAGTCAGTCGGGAAGACCGCCAGACCTAGTTTGCCGGAAAGTCCAGTCGTGTATACGCAGAATTAGACTAGTGAAATATACATGCATAATCAAATTAGTTAATTAAGTTGTTCTGTGTACATTGCACAACAAAATGCAACTCATTGGAATACACTCTGTATATAATAAGGTGCTACAGTACTAGCTGGTCAGAATTCATAAATAAAACTAATATTTTTATCTATCAATCATACAGTTACACTCTATAAATAAAGTATTCAAGTGCTTTCTGTTCCAAACATTATACAAAGTCTACTATAATTTCTATACAACAGTTTATTGTTTTAAATCTTTAGTGATTCCATCTTTATATGAGTCTCTTCCTTACACTTCCTTTTATCTCTAATGTTCTCCTATCCACTTGCTGTGTATGCACACCACCACACTTTTGTGCTCACCTTCTGAGATAGACTCCTTATTACTAAGAAATTCTTATGCACTGTTGCCTTTTAGGGGTTACATTTTTTCTCCAGACTTCATATGCGCACATACTCAAGAAAAACTCAGAACAGAACATATGGCAAATTCATAATGTGTTCTGTAAAAGCAAAGCTTGTACTGCAAAGCGTGATGACGTCACATTGAAGGAGTCAATATGACATCATCATTTCTTGCTGTACACAGGTTGGAAGGGATGGTAATATTGGCATCTGCTTTTTTAGGAACTGCTGGTTTAAGGATACTTTAGGAGATGGTTTTTAGTTTTTAGATGATTTTAATAAACAGTTCTATGGAAAGCATTATGAATTTGCCATATGTTCTGTTCTAAGATTTCCTGAGGAGTGTATGTGCATATGAAGTCTGAAAAGTGTATTTAACTCCTGAAGAGGAAAAGTGCATAAGACCTTCTTAGCAAAAAGAAGACCATCTCTAAAAGTAAGTGGAAAAGTGTGATGGTGTGTAAACAGCAAAAATATAAGAGGCAAAAGGAGGTGAAACACCTAAAGTTGGAATCAATAAAGATTTAAAATAATAAACTGGTGTATGAAAATCATAGTGGACCTTGTATAATGCTCCCAACTGTCCCTGATTTCGAGGGACTGTCCCTGATTTGGAGCAATGTCCCTCTGTCCCTCATTCCTCCTCATTTGTCTTCCATTTTGGTCTGATCTATATAGTTGTATATAAAATGCACTTTTTATCTATCAAAAAGTGTTTTCCAGCCCTAAACCTTTCATCTGATTTCTAAATGTCTGCATTTGTAAATTCCAAAAGCCAATATAAAGGAATAGTAGTGGCAAAAAAAACACTTGTGGGTTTAACCAATCTTGTTTTTTTTTGTTTTTTTTAAGGGGGCTTGGTAAGGGGTGTATCCTATGCCTGCAGAACTTTTTTTATTTTAATATAGAGTGCACCTTTACAATTGATAGTTAACAATAATAAGTGTTGTTTATGAATTTTGCACAGATAGCACTGTGGCACTTTATATACAGAATGTTAACGAGTTGCATTTTGTAGCACTACATACATAAAATACATGAAAGCTCTTTATTACATACTGTACTCTTGTGACAGACTGCCCCTGTCAATGGTAGATGGTGTGTATCTGCCACACAGAAATCTTAGCTTCAGGAGGTAAATAGAAGTCTACTAGGGGTTAATCACTGGCCACACCTTGCTCCCCACCTGTCGTAAAATGTGCCTTCCCCGGGTCAATCAGGGTTGGTGCTGAGAGAGGAGAAGCAGGCTGTAGGGATCATGCCTGCAGAACTGGAGCAGACTCAGTGAGGTATAATTATTAGCCAGGAGGCTTGCATTTGTTGTGATGGACTTTGGCTTTGAGACTATGTTTTCTACCCCTGTGCGGGAATCCTTTTCTGTTTGCTGTATATGCTGACCAAATAAACTCGGGCAGGAAGGCCTTAGCCTTGCACATGGATTACCCCTCTGGGAACTCTCCACTTGAATCTGACCTCCCACACTGTATATACAATATTGTTTGCTTACTGTGGAACTAGGGAGGTTTGAGCGCTGCACTGACAGAGATCAATATTGAATCACATAGGAGTTCTGGCTTGCTATAGGGCAGAGTGTTTTTACTTTGTATGTTTGCAACAGTGCAAGAGGGGATTAATAGTTTCCATGTGGCCTAGTATGATGGGGGGGGGGGGGGTGAGCATACACTCATTACTACTCTTTTCTTGTTTCTTGCATGGGGTTCCTTAAAATCCATATCAGATCTGAAGGGTCTGGTGTGGCGTTTGGGACTGCCCCATGCCTGTTTTTTTATCTCTCTTTTACAAGGAGTTTCCCCTTTAAAATCTACATCAGAACCTAATCTAGAATATTTTTTTTTTATATATATATATATAAAACAGTGATTCATTTTTATGATGCACTGAAATAACCAAACGAGCATGGGGCCCCTGACACTCTGGCAACTGATGACATCATTGGTAACTAGGATTATAGTGGCTGGCCTGCACATTGTCCTTAGTTGCAGTGGTGGCTGGTGCTCAAATTTTTGGGGGGAGTGCAAATGACCTGAAAAATACTGAAACAAAAACATCAATTGCAGCCACTGTGCCCATCGTATGCAGCCAACTGTGCCCATCATATGCAACCTCTGTGCCCATCATTTGCAGCCTCTGTGCTCATCAAATGCAGCCAACTGTGCCCCATCAATTGCAGCCTCTGTGCCGATAATATGCAGCCACTGTGCCCCGCAAATGCAGCCAACTGTGCTCCATCAATTGCAGCATTTGTGCCCATATTATGCAGCCACTGTGCCCCCCTGCCCATCTTCTGTCTGTCCGGCACTTACCCCATCTAGGTGGTGGGTCAGGCAGCAGGTCAGACGGCAAGCTGTGGGGAATGTAGCTTGGCGATGGATGCAGGACTCCTCCGTGCATGTCTTCTTCCTGTTCTGCATGGTGGCCAATGGGATCGCTGCTACCTTCAGCCAATCAGGTGCCTGGTATTACATCCGGGCCTCCTGACTAGCTGAGAGGTGGTCCTGTGTTAGCAAAGCAAATATTCATTTGCTTTGCTAACATACCTGGGTGCACTGTGAGCGCAATAGTTTGCACTCGCAGTGCACCTTTTTTGAAGTATCTTTTTTGAAGCCTATTAGAGCTTATGGCTCTAGTCAGGTGCTTCAAAAACACCCCCCCAGCCACTGTAATTCAGGTGCTCGAAAAGGGACGGAACACCTGAATGAGGATGGCTACAGCAGCTATAGATACTGAAGTAAATATCATTAATTGAGAAAATACAGAATGTCATACTAGAATAGCTTGCAATAAAATTGTTGGGTTTAGTTGGTATTAATAATTTTTTTCAAGTAATAGTTTTTAACCTAAAACAGAAATGTAAGTTTTAGTAGAGTATGTTTTTGATTGTAATGTCTTTAAAAATGTTAGAATAGTTATAAAACTGAATGCAAAATGCTGGCTTTATATCCCACACAAAAATACAGGGGGTGTTTTATGTGGCGCTAACTAGATTAATACTAAAAAGTGGTTTTACTAAAATAATAAATTTGTAGATGAAAAATAAATATATGTGAATTCATACAGTGCATAAAAATGTGTAAAAAGTAGTAAAACTAATACCGGCAATAAAGTTCATAAAATATCAATATGACATGAATAATAAAGTGCATCCACAATAATGAAAATAGTGCAGAATCACCTAACATATTACTACCAAAATTCTAAAAAATATATTGAATAACCAGTGCTTAGAAAATGAAGTGTAACAAAAATAACAATATAATAAAAAAAAATATATATCGATCACAAAGTCCATTCTTTGAGAAAGTCACGTGGTTGTGACGCAACGCGCCAGAGAGGAGTTGAGGTGTCGCTTGTTACTTCCGGTCGCGGCCGAGACCGGAAGCACCACTGTGTACATTCCTGAATCGATTTACTGTAATGTAAGTTTGGATTTTTTATTGAAAATAAAGTTTTGTGCGTTACTACTCATTGGAGCCCCCCCTTACTCTTTTATATTTTGCCTGAATTACGGATATTGGAGGAATTAGCTGGAGTGTTTGGAGGCTATATTGCTAATGGTGGAAGATTTCTTACTAACCACCCCTCAAGCGTGATCCCCTAATTACCATTGCAACTACTTAAGGGTGGCCTGGCCCTAAACTCTCTTTCCCACAGTTCTGTTCAAGAGAAAATAAATCTCTTTGCATTCAAGAAGTGTCTGGCACCCATGAATCTATCTTGCATTACAGCCACCATGCTTTGCAACCCACTCTATACAGAAGGATGTCAGCTGTCCCTGGCTTTGGAGGCTCTCATTAGACTAAAGGAGGCCTGGGACCTTGTTATACTGTATGGTGTATGATATTAGGATTCTATAGGAGGCCATGTTCTTAAAATTAAATCAGGCTAGTGCCAAAACGATTGTGAGTCATAGTAAAAACCCTTAAATGCCAATACAATAAAAGTTTTGAGTGAGATTTAGACAAAAAGAAAAAAATACTTATGCAAGTGGCATATGGTGTATAATCAGCTACCCATTTGAGGAAAATCATATATTCATAGTCAATATAAAGTGCTTTACTGGTGAAAAGAAAACAGTAATGATGTTTATTTATTAAAACTGGAAAGTGCAAAATCTGGTGCAACTCTGCATAGAAATCAATCAGCGTCTAGGTTCCATTGCCAAAGCTTAATTGAACAAGCTAACTTTAGAAGCTGTTTAGCTACCACGCACAGCTGCACCAGATTCTGAGTACTCCAGTTTTAGTAAGTGCCCGTTCACACAGGGGCGACACGACTTGCAGCGCGACTCACAGATGCGACCTGAACACGACTTCAGCAGCGACTTGCAAAACGACGACTGTATAGAAGTCAATGCAAGTCGCCTGAAGTCGCCCCAAAAATAGTACAGGAACTTTTTTCTAAGTCGGAGCGACTTGAGTCGCTCCTATTAGAACGGTTCCATAGTACAGAACGGAGCACGACTTGTCGCGGTAGTGTGAACGGGCACTAAATCTACCCCACAAAATCTAAAGCTAAGTCTACCTTTGGAACATGTCACAAGTTCCAACCATATCTAGAATAGAGCAAGAACCATTGTTCCAGCTCCTGAGCCCCCCAATAGGCAACGGGCAGGGGATCTTCTCCCAGCTGTCACTTTTTAAAAATAGTGCAGCTGTTCGGGGCGCCACCCACACAACTAAGTCATTCATTTACAGATTCCTGTGAATGAATAAACTACAAGTACTGCCTGATATATCCTCTGTCTTTCAAACAGAAAGAAGGCCGTACAGAGGTATGGATTGAGAGTCAGAGGACATGCCTGCAGAAGCCCATTATTGCATCCATAATCTACTGATCACGGGTGCAATGCTTTCTAGACTTATGCAGAAAAAAATAACAAATGCTTATTTTAAAATAATTTTTTGTATAAAAGTGAACTTAGCCTTTAAAAAATGTTGTACAGCAATAGTACAGTTGTTACCATTTTTTGACTAGTTGCAAAATTACCATAATGACGTAAACAAATGCAAAAGTGCATGATTTAGCAAGAAGTAGAGACTTTTTTTTCAGCCTGAGAAGGTTTGTTAAAACTCTCCACATTGGGCAGTTCTAACAAGACTGGAGACTAAGGGCCGGTTCACACAGGGGCGACCCGTCAGGCGACTTAGCCGCCTGACAAGTCGCGTCCTGCTCTATGCAATGGAACCGTTCTAATCGGAGCGACTCAAGTCGCTCCGACTTAGAAAAAGGTTCCTGTACGACTTTTGGGGTGACTTGCATTGACTTCTATACAGAAGTCATTTCACAAGCCGCCGCCAAAGTCGGATCCCAGTCGCCTGAGGCAGTCAAGCTGCAAGTCGTGCTGCCTCAGTGTGAACGGGCTCTTAAGTAGTATGTTATAAGCAAAGTATTACTAATTCTCAAATTTTGAAAAATAAAAAGAAGCAGCAGTTCATTAGCTCAAAAAAACAAAAACAACCATGAGTGGATACCAGTGCAATAAATAATGGGATGGCTTTTCAAAAAAAAAATCTTGTAGGGAAGTTACCACTTAAAGTGGTTGTAAACCCTTACAACACACTTTGAGCTACAGGTAAGCCTAGATTAAGGCTTACCTGTAGGTCCAAGAAATATTTTCTAAACCTATACGGTTTAGGAGATATTTGCCCGAAGACAGGCACCGCTGTCTACAGTGCATGCGCCGTAGACAGTGGCGTGCAGGCGCACTGAGCGCGGCATTCTCAACGACGGAGCTGCCGCACGTGTCAGCTCCCGTGTGCATGCGCGGGAGTGACGTCATCGCGGCTTCGCCGAATGACAGCTGCGGAGCTGCGAGACCCCACCAAGAAGATGGATGCGCTGGACTACAGGGGACAGCGGTGGCATCGCTGGCTCCTGTGTCAGGAGGCGATGCATAGTAGTCCATTATGCTTTGCCTTTGCAGGGAATGAAAGAGGAAGTAAACCCATCAGGGTTTACTTCCTCTTTAAGGTTTTATATCTGGCCTATAGCTTCTGCCTTCTGGGGTTACCAAGTGTTATAAGAAACCATTCGACGATAAAACTCACTAACATTATTTTATTTGTTTTATTGTAATTGTTTTTTGGGTGAATTTCCTTAAATATGGCAAATAACAAAAAGCATTCATGTGCAATGGAAAAATAGCCACGACTTGACAGTCTACGTTGTGCTATAAATATGCATAGAGCAAGCAGATATTCTTCATGTTTTATTCAGTGCTTTTGCTATGGAGAGGCATTTTAAGGCCCTGTATGCCTCCCCTGAAACCACCAGTGAAAGTAAT
The DNA here is from genome assembly GCF_037356315.1 of Lithobates pipiens. Lineage (NCBI taxonomy): Eukaryota > Metazoa > Chordata > Amphibia > Anura > Ranidae > Lithobates > Lithobates pipiens. The sequence goes on from NW_027507718.1 coordinate 93,384,083, forward strand.
ATCAGGTTTCTTTAAAACCCACTTCTTCCTCTTGCTTAAACACTATAAATATTGTATCAACAATATACGCTTAGTATTATAGTTTTCACTGTGCCCTTTGTTTTGTTATTGACATGCCATTGCCTCTGTCCAGCAGCATGAACACAACTAATTACCAGAAACATTGTTATGAACATGCAAACAGTCCATGTACTCTGAATGACAAAATTCACACCATGACCAGAACATGATAATGAAGCCTAAGTGGCAGCAGTCCTAAAACATATGGCAACCCAATCAGGTACCAGGAAAGCAGAACACCTAATTACAAAGGTAATGAATGAATGAATGAAATACTTGTATAGCTCACAATGTGATCATCTGCTAAAAGAGGAAGGTCTGGAGTTTTTCCCTAAATCTACCTCTCTTTTTCTTTGAAGTACACTGCAGTCAATGTTGACAATTCAAGGGGCCATGTTGAAAGACTAGTCATTTCAACAACAGTCTTTCCATAAGATTATACGTGCATTTAACTTATTGTAGGTGTCTTATTTACAAAAGCCTCCCATGTGTACATTCAAAGCTCTGAGACTGCTGCTGGGTGCTGCCATCTCGTGTTACTACAGTGGGCATAGAAAAGAATCACCCCTCCCCCCTTTAAATTAATGACATTTTTATTAAATTAAGGCAGACACTGTTTTTGTATTATCTAGCTGTATTTACTCAGTGGAACTTATAACATCCAAGTAAAACATATAGATCAACCAACAAGTCAAAAAAAATGAATCAGTGAGCTGGAAAAAGGATCACCCCCCTCCTAAAAATGGCTGTTAACTCAATCAGGTGTAGCTTATCACCTCAATGGCACTTAAAGACATTTTACTTTCAACTGTGAACAACTGTGGTCGTTTTGATTAGCTCAGAATGAAAAGAGCTTTCCTGGAGCATTTCAGTCCTTGGTAGTGCAACTGAAGCAAACAATCAACTATAGGTGGCAAGACACTGTTACCAGGATCTCCGGAATAAAGGTGTAGACAGACACATGTCAAAAAATGGATACAAAACTATTTTAAAGGCTTTATCAATGCTTAGAAGCACAGGAAAGTATATTATTAAGAAGTGGAAGGTATTTGGTACAACACAGACACTCCTTGGATCAGGATGTGGCTCCAAACTGGATGAAAGAGCCAGGAGGAAACTGGTCAGAGAGGCTACCAAGAGGATAACAGCAACTTTGAAGCAGTTGCAGGAATTTATGACAAAGAATGGTCATTCTGTACATGTGACAACAATATTACAAATTCTCCACAAATGTGCCTTATTGGGGACTGTTGCAAGAAAAAATCCACTCCTCAAGAAAGGCCACATGCAGTCACGACTGAGCTTTGCCAAAATGCACCTTGAAGATTTTGAAACCACATGGAAAAAGGTGTTATGGTTCAATGAGACTAAAATTGAATTATTTGGCCTCAACACCAAATGGTAATGTGTGGCGGAAGTCCATCCAAATAATTTCTGCAGTAAACCATGGAGGTGGTAATATTATAGTTTGCCAGATGTTTTGTGCAATAAAAAATTGAAAAACCGTGTTTTATTCTGCAGGGTCTCTGCTTTCAGAAAATATATGTTTTGAATTGGGAGTTTTACCACCTTAATGCCACCTCCCAGTGGTTATTTAAGTGGTCTTTATTGCCCAGGAGGTCAATCAGAAGCAAGTATGCCATCAAAGCTTAACCACTTCCCACCCGGCCAATGCATATATACGGCCGGGTGGGAGCCGTCTACTCCTGATAGGACGTTCAGGAACGTCCATCAGAAGTAGCGGGATCGCGCGCGCGCGTGCCCGCGCAGCAGCGCGATCCCGATACGCCCGTGTCACCCGGACACGGCGCATCTCAGATCGGCAGGAGGGCTCTGTGATTGGCCCTCCTGATCACATGACAGCCGTGTCCAATCACGGCCCTCATGTGATGTAAACAAACAGCCGGTTGCTAGGCAATCGGCTCCTCCTCTCCTCACACAGAAGTCATCACTGAGGAGAGGAGAGCGGATCGCTGCAGCCGGCTGATGATCAGTGAGTATGAGCTGTTTTTTACAGCTTTTTACTCACTGATCATCAGTCTAGTGTACACACAAATCACCACACAGTAAACAGACCACACAGTATAAACACAATGTCCCCACACATGTCCCCAAAACATACATGTCCCCAAATAATAAAAACACATGTCCCTAATAATAAAAACACATGTCCCCCACATATGTCCCACTAAAATCACATGTCCCAATGATTATCTGCACACATATGTACGTGATCACCTGCACACATATGTACATGATCATTTGCGTACATATGTCCGTGATCACACAAACCAATTATTATACACTTAACGGAATTTTTTTTACCAAAAACATGTAGCAGAATACATTTTGGCTTAAATTTATGCCAAAATTTGATTTTATTGGATTTCTTTTAAAATAGAAAAAAGAAAATATTGTTTTTTTTTCCAAATTTCCGCTTTTTTGCGCTTATATCGCAAAAAATAAAAAACGGAGTCGTGAATAAATAACACCAAAATAAAGCTCTATTTGTGCAAACAAAATGATAAAAATTTCATTTGGGTGCAGTGTAGCATGACTGCGCAATTGTCACTGAAAGCGCTAGAGCGATGAAAGCTGAAAATTGGGCTGGGAAGGAAGGGGGCGAAAGTGCCCTGTATTGAAGTGGTTAAGAACAGTGGCGTAACTAGAACCTTCAGGGCCCCGATGCAAGAAACCATGAAGGGCCCCCCTGAACCCCAGCCAGGGCCCTTCCCTCCGAGTCCGGCGGTGGAACTCCAGGGCGTGGTCACAGGTATGACCTTTGTGAGCCCTGTAGTTCCACCACTGGTATCAGTAGTTTTTTTTTATTATTTTATTTTTTTATTTTTAGGTGCCCCATTGGGGGACTGTCCCTGTCTGGCTGGGGAGAACAGACATCGGACTGAGCGGCAATGCATGGAGCAGGAGAGGGGTACTCTGAGGAGCCGGCTGAGGACACAGGTCATGCGGGGAATGCACAACTAAAGAGCAGCCAGTGCGATAGTCGAGCATGGAGCTCTGCTAGTCACCCTCCACCTCCAGCCACCCGTGTGCATGGTGCACTGGTACCCCTAGCTGCCTATGCTGCTGCCGGCCATATGTAGAGGGGGGCTGCATGGGCCCCCTGCATCACAGGGCCCGGTTGCGGTCGCAACTGCTGCACCCCCTATAGTTACGCCCCTGGTTAAGAAGCAACAAGTGCAGAAGCCTCAACAGGACATTTACAGATTGGAAAATGCTCATTAATAAACTGGAGTTAACCCCTACATTTTGCAAATACCAGTGCATGACATCCAGAATATTTGTGAAATTCCAATGTTGTCTATCTTCCCTTAAGTTTATCCAGATTGGTTAACTTTAAAAAAGGCCATTCTAGTCAGACAGCTATGGCAAATTATAGGTCAACTCGAATGTGTAACTAGACTTAGTGCTGATTTTAAAATAACTTTGGATTCTCAAAGGAGAATTATGTGCAGGATATAAGCGTTCAACTCCCTTTCTCTAATGCCACACTTTTTATCATGTATCCCTCAAGCAATTTTTCTCTACATTGCTTTTCACATTTCTCTCACTACTAGGCTGCCTGCCTAATGAAGGATTCCTGTTAGGGCTGACCTACTGATTCTGAAAGCATTAACCAACCTGGCCCTCTGTAATTTAAAAGAATTAGAGGAACCTTGCTTTTCCCTATCAGTGTGTCCCTAGGCACAAGAAACCTAAAATGGATGAAAACCCACCAAATGACTTGAAATCTGGCTTCTCTGTCTTGCAGAACTCCCCTACCCACTTGTCATTGAGCCTCCCCCCTACCTCATTTTGGTATTTTTAACATTCACTGATCTAGTAAGTCTATTTTATTAACATTGTAAACTGTAATATTGTATAATGCTCTATATTTCAAGAGACTAAGAAGTATGTTAATCACTTTCAAGGCTTGCAAAGATGGGTAAAAGCAGCATGCATTTAACATGCATTTAGTTTGCATTTAAGATTGAAATGTTTTGAGTTGCATGTGAGGTCCTTCATAGGTGCATTTGACCTGTAGCTGACTCTCCTTTAAACTCCATTAAGCCACTTTAACCACTTCAGCCCCGGAAGGATTTGCTCCCTTAATGACCAGAGAATTTTTTGTGATACGACTAAACTAACAATTGTGCGGTCGTGCGATGTTGTACCCTAACTAAATTGATGCCCCTTTTTCCCACAAATAGAGATTTCTTTTGGTGGTATTTGATCAAGTCTGCGGTTTTTATTTTTTGCACTAAAAACAGCAATAGACCGACAATTTAAAAGAAAAAACGTTTTTTTAAATTTATGCTATAATACATATACCCCCAAAAAAAAAAATATATATGCATTCATCAGTTTAGGCTGATATATATACTTCTTCATATTTTTGGTAAAAAAAAAACGCAATAGACGTATACTGATGGGTTTGCGCAAAAGTTATCGGGACAGATTTAAGAACTTTTATTTTGTTTTATTGTTTTTTCTGGTAATGGCAGTGATCGATTTGTAGTAGGACTGTGACATTGCAGTGGACAAATCTGACCCCAAATTACTCTTTTTGGGGACCAGTGACATTGATCAGTGCTAAAAAATGCATATGACTGATCTTAAGCTGACAACATTAATGGTTGCCACTTTTAACGGAGTGGGAACTGCCATTAGGGTAGTTGAGGCAGACGTTTCTTAGCCTAACTACTCCCTCTCCCTGGAGAACCAGTGTGCTTTGTTGCACCCTGGCACTCATCATCCATAGAGGACGCTGAACTGAACGAGTCCCAATCATCATCATCATAATCTGACAGTACCTTAAACTTATTTTCCAAAGGCAAAACTTTAGGATTGAAGGGAACTGAACCCCTATATCAAACTGAATGCCCTATTGGGCAAGCCAGAACCAGCCTTCCCACATCTACCTCCCCTTCAACCCCCTCCCCCCTTCCTTCCCTTATCTACCACCAAGCCAGCCTCCCCACTATTTTCCCCAATCCTCTGCACCCCACGATCTGCAATAGAAACCCTGCAGCGTCGGGGGAGGGGAACTGGCACCACACCTGACGCACCAGCCTCAGCACCTCTTGCTGCCTCTGCAATTTTAGAAGACACAGAAGGATTGGACACATTCTCGGCAACTAAAACTTTACATACAGACTGGGAAGACACACTAGGTACACGCACAGACTGGGAAGACACAGACACATTGGGTATTAGCACAGACTGGGGCACCACAGACTGGGGAGACACAGACACATTGGGTATTAGCACAGACTGGGGCACCACAGACTGGGGAGACACAGACACATTGGGTATTGGCACAGACTCAGATGGACTCACAGGCCCTCCAGCTGCTGAGCTCTGAGCATCCTCCATGTCCAGACGAAAGAACTCTCTCATGAGTTCAGGCTTGATGTGCATTGTCTCAGGACATTGACTGTAAGGATGTCCCACCGCATTGCACAGATTACACCTGATGATATTACAGTCCTTTGCCAAATGTCCTATACCCTGACACAGAGAGCACTTCATCACTGGACAGGAGGATGCAAGATGCCCTTTATCTCCACACTTGTTGCAGAGCTTTGGCTGGACTGGGTAGAAGATGGTCAGCCTGTCCCTCCCCAGGAAAGCTGAGGATGGCAGATGCTGGACAACATTGTCAATGACCTTTAATTTTAGCTGCACAGACCATCCCCCTGTCCATATTCCCCGATCGTACAAAATCTTTCTTAGGGGGCTCAGGACATACCTCCTCAACCATACAGTTAAATCCCCTTGTGGTATGGATTCATTACGGACAAGAATTGTTACCATTTTAATGAGGGGCTGGCGTGAAATAAGTTTGGGGATGAGCCCTCTCCAGTCCGACAGCCCAATACACACATGTTCATACTTCTCCCAAAATATGTCCAAAGACTCCAGACGGATAAAGGACAAATCATACTCATAGGAACCTGCTGGACTGATCAGGGTGAAGATATCTGCAGGCCTAAACCCCATCTGCAGGATTTTATCCACCACTGTCCTCCTATGTGGGGGGGTTACCATCGCCTTCCCATTTCAACTGGACAACATTCCTCCTTTTAAACAGGGAAGAAGATAGAACATTCCCATTCTCCCTCCCTGCTTGTTCCCCCTTCCCAGAACCTGTGGCAGCAACACCAGCATAAGTTTTTTTCTTCCACCATCAGCATTTGCAGACATATTCAAACCTGCTGGCAGAGTCTGAATCAGGTGGGATAGCAGTCTTCTGATTAGCAGGACCCACCCCCTCCCCTAAACACTCAGCTTCAATCCTGGGATCAATCACAGTCTTGGCTGCTGCAGACTCCTAAAGAGTTGAAGCACTACTGCTCCCAGCATCTCCTCCACCATTCCCAGGAACAGCCGCTGTGCCTGGTCCAGGCAAAGTCTCTGCATTGTCCATGGACCTCTCTGCAGACTGAAGCTGACAGTTATTAGCAGATGTTATTGCTTGCTGTATATTGTCTATGGGTCTGGGCTGACTGTCTGTAGTACTACAACTCTCTGCAGGCCCATTGTCATTAAAGTTCCCACCATCCTGCACACACACTGTACCTGCACCTGCTCTCTCCACAGGTCTTTCTTCCACAGGGCTAGGAACGGTGTCCATCTCCTCCTCATCATCCTGGGGAGCTGCATTAGGACTGGTCTCCAGTTTATTAATGTAATCCAGCATGCCAGAACCTTCAACCTCCTGCTCAGATGTTCCACATTGGTGGGGAGGGAATGGGACAGAGGCCTCCACCATTGAGGGCTCAGCAGATGTCTGAGGTGTTGAACAGCTGGGCTCATCCTCCGGGCCCACTTTCTCACTCTCTGCTGTCTGTACCTGCATCTCCTCACTTTCCATGCAGGAAGAGGCTCCTCTTCTCATTTAGTTAAATCTTTCTTCAGTCTTATATTTTTCTTTAAATGCTCCTCTATTCTCCTTCAGAGAACTCACCAATTCTTTCTGCTCCTGCAGAGCTTGTTCCAGATCTTTCAATTCAGGCCTCAGAGCCGGTCTCTTCTTGCTGAAGACTTTAGCACAAATCTGCTTTTTCTTTTTAAATTCGGCTTTCAAAGCTACCAACTTCTCCTCTTCCTTCTCAATCCGCTTCAGCGTTTCCACAATCCTCAGTCTAAAGGAAGACAGAGATTCATCTTTCCTTGGGCCAGGCCCAGAATCTTCCACAGGCTGAGGCCTATCCAGGGGGCCCCCGCCAGGGTCCTCCCCCGGATCAGCATCTCTCCTGGGGCAGAGAAGCAACTCTAGCCCCTGGTCTCTGGAAGCACAGGAGCAAAGGGACTAGCAACCTCACACCTCGCTGTCAAGGAGCGGAATGGCAGTTTCCCACCATCCCGGTGCTGAGTTCCTGGGTCTGTACACCTGCTGTGCCCATTATGAGAAGTTCCCACCATCCCTGTGCTAAGTTCTTGTTTACAGGTGTGGTCTCAGATCTGGACATTCCTCTCTAGGGGTCCAATCTCTGACTGTCTGCCTGACGCCCTTTCCATCCCACATTACTTTTTTCTCATCCAAACTGTTCAGCGGCTCAGTGCATTCTCTGCACTCATTTAAGGTGGCCATAGAATAGATGATTCCTTTTTAATTTCATTCCTACTACGGCCACCTTAAATGAGTGCAGATAATGTACTGGGCTTCTGAACATTTTTCAAAGAGATAAAAAGAGTCACTTCTGAGAAGTTGTTCCAATACAGTACATTAGATGAAATATGTGATGGGGAGGGAGATAAGCACACAGCTTGTCTATTCTTTGCATGTTCCTTTGTTCCTCTGCCTATGTTGAGTGGGGCATGTCCCTTTTCTCCAATCAGCTCTCACAGTGTATAAGAGCTGTAACTGCAGCTCTCCACCACCTCCTCTCTGCTCCTGACAGATGAAGAAGGATTTTATCACAATTGTACATTTTGAAGGGTTGTAGACAAGAGAAGACAGCAGATAAACAAGTAAACCCTATGTAGGAAGATTTGTTTAATTTCTGTGTATCATCTGAGGCTATTCATTTCGCTGGGTATGTGAGGGTTTACATCCACTTTAACTAATTTACCACTGTGAAGATCATACAGGCTTGCCCCACTTTTAAGTACACAATGGGGTTTATTTACTAAAGCTAGAGAGTGCAAAATCAGGCTCACTTCGGCATAGAAACCAATGAGCTTCTAACCCCAGCTTGTTCAATTAAGCTTTGGTAATAAAACCTGGAAGCTCATTACTTTCTATGCAGAAGTGAACCTGATTTTGCACTTTCCAGCTTTAGTAAATAAACCCCATTGTGTACTTAAAAGTGGGGTATGCCTGTATAAGCACTACTAAAATGTGCAAAACCAGATCTTACTATAGTATGACAATTTGTGTCATGTTCAGTCAGACTGTCACTTCATTTTGTTTGTGAATTGTTCTACTCATGTGGCAATTTGAATTTGTGGACAGGTATGGTGAACCAATAATAGTGATCATTCATGTGGCCGACAAAGTATCTTTAGCTTTAAGCTTGAGCTTAACAGGCATGAAATGAAAACAGATTCATGGACAAGATAAACGTAGATAATCCACTGCCTGAAGGAAGAATTTAGAGATTAGTGGAGTTATTCAGCAAGTTTCATAAATCAGCTAAATTTGATTAATCTAACTAAATTAGTGGAACGCTCACACATCTTATTACAGGCATACACCACTTTTAAGTACACATGGGGTTTATTTACTAAAGCTGGAACTTGCAAAATCAGGCTCATTTCTGTATAGAAACCAATGAGCTTCTAACCCAAGATTGTCCAATTAAGCTTTGGTAATAAAACCTGGAAGCTCATTACTTTCTATGCAGAAGTGAGCCTGATTTTGTACTTTCCAGCTTTAGTAAATAAACCCCATTGTGTACTTAAAAGTGGGGTATGCCTGTACTATTTAAATCGGCATCCTTCAGACATTACCATGTAATGGTTTAACAAACTGACCCAAACTCTTCTTGCAACCAACATAAAAAATTGTAATTTATAAACCACTTAAATGAATCTATATATATATATAAGGAGAGTACTTTTGATAAAATTCCAGGTTCAACAACTAAACTATTTCTTCCAAATTTAAACCACCATTCTGTACATGTTGTGTAGTAAATTCCTAATTAGAAATGGGGTGACCTTCACAGGTCCTCTCTAGTCTGAAGTTGAGAGACATGAGGTGGTCTTAGTTCTGGGCTAGCTAAAGGTCAATAGTGTCCACATTGAGACAGCAATAGCCTTTCCAAGACTAGCAGTGGACACCAAAGACGTTTTAGAATTCTTTCAATGCATAAAAAGCAATGGAACCTTTTAATGGATATGTATGCAAAAAAAAAAAAGCATAATATGCATTTCCTATGTATTCAAATCGATTAAAATTATAGGGTCATCCTTTCCATGCACTGAATGGTAAAAGTATCTCTGAAAAGGACATCCAATCATCATACCCCCTTATACATACCTAATTTACAGCTCCTTGAATCTCTGCAGCTAATGCTGAGATTAACTGTGCCAGTGACCTGGGGAAGCAGAGACATCATTCCCCCAATCAAGTGATCTGCTCCCTTGCGATGATTCCCAGGTCCAGGGGCGGACTGACCATTGGGCCACTCGGGCACTGCCCGAGGGCCCCATGCCACTAGGGGGCCCCATCAGGGTTGCCAGCCTCAGTAAAACCAGGGAAAGTATGTAAAAATTTGTGTGTTTTTTTTTTTTTCATCTGTCTCTTAAATGTCCCTTACTGACATCCTTTTGGTCTAAAAATCCCGAGATTATAGCTGCCTCACCTCTCCAGTACCTTCTCAGCCAATAGAAACATGTCTGTGTATACTGTGTGATTGTATTCTGTGTGTGTGTGTGTTTGTGTATACTGTGTGGCCCCATAATCTCTGATTGCCTGGGGGCCCCATAATCTCCTATTGCCCGGGGGCCCCATGAGTTGTCAGTCCACCCCTGCCCAGGTCTATCTATACCTCACAAAATGTTGAGAAGGGAATGAGGGACACTTACTTGCAAAAGTCCCCCTGACAAATCCCCTTAAAGATTTCTTTATATTGGCTTTTAACATTTAAAAATGCAGCATATTGACTTTAGTTGAAAGGTTTAACACTGGGAAGCACTTTTTGAAAGATAAAAAGTACATTTTATATACAACTATATGGATCAGACTAAAATGAAGGACAAATGAGGAGGAAAGAGGGACAGAGGGATATTGCTCAAAACCAGGGACAGTCCTTCAAAATCAGGGACAGTTGGGAGCTATGCCTATCACCCAACAACTAGGCCCGGGCACTATAAAAGGGTAGCAGGTTATATGTTTCTCTATACCTGTAAGATTGTTATTCTCACTGGCTGAGGAGCGGCAAGGAGTTGTAAGGGAGCACAAGTAAAGTAAATATATAGGAGACAGTGGTTGGCCTTCCCATGGTAATTTTCACTGCATGGACAAGTTGACTGTGTCACTTGTAATGAAAATATCTTATCTTTTCAGAGATATTGCAAGGTACCACTCTTATGCCTTATACACACGGTCGGACATTCCGACAACAAACTCCGTCAGATTTTTTTCCGACAGATTTTGTCCTAAACTGGTGTTGCATACACGCTGTCAGACAAAGTTGTCGGAAAATCTGATCTTTCGGAAACGTGATGACGTTCGATCATTACGACGGGACTCCATGAGGCTAGTAGCCAATAGCTTTGGTCTTGTAATTTGATCTGAGCATGCGTGGCACTTTGTCCGATTGGAATTCTCTGCAAACGATCAAAAAAAGTTTGATCTGATTTTTTTGTCTGAAAATTTGAGATCCTGCTCTCAAATTTTTTCCGTCTGAGTTTCCGATGGAAAAAGTCCAATAGAGCCCACACATGATCAGTTTTTCTGACCATATGATCCGATCGGACCTTTTACGTCTGAATTTCTGACCGTGTGTACAAGGCATTAGATTCCTGGGCACACTAAGTGCCTCATTAATCCATAACTATTGGACGGCACAGTATATGACAGCTATGGAGCAAAGCTACATTGTTATATGAACAATACTGATGCAGAAGAAACAAGGCTAGATGTCCTTCCTTTCTAATAAAGCCTGACTCTAGACATAACCTTTCTCTTTGTTTTGTATAGAGGTTTGTGTAGACCTCTCTCATAGTTTTTTATTGCAGTCTGTCTTCCCATCAGAGAGATTTCATCTCCCTTCTTTTCTCAATGAGAGGGAGTTAAAGTGAGAGGAAGTGATAGAAAATATTTTAAATAGGGACAGATACAGCAGCACAAACACTGTAGTAGTACAGTTGGGAAAGTTAGATAGAAGTTTTTTTTTGCTATGTGCGCGTTCCTGGTAAATCAAACCCATAGCAATAGTCACATGTAGTCTTAAAATCTTACCAAGGTTCCATCTAACTATTTCTCACCTCATCAAAAATGAAAAAAAAAAAAAAAATGTGGCTCCAGTTGAACATTTAAAAGATGCATATATACATTTCCTATGCACTAGAATTTTAGACATTTGTCTATTAACAGCAAATAATACGGTAATGTTGTTATATTTCAAGGTTGTAATCAAGCTGTTGTGTCTTTCTGTGTACTTTATTGACAGGAATAAAAATAAAAGATTGATTATAATATTGACGCATAAGCCTAGTGAGTTATTTTGTCTTTGTCCTTGACTTTATTGAAATCCTTGACTTCCTCTACAGAAAACCTACCTGCTAGCATAAAAGATACATTGCTGTTTCTCTACAGTGGAGGCCTGCTGTGCAGCTGGTTTCACGAACGGCCCAGCACAACATGGAGTATGAATTGCTTTACCAGCATGATCTGCTAAGCGGATCTTTTTTTTTCTTCAGTTTAACCCTTATGGTTGTAGAACGCAGTGCTGAATGCTTGATGAGTATTCACACCATTAATGTTCATTAATGTTACTTTGGTTTGAAGGACATTTTGTGCTGCCTTGGTGTTATTCATCATTCAAGGCTAGAATGGCTTTATTATGTCTTAAAATATTTAATGTCCCCTATTTACCTTACTCAAGGACATTTTTCAAGAGTCATTGGTTATTAGCAGTTGGATATATCCCAGGAATTTCTGGAATACCGTAATAAGGTACAAGTTGGCTAATTGGACTATACTTTAAAGACCTGTATAAGCCATGACCATCTTTTGATTCTTGCAAGTCCATCGGGAATAAAAGACAATTTGGCTGTTTATGGGATGTAGCTGGCAAAATGGGCATTCTATGGCCAACACCATTTGAGGGAAAGTTGACTTTCAGTTTGCACAATTTTATCCGTTGGCCTTTTATTCTCCTCTGATTACTAAGATATTCATTGGAACTGCAGGTCTATGCCTTTTTTGCATGTGCACCCCTATGAGAGTGCATGCATATATGAATGTCAGATTAAGGAGCAATCTTTCCATGGTAGAACATTTTGTAATGCCCTGTACACACGACCGGTTTTCCCATCGGAATAAACTCTTAAGGTTTTTCCGATGCTGTTCCGCTGAAACTTGTATACACACGATCTCACCAAAGTCCCACCGTCAAGAACGTGGTGATGTACAACACATACGACGGGACTAGAAAAAGGAAATTCAATAGCCAGTAGCCAATAGCTTCCATCTCGGACTTGCTTCAGAGCATGTGTAGTTTTTGGTCCGTCGGAACAGCATATAGATGAGCCGTGTTCCCGATAGGAATTGGTTCCATCAGAAATATTTAGAACATGTTCTATTTCTAGGTCTGTCAGAATTTTCGATGTAAAAATTGCGATGGGGACACGATCGGAATATACGATGAAAAGCTCCCGTCTGACTTTTTCTGTTGGACATTCCGCTTGTGTGTACGCGGCATAAGGGTTTGCTGCTCTCTAATGTCTGGCCAGCTTAATACTCTTTATATGGTTCTCAAAAATTGTGTTGAATGCTTTAGAGCAGAGGTCTCAAACTGGTGGCCCTCCAGCTGTTGAAAAACTACAAGTCCCATGAGGCATTGCAAGGCTGACAGTTAAGAGCAAGACTCCCAAAGGCAATGGCATGATGGGACTTGTAGTTTCGCAACATCTGGGAGGGCCACCAGTTTGAGACCCCTGCTTTAGAGTCTGACAGTCTTTAGAGGTTAAACAGAGCACAGATAGGAGATATGAAGCTTAAGCAGAGCACAGACAGGAGACACGAAACCCCAGAGGGGTAAAAATGATATCCTTTTGTTGATGCCTGCTTTTAAAATTACTTTAGAAACACCAATGTCATTTTAAACATACAGTTGGAGTATATGTAAGGGTAAAACCAACTTTCATTTATTTTTCTCATTAAAATAAATGCATGGGTGTTAACTTGGTGAAGCTATGTCTGCTCATTACATGTACATTGCCATGATGTGCTTTCTACTCGAAAGTGTAACACCCTGATTTACTTCCCTTTAGCCCAGTACAAGTCTATTGTCAGAACACAGACAATACATTTTAATTTCATTGAAAACAGTACATATAACTGATTTCCTCACATCAATTGCTCAGCAAGGTAGCTGATCTTGTCTCATACAAAAATGTCACTGTCCATGTTCCCATCACACACGTTCCTGGACATAAGTCATGAATAGCAAGTGCTGTAGCAACTACCAGCTGGAAACTGGGCTTGTCATGAAACAACGCACATATTTGCAAGCAGATATTGTCTAAAACTTTTATGGCAGACATATCACATCACAAAGGACCAAGTGCAATGCTTCGGAACCACACAAGACCCCTTCTTTAGGCATGTAATAAGGTGCATACTGTGCTGCAGAAGTATATTACTTCTGTAGCACAGTATGCACCTTATCTACCTAATCCATGGTGTACTGGCGAATATGTGCATTGATACACAAATGTTAGCCTCTAGAAAGGGAACCTATAAATCTGTCTATACAGTTCCTTGAAAAAGTTTTAATACTCCTTAAAATTTTCCACATTTTGTCATGTTAGAACCAAAAACGTAAAAACTTATTTATTTTATTGGGATTTTAAGTGATAGACCAACACAATGTGGCATATAATTGTGAAGTGGAAGGAAAATGATAAATGGTTTTCAATATTTTTTACAAATAGATTCCTGAAAAGCGTGGCGTGCATTTGTATTCAGCCCCCTTTACTCTGATACCCCTAACTAAAATCTAGTGGAACCCATTACCTTCAGAAGTCACCTAATTAGTAAATAGAGTCCGCCTGTGTGTATTTTAATCTCAGTATAAATACAGCAGTTCTTTGAAGCCCTCAGAGGTTTGTCAGAGAACCTTAGTGAACAAACAGCATCATGAAGGCCAAGGAACACACCATACAGGTCAGGAACAAGGTTGTGGAGAAGTTTAAAGCAGGGTTAGGTCATAAAAAAATATCTCAAGCTTTAAACATCTCATGGAGGACTGTTCAATAAATCATCTGAAAATGGAAAGAGGATGGCACAACTGCAAATCTACCAAGACATGGCAGTTCAGCTAAACTGGCTGGGAAAAGAGAGCATTAATCAAAGAAGCAGCTAAATGGCCCACGGTAACTCTAGTGTAGCTACAGAGATCCACAGCTCAAGAGGAAGAATCTGTCCAGAGGACAACTATTAGGCCTCATGTACACTGCTGCTGCTAAACGGACGTTTAGGAGCAGTTGGGTGTTTTTTTCAACTGCCCCTGAACTCTCCTCTATGTTATCTTATCTATCCATGTACATAGGGTAATTTAAAGTCTTTCTAGGCAGTTGAATTTAGAGGCATTTTATGGAACGCAAAAAAATGCATTCAGAAGCTGAGTTTACAGGCATTTCAAGTGCCAAACGCGGCTAAACGATGTAACTCGCGTCTAGAGGCGTTTAGTTTACAGCCGTTTTTAATTTTTGGCTATTTGTTTTTTTTTCCTAATGCAAAATGTGGAATAACACGGTGTGTAAGCGCGGCAAAACTAACGTTTTAAACGTCGGTTACTATCTGTCAAGTTAAATCATTCATCAGGAGAGGTTGTAAAACGTCCCGTGTACATGAAGCCTTAGTCGTGCACTCCACAAATCTGGCCTTTATGGAAGAGTGGCAAGAAGAAAGCCATTGTTTCAAGAAATCCCTAAGAAGTCCCATTTGCAGTTTTCTAGAAGCCATGTGGGGGACACAGCAAACATGTGGAAGAAGATGATCTGGTCAGATGAGACCAAAATGAACTTTTTTGCCTAAAAGCAAAACGAAAGCTGTTTAGAATTGATAGGAAGATGAATGGATGGAGCCAAGGCAATCTTAAGCTCCATACACACTATCAGATATTCTCCTGATTTTTTCCTTCAGATTGACCAAAACCATATAATATGAGGTCAAACCTTAGGAGTTTCAATTTGTATGCAATCAGGCAGGCCCTTGCATGTAAAAGGGTTACCCCACCCCACTCTAACATGGGGAAAGCCACAGTGAAGTGCCCATGCGCCGCCCAGTGACCCTGCCCCCCGTTATATAAGAACTGTCACCTGAACAGAAGTGTCACACAGTGGAAGACTTCCATTGAGGCAGATTGTATGGAGGACGAAGCAGAGAAGAAGATGCAGGACGAGAAGACCGGGGAAAGAAGCGGAGGAAGAAGAAGATGGAGGAAAACCAGTAGAAGATGGAAGAACAAGTGGGGAAAGAAGAAGACATTAATAAAATAAACTGTCAAAACCGTCTATTGTCTTTTTTTAACATTTTTGACACTTTTATTGTGAAATGGTAAGGGTACCCCTTTACCAATTCACATGGGGGGCAGGATCTGGGGATCCCCTTGTTAAAGGGTGCTTCCAGAATCCGATAAGCCCCCCACCTGCAGACCCCCACAACCACCGAGCAAGGGTTGTGGGAATGAGGCCCTTCTTCCTATCAACATGGGGATAAGGTGCTTTGGGGGGCCGCTACCCCAAAGCATCCTCCCAATGTTGAGGGCATGTAGCCTGGTATGGTTCAGAAGGGGGGGTGCCACTCTCTCCCCCCCCCTCTTTTCCTTCGGCCTGCCAGGTTGCGTGCTCGGATAAGGGTCTGGTGTGTATTTTTGGGGGGAAATCATGCCATTTTTTAAAAAATTTTGGCTCGGGGCTCCCCTTAAAATCCATACCAGACCCTTAGGATCTGGTATGGATTGTGAGGGGGACCCCCACACCATTTTTAAAAAAAATTTGGTGCAGGGTTCCTCTTAATAGCCATACCAGACCTGAAGGGCCTGGTATGGAATTTGGGGGGACCCCCACGCATTTTTAAAAAAAAATTTGGTTCGGGGGTTCCCCTGTGGTGCAATTCGATGCCATTTTTATAAATTAACTTGTTTGTGTATTGCCGGGACGACAATTTATTATAGCTGCAAGTAGTTTTAAATTACTTTTCCTTTAGAAATGTAATTTTGCTGTCAGACTGTAATCATGGGAAACATGTGCAACTTATATTACACTTTTATTTTTTCACTTTAAGCATTATTAAAATCACTGCTCCCCAAAAAATTTCAGTTTTTAAAACTTTTTTTGCATTGATACATGTCCCACGGGGCAGGACCCAGGTTCCCAAAACCTTTTTATAACAATAACTTGCATATTAACCTTTAAAATTAGCACTTATGATTTCTCCCATAGACTTTTAAAGGGTGTTCTGCTGCTTTCGAATTTGCAGCGAACACCCCAAATTGTTTGCTATTCGGCAAACGGGCGAACAGTCAATGTTCGAGTCAAACTTATGTTCGACCCAAACATAAAGTCCATCCCTATTTAGTAGTGGCCAGATTATCAGTCCAGATCCATGTCTAGGCTGAATCCAGCAACCATGTTAAGGCGAGCAACCACTGCCTGCCAATAAGTCTGAAGGAGAGGGCATGACCACACCATGTGAATAAAGGTCCCCACCAACTGCCTGCATTTTGGACATTTATCCTTCACTCCCGGGTAAATAATGGACAGTCTGTGAGGAGTATAATACACTCCACATGTAAGAACTTTGGTTGTACAAAACAATCTTTAGCTGAGATCATAAGTGGGATGTATTGTTGCAGACCCTCAGTCCAATCCTCCTCCGTCAAGGCAGGGACAACTCGTTGCCACACATTAAACAATGTCTTAGTATTTTAGAGGTGTTCCTGCATGTGAGTCTAAAATAAATGGAGAACAAAGTCCCATCAATATTAATAGCCATGAGGAGGGATCATCCGAGTGAGTAGCAGGACCCCATCAGGAAATTGATCCCGAGCAGCATGCCTGAGCTGCAAGTACCTGAAAAACATCCAGGGAGAAAATTTAATTTTGGAGTTCAAACTCCAGACATTTCAGGAAAGGATGGTTAAGAGGGCCATAGCCAAGGGAGAAAAATTAGTGTGGCCTACAGGGAAAGGACATCCGGACCCCAAGAGAAGACAACTGACAGCTCTATCTCTACAAATGCAGAAAACTGAATAAAAATTCAAGTTGAGCAGCCAAAAAATAAAGAGGCGAGGCGGAGCAGGATGGCTGCGGGCAGGGGGCATCCTGTGAGCCATCTCCATAGCAAAGAAGGATGAAAAGGCCGAATGAGGGAACAGCGTGCGGAGCAGCCACTTTGTGTAGACAGATGGTTCCGGCCCTCAGGACCCTCAGGCAGACCTATAATAAGAAAGTTGTTTAGTCGGTTGCAGTTTTCCACGCCCTCAGCCCTTGATTCAAGGTATCTCACCTTCACATGAAGAGTATGTAGGGAGGCAGAGTGATTGTGGACCGTGTCCTCTGTGTCCCCTACCTTGCACTTGGCCTCCGTGACACGCTGGTGGACCTTTTCAATGTCTTGCCTTATAAGGCCAATCTCCTGCTGCATAGGGTCGATCTTGGTGGTGAGGGAGGATAGAGTATATTGGCAGCCCGTGACAGCCTGCATGAGGGCTTAAAAGTTGCTCCATGAGAATAGGCTCTGGGCCCTCCGTCTCGGTCGCCATGCTGCTTGTAACTGCCATGTAGCACCCCTAGAAGGAATTGGAGTATTTCCTGGATATCGGGGCTCCGAGCATTTCCGGCTCCGTGCCATCATCCGTAGGGATGTAGGTGTTCCAATATAGCTCTGGGATAGGGAAACAGGATAAATTCCCTGCAGTGTCAGCAGAGCTCCTTAACTAAGCACCCAGCACTGTCGCCATCTTTGTGATGCCCCGCTAAAATGTAAGTTTAGACCTATTTCTCCTTGCTGAGGCCACATTTGGGATAAGGGAGATAGATTGGATATGCAGATAGCTTTCATCTAAGGTTTTTCATGGTAAATTATGCCTGTGTGTTTCTTTCATTGCTCAGTTTGAATTGTTGATTAATTCTCTTAGAAAATGCTTGTCAGTTTTCTTTTAACTTCACACCTAATTAGGTTTGAAAATTACACCGCTTATTAATATTTCACAATAACCCAAGTTTTTATTTTGTAACTATGGACATATATTAACACCACCAATCTAGCAATGCAAGCAGTAGGCTCCTTTTTTATCACTTCCCCACTGACATTGATGCTTAAAGTGTTACTATATCTGATCTCTCACAGTACACAGAACATGGAAATGCAATTATTTTAGTAAATATAAACTGCTAAATGCCTTTTCTCATCAAAAGTATATAGCAGTCTTGTAACTTCTATCAGTATCTGGTTAAACAATAAACAGACAACAAACAGGAGGACTGGGGGTTGGGACTTTACACAATATGGTTGGTTACATATATTGGTAAGTATCCTTCAGTTCCCCACCAGCTACATGTCTATGGCAACACTTTAACAGTATAGGGCCTCGTTTAGACTGATATTGTCCTCTGAAGAAGGCAATTGACAGAGAGCGAGTCGTTATATCTCCTCACTTCCTGTTTAATCCCTCAAACTCAACATCAGCATGCCACAATCATATGCATTGCATGTGGTTGTGGGGTGCTCCTATTTAGTTGAATGGGCTGTGTTTGGTGGGCGGTACCGACCATCAAACATGACAGCTGGCATCATATTTGTTGTGGCATGCACAAACCTCCATTGCCTTTGCAGTTGGAAGCTGTAAAAATACTGCTCAACAGCATGTTTTTACCAACCCCAACTGCAAACTCTTTTTTTTTTTTTTTTTTGTAATAACATATTTTTTTAATCAGTCAGAAATCCCAAATAATAATTTACCTTATTCATTAAAAAAAAACTTTATTAAAGTGGAAATGTACTTATGAAAAAAATTATGAAAATATATATTTTTTTATTGTAAAATAGACATACATGGGTTGATGTGCTAAAGACAAACAGACTGTTCATTTTGCAATAGAATTTTCCCAAGAGCTTGGTGAAGGAAGTGTAAGCCCTTGTACACACGGTCGGAGAATCTGTCGGACCGTGTCGTCGGATAATCCGACTGTGTGTGGTATGCATTGGACTGATTCTGTCCGAATCTCCGTCCGACCCAATTTTCCAACATGTTGGAAATATTTCCCGACCAACTGGGCCAGACGGACCTAATCCGATCATGTGTAGAGCATTTTCATCGGACCAAGTGCCACGCATGCTCAGATCAAATTCCTACATCAAAACTATTGGCTACTAGCCTGAATCTAGTCCCATCGTAACAAAATTACGTCATCACGTTCTGAAAGATCGGATTTTTCGCCAACTTGGCCCGACCGTGTGTATGCAACAGTTTCGGACACAATCCGTCGGACTAAATCCGACGGGCAAAATCCGACGGATTTGGTTGGCAAAATCTCCGACTGTGTGTACGTGGGCTTACTCTGCAGACCTCCATCATCCAATCACGTGCAAGAAAAAATGCTTGTTTTTTAAAGTGTTTCTTTGTACGTAATCGTGTATTGTTGGTAAATTTAAATTTCACCATGTTCACTAAGCTTTGGGGAAAATCCCCCTGCAAAGTGCAGCTGTCATTGCAGTGAACAGTGAACAGCCTGTTTGCCTTTAGTAAATCAAAACGACTATGTCTCTTCTGCATTAACCCCCCTAGCGGTAATCCCGAGTCTGGCTCGGGTTAAGATTTTACTGATAGGAGCGGTAACCCCGAGCCAGACTTGGGATCGCTTCGCTGGATACAGGGAGGACACAGGGAGAGTTACTTACCTTGTCCCCTGGATCCAGCGATGTCCTCCGCGCTGTGTGATCGAGCTGTCCTCTGCTCGATTTACAGTGCCGAGTGCCACCGAGCTCCGTTCCCTGCGACGTTACGACGCACGAGAGCGGAGAACGGCGGCAAATTCAAAAAAGTAAAAGTACACAAAACACACACAGCACTGTAATCTTACAGATTACAGTACTGTATTACAAAATTACACACCCCCTTTATCCCTAGTGGTCTGTGCAGTGCCCTGCATGCACTTTTATATTATAAATACTGTTTTTTCTGTCTGGAATTTGGAGATTGTCCATAGCAACCAGAAAGTGTACCCTTTTCAGTGTTTTAGGATTTGATTACATTATTGAATATTTTTTATTATTCTTTATTATATTATAAACTTTATCATACCCGGGATGTCTGCTAGACTCTGGTTTGAACATATTTAGGTGAGTTATTCCTAAGAATTACAGGACTACAATATAAGACGCCAAATTTCCATGCAAAATAATTGTACCGCTTTCAGCACCTAAATCCAGACTGAATCATACCGCCAGGGAGGTTAAAGTATTCTTACCTATTTATTCTTACCTTACTTATTCTTACCTACTTGAAAAATGAAAATAAAAATGAATGCACCCACCACTTCTATGAACTGGTAAGCTGCAATATATTTCATTTTTGTTTTTGTGTTTCGATATCCTTTAAAATGTTGTCAAATAGGATATAACTGTAAATCATATTGCATAATATAACATATTTTCATAGTTAGTTCCACTCACACCCTCCTTCAAAATGCAACTTTCTTTAGGTGGATCCTGACTTTTCATTTAAACTCATTACAATCACTCAGCACAAAAACTAAAGAGGCATGGTTCAAAGAAAGGCTAATACTGCTCTCCTTAGTAAGGACAGATATGAATTATGAATATTTAAAACTCCACCGGTTCTTGAAATAATGACCTGAAGGGATATCTTGCTAAATTATTAGCTTTGTGTTCCATAACATCTGCAATCTCTTTTAATATCTGCTATTATAAGCAATTGCTTTCTAATGTTTTAATCACTTGCTTACTGGGCACCTAAACCCCCCTCCTGCCCAGACCAATTTTCAGCTTTTAGCACTATCACTCTTTGAATGACAATTGTGCAAACATACAACACTGTACCCAAATGAAATTGTCATCATTTTTTTCCCCACAAATAGAGCTTTCTTTTGGTGGTATTTGATCACCGCTGGGATTTTTTTTTTTCGTTAAAAAATTTTTAAAACAGATTTCTAAAAAAAAAAAAAAAAAAGTTTTATATTGTGTTAATAAATTTTGCAAACAGGTACATTTTCTCTTTCATTGATGTACAGTGATGAGGCTGCACTGATGGGGACTGATAAGGCAGCACTGATAAGGCGGCACTGAGGGGCACTAATAGGTGGCACTGGCAGGCACTGATGAGGTGGCACTGGTGGGCACTGATAGGTGACATTGGCAGGCACTGATGGGTGGCACTGATGGGCGGCATTGAAGGGCATTGATAGGTGGCACTGAAGGGCACTAATGGGTGGCACTGATAGCTGGCACTGATGGGTGGCAGTGATGGGCACTGATCAGCACTGGTAGGTGACAGTAATAGGCAGCCCTGCTCGGTGGCACTGATGATGCACTGATTGGCACCACTGGTGGGCATTGATAGGTGGCATCTGTGGGCACTGATAGGTGGCACTGATTTCTAGCACTTACTACGGTGGGCACTGATTGGTGGCACTGTGGGCACTGATTTGTGGCACTGGCATGTGGCAGTGGCAGACGGTACTTGTGGGTACATATGAGGAAGCTTCACCTCTTTCTCTTCAGGACCAATGTCCCTTCAAACAGAAGCCGGCAACCGGCTTTTTTTTGAAGAAAAAAAAATGATTACTGATTCTCTGTTGACATAATGTGATCAGCTGTCATTGGCTGACAGCTGATCACGTGGTAAAGGACCGGGATCGTGGCCAGCTTGTGAAGGGGAGGGTGTCTATTGACGGCCTCCCGGCAAAGCAGATCCACGCTGTAGCCATCATTTGGCTATGGCACGGATCTGAAGCAGTTAAGCACTGTGCTTTCATTTGAAGCTAAGCAGCAAAAATATATTCATAAACAATTAGAGAATTTTACTAGAGAAAAATTAGACAAATGTTACTTTCTAATCTTAAACAAAACTTGGGACAATGGGTATAAAAGAGTTTTGTGCTCATAAATCCTGACATATATGTGAACCAAAACTAGATGACATTTAGCTTGATAAAACACGGTGGTAAATAATGAACAATTGTTATATCATTTTTTTATTTTAAATATTTGTTTTTACTTTTTTTGTACCTCCGTGCCACTCCTGCAGTACTTTGCGGCCATTTTTTGTCTACATGTGTAAGTGCACACCTTTGCTTAGTTTTGGCTTCCAGATAATAACATCAAAAATGCATACACATTGTGCACCAGAATACTGCTAGTAATTTCAAATGAGAGCATACAGTATGTCACAGGGTGACAACACCAGAGAAGTTGAGAGACAGGGAAAGAGCAATGTCAACCTATAGCAGGAAGTGCATGAAGAAGGACTTCTATGGCTTGATCACCAGGTATTATCCTCCCTTCAGAGATTGTGTTATATTTAGTGTAAACAACGCATGGGCTTTTCTCAATGGATGAGACAGGGGAGGGAGGGATCACTGTCAGACCATGTAGTTTAGCCCAAAGATCCAAAGCTAGTAACTCCTGCTGTGCCAAAAGAGCAGAGCCATGAAGAGGACCAGGCATCTTGCAGAGAAGCAGCAGTCTGCATGATGTGGGACATACTTCATTCATACTTCACAGGTCAGTGAGGTGGCTGTTAGACAAGTGCACTGCCGAAAAATGTGTTTGTTTCATTTGTTTTTTTTGTTTGTTTTTTTTTTAGTTTTTTCGGGTCATTCATTATGATCAAATTTCTAAATTTGAAAATTCCTAAATTTGTAATTCCAAAAATCTGAAAATAAGAAAGAAAATCCGAAATTGGAAATTTGTCTGTTAGTGAACATAACGAATACAATTTTATAAGACTTTACGAATTATCCGAAATAACGAATGCTACATCTAAACGAATGAAATGGAACAAATGAATAATAAATAATAATAATAAAACATTTTTATTATTATTATTGTTATCTATTATCATAATTCATAAATTTGTTACATTCCATTAGTTTAGATATGGCATTCTTTATTACAGATAATTCATAACTTTGGATAAATTCATATTCGTCAACTAACAGCCAAATTTGAAAGGAAATTCCAATACCTATAATTTAATAGTTAGTAATAGTTATTATAAGTTCCGATTTTTTTAACCACTTGCCTACTGGGCACTTAAACCCCTCCTGCCCAGACCAATTTTCAGCTTTCGGGGCTCTCACACTTTGAATGACAATTACTCAGACATGTAACACTGCACCCAAATGAATTGTTTGTCCTTTTTTTTCATACAAATAGAGCTTTCTTTTGGTGGTATTTGATCACCTCTGGGTTTTTTATTTTTTGCGCTATACTGTAAATGAAAAAAGACAGAAAATTTTGAAAAAAACGCATTGTTCTTTGTTTCTGTGATAAAATTTAGCAAATTATTATTATTTTTTTCATGAATTTTGGCCACAATTTATACTGCTACATATCTTTGGTAAAAATAACCCAAATTAGTGGATATTATTTGGTCTTTGTGAAAGTTAGAGAGTCTACAAGCTGTGGTGCAAATCATAAAAAATTAATCACATCTGATGTACTGGTGGCCTATCTCATTTCTTGCAACCCGAACAAGCCAGAAAAGTACAAATACCCCCCAAATTACCCCTTTTTGGAAAGTAGACATTCCAAGCTATTTAGTAAGAGGCATAGTGAGGTTTTTGGTGTTCACAGCCTGTTACACTTAGAGAGACCCAACAGGGAGAGCCGTCACGTGTTCTAGGAGCACTTGTTGACTACCTATTACACTTTTGAAGGCCCTAGAGCACCAGGACAATGACACGTGACACTGACATGGCACTGATTGCAGATGACACTGATATGTGGCACTGATGGCACTTGACACTGATGTGACACTAATGACAGATGGCACTAATACGTGGCACTGATGACACTTGACACCGAAGACAGATGGAACTAATATGTGGCACTAATGACACATGGCACTGATATGGCACTGATGACAGATGGCACTAATACGTGACACTGATGACAGATGCCACTAATACGTGGCACTAATGACAGATGGCACTAATACGTGGCACTGGGACACCTGACACTGATGACAGATGGCACTAATACGTGGCACTGATGACACGTGACACTGACAGGTGGCACTGGGGACATGTGGCACTAGGGACAGGTGGCACTGGGGACGGGTGGCACGTGGCACTGGGGATAGGTGGCATGGGTAGATGGCACTGGGGACAGGTGGTACTGGGGACAGGTGACACTGATAGGTGGCACTGGGGACAGGTGGCATTGATAGGTGACACTGGGAACACATGGCACTGATAGGTGACACTGGGAACAGATGGCACTGATAGGTGGCACTGGGGACAGATGGCACTGATAGGTGGCACTTGGGACAGCTGGGCATGTGTGTGTGTTTCACTGTGTGTGTTTTACTGTGTGTGTTTTACTCTGTGTGTGTGTGTTCTCACTGACGCTGCAGCTGCAGCATGGAAGCTCTCATGGGAGCCGGCGATGAGAGATGATCTCATATGAGACTATGAGATCACCTCCCATTGGACAGGTCGATCGAGTGCTAAATGGCTGCTGTGATTGGCCATTTAGCACAATCTGTGATTGGCTGTGTCTGAGGGACACGGCCAACACAGAACTTTCCCAATGCTTGCCCGCGGCGACACGCAGAGGGGAAGTAAATAGGAGGACGTCCGGGGATGACCTCCCAGCAGATAGCATCCGCTCTGTAGCTGTATTTTGGCTATAGAGCAGCCGCAAAGTGGTTAATTTTCAGGTTTTCGGATTTTAGAATTTAGAATTTCTGGATTTACGACTTTTCGAATATTCAGAAAAAATTGTGTAATGAGTTTTTATTAATTCGGATATTTACGAATTAACAAATTTGTCGAAATTCATAAAAAAACGAATTCAGAACAAAACAAATTGCACATTTCTAATGACTGTAGCTTTAGGGTGAACCCTGTAAATGTTTATTTATTTGTTAAAAAAAGAAAATGATAAATAGTTCAAATAGTATTATACCCACAACCCATAAAATATATTTTTAATAACCAGGTATAATGAAAAAAGGTTAGTGAACTGTTTGTTTCTGTTTTTCTGTGATAATTGATCTGTACTTGGTTCAGTGACACACGGGAGAGTGCAAAATCTGTTGCAGTTCTACATACAAACCAATCAGCTTCCAAGTTTTATTGTCATAGCTTAATTGAACAAGCTAAAGTTAGAAGTTGATTGGCTACCATGCACACCTGCACCATATTCTGATTGCTCCAATTTTAGTAAATCACCCCCACAGCATCCTTTATAAATATATGGTAGTTTGCTACCTGAGCAAACTTCCCATTTGTTAAATACATTTAATTCTACAAATACAAGCTATGGTGTACAGGAAACAGTTTACAAAACTATATGCTACCAGTTACACGTTGGGGTAAGACAGTCCACTTGTTAGTACATAGTTACATAGCAGGTAAGGTTGAACAATGGCACTAGTTCATCCAGTTCAAGCTGACTGTGTGTGTATGTGTGTGTTTATGTCATAATAAACCTGCACATTGTTTTCGCTAAGAAACACATCTAAAAGTGTTTCAAATTTATCTACACTTCCCACTGACACTATCAACTGTGGAAGGGAGTTCTACATACTTACCACTCACAGTAAAGAATCCCTTTTGCAGTTTAAGATTAAACTGCCTCTCATCCAACTTCGTTGTATGACTGCATGTCTTCCTTTGAAGACCTAAGATTAAACAATTTTCTCCCTGTGCTAGAGTCACCATTTAAAGATTTATATACTGCAATCATATCTCCTTGTAAGTGTCTCATTTCCAGGGAAACAACATTTGTAGTCGTTCCTTATAATGGAGGTCCTCCAGTCGGAGTCCCCTTATTATCTTGGTTGTTCTTCTCTGGACTCTCTGCAGTTCCAGCACATCCTTCCTGAGGATTGGTGACCAGAACAGGATGGGACACCTCAAGATATGGCTGAACTAGGGTTTGGCAAAGTGATAGAATTATAGTTATATCCCTTCAATAAAGACCTTTTTAATGCATGCTAAAAGTCTTGCTGGCCTTGCTTGCTGCAGCTTGGCATGGAATGCTATTGCTAAGTCTACAAGGACTCACGGATCCTTTTCCATTAGTGTTTCCCCCAGAGGTTCTCCCCCTAGCATGTAACTTCCATTCATATTTTTAGCTTCCAAATCAATTACTTTACAGTTTTCTTTATTAAATCTCATCTATTATTTAGCTTCCCACCCTTCTATTTTAATTAGGACTTTTTGTAAAGTTGCTATATTCTGTTGTGAAGTTGTTGCTCTGCCTAGCTTTGTATTATGAGGAACACTGGGATTGGGCTGTTTAGTCCCACCTCTATGTCATTTATGAACAGGCTAAACTGAATTGGTCCCAGGACAGAGCTTTGGGGTACCCCACTGACAACTCCAGGCCATTTGGAAACAAAGAATTATTATTAATATTTTTTATTATTATTATTATACACAATTTATATAGTGCCAACAGTTTATGCAGCGCTTTACAATGTATAGGGGGGATAACACAATTACAGTGCAGTTCAATACAAAAGGTACAGGAGGGCCCTGCTCGTAGAGCTTAGATTCTAAAGGGAGGGGGTGGTACAAAAGGTAATAGCTGCAGAGAATGATTTGATGGGGGTGTTTACATAGCAATTGGGCAGTGTAATAAATTACAAAAATTTATGGAATTCTAATTAACAGTTTAACCAGCCCTCCATTGTTTTCTAATGACAGGGTTCACAAACTGCTAATGCAACAGAATGTGTATATTTCTCATATTTAAAAAAATGGGGCTTAGAATGATTTCAAAGTTGTCTTACAGTTGCATTAAAAGCCATTAAGTTTTACATTAGAATATCCATGCAAAAATCACATTGGGTAATTAGGTCCACATTGGGTCTCCCTATTTTATTTTTTGTTTGTACATTTGGCATACAGATAATTCAGAATTATACCTGATCAAATTTTACTTTATCTTTCTTTGAACCTCAATAACTCATATTTCTCTATTTTCAATTCATTGTGTTTGCCTATTGTTTCCCTTGGGATATTCAAGTAACTTAAAAAAAAAAAAAAACACCATCTGTGTCCTGGCTTTATAAGAAACAGTTTGAAAGCAGTTTAGACATAATTGTTTTTCTTTGTTGCCTGATATGCTAATTATCAAGGAAAAAAATTAAATTTATACCATGCCGATCACTGTGTTGTATTCTTGCCGTTGCTGTTATGGAACCTGCTTAGCAACCATTATTATTTAAGTGCCATGTTTTGCAATTTAAGGGCTACAAACTGCCATGTGCTTCAAACTTGTCCTACTAAATGTTTGAAGAAAACTCATCGACGTCCTATGTAGAAAAACAAATCATTGTACACGTGCTTCATATTCTTTGTTTGGTGTTACCAAAAGCATAAACCTTGGGGAGATTGCAGTCTGGATGCTGCAGTCTTTTTGTTAGAATATTGCTAAAGAATTCAATTATTCAATTGGATTATTGAATTGCTTATAAACAGACTCGAATGGTACGCTGCTTGAAAGATAAGCTACAGCAGTAGTTTTGGATTTGTCATGCAGATAGATAGATTTGCCCAAGAAAGGAACATTTTGAGAATAATTTCCCGTGCACACGGTCGGATTTTCCGACAGAAAATGTTCAACAGGAGCTTTTTGTCGGAAATTCCAACCGTGCGTAGGCTCCATCGGAATTTCCGACACACAAAATTTGAGATCTGGCTCTCAAATTTTCCAACAACAAAATCTGCTGTCGGAAATTCTAATCGTGTGTACACAATTCTGGTGCACAAAGTTCCACGCATGCTGGGAATCAAGCAGAAGAGCCGCACTGGCTATTGAACTTCATTTTTCTTGGCTTGACGTACGTGTTGTACGTCACCGCGTTCTTGGCAATCAGATTTTCCGTCAAGATTTGTGTGACCGTGTATATGCAAGGCAAGTTTGAGACAACATCCATCGGAAAAAATCCATGGATTTCATTTTGGAATGTCCGATCGTGCGTACAGGGCATAAGAGTCTGCTAAAGTACCGTATATACTCGAGTATAAGCCGAGATTTTCAGCCTCTTTTTTGAGGCTGAAAGTGCCCCCCTCGGCTTATACTCGAGTCATCGCTGTCTGTCTGCCCGATCAGCGTGTCGAGCAGACAGACAGCGGCCATTCTAGGATTCAAAGGCCGCGCCTCCGTCGGTGATAGGCGGAACACTGAATTTCCCAGCAGTCTGTGTTCCGCCTATCATGGACATCCTCTCATCCTCGTCCGTAGTATGAGGATGAGCGGACGTCCATGATAGGCGGACCACTGACTGCTGGGAAATTGAGTGTTCCGCCTATCACGGACATCCGATAGGCGGAACACTCAATTTCCCAGCAGTCAGTGGGAAATTGAGTGTTCCGCCTATCACCGACGGAGGCGCGGCTTTTGAATCCTAGAATGGCCGCCGACGAAGAGCTGAAGGACGGAGGCTCGGCTCGGGACGGGCCGGGACGGGACGCAGGCTGGACGGGACGCAGGCTGGACGGGACGCAGGCTGGACGGGACGCAGGCTGGACGGACACAGGCTGGACGGACACAGGCAGGCTGGACACAGGTAGGCTGCACGGACACACACACACACACACACACACACACACACACACACACACACGGATGCATGCACACACACACACACACACACAGGGATGGATGGACACACACACACACGGATGCATGGACACACACACACACACACACACACACACACACGGATGCATGGACACACACACACACACGGATGCATGGACACACACACACACACGGATGCATGGACACACACACACACGGATGCATGGACACACACAGGGATGGATGGACCCACAGGGATGGACGGACACACAGGGATGGACAGGCATGTCTCACCCTCGGCTTATACACGAGTCAATAATTTTTTCCAGTTTTTTGGGGGTAAATTGGGGGCCTCGGCTTATATTCGGGTCGGCCTATACTCGAGTATATACGGTAAAAGCATAAGACACATGAAACGTTTCTACTACCTTCATGCTCTTCAATAAAATTTGTAAAATAAAAATCCAATGTTGCCAATAGGAATGGGATTTACTTAGAGTGGTAGTAAGCTCCAGAATGTGATTTTTACCTACAAGTAAGCTTATAATAAAACTTACCTGTAGGTAAAATTAATATCTCCTAAACAGTGTGCAGCAACCAGTGACATCATTGGCGATTGCACTCTAAAGGAACGACATACCTGTGCCGTTCCTTCAGAGCTATGTGCCATGCCTGAGACTCCCGCGCACATATGCGGAAGTGATGTCATCGCTACACAGCCATTCAAGCGGCTCCACCCCGCAAACCTGAAAGGAAGACGGAGCAAAGATGGAAGCCTCTACAGCGATGATGGTGCGCAGCTGGAGTGTTTTGTTTCAAGATAAGTCTTTCCTTATGTGCTAGTATGCGATGCATACTAGCACATTATGCCCTTAACTTGCAGGAGAATGTTTTTTTTCTCTGTAACCCAGACTTTACTACCGCTTTTAAGAACAGCTAAACTTACATTTGATTTAACTCTTCCCATCCCGATGCCAGCTACTTCTTTTGGGTGCTGGTTTTCTGGCCAGTGCAGGATGACATCATCACAGGAATCAATTATCCCGACACAGGCACGTAATGTAAGCTCATCTGCGCATGTGCAGCTCAATTTGCAAGTCCGATAACACTGCAAGCAGGCAGGTAGGTGTGTTTCAGAACACTTCTTGCAGTTTGGGACAGTTGATCTCTGGTTCCACTTTAAACTGGATGTAAAACAACTAAAAAACAAAGTGATTTACTTTGAATAACAATACGTTTTCTAAAGCACTGTGTATCACAAACCATTGCCATGTTTTATTCAATAAAATACTTGTTTTCACACTTTTATCATCATTTTGTTGCATATTAGATTGTAAGCTATTAACCCTATGTTATTTTCTAGTATTGTAACTGTACTGCCTCCTTTATATTGTAAAGCGCTTAACCACTTAAGGACCGCCGCATGTAAATATACGTCGGCACAATGGCACAGACAGGCACAATCCTGTACCCGTACGTGCCTGCCTTTCAGCGGGTGGGGGGTCCGATCGGACCCCCCCCCCCCGCTGGCTGCGGCGGTCCGTTTCGCTTCAGGAGTGATCCGGGATGAGGGGATGGCCATTGGTTTCTGGCCATTCCCTCGCGATCGCTCCTGGCGAATGAGAAGCTTCCCCTGCCTGTGTAGTGTAAACACAGGCAGGAGGAAGTGATGTCACTCTCCTCGAGGCGGTCTTTTTGACCGGACGGCGAGGAGAGAAGACATCATAGTAAGTGCACCAACACTAAACTGACACATAGGTACACATAGGCACACTTTCACCCCCAGTCACCCCCTGATCACCCCCCCCCCCCCAGTCACAGTGTCACTGTTTGCAGTGATCATTTATTTACTGATCACTGCATTTAGTGTCAGTTGTGACTGTAAAAAGTGTCAGGGCAGTTAGTGTTAGGTCCAGGGTAGCCCCCTACCCCCCCAATAAAGGTTTAACCCCTTTATTGCCCCCCCAGGTAACCCTTTCACCCCCTTTTGCCAGTGTCACTAAGCAATCGTTTTTCTGATTGCTGCATTAGTGTCACTGGTGCCGCTAGGTAGCTAGTTATTTTTTAGGTTCACCGCCAGGTTTTTATAGTGTTAGGTACCCCCATATACTACCTAATAAAGATTTTAACCCCCTGATTGCCCCTAGAGTTAACCCTTTCACCAGCGATCACTATATAAGTGTTACGGGTGACTCTGGTTAGTTAGTTTGCTTTTTATAGCATCAGGGCACCCACCATTTATTACCCAATAAAGGTTTAACCCCCTGATCACCCGGCGGGAGATATCAATTAGGTTTTAGGGTCAGATAGGGTCTGCGTCACACCAGGCAGCGCTAGGTTAGTGCCAGTACTGCTAAAACCCACGCGCAAAGCATACACCTCCCGTAGTGATTGGTTTTCGGGGTACCGTACGCGGCTAGGCTCCCAAAAAGTCCCACATGTGTGGTATCCCCGTACTCAGGAGAAGCAGCAGAATATATTTTGGGGTGCCATTCCACATATAACTATGGCATGTGTGAGCAATATATCATTTAGTGACAACTTTTTTTTTTTTTTTTCAAAAAATTTTATTTTCAGTATAACAAGATACAGAGATTTACACCTTCATTACATGAATGCTTCTTAAAAGGAAAAAGGGAGGTGGATAAACAGCATGTTGTTTCTCAAGTAACAAATAATTCAAATGTAACATAGGACATATAACCGATAGCTGAGACAATGGGATTCATCTGATATAGAATAGAGAACATTTACGATTATGATTACAAACCGCATATAAATCTAACTAAGACCAACTCTTGAGCTTTAGTAACCTGTATGATACTATCGACATCTCAATTTACTGGGGCGGGTATAGGCCATGTGGAACATGGCTGTGTGGTAGATATGGGAGGGGGAGGGGCCATATAGAGATAAAGGGATTAAAGTAGAGAGTGGGACAGGGGTACAATGAGATGTTCCAACACTCGTCTCACATTATTGATCAACAGATCGTACAAGTAAGGATATCAACTCGCTAAGACTTGAAATGTATCAGAGGTTATGAATATCTGCCAAGGAGTCCACTTCGAGCCAAATTTAGCCGGCGTATCTTTAGTGATATGGATCAGTTTTTCCATGTTAGCAATTTTGTCTACTCTGTGTAACCATTCTTTAATGGAGGGTGTATTGGAGGACTTCCAATAGATCGGGATACACTGTTTGGCTGCGCTAATCAGATGAAGTGTCAGAGATTTTCGATAAGAGGATTTCAGGGAGGTATTATGATGTAGAAGATATTGGGCCGGAGTATAGGGGACAGTCACGTCCGTTATCTTGTGGATTACTTCGTGGATTTGTTGCCAAAAGGGTTGTATAGCTGGGCATGCCCACCACAGATGTAGAAGTGTGCCCCGGTGGTTATGGCATCTCCAGCAGGTATCTGGAGTATGCGGGTCCCAGGTGTGAAGTAGAGCCGGAGTTCGGTACCAACGACTTAGGATTTTGAACCCGTTTTCCTGAGTGGAGACATTTAGTGTGCCTTTATGAATATTAAGCAATATCTTTTCCCAGTCCTCACAGGAGAAGGAAGTGTCTAGATCTCTTTCCCAGGCCTTACATGCTAAAGAGGACGTGGGATCGTGGTCTTGAAACAAAAGAGAGTGAGTTAAAGAGATAAGATGTGTCGTGGGCGTCGTGGAGGAGCAAAGTTTTTCAAATGGGGTCATTGATCTATAGTACTCTGAGTGTCGTGCGGAATGTGTCAGGAAGTGTTGAATTTGTTGGTATGTCCATAAAGGTATGGGTGGTGAATGCATAGCTAGAGCCAGTTGTCCGGCTGTAAGCATTCGTCCATTTTTATAGAAGGATTTAACCAATATCGGTTCCTGTGTCCAGTGCTTAACGAGGAAGGACTTGTGCATACCTGGTGTAAAATTTGGATTCATTTTCGACAACTTTTTGTATTTTTTTTTTGTCATTATTCAATCACTTGGGACAAAAAAAAAATATTCAATGGGCTCAACATGCCCCTCAGCAATTTCCTTGGGGTGTCTACATTCCAAAATGGGGTCATTGGGGGGGGGGGGGTTGTACTGCCCTGCCATTTTAGCACCTCAAGGAATGAGATAGGCAGTCATAAATTAAAAGCTGTGTAAATTCCAGAAAATGTACTCTAGTTTGTAGACGCTATAACATTTGCGCAAACCAATAAATATACGCTTATTGACATTTTTTTTTACTAAAGACATGTGGCTGAATAAATTTTGCCCTAAATGTATGACTAAAATTGAGTTTATTCGATTTTTCTTATAACAAAAAGTAGAAAATATCTTTTTATTTTTCAAAATTTTCAGTCTTTTTCCATTAATATCGTAAAAAATAAAAATCGCAGAGGCAATCAAATACCATCAAAAGAAATCTCTATTTATGGGAAGAAAAGGATGCAAATTTCGTTTGGGTACAACATTGCATGATCGCGCAATTACCAGTTAAAGCAGTGCAGTGCGAAATTGTAAAAAGACCTCTGGTCCTTAGGCTGACAATTGGTCCGGGGCTTAAGTGGTAAAAGTGTTTGTTACCCTAAAAAAAAAAAAAAAAAAGATTCTGTGCTCTTAACGCATGTTATACAGCACAGTGCTTGTGCTATGTAATTTGGCACCCTGTATCTACTAACAAACATGGATGATCCTGCCTGGCTATACCCTCCCCCCTGAAACTGGCCATGGTTTATCATGGCTACTGAGCCATGACACCGTGGCCAGTTTACGTGCTTCTGTCATCCAGAGAGACACATAACGTTATGTTACAGAGTGGATGGTAGGTTTTGTTATATTGGCTAAAAACCTCTTTAACCGCTTGAAGACCGGCTCGCACCAATATACATCAGCAGAAGGGCACACAGAGGCACATTAACGTACCTGTATGTTGCCCTTTTAGAAACATTTTGAGGGCGGAATCACGCCGCCGGTGCGCCTGCCACTACCTCCGTGAGTGTGATCGCGGGTAAGCATTTCCCTGTTCTGCCTAAAGACAATGACACTGATCACAGCTCCCTGTAATCGAGAGCGGTGATCAGTGTCATGTCACACATAACCCCTCCCCCCACAGTTAAAATCACTCCCTAGGACACACTTGTCCCCTACAGCACCACCTAGTGGTTAACCCCTTCACTGCCAGTCACATTTACACAGTAATCGATACATTTTTAATTGCACTGATCACTGTATAAATGTAAATGCAAAATCACACCAAAAGTGTCCGATAATGTCGCAGTCATGATAAAAATCGACGATCACCGCCATTACTAGTAAGAAAAAAAAAGATTAATAAAAATGCCATAAAACTATCTCCTATTTTGTAGACGCTATAACTTTTGTGCAAATCAATCAATAAACATTATTTAAAAAAAAAATTACCAAAAATATGTAGAAAAATACGTATTGGCCTAAACTGAAGAAAAAAATAAATGTTATATATTTTTTGGGGATGTTCATTATAGGAAAATTTAAAAAATAATGTGTTTTTTTTCAAAATTGTCGCTATTTTTTCATTTATAGCGCAAAAAATAAAAACCGCAGAGGTGATCAAATAGAAAAGAAAGCTCTATCTGTGGGAAAAAAAGGACATCAACTTTGTTTGGGAGCCACATCGCACGACCGCGCAATTGTCAGTTTAAGCGACGCAGTGCCGAATCGCAAAAAGTGCCCTGGTCTTTGGGCAGCCAAATGGTCCGAAGCTTAAGTGGTTAACAGACTGTTGGCACTAAATAAATCCTGTATAACAATAATAATAATCACCTCAGTGTTGTTGATTTTTTAGACTCTGTGGCCACTTCCAGTCTACATGCATGCAATTAGGCAATGCCTGCATGGTATTTGTCTAACTGTGACAAAAGTGGATCATTTGTGCATAACGTATGTCTAAACAGACAATTCTTCATTGGATGCTTGTGTGACAGGAAGACAATGTAGGAGCACTAGTGGGAGAAAGGAACACAGCATTGAGGTAGATTTACTAAAACAGGACAGTGCAAAATCTGGTGCAGCTATGCATAGAAATCAATCAGCTTCACCCTAGAAAAGGGAGCACCTGAACAAAGACACACATGCAGGCACCGTAACTTACATGTACGTTGGGTGCCTGCTCCAGACACTGGTACTCAGGGCTTGGTAATCACATGATCACAATGTCAACAAAGTTTTTATGAATGAGTCTATTGATAACAGCTGTGTTTCCTATACTGTGATTGGCCCACAGCTATCACATTGTACCTGGGCCAATCACAGCCCTCCTGTACAATGTGATTAGCTGTAGCCAATCACAGATTACTCGTGATCACAGCTGTCATGAATGGTTAAACCAATCATGACATTTGAAAATTTTGCTGTTACAATGATCTTCATTGTAAGAGCAAAGTTTAAGAAAAAAACACTAAACCCTTGTACACACGGTCGGAGATTCCGACAGAATGTTTCCTATCGCACCGTTTTGTCGGATATTCCGACTGTGTGTGGTCTGCATCGGACTGTTGTCGGATATTCCGACGAACCAAGTTTTCCAACTTGCCGGTAAAATTTTCCCGACAAAATGCTCCTATCGGACATACTCCAATCATGTGTAGCCTACTCCAACGGACAAAGTGCCACGCATGCTCAGATCAAATTCCTAGACCAAAGCTATTGGCTACTAGCCTGAACGTAGTCCCGTCGTAACGAAATAACGTCATCACGTTATGTACAATCGGATTTTCCGACAACTTAGTCCGACCGTGTGTATGCAACATCACTTCTGGACCTCTTCCGGAATTACTCTGACGGATTTGGTTGTCGGAATCTCCGATCGTGTGAACAAGGGCTTAGAGTAGTACAGTGTTACTATGGTGACGCTAAACGACTCTGATGAAAGTATTTACAGTATAAAAAAATAGTAAAAAGATGAAAAAATAAATAAATAAAAAGGTTTAAGAAATTAATATATATTTTTATTTTTTTTTACATTCAGGGGGTTATTTACTAAAACTGGAGTGTGCAAAATGTGGTTCTATTTCCATAATTGTTCCATTGTACTGCTCATTATATCAGTCTTGTACAGTATATGTATAGTGACTTCTTCTCAAAAACTGTTACAAAAAAAAAAAAAAAAAACAATACAGCTGACTCAGGTAGGCTTTTATATATATATATATATATATATATATATATATATATATATATATATATATATATATATATATATATATACTGATAGTAGCATGAAAAGGGGTCTCCTCCAGCCCTGGAATGCTGTCTGCAGTGTTATGCAGATAACACTCCAATAGCTCCACACTGCACTCTGCATTTTATGAATAAAATGCAAAATGCAGGAGCAATGTGGAGTAATCCCTGCAATGTTCTGAGGAGAACAGTATTTGCTCTCTGTATACCTAAGCTGAATTTAGGGTCTCTGCTCTGGGATCGATGTCCCCCATTTGGTGCATTCCACTGAGGCTGCAGGTCAGGCTAGGAGTCCTCTCTGTCTTTATGTAATTTGCAGAACCAGGGGAGAATTTTTTCAGCCACCGCACACTATATAAGCCCAGCATGTAATAGCTGGTCTTCTCAGATGTGGGGTGGCTAAGGTTGTTCTCGCCAGTATCTGCTCTCTGTTATGAGTCAACCCTCTTGTGCCATTTATATGCTTGGACATTTATTTATCATTGTTTCATGAATTAAACATTCTCCATTATCAGCATGGAAACTATGAAATATACACAGACTTGGTCTTCAATTATTTATTTTTTTCAACTAACGTCAGGCTACCTTTTACATAACTTAGCAATGCTAAATATACTCCAAACAGCTGTTTCAGATGGCATTGGACTGTCTTGGTGGTACAATTTACCATTATACATAACCTGGGGCATCATCACTGGAGAAAAGGTGTGTCATCCAGCTTTGAAAGTTTGGACAAAGGCCTTCTGTTTACAAGGGTCTGCAAAGCCATATTTTTGCAGTCCATGTCTGCTCAGGTGCAAAGAAATTAAGCGATATTGTATTGTCACTTTAAAGTGAACCTAAAATAATTTTAAACATTTTAAAGTAAAGTCACTTACACATATGTTAAAGCAGACTTTCAACATGCAAAGAGCCATATTCCTTTGATTCCCTCTTTTATCCTGTTTTTATTTTTGCTGTTTTTGCTCCCCTGGTCGATCGGTCACCAGCAATCTTTACCCTTCCCTCTGGGCAACAGGCGGCTGGCTTCCCCTGTGTCTCCTCCTCCCTCTGTAAAATAGGGTTGCTTCTCCTTTCAGGCAATTGGAAAATGGGTCTAAGGACCCGCTTCCTAATTAGCTGGGAGGCAGAATCAGTGTGACAATATGGAATATTCATTCACTATTGTCACACAACTGGGTTGGCTTCAGGCGCAGTGCCCAAGCCGACCCTTTTTTGAAACCTATTAGAGCCTATGGAAACTATGTGTTCGGCACCCTGCATGTAGGTTAGGGGGTCGGACGCATGGATAGGGGGGTGGTGCCCATGCTCCCCCTATGGACGGGCTGCCACTGGTCAAAGCTAAGCTTCAAGACTAGTGCAGCAGCCTTACGTTTTACTGGTCCATGAGAGGAGATCTACAGTGCATATTTGATAAACATCTGTGATGTACACTTCCACTCTGGGACTATATGTCCCAAGAAGGAGAATGAAGGCCCACAGATTGGCGCATGATGCTGTTGCCCTGGGTAGTAAGGGGCCGGTTCACACAGCCCAGACATAATGAGACTAAAATTGAGACGAAGGCATGAGAAGAGCATGAACCATGTCACCATCCAAAATGCAAGAGAAGGAAAATGTTTGAGCCCAAAGTCCTAAATTAACAAGCTGTCAAAACATCATCTGGGCATTTAGGAAATGTTGAAAACCTTCTTTATCAACAACTACAGAGATGCAGTTTCACTTCATAAGGAGTGCATTTCTTTGAATTTGCACTGAAATAGATGAACAGAATGGGTACCCACAGATGGCATTATATTTGCACAAGAATGACTGATGTTGAGATATTTGGACATCTTCCAAAAAGTGGGACCAATGGCAATATTTGCTTTCTGGTAAGAGCAGCACACATATGGTACTTGCCTTCTTCAATCTTCTAAAAAGAAAATCTCCCTGTGCAATAATTAGCACCCTCAACTGCCAGAGGCACTCATTATCAGACCCTAGAAGATCTTTAACAGCAGATTTACTGTAAACTATGTTACCGTCAGATGCTCAGCATACTATAAATAATCGGGATGTTTATGGACAGTCTAAGGAACAACCATTGAATATTACCAAATCATAGAGACCGCATTACTGTGGGTAAAAAGAATGCTTCCTGTTTACACACACAGTTATAAGCAAGGTTTATAAAACAGGCACATGCTGATAAGGTTATTTATGAACAATCACTTAATATACAGAATAAGTTATAGTTACAACATAATAAAAAAAGTCTTTAGTTCCTTTTAATTATGCAAATGTCTCCAATCACCCATGCCTGTTGCGCTATTACATAAAGAGAGTAGGTGAAACTTACATTATGCAAACTTATACATGGCCATATGGATGTTTCACGAATAACAGATGACTTTACTTAGGTTTGGCAAAAAAAAAGGGGGTGTTACTATATGCAGGAGAAATTATAGCACAATTTATATTTAGAATGTCAACGATATTCTTAAAGATTTAGAAACATTTTACAGTAACATTTGTAGGCATTTAAAGCAGGTATTTAAACTATGGGCTGGTGTCTTCTTTAGACGTAAACATATTGAAAAAAAAATGGATGGCGGAACTACATGACTAAGGAAATAGTTCTAAAAAAGGGTTAAAGCCCAACTCTGGGCAACTATTTTTTTTTACTTTGAAGTAGGGCTGTGCCTTCACTGCAACAATTGCAATTTTTTGTATAGGGGAACAAAAACGTACCCAATTCTCCATTGGAGACCAGTCCCCGCAGATTCTTCTTCCCCATGCTTCAGGGGTCTAAGGTCCTGATCTCATCAAGACCAAAGCAGGCTCCATAGCTGTGCATTGGATGTGATGACATTGAGGGATAGTCCACTGTCAGAGTGTGGGGGAGCACCATCTACTAGGGGAGCAGATAATTGGGTAAATAGAACAAATATTTAAACCTGCAGTGATTACTTTTGAAAACTGGAGCAGTGGATAATTTTAAATCTTTCTGGAGCTAGGCTTTAACCTATGTAGTGTTAACGGTCACTGGTAAAAAAAACAGGAGGAGTTGCAGGGGTATGGCTAGAGTGCTACTGGGAAATTATCCTGGAAAGCCTGACTGAAGAGTGACGTTATCCCACCCAATCTTTTGACTATCAACAAAAATGGAGAGGGAGATTTATTTTCTTGTCACACCAGCTTGGAGGGTTAGGTCTTTGGGGTCTGTAAAAGTCTTGCAATTACTACAAAACAGGGACCACCAGATGGTATAGTACTTTCTTTTGGCTGGTTGTTGTTGGTTCTGCCAGACCAGGGGCTCAGTCGCTTGATGAATACCAGTAATATACTAAATTATGAACGGTCCCTGAGCTGATCGGTGCAGGTGGGGAAACAGTAGTGCTTGAAATTTTGGTTAGTGGACACCCAAAGCCCCCTTCCTGGAAATACTTTCCTGTTGATGTTTTGGGGGCTATGCTTGTGATATTTGGTAGAATATACATTATTATTATACAGGATTTATATAGCGCAGTTTGCACAGCGCTTTACAACATCGGGGAAGACAGTACAATTACAATACAATTCAATGCAGGAGGGATTAGAGGGCTCTGCTCGTTAGAGCTTACAATCTAGAAGGGAGGGTCAAGTGGAACAAAGGGGAGTAGCTGTGGGGGATGATCAGATGGACAAAATGAAAATACAGTTGGGTGGGTAGGATAGGCTTCTCTGGAGAGGAAGGTTTTCAGGGATCGTCTAAAAGCTAATAGAGTAGGAAATAGAGGGACAGATTGGGGTAAGGAGTTCCATAGGCTTGGAGAGGCTCTGGAAAAGTCCTGGAGACGAGCATGGGAGGACATGATGAGAGAGCTAGAGAGCAGGAGGTCTTGAGAAGAATGAAGAGAACGATTAGGTTGGTATTTTGAGACTAGGTCAGTGATATAGCTGGGGGCAGAGTTGTGGATTGCTTTGTAGGTAGTTGTTAGTATTTTGAATTTAATTTGTTGGGTGAGCGGAAGCCAGTGGAGGGATTGACAGAGAGGAGCAGCAGAGACAGAGTGGTTGGTAAGGTGGATGAGTCTGGCAGCAGCATTCATGATGGACTGAAGGGGGGATAGAGTATGCAGGGGTAGGCCAATGAGGAGGAAGTTGCAGTAATCGAGCCGAGAGATGACCAGTGAATTAAGAGCTTTGTTGTGTCATTGTTTAGAAAGGGGCGTATTTTGGAGATGTTCCGGAGGTCGAGGCGGCAAGATTTGGACATGGGGCTTAAAGGAGTACCTTGGCATGTGGGTATGGGCTGATAGTCGTGCCATCAATTTTGAGAGAGATCAGGGGAAGAGGCACGTGGGGAAGGAAAAATGATAAGTTCAGTTTTGGATACATTAAGTTTGAGGAAGTGGTGTGACATCCAGACTGATATATCTGATAGTAAAATAGTGATACGTGATGAGACGGAAGGAGTGGGTTGAGGGGGTAGAGAAATAGATTTGAGTGTCATCAGTGTAGAGATGGTATTGGAAGCCAGGGGAGGCTATCAGTTTACCCAGGGAGGAGGTGTAGATTGAAAATAGGAGAGGTCCAACAACAGAACCTTGGGGAACCCCAACAGAGAAGGGAAGATGAGAAGAGGCAGTAGAAGGCAGTATATTTTCCATATTAGGTTTATTATGTGGATATTCCCGCCCCTTACTATAGCAGCACTTATGCAGTCTTGAAGCAGATCCTCACCCTCCCTAACCTCCTTTCACGCTCCCTTCCCCCCCCCCTCCTTTTTTTTTTTAAACCTTACTTACTTTCTACCTTTACAAGCAATTGAAGATGGACAGTCATCAAACAAGTAAGATGACCAAAGCTACAAACATGATAAAACATGGGCGAGGATGTCAGCACTGGTGCTGTAGCTTGTGAACGTTGCATCAGTGGAGTGGAGATAAGTATCAGAGATTTTAGTTCCACTTTAAGACAAAATTGATATTTGCAAATGTTTATGGAGTCAATGAATTGAGTCTGAGTGTTTTACTTTTATACACTAGTCTGCACTCAGGGCCAGATTTCTGCAAAGCCAATATTAGCCAGGGTATCACTGCAGCCAGGGTTGGCCTACAGCCACCTATAGATCACATTGCTGTCTGTTAGTAACACATGCTCATGTATAATAAAATATTCTAGTCTGCCACCCTGCCATCCTGCTTGCCAATGTATTTTGGCTGGGTCTTCACTATTACTGCCCCTTATGGTTCACCTGTTTTTTACAGCTACCAAACTGCTATTAGAACAGAGAGACAGTTCACCATACCCTTCTAGTTGTTGGCTATATGTGTACGGGTGCATGGTCAAGCTGCTCCCCCAGCCTCAGTGTGTCATGACACCTCTAGCTAGTGCTTTATTTCAAGAATATGTAGAAGAACATTTCCAGGCATGTGGGAAGAAGAGAGTTGGAGTAATAATTTTATGGCATATTTTTCTTCTTACAAAATTCGGAGACTCATATATCTTCTTAAAATCGCACAACAGATGGAAAAAAAAATGTACACCACTTTTACTGCCAGATTGTTACTGGAAGACTATATGCTACTGCATAAATTTTTTTTTTTCATGCAATAACAACAGTTTGAAACAGACACCGTGTATTGAGACCCAGAGTGTTTTCCACTTAATGAGGTTAATATAGGGCCCATACACATCTATGAAGTTTACTGTTGTATGCTGCTTGGGGTTTGCAACAGGAGACTGCAGCAACAGGAAACAGTGCATTGGTTACTGGGATAGTTTACATTACTGCTTTGTAATGTGATACATTACATACAGTAGCATGGTATTGCCCATTCTTGTCCTCATAGAAAATAATAATAATATAATAAAACTACACATTTTTTGTGTTTTAGAAATGCTACTTATTTACACCTCAGTTTTACTGTCTTTGAATCCCTCAAACATATAATATTAAAGGGTAAATTCACTTCTGTACACTTTATTTTTTTCTAAATTCCAGCTGCCCTATGCACCAATATAGCATTCATGTACTATTTTTGCAAAAATATCGAAGCTTTCCATTAAATCTACAGTCACTTACTTTTCTTGTCCTAATCCACGCTTCCAGAGGTTTCCATTAGTAATGTCTTCTTCCTGATCAGACTTTAGGTCATGACACAGGAAGGAGTTGACCAGCTGATCTCATTAGCACACACCCTGCATCATCCACCTTCCCATTCCCATTGCCAGGTGTACATTTTTTTTATGGAAATGTCTGAAAACGTGGATCAGGACAAGAAAAGTAAGTGACTGTAGATTTAATGAATTCTTTGATATTTTTGCAAAAAAAGTACATGTTATATTAGTGCATATGGTAGCTGGAATTTAGGGAGGAAAAAAAAAACAACTGTACAAAGGTGAACTTACCCTTTAAGACTGCAGTTTATTCTATATAAAAACAAGCACTGGTGTGTATAAAAAAAAGTGTTAATGCTTATAAGCAGTTGTGAAAACACATGCAATAAGGCTTGTTTATTTCAAGCACATATGTTTTAAACAACACATTTTTGTCCCACGTTTTAGTAAGTTCTCTTACAACGTGTCCCAGGCTGTTTCCTGGGATCACAAAGTAACGCTCAGGGTTACTGTGCACAGGGCCGCCCATATGTGGGCAAAAGCAGCTCCATGCCAGGCTTGGGCCCCATTGGATCATCTTAATAGGGGGCTCAGGCATTACAGGAGCCGCCTGTGGGAAAGGGGGGGGGGGGGGGGGGTGAGTCTGTCCAACAAACTGGATACCATGGTGAGCAGATAGGACAGACCACTTGGCAGGCCTATCAGGGTAGGCGCTGCTGGAGTCACCATTGTAACAGAGTTGTTTCCAGGGAGTCTGACAGATGTGTGACAATCAAAGCTTTCTACAAGAATGTAAACCAAGGGCAAGAGTAACAGCATACCATTCAACAGCTAGTCCAGTAAGTAAGTAAGTGTCACAAAGGCTGGTGTTGTGTGCTGGGGGTGCTGACAAGCAGGTTGGCCAGGGGATCTACATTTTTTTTTTTTTCAAATATAAATTTTTATTAATTTCAAACAATGCCCAACATGGGCATGGACATTTCGTACAACATAGAAGTGGGACACATAAAGGGGAGGGAGGAAAAGGGGAGCACATATTGAACATATTGCCGAGAACAAGGGAGAGGTAGGTACATAGAAGACACTGTACATGGCATCCCAATTATAACTCTATAGCCGTGTACACACGGGCGGACTGTCTGGCCAACTTAGTCCGTCAGACAATCCGACGGACAGTCCGTCATACTTTCGAATGCACGAACTTGACCACACACACCACTTTTTGAGCGGACTAATACGGCGTACTAAGTCCGCCATACTATCCGCCCTACTTTTGAAATGAACGGACTCGCCCACACACGCGGAGGAAAGTCCGCTCATTTCGAACGCGTCTCCAGGTAGGCGGGGCCCGCGAGGGAGACGTCGCTGACCCCGCCACCTGGTATGGACTTAAAGGGGAACCCCAACGCCGAAAAAAAATCGGCGTGGGGGTCCCCCCCAAGTCCACAACAGACCCTTGTCCGAGCACGCTACCCGGCCGGCCAGGAAAGGGGGGCGAGCGAGCGCCCCCCCTCCTAAACCGTACCAGGCCGCGTGCCCTCAACATGGGGGGGTGCCTTGGGGAAGGGGGGCCGCGCGCCCCCCCACCCCAAAGCACCTTGTCCCCATGTTGATGAGGACAAGGGCCTCTTCCCGACAACCCTGGCCGTTGGTTGTCGGGGTCTGCGGGCGGATACCGGCCCCCCACCCTATGTGAATGAGTATGGGGTACAATGTACCCCTACCCATTCACCTGTAAAATAAAAGTACCAAAAAAACACAACACACGAGATAAAATACTTTATTGCACAGCTCCGGGGGTCTTCCGTCTTCGGGGGTCTTCTCGCCGGACTCCTCCGCTATCTTCTTGTAGCTCTTTTGCTAGCGGAGGAGT
Source organism: Lithobates pipiens (assembly GCF_037356315.1). Classification (NCBI taxonomy): domain Eukaryota; kingdom Metazoa; phylum Chordata; class Amphibia; order Anura; family Ranidae; genus Lithobates; species Lithobates pipiens. The sequence goes on from NW_027507718.1 coordinate 93,428,268, forward strand.
CCGGCTTTCTTCCTCACCGCCGGCCTCTTCTCCCGACTTCGGGGGTCTTGTCCCCCTCTTCGGTTCTTCTGCCGGGCCACCGCGCCTTCTTATAGCTCTTTTACAGGCGGTGGCCCGGTCTTCTGTCGCCGCCGCCGCCTTCCATTCTTCTTCTTCTCCAGGAGATGTTGCCTCGACGATCTCTCCGGCCGGAATGCCAGGGACGCACTGCGCGGCCACTTATATAGGGACAAGGGGCGGTGTCACATGGCTTTATGTCACATGGGTTGGTGTCACATGGTGACCCCACCCCCTTACAATGTCATAGTCCCCATGTGACATCAACCCATGTGACCAACCCATGTGACATAAAGCCATGTGACACCGCCCCTTGTCCCTATATAAGTGGCCGCGCAGTGCGTCCCTGGCATTCCGGCCGGAGAGATCGTCGAGGCAACATCTCCTGGAGAAGAAGAAGAAGAAGAAGAACGGAAGGCGGCGGCGGCGGCGGCGGTGACAGAAGACCGGGCCACCGCCTGTAAAAGAGCTATAAGAAGGCGCGGTGGCCCGGCAGAAGAACCGAAGAGGGGGACAAGACCCCCGAAGTCGGGAGAAGAGGCCGGCGGCGAGGAAGAAAGCCGGACTCCTCCGCTAGCAAAAGAGCTACAAGAAGATAGCGGAGGAGTCCGGCGAGAAGACCCCCGAAGACGGAAGACCCCCGGAGCTGTGCAATAAAGTATTTTATCTCGTGTGTTGTGTTTTTTTGGTACTTTTATTTTACAGGTGAATGGGTAGGGGTACATTGTACCCCATACTCATTCACATAGGGTGGGGGGCCGGTATCCACCCGCATACCCCGACAACCAACGGCCAGGGTTGTCGGGAAGAGGCCCTTGTCCTCATCAACATGGGAACAAGGTGCTTTGGGGTGGGGGGGCCGCGCGGCCCCCCCTTCCCCAAGGCACCCCCCATGTTGAGGGCACGCGGCCTGGTACGGCTCAGGAGGGGGGGCGCTCGCTCGCCCCCCTTTCCTGGCCGGCCGGGTAGCATGCTCGGACAAGGGTCTGTTGTGGACTTGGGGGGGACCCCCACGCCGATTTTTTCCGGCGTTGGGGTTCCCCTTTAAGTCCATACCAGGTGGCGGGGCCAGCGACGTCTCCTTTGCGGGCCCGCCTACCTGGATACCTGCTCGAAATGAGCGGACTTTTCTCCGGGCGGGCCGCTCATTTCAAAAGTACGGCGGACTGGCATACACACGGGCGGATTGTCCGCCGAAATGCGAGTACGACGGACAGTATTTCGAACATTCCGAAATACTTAGCCCGCCGTACTGCACACTGAAAAAGTCCGCTGAAGCCCACACACGAGCGGACTGTCCGCTGAAATGTGTTTCGGCGGACTAAGTAGGCCATACAGTCCACCCGTGTGTACGCGGCATATGAAAGACCTAAGTCAATGGATCTACATTTTTTTCCCCCTTGCATATGTACTGTAAAAAAGAGGAGGGGAAAACCTGGTGCAGACCCGAGTGAAACTACAACATAAGTATGCTCATGGGGTTGACTACCTGCATGGTGGCCCAGCTAACCCCAGCCCTGGCTGGTTGCTGTGGGCAGCAGCTGTACTTTGACTGCAGTTTTCTGGGCTTTGTTTTAGGAAGCAGTCCTAGTATGTGTTAAGTAATTAATACATTCTCACTAGTTGCAGCTCTGCTTTTCTTCCTACCAGAAACGTCACTAAAGATGAGAGTAGGAGGTGTTAAGGATGGATAGGTAGGCTGTTAATAAGATATGTCATCACCCAGGATAGAATAGACAATCCAACGAATTCTGATTTATTTGACCTCATCAGGTACATTTACAAGATATTGATATCCCTCTTGGTGTACCCACCCCTTTTTCATAGAACGCCAAATGTTTGGTTCAGATTTGTAATCCCTTACGAACACAGAACATAAGAATCTATCGGATATGCACACCTGCAAGGGAGTCGGAGACGAACACTCCCCACTCTCCCCCCTAGTCCCCCTTTCCCCTTTGTATTTATTTGCCCATTTGTTCTATTTTTCTCCTCCCCCCCCCCCTCCTCTTCTTTCCCCCCTTCACCCCCCCCTTCCCAACTGATCTATCTTTTTACTACTCTCCCCCCCCTGTGCACCTTGCCAACTTATTTACGCTCCGTCTCACATGTCGTGCTTGTCACACAAGCCTTCAACGTAGCCATCTCCGCTGATTACAAAACACTTTATCTCCCTAACTTGCAATATAGGACGCATACTCGAGGCCTTATACCGAGTTTCCCCACCATATGTGAGACAATCTGTTTCTCGAGTCCATACCACTCATTACTAGGAGGTGAGCTTATTGCTATGTGTACGCATTGTTTCATTAATTGTACTCATATAAGACTGAACAATCATCTTGGTTTATGTACTCGTGTCACTTTTTTTGCCTCTGTTGGCTTTTGTAATTACTATTTGTTTGAATAAATAAAATACTTTTTTGGAAAAAAAAAAAAAAGATATGTCATCAGCACACAAACACTTGTTTTAAAGTGCAAAGCTCTTCTTCTTTGCAAGATCACATAAAAAGATGTTTTGGGACCAATGTGGGGACAGGCAGGTGGCAAACATAGAGAAAACAGTGCCAGCATGTCAAGCAATATCATGTTTGAAAAATGTCATGTATATATGTAGAATATGAAGAAATATACATAGGTAATATTGGGTACTAAGAAAATGAATATACAATTTGCTTAAAGTGTTAGCAGATACAGATGTGCAGCTCCAGGTGTGCTTGTTAGAAACACTAGTCCACTAGTCCATGGGCTGCACGTTGATACTACAACGTGAATGCACATGTGCATAAACCGGAATGGATTTGCACATCTCTATCGACACATTAGACAGATTGAACATTTTTTTCACACATGATATGGTTTATACTTTGTTTTTTTGTGGGGAAATTATGTCAATGAGGCACTAGGAGTTCTATTTTTCAATTGGTGGATCATATCCTTATATGTTTGCACTGTTTGCTGTATGTTTATCCCGTGCCTGATAAGGGGTCCCTGCGTGGTCTAGAAGCATAGGGGTTGATTTACTAAAGGCAAATAGACATGCAGTTGCACTCTACACATGCAGTGGCTCCAAAGTTTAGTAAATTCGGTCAAGCAAAGAATACCAAATCATGTGCAAGGAAAATTAAAAAAAAACAGCATTTTTGCTTGCAAATGTTTGGATGATGGAAGTAATCAGAGCTTCTGCTCATTTACTAAGCTCTGGGGCAACTGCACATGCAGAGTGCACAGTATACAGGCATGCCCCACTTTTAAGTACATAATGAGGTGTATTTACTAAAGCTGGACAGTGTCAAATCAAGATCACTTCTGCATAGAAACCAATGAGCTTCTAACCCCAGCTCGTTCAAGTAAGCTTTGGTAGTAAAACCTGGAAGCTCATTGGTTTCTATGCAGAAGTGAGACTGATTTTGCACTTTTCAGCTTTAGTAAATAAACCCTAATGCACACTTAAAAGTGGGGTATACCTGTATTTACCTTTAGTAAATAACCCCATTGTCTTTACATGTGATCATATGTAACAAAGAAGAGCTGTTCACTTTGAAACAAGCTTGTCCGTGTGCCATATAACTTATTTATGTTATACACCATGGCCATTTGTGAGTTGTTGTAGCATTCTTTTGACTATATGGTTGATACCAGTATGGACAGGTAGGCTGTATGGGGTCACTTTATTTAAAATAGGGGCCCTGACATAACACGGAGCCTCTTCTCATCACTGTGCATGCATGGTAAATCATCACAGTGACATGTTTCCATTTTTATCTCTGCTGTGCTGTGTGCATCTACCCACCACCTTCTGTACAACTAATAATTAAATAAGCAGAATGGGGTCAGGGCAACAGTCCTAACTGTCCTAACTAGTTTTATCACACAGAAATTTTGCCGCCCTCAAAAACCTTCAATCCATAAGCAGCCACGACCAATGTCACAGTACTCAACAGAAACATCAGTGTCAAATTGTGTTTTTTTAAATATGTATTCTCTGCATGAGCTATTGGATTGCCACATTGTAAATAGATTGTAAGGACTTTATAGACAATCAAATACATAAATAATTTTACTAATGAATAATACCTTCTTGAATGTGGCTTTTTTATGATAAATATTCCTGTACATACTGTATTTTAAAATAAATTGTCCAGTAGGTTAACAATATGCCTATTGTAGAACCATGGCCATTTTAAATGAATTCCCACCCCTAATTAAAGCACATTCTCCACCTAGAATAATGGCTTGCTGGATGCACTGTAAAAAAGATGTCCCTTAACCTTAAGGATCGGAAGGATTTGCCCCCTTAATGATCAGGCCATTTTTTGCGATACAGCACTGAGCTGCTTTAACTGACAATTGCGAGGTCATGCGGTGGTGTACTGAAACAAAATTTATGTCCCTTTTTCTCCACAAATAGAGCTTTCTTTTGGTGGTATTTGATGAACTCTGCAGTTTTTTTCTTTGCGCTTTAAACAAAAAAAGGCCGACAATTTTGAGAAAAAAAAATGTTTTTCCCTTTTTCTATAATAAAGATCCCCCCAAAAAATTAAAAAAAATTATTTCTTCATCAGTTTAGGCCGATATGTATTTTTCTATATATTTTCGGTAAAAAAAAAACACAATAAGCATATATTGATTGGTTTGCACAAAAGTTATAGTGTCTTCAAAATAGGGGATTGCTTTATGCCATTTTTATTATAATTTTTGTTTAAACTAGTCATGGTGGTGATCAGCGATTTTTAGCGTGACTGCGTCATTGCGGCGGACAGATCGGACACTTTCGACCTTTTTTGGGACCACTGACATTTATACAGCGATCAGTGCTAAAAATAGCCACTGATTTTTCTCACTGGAAGGGAAGGTGTTAATGCTAGGGGCAATCAAGGGGTTAAGTGTTGCTTAGGGAGGTGTTTCTAACTGTGGTGGGAGTGTAGTAACTGGAGGAGGAGACAGATCACTGTTCCGAATCACTAGGAACAGCAGATCTGTCTCTCCTCCCCTGATGGAATATGGATATGTCTGTTTACATTGACAGATCTTCAATCTCCCAGGAGTGATCGAGGGTGGCCGGCAGACATCTCGGCCGCCGGCCACGTGCATCAGCTCAGTTGGCGCACCCCCTAGAGGTCCTAAAGAGGCTGACATACAATGAGAGCAATTTGCCCAGGAGAACCAGCCTGCCACAGTACAACTGTGATGGCTGGTCTTTAAGTGGTTAAAGTGTCTCTAAATGGTGTATTACATGCAGTTCATACTCACTCAGTCACTATGTGATTCATTTTCTGTATTCTGCAAAAAAACTGGTTGATCCCGCTGTGCTCTGTCTCCCCCTTTTGATCATGTACCCAAGGCAGTTGGGCATTTTACACAGCAGTGGATGCAGTTCTGCACATGCTCAGTTTTCAGGTAGTTTCTGTGCTGATCATTTCCTCCTATCACATCTGAGCAGCCCATGTGACCATAGAGTCAAACATGTGGGCGTATACACATAAATGACAGCCCCCTCCCTCCCTCCTTCTCCATTCCCACTAACCAGCTAAACAAAATGGGGGTGGGATATTACTTCTTGATTGATGGAGGCTTTGTTTCCTTCTTATGCTAAGATACAAGCTGGAGGGGCGTGGCACAACCTGTGACTGGCAGAAATCCGCCCACTCCCACTCCCACTGTTATTGCCAAAAATAATACAGGTTTGACTTCAAATATATATTTGTATGATGATTTAAAAACTGTTTATTGATATTAATTATTTAGTTTTACTCTGTATTCCAAAGGCTGTTCTTTTTTTGAACATATGACCAGCGGCAGAGGATTAGAAGCTCTGCCTGCTTATGCTACCCTACAGACAGGCTGAGAAAGAGCTGGGCCATGTGACAGCTGTATATTAATTAGGAAAAAAGGTACTTAGATATTTTTTTTTAACCACTTCCCGACCAGCGCACGACGATGTACGTCAACAGAATGGCACGGGCAGGCATATTGGCGTACAGGTACGTCCAATATTCAATGCCGCCCTGCCATTCGGAGCGCGCCGCCGGCGGCGCGCTCCCGCGCTGGTCGGGACCCCCGTGAGTCCGGTCGCGGGACCCACGGACTCGATCGCCGTGGGCATCCCCGCGATCGTCTCACGGAGCGGCCGATTGGAGGAAATGCTGTGTAAACAACATTTCTCCATTCTGCCTAGCAACTAGTGACGCTGATCTCTGCTCCATGTGATTGGAGCAGAGATCAGTGTTCACTAAATGAAAGCCCAACCCCCCCAGAGTTAGTAACACACCCCTAGGAACACTTAACCCCTACACTGCCACCCACTGGTTAACCCTTTCACTGCCAGTGTCATTTACACAGGAATCAGTGCATTTATATAGCAGTGATTACTGTATAAATGACAATGGTCCCAAAAATGTGTCAAAAATGTCCGATGGGTCCCCCACAATGTCGCAGTCACAATAAAAATCGCTGATCGCCGCCATTACTAGTAAAAAAAAAAATAATAAAAAATTATTAATAAAAATGCTATAAAACTATCCCTATTTTGTAAACGCTATAACTTTTGCGCAAACCAATCAATAATCGCTTATTGCGATTTTTTTTTACCAAAAATATGTAGAAGAATACGTATCGGCCTAAACTGAGGGATAAAAATGTTTTTTTATATATTTTTGGGGGATATTTATTATAACAAAAAGTAAAAAATAATGCGTTTTTTTCAAAATTGTCGCTCTATTTTTGGTTATAGCGCAAAAAATAAAAATCGCAGGGGTGATTAAATACCACCAAAAGAAAGCTCTATTCGTGGGGAAAAAAGGACATCAATTTTGTTTGGGAGCCACGTCGCACGACCGCGCAATTGTCAGTTAAAGCGACGCAGTGCCGAATCGCAAAAAGGGGTCTGGTCTTTGACCAGCAAATTGGTCCGGTCTGCAAGTGGTTAATTAAAATAATTACAGTGCCATCATCCACATAGAGAAAGAAAAGGGATCATGTAAATTCAAGTGTGATGTCTTTGAAATAATGTCAACTATACAAACAGGGTTTTTCTTTTAAATAAAACTAGGAACCAATCGGTTGCACCTTGGCTCCAGGTTAACTAGTTTTTGAGTTACAAAAACTAGTTTTTGTAACTCAATCCGGCTGTACACATACATGACAATCCTGCAGGGCTGTGACTAGAAATACTATGCTAACGCTGTGCCAGTTCTTTGATTACTAGAGGCTAACTCATTCTCATTTGAACACATCAAATTCACATTTACACAATGCAAAGACAAGTTATCTCTAGTAACCCACAGTGACAAACTGCAAATTAGCTTTTATTATCTACAGAAAATGAATTTATGATCAGTTGCAGCAGGTTACTGCACCGTTTTTTTGAATTGTTTTATCTAATGAATTCTCCAGGTCTGAACTAAAAAAAGAAAGTTGTCTAAAAACACAGCAATTCCCATTATTTTTATGCTTAAAATTTGGCAAGCCTAACAGAGCAGTAATGATTAATTATTAGTACAAAAGCTGACTCATCACCACTGTAGCGCTGTAATGACCAAACGCTGCAGTTAAAGCTGAACCTTTCTGTTTTGCATAGAAGATGATGAATAAGGCGATTATAATTCTTTACTCTTGCAGGTTATCCCTTCTTCTCATGATCGGTCCCCTGAAGCCTCTTCCCTTCATTGCCGGACCAGTTGCCACTATGATGTCGCCCTGTACAGTGCAGGACCAGCAGTCCTGCATTGTATGGGAGGACATAGAGGACCTGTCTGCAAACCAAGATGTTGGACAGTGGAGGAGATCGTTGACTGATAGAGAAAGGAGAAAAAAGGTAAGTATATAACTTATATTTATCATCCCCTAGGCAAAACAAGCAGTAGAGAGGGGGACCAACTGTGAACAAAGAGTTTTTCATCCCCAGAGTTCAAATTTAACTCTGCTCTAATATTTAAAGTGGTACTAAAGTCTATTTTTGAAATTAAAATAACAACATGTTATACTCATCTGCTCTGGGCAATGGTATTGCCCAGAGCAGCCTCCACCCTCCTCTTCTCGGGTCCCCCCGCTGGCGATCTTTGCTCCTCCTCTTCTTCGTGTGCCCCCATAGCAAGCCATTTGCTATGGAGGCACACAGGGTCTCCATAGACAGCAGGACTTAGCCCCGCCCCCCACTTCCTCCTTATTGATTGACAGCAGCAGGATAGAGGGAGGACAGAGAATATATAAACCTTTTTTTTTCCTTAATGCAAGAAATGCATTAAGGTTAAAAAAACAAAACAAAACAGAAGTTCACAGCAGCACATTGATGATCAGAGACAGACAGATCCTTCTGGCATATACTTGAATGACCAGATTGCCAGATTCAGCTTTGAGATAGGTTAAACCCTAATTTGATGATATTTGTTAAAGCAATGTGCATCATAAGGGATTGTAATAAAAAAAAAAAACACTCATTCCAGTAGCAGCTGTCAGTAATTTTTTTTTAGGGCAGGTTTCCCAAAGGTGGGAACAATGGACTATGTCTGTGCAATGAGTATCGGCACAGCCAATTACAATCTCCACTAGAAGTGCATGTAACATAGTGGCAATTTAAGAGCGCAGTTAGAAATAGTCGATAGGGATAGAACACTATCACTCTATAAGTGTCTGAACAAGGACCTTTTTGGCAGGATCACCAAATAATATTTTAAATAAAGCTGCCAATGAAAAAAAAAAAGGCTAACTGTTTTCTTTTTTTTCTTTTTTTACTTTGTTGTTTTGGCATTGCTCTTGGAATAATAAAACATCAGTATCAAGTGTCTATTTTAGTCATAGACGTCAAATAATACTGAAGTGTCTGTGGACTCTTGGGGCCTTTGCTAATTGGCCTGTTTTGCTTGGTATATAAAGCAATAACATAAACTGTTTTCTTGTTTCCATGTACATCAGCTAGTATGGGTATACGGTATCTTTATGTCATGAGCTGTCTTTGAAATAAAAAAGTTACCATCTGTGCAAAAATCATTCACATTAGCAAGGGGTCAGGGATGCATTTACTGTAAAGCCCTTGTAAGCCGGCTACTTGAGTTCTGCGGTTATAGTGTTAAATAGAATAGCACCATGTCACAAAATCTGAAAATCGTGCTTACTTTTATCCTTATTTTTTCCCTTATCTGGACCTGTCTTGATATGTAGTTAAATTCAGAATGTGTAGGGGCTAGACGTGCAGGAGCTAAGGTAATTTCCAAACTCTCTGTAACTCAAGCAATATTCTGCCATATCCCCTATCTCTTGTTTTGTAAAATGTAAAGGAAGCTCTGCAAAGAAACCTGCTTCCAACAGCATATTTTTTTTTTCATTTTTGTGAAAATTATTTCATGATAAACTGAGAGTCTAAAAAACCTAAAAGAGTTTTTTTTTTTTTATTATTCCAGTGTGTCGAGAGAAGCAATTTGTCTAAATGTAGCTATGCAAATCTACACACAGGGCACCGGATGCATGGGTACCAATGTATTTTTTTCTTTTTTTTTAAGAACTTGATTAGAGCCAGAGCCTCTAATGGGCTTTAAAAAAGTGTGGGCTCGGGGCGCTGAGCACTGCGCCCCCAGTCCACCCAATTGTGTGACAATAGCGAATGAATATTCACTATTGTCACACTAATTCTCCTGTGGGTCTTGAGACCTGTTTCCTGATTGCCCGAAAGGAGAAGCAATCCTATTGGCCTAGGAGGTGGAGGGAGGAGGCGCACAACCGCCACGAGAAGATGCAGGAGAAGCCACTGCCCATCATCCGGTGGGGGCGCACCATAGTCGGGGTAAGTGAGGGGTCGACCAACCGACTCACGGGGGGTGGAGGGGCTGTGTGAGTGACTCAACTGACCAGGGGGTGGCTGTGGTTGCATTGCTTGCCGCCCCCCCCCCCAAAAAAAAAAACACCAGCCACCACTGACTAGGATCCTTAATTTAAATACCAACCAAGATACTAACTGCATGGAGTCAGCATGTTTTCCCTGCACTTGCATTGATTGGCATTAGTATGTGAATGTATGCATGTAAGATATGGATCTTATATTGGAAACTCCTTGAAAGTAGGTTGATGTGAATGTACAACATGTTGGCGCTCTGTAAATGAATAAATAAACAAATAAAATATACAATCAGTCTTTGCTTGTAGTAATTAAATGTTGGTAGCATTTGTCAGAAAAAAAAAAACACAGCACTCCAGAAACTTTCTGTAAAATCATTGAAAAAATTCTGGCCATGAAGCCCACATTCACATCGGGCCATTTTGACATGCAATTTGACAAAGACATCAGCTGAAACCGTGCTTTGCCACACTGATTCCCAAAAGTAGTCCCTGCACTACTTTTGGCAACTTTGGGGGCGATTTCAATAGACATCTGTGCAGGAACCCACACAGATGTCTCTGAAATTTCTCCCGAAGTCAGGCTGACATGCGGATTTGAAATCCTCCCAGTTCAGCTGTACTGGCAGGATTTCAAACTTACATCAGTGTGAACCTAGGCTTACAGGAGTTCAGCTATCATTATTAAAACTAGTGGTTTAAAATCTTTGACTGTATATCACTAAATATCTGCACGCACATGGCTAGCTTCATGTGTATTAAACCCTAATGATGAACTTCTGTTATTTACACTTTCCTTTATGGTATAGCAATGAGTAGAGTTCCGTAATCCTAATATACTTCCGGTTTTAACAGAATACACTGGAAATGCACATATACAGAATGGTACTGTCGATGGATGTCCTGAACCCAACTCGTTTTGGAGTCTGTATTTGTCTCCTTCTTTAGGGGTGAGAGAGGAATCATACATAAACAATCCAGTGGTGTATACATATATATTCCATGACACTTTTAAAAGCAAAACGCGGTCTTGGGGAATCCTTCATCACCTTGCTCGTAGTAGGTTTAGGTTATACTGATATCTACAACTTAGATCATAACATAAATCTATGTGGAGGTCTTCAAAGGGGACCTCATCCCTTGATGGTGTGTATTCAGAGATACTGAGATCAGACGAGCAGGACAATGTGATTGGAGGCCTACAGCCTAAGATGGAGGGATGAGGGGATCTGCCAGTATGGTCAAAAGCATACACTTATGAAGTGTGTAGATCCTATAAGTGAAGCACCCTGAGGGTTGGCACTGTACACTACCCCTGTCCATCTTATAGGATCTACACACTTCATGAGTGTATGCTTTTGACCATACTGGCAGATCTTCTTAGCCTTAGGCTGTAGGCCTCCAATCCCAGGGCCCTGCTCATCTGACCTCAGCGATCCTAAATCCACACCATCAAGGGGTGAAGTCCCCTTTGGAACCCCCCCCCCCGTTGTTTTGTTATGATCTAAGTTGTAGAGATCAGTATAACTTAAACCTACCATGAGCAAATTGATCAAGGATTCCTCAAGACTGTGTTTTGCTTTTAAAAGTGTCATAGGATATATATGTACACACCACTGGATTGTCTATGTATGATTCTCTGATGAAGGAGACAAATACAGACTCCGAAACACTTTGGGTTGAGGACATCCATCGACAGTACCATTCTGTATGTGTGCATTTCCAGTGTATTCTGTTATTTCCATGTGTACTTATCCGTGATAAGTTTTAATCATGTTTTTCTAATAAATTGATATATATATATATATATATATATATATATATATATATATATATATATATATATATATATGTATATGGCTTGAGTGCCTTAAAAGTCCCACCCCAGGAGTTCACTCTCTTTCCATTAGATTTAGGGATGTGGCACACCTAGGAGTGATCACCACCAAACAGTCTTGCATTTACTTCCTGTTCTAGGTTGACAATTCTTCTGCTCTATAAATACAGTATGGTGAGTGAATGTAGTCAGGCAAGGACAAAAAGTATGTATGGACAGGATTACCAGGTCATATTAGAGGCGAATATTCCCATACTGTGTAAATGTCCTGGGATATTTTGATGCCCAGGATGTCATGGTGCTGCGTACATCGACCCTAAGCCCCTGTACACACGGTCGGAGATTTCCACAACCAAATCTGTCGGATTTTGCCCGTCGGATTTTGTCCGAAACTGTTGCATACACACGGTCGGACAAAGTTGGCGAAAAAATCTGATCTTTCAGAACGTGATGACGTAATTTCGTTACGATGGGACTACATTCAGGCTAGTAGCCAATAGCTTTGATGTAGGAATTTGATCTGAGCATGCGTGGCACTTGGTCCGATCAAAATTCTCTACACATGATCGGAGTATGTCCGATCAGCCCAGTTGGTCGGGAAATATTTCCAACATGTTGGAAAATTGGGTCCGTCGGATATTCCGACGGAATCCATCCGATGCATACCACACACAGTCGGATTATCCAACGACACGGTCCGATAGGACACATTCTGACGGATTCTCCAACCGTGTGTACAAGGGCTTAGACATGAATAGTTAAAATCTGCTGTATGCAGCTATGCAACGCTATTTGTATAAGGTGATGCATACTCCTTGATGCAATGCCCCAAATACATGTAGTGTGCATGCCTGCAAGGTTAGGGGCAGAGAGAAATATACAGGCAAGGCTGTAATGTGGAATAAACCATGGCGCTATTTGAAAATGGCAAAAAATAAAATATAACAAATAATTTATAATTTCTGTATACTAGCAGATCCAAGAGAAATAAAATGCATCATCAATGTGTTATACTCCATGTCCATTGTCATTTTGCCTTTACTGACATGTTGTTTTTTTGGACCCCAGTATAATAACAATTTTCTTAGATATTAGTACCCCTGTTGGAAAGAATCTTTCATTATCTGACCCTTGGCTACTCGGACTTGACTTACCAGTTTCTGTGATCTAGCACTTAAAAAATACTTCTCCCAGTCGGAGGTCTTTTTGTTGAGTGCAAAGGACTAGAGGGAGTCAGTTGCTCTGATATGTATGAGGATATGTAGAATGTAAACTAAAAAATGGAGGGGCTACAAAATAGGGAATTTGCTTTGTGGAAAGCTTGCTGAGTATCTCTAATTACAATTGCTGTTACATTTATAAATAAAATTAGATTACTGGCTTTGGAGTGTAGTGCCTGTTTTGAAACCGCAAAAGGGATGAAAGTGCACTTGTTGTTTTGCCCTCCATGGTCAAAGCACGGGTTCCTTTTAAATAATATTGATTATATAATTAAATAAGTCCTGTGGATAAACTATAGGCAATATACCTGAACATTCAAATTGAATTAACACATGAAAAGAAAAAAACTCTGAACACTATGGGCTAGCTAGATATACAGTACATTTGTCTGACTGACCTCTCTGATAAATGGTCAGCCACTATGATAAGTCACTGGTTTGATCAGTGCACTTACGTGTATAAGTATCAATGTAAAGTGGAACTAAAGTCCACGAAAAAAACCACGCTAGAGGGCAGAAATGTAGGGGCTGCATATGCAGTGCAATGTACACTTCTGATTCATTTCCAGCATCTGTAAGATGCGGAGAATGAAGTAATTACAAAGTAACTCCAGTGTGCATACTCTGAAGTCACATCATCATTGGCTGCCAAATTGCATACACAAAACCTGAAAGAAGACTGATTACTGGAGGAAAACACACTAAAATGTAAGAGTGCCACAACATGGAGGTATGCCATTCATATATGCATATCATGGCAAGAGCCCACCCTCCCTGAAAGCGGTAGAGTTCTGTTTTAAGTTATTGGGCTCTAACTGCTTGCCCCATGTAAATATACTGCAGCAGAATAGCCACTCTGCTGTGGATCATATACATGATACACATACATGATCCAGATTTTTTAGTAGAAATTAACAAAATATTGTCTTTTTTTTTAATATTCTGTCTTTTTTCATTTATATGATGCAAAATAAAAAACTCAGTGGTGATCAAATGGCACTAATTTCATTTGGGTACAATGTTGCATTACCGCGCAATTACCAGTTAAAGTAGTGCAGTGCCAAATAGCAAAAAATGCCCTGGTCATGAAGGGATTAAACCTTAAGTGGTTAAATAGACTTTACATAAAATAAGCAGTGGAAGAGGCTGGAAAACGGTGCCCCAGAACAGCTGCGGGGGGTCGCGCAGCACAGTGATAGTGGCTGTGCCATGTTGCTAGGACACGGTGCGACCACAGTCTCTGTAAAATCTCTGTCCAATCACAGCCGGTCCCATGTAAATATGTAAGTGTCATGAATCGGCTCTCCTTGCCTCACACTGACAGCGATTGTGTTGCGAGGAGTGCTCATCAGTGGTATCTCCTTGCAGGGGAGACCTGGGCAGTTAATCAGGGCACAGTGCCTATCAGTGCCACCAATCAGTGCTCATCAGTGCCATCGATCAGTGCCCATCAGTGCTGCCAATCAGTGCCAATAAGCACCACCCATCAATGCCCATCAGTGCTGCCTATCCACGCCGCCTATCAATGCTCACCAGTGCTGCCCATCAGTGCCCACCAATGCCACCTAGCAGTGCCCACCAGTGCCACCTATCAGTGCCCATCAGTGCGGCATATTAGTGCCTCCTCATCAGTGCCACCTAATCAGTTGGCCATAAGTGCCACCTCATCAGTGCTCATCGGTGCAGCCTATCAATGCCCATCAGTGCCCATCAGTGAAGGAGAAAAATTACTTAGTTACAAAATTTACTGACAAAAACTAAGAAAAAAGTTTTTTCTTAATATTTTCGACCCTTTTTCTTTTTTTTTGTAAAAAAATTAAAATCCCAGGAGTGATTAAATACCACCAAAAGAAAGCTCTATTTGTGTGAAGAAAAAGATTGAATGACAATTGCGCGGTCATGCAACGCTGTACCCAAATTATTTTTTTAAATTGTGACAGCGCTGAAAGCAAAAAAATGGCTTGGGCAGGAAGGGGGTGAAAGTGCCCAGTAATCACACCTTTTGTACTCTTGAACACAATAAATAAAGCAAGTAGTTATTTACAAGATTACTATACAGTCACTTTTAGCCCTTGTACACACGGTCGGACATTCTGACAACCAAATCCGTTGGATTTTGTCCGACGGATTTTGTCCGACGGATTTTGTCCGAAACTGTTGCATACACACGGTCGGACAAAGTTATCGGAAAATCCGATCGTTCAGAACGTGATGACGTTATTTCGTTACGACGGGACTACAATCACGCTAGTAGCCAATAGTTTTGGTGTAGGAATTTGATGTGAGCATGCGTGGCACTTTGTCCAATCGGAATTCTCTACACATGATCGGAGTATGTCCGATCTGAGCATTTTGTCAGAAAATTTTAGCAACAAGTTGGAAAACTTGGTCCATCGGATACTCAGACGGAAACAGTCCGATGGAGACCACACACAGTCGGAATATCCGACAAAACGGTCCGATCGGACACATTACGTCGGAATCTCCGACCGTGTGTACAAGGGCTAATGGCCTAAAAGCAAAACGACATTGTATAAAATGTGCTGTTCATTGTGAATACCTTTGTGCACTGATTCTTCACAGGCTGAGGATATACGTAATAGCCATTACATACACTAGAAAAGAATGAGAAAGAACCATGGCTCTCTTACTAGTCTTTCTTTGCCAGTCATAAAACACAGTTGCTGTGGCTGTAATTTCCCATTGGGAATGCCACCATCTTAAAAGAATGTTCTTTTAGAGCCGGAAATACAAAGACTACATGAAAAACATTTATTTCTCTGCCATTTATGTCCCATAATTCATGTTCTTTCAGAAAAAAAATGCATATCATTATCACCTCTATGCAATCCAGGATTTGTGCTGGGTTAATTACAAGTTGTAATCAATATTCTCTACATCTGTGCAATGTACTGAAAAGCAATCACTTCTGTCAGTTATGTTTTTTTCACAGCCCAAAAAAAAGGAAATAAGCACAGTTATTTTATTTACATTGAGGTAGATGGATAATGAAATGCTACTGAAAAGCTGATAATGATTAGTTAAGAAAACGTTTACGGGCTTATTCATTCTATTAAATGGCAATGATCATTACACGCTTTGGTGCAGTACTATGCATTCTGAATGAAAGGATTGGCAACACACTAACAACTGCAGAAAATGATGCATGCATCATTTTTGTTTCATTGTGGTGTTGGACAACCCATCCAAATGAAAGGGCTGCCCTAATGCAATGTATGTTAAACAAATGTAATGTCAATTAAATGCATGTTAATCCGTGAAACAACATGCGTGTATAAGGCTCTGTTCACATTTCGCGTAGTGGAAATGCGTATTCTGACTCACAATGTTCTCTTTAATCGACTGGCATGCGTTTTCATGTATTGTGTATGCATAGGGTACCCTATTCAGTTGAATGGGCTTCCCTATGCGCGTTTCTCATAGCAAAGAACCTCAAGGACCAAACTGCGGCCCTGAGCCAGATGAGTTTTTACATGTTTGTTATGTTGTGAGACAATTGTGGAAAAGCTGCACTGGGTTTGGGGTGCCGTCAAGGATGAATTGGCACCCAAATTTGCAATACGCATTTTGCCAAGATTTAGCATGATTTAGAATCACTAGCTGTTAATGCACTGCACCAGACCCCGCAGTGATTAAAATCTATAGTATAAATTGAAAAGATTTTAAGATTTTAAGAAAAATCAACTTATATAGTCTCCACCTTTGAAATCTTACATAAT
This sequence comes from Lithobates pipiens, assembly GCF_037356315.1. NCBI lineage: Eukaryota > Metazoa > Chordata > Amphibia > Anura > Ranidae > Lithobates > Lithobates pipiens. Next base: position 93,444,950 of record NW_027507718.1, read on the forward strand.
CTTGATTTTGGAACCACTATGTTACAGACTAATTTGTCCTTTTTTATCACTATAGTGACTTGTTTCTTGAAGCTTTGTGGTCTACTTCACCCAATAATCCATTCTGGTATGACCCTTCTCTAAACAAACTCCTTATGAATCCTGATCCAGAACATTGGATCTCCCGGGGAATCAAGTACCTCAATCACTTGAATACTGGTCCGGGCTTTAAGCCTCTTGTTCAATTACAAGAAGAATTGACCTTCCTCCCTCTTTTTTATTCTATTATCATCAGATGCCCTTACGGCACAATTTGGCCCGCAGCCACTCCTATTATCTCTAGCTCTGCTGGAGAAATTACTAAGAAGGTCAGACCCCACTAAACTAATTTCTGAATACTATTCTACTCTAATGGCTGATTCTAATCCTAGATTTGCTGCTGCCAAGTCTGCTGGACTACTTTGAACATTCAACTTACAGAGTTCACTGACACCTATAAGAGCTCAGTGATAAGAGCTAACTGAAAACATTTCATCACAGTCACCTTGTAAAATGGGCCTAAGTCCCACATCTGAATGCTTTAGTGGCTGCGGAGACTCAGCTGATTATGTACACTGTTTCTTGCCCCACCCTGTAGTTCATGCATTTTGGTCAGAGGTTGATTCCTTTCTTTCTACTGTGTTGGGTCTACCTAATATATTACATCCTAAACATTGTTTACTGGGTATTTTTGGTGAACTTCCTGCTTCTACATGATAAACATTTGTTACATATATTGTATTTCTTTGCTAAAAGGACCATACTCTTGTCCTGGAAAGGAACAACCTGCTATACTTTGACCACCTGGCTTAAATTGATTAACAACAGCCTTCCCCTGTATAAACTTACTTTGAATTGAGGAAGAGGACAAACTTCTAAAATAAAATATGGCATAAATGGGTTTCTAGTTCCCTTAAATTGGTATCTTTGGATACAGGATATTAGTATGCACCTTGTGTGATTACATTCGGTATTGCACTATTGCCCTCTGATTTACACCCTTTCCCTTTATGTGTCATTTAATTGTAGTTGTACCGGCAATCTCTTTAACATTGTGCCTTTCTGAGGCATGGGGGCCATGGTTTGGTCTTCGCCTGTAACCCGTTTATTGTACTCTATCTTTTTTTTTACAAAACTCTGAAAACTTAGTAAAAGTAACTTTAAAAAAAAAAAAAGAAGAAAAACCAACAAGATAACAAGTGACATACTAACACGGACTATGATAAAGCTATTATTTTGGAGATAAGATACAGTGTCAGTAGAAAAAAACAGTCTAAAGCCCCGTACACACGATCCAATTATCAGACGAATGATCGTCCGTTTTTTTTTTACGTTGAATTTGATGAGTTTACTAAAGTCACAAAAATTCTGTCAGGAAAAAAATTCGGAAGTGATGTCATGTGTTGTAATTCATTTGTTTTGCATTTTCGAACGACAGCTGTACTGCTTAAACGAAAATTGCACGATCTGGTCTCGTACAAAAAAATTCAAAAAAATTTCAGGCATGTCCAATAGAATAATATTGGATGAACTGTCCTGATCGGCTCTCAAAAGCTCTCTACTAACGGTTTGATTATTGTACGATCGTGTCAAATGTGGCAATTTTCGTACGATATTCGGATCGTGTGTACAGGGCTTAAGAAAATGCTTTTGTTTTGAACATGGATCCTTGCCTTCTCTGATGTACTGGATTGAATTATTGCCAACTTGAAAAAATGTTGTTAGTAAATACTTATAACGTAATACATCTATTTAGAATAATACATAAAAATAACATCACAATATACATAAACATTAGCATTAGTTCTGCGCAAGGGTTCAAATCAAGACCTGGGGCATCGAATGCCCTAGCATTCAAATAAAGCTGGCTACACATTACTTAAGATCTGGGGCATCGAATGCCCTAGCATTCAAATAAAGCTGGCTACACATTACTTGTTGTATAATTGTTTTTGTTCAATTTAATTTAGATTTACTTTCAACTATGTAATGCAAGGACCTGCTGGATTGCATACAGTTTGAAAGTGTTTAGGTTTGACCTCATATTATGTGGTTTTGGTAAATCGAATGTAAAGAAAATCGTATAAGATCCCTTTCACACTGAGGCAGTTTTCAGGCGTTTTAGCACTAGAAATAGCGCCTGTAAACTGCCTCCCATTCTCTGCAATGGGTGCTTTAACACCCAAGTGGTGCACTTGCAGGACATTGGAAAAAGTCCTGCAAGCAGCGCTGTATACAGTTCTTCCAAAACACCGGTGCCCATTTTAATGAATGGGCAGCGCATCTGAAGTACCTGAAAAGCATTTCGGAAGAGCTGCAACACGGGAGTTTTTTACACCTTTGGGGGTAAAGTACCCCGCTAGTAGCCACTTAGCCCTTGTACACACGGTCGGAGAATCTTTCGGAATGAGTCTTATCGGACCGTGTCGTCGGATAATCCGACTGTGTGTGGTATGCATCGGACTGATTCCGCCCGAATCTCTGTCCGACCCAATTTTCCAACATGTTGGAAATATTTCCCGACCAACTGGGCCGGACGGACCTAATCCGATCATGTGTAGAGCATTTTCATCGGACCAAGTGCCACGCATGCTCAGATCAAATTCCTACATCAAAGCTATTGGCTACTAGCCTGAATGTAGTCCCATCGTAATGAAATTACATCATCACGTTCTGAAAGATCGGATTTTTCGCCAACTTGGCCCGACCGTGTGTATGCAACAGTTTCAGACACAATCCGTCTGACTAAATCCGACGGGCAAAATCCGACGGATTTGGTTGGCAAAATCTCCGACCGTGTGTACATGGGCTTAAACAGCGATAAAGCACCGCTTAAACGAGCAGCACTTTACCGCTAACGGCAGGTGCTTTCAGTGTGAAAGGAGCCTAAAAGTTGTGTAATATGTAGCCAGCTTAAGCTAAAACTTTTTCAGTTGCTATGAGTTATCATCCTCTGCACACCCTGTCACCATTTATACTGTTCATACAATAAGCCTAAATATGTGTGAAATCAAATTGGATCATTAAGAGATATTGGGGTACTCTATGGCCTTCTTGTTGCTTGCTATATTGATTGCACTACAGCAGAGAGATTACTTGAAGACAGGGTATAGAAGGGTGCGCAGATCATTAACACATACAGGCATACCCCACTTTTAAGTACACAATGGGGTTTATTTACTAAAGCCGGAAAGTGTAAAATCAGGCTCACTTCTGCATATAAACCAATGAGCTTCCAGGTTTTATTACCAAAGCTTAATTGAACAGGTTAGAAGCTCATTGGTTTCTATGCAGAAGTGAGCCTGATTTTGCACTTTAGTAAATTAGTATTTAGTAAATACACCTGTATATGCCTGTAAATAGGTGGTATATGTTTATATGGCTTGCCATTAGCAACAAAGAATGTGTAATACAGCATGATAGTACATTGAGGACTGAATATAATATGCTGTCATAACACCTTCTTAGAAAGCACCTTTAAGAGTCAAATCTTTTTGTGACTGTTTCATGTTATATAAAATGTGTCTCCTAAGAAGTGCGCTGGAGGCATATTATATTACAAATTGTTCCACAGAAAAATCCGTGGGTTGCTGTAGCACCCAACTATGTTTAGATTTCTTTTTACATGGTGTGTGACAGATATATATTTGTTCTTTTCAGACAGTCTTATGGTATCATCAATTCACTTTAAATAGAATTGTACAAAATAAAAATAAAAATGCATGCAGGCTCACATAGGATTAAATGTACCATATTTCTAGGAATTGAATGGTATGAAAGACTGAATGGAAAGTTGAAATATTTTGATGAGCTCAATCCAAGTTTTACTTTGAATTTTTAAAGTGGATGTAAACCCATTTTTTTTTATTTGTCTGGCACAATATAGAGTATGGGATTTCACATCAGCTGTGCCCAGTCTTGCCACAAAGAGTTAATCCAGCTCTGAGCAATCCTCTTTTATTGTTCATTGAGATAAATCTTGACAAACGGAGAAAAACTTTGTCAAATCCCCCCCCTTGCTGTGAGTGACAGGTGATTTACATATCTCGTGCACTAGCCTAAGAGACATGCATTCTTTTTTAATTCCTCCCCACTCCTTGCTGCTGCTATTCTGCAAGGATTAGATGTTCCACATCTCAGCATGATTGGGCATGCTGAAGTCATGTGGGGACTTTTCTGGGTTTTGACTGGATGTTAGTGATCATAGCAGAAGTTCAGTGTAAGAAATGCACAGGAGAAAATGCATGTTGATAAGGGGAGTGTAGAGGTGGGCGGGGAGTCTACTGACATCACGACCCACTGAGCCCTGGAAAACAGACCCACCCACAAAATTTGCAGTTTTTTCGGGTCTCATAGCAGACAGAGGGGAGACATTTGACAGATAAGTATACATGCAGGAGGCATGTATATCCTTCTATATAACCAATATTGCTGTAGTTTAGAAAGGATGAGAGTGGGTTTACATCCACTTTAACTTCTTTGTTTGATATTTGTACTATTCCATTCAACCTATACGTAGTAAATGCATGGTATAAATTGGTCAGATAGTAAAAATGACCATAAATATTACAATCTGACTGTACAATCTACTAAGTTGAATGATACGAATAAATCTTGCCAAAAATCATAATAGAGTGTCCAATCAGACTAGAATGAGTCCTTCTAATTTTCAAATTGACTTATTTATAATTGCACCTCTGTTACTGGTGTTAGAAGGGAGACCACTGCAGGAATGCTGAAGGGATAAAGTGCAAGTACTTGCTTTTAGTCTCTCAAACCCCCCTGTCACCGTTGAATATACTGGGTTATTTGACATGCAAGATCTGACACTTCACATTTCCTGATAGTGTCAGAGCTTTCTGCTAAACCCCACTACATGGCATTTCTTCTGGACCATCACTATGATAGGCAGCCACACTAGCCAATAGTGAGTAGTATTTTGCTGAATTTTTTTATCAATAAATTATCTTGGGATAATGCGCAAGGCTGGCACGCCCTTTTCTTTTTATCTTTTCTAGGAATGCAATGCCTGAAAGTATAACTTTTGTGTCTGAAAAAGCTGCAGTGAAGAGGTTCTATACCTCAATTAATGATGAAGTGTATCATACTAGTCAACCTGCCTAATGTGCAGTGCTCACTCTCTCTCTTTATCTCTCAGGCGGTATGATTCTATTATTCATATATCAATACTCCCTGATCATTGCAAATTTAAAAAGTAGCATATAATAGAAATATCATGGCTGGCATTATTGCAAAGGTATTAAAATATTATTTAATGAAGGTGACACGTATCCATTGGTATGGTTGTTGAAAGATAGTTGGTGAAGATTACTTATTTTCGAGCAACTGATTTTAGACTTAGTAATAAGTCAATCAAAGGATTTACCTATATGAGAAGGACTGAGTATGAAAGACAAGAGCAAGGGTTTACAGGATAAGAGACTAATGGGGGTAAATGTCCAAAACATGTAAGACTGTTTAGGGAGGAGGGATTGAGAGTGGGAAAAGGGGTGGGACAACTTAGAGGAGAAAAGAGGAAGAGAGGTAGGTATGTGGAAGGTATTGGAGTAGAAAAAGGTATTGATATGTATAAAGTTTGATGCATTCATTCATAATGTCTGCAAATGTATAAGGGTTTTTTTATGTGTCAAAACATTTAAACACAATCCAAGGAATCCAGGTTTGTTATGGTATTCAAATAGATTGCTCTGGCTTTCTCCATGTGGTAAACATCATTGGTTCTGTTTACCCAATCTAAGATTCATAGAGTTGCTGGAGACTTCCAGTGCAAAGAAATTAGTGACTTTACTGTATTTAGCAAAGGAACGGTAAAGGAAGATTTGGATTTTTAAGTGGTTTTTAAGTGGTAATTCTAAGCCCTTGTACACACGGTCGGACATTTTGTCCTAAACTGTTGAATACACACGGCCAGACGAAGTTGTCGGAAAATCTGATCGTTCAGAACGTGATGGCGTAATTTTGTTACGATGGTTCAGGCTAGTAGCCAATAGCTTTGATGTAGGAATTTGATCTGAGCATGCGTGGCACTTTGTCCGATCGGAATTCTCTACAGATGATCGGAGTATGTCCGATCGGAGCATTTTGTCGGAAAATTTTACCAACAAGTTGGAAAACTTGGTCCGTCGGATACTCCGACGGAAACAGTCCGATGGAGAACAAGGACAGTCGGAATATCCAACAAATTGGTCCGATCGGACACATTACGTCGGAATCTCCGACAGTGTGTACAAGGGCTAAGATGTGTAGTAGAAAGGAATCCAGGCTGAAAAATTTAGATGTGCCCAATTCTCTGTTTGTCCTGTAGGAAGTTATTTGGAGGGCATTCTTACAAGTTTTAGAACACAGGATCTTTACTGTGTTGACACCTCCAGCACCCATTGGATGTTGCTAGAGACTACCTAGATAATTTATCAGGTGTCACATACCAGTGTATAATTAATTTGAAAGAAGTTGCAACTGTAGGGAATTTCTTGCATGTTCTCCACGTGCCTGCATGAGTTTCCTTAAGGTACACCAGTTTCCTCCCACTTTCCAAAGACACGCTGGTATATTAATTGGCTCTTGTCTAAAATTGGCCCTGGTATGCGTATTTATGAATGTGAGTTCGGAACTGTAGATTGTAAGCTTCTTGAGCACAGGGACTGATATGAATATATAAAATATATGTAAAGCACTGCGTAAATTGTCAGCGCTCTATAAGTACCTGTAGTAAATAATAAATAAATAATGTGAGCCTCGGAGAAGTAAGGAGGAATTTTGTGTGCCTTAGCCCCCTTTCACTCTTATATGACTTGTCCCACGATTCTCCATGATTTTGAATGACTACCATTCACATTGGCATGACTTCAAGTCGTGCTGACTTCAAAGTAGTTCCTGCACTACTTTTTTTCTGAAGTCGGATCAAAGTAGGATTCCATATTAACTGATCCGACTTGGGCATGCGACTTGTGCATAAAGGGGATCTCCACGCCAATTGTTTTAAGAAGACAACGACAATGACGCCGGAGGAGAAGACCGGGCCAACACTAGTAAAAGAGCTGGAAGAAGATAGCAGAGGAGCCCGGTAGAAGGCACCAGAGAGCAGGAGAAGACACCAGAGAGTGGGAGAAGAAAGCAGAAAAGTCAGAAGAGACCCCAGAGTCAGAAGACTCCTGGAGCTGCCTAATAAAATACTTTACAAACCTGTGTACTTTTGTCCCCCCAGGTTAATGGGTAGGGGTATGATGTACCCCATACTCATTCACATAGGGTGGGGGCTGGGATCTGGGGGCCCCCTTATTAAAGATTCCAATAAGCCCCCCGGTCACAGACCCCGACAACCAACGGCCAGGGTTGTCGGGAAGGGGCCCTTGTCCTCATCAACATGGGGGCAAGGTGCTTTGGGGTGGGGGGGCAGGGACCCCCTGCCTCACAGAACCCACCCCCCCATGTTGAGGGCATGCGGCCTAGTACAGCTCAGCGCTTGCTCGTCCCCACCCCCTTTCCTGACTGGCCAGGCTGGTGCTCGGATAAGGGTCTGGTATAGAATTTGGGGGGACTCCACGCCTTTTTTTGGTGTGGGGGTTCCCCATAAAATCCATACCAGACCGTTTTCTTAAAAAAAAAAAATTGGCGTGGAGTTCCCCCTAATTATTTGGAAATCAAAGTCGCATCCCTGCTCATTGAAGTCGTACTTCAAGTTGTTGGGCAAAGTCGGATCCACAGTCGTATGACTGTCTTGGCAAGATCGTGGCGGAGAAATCGCAGCAAAATCGCGCGACTTTGGAGTAGCACAAGTGTGAAAGGGGCCTTAGTGAGTCTGTTCAGAGCCTTAAATTGTTAAACAGTTAATAGCTCTGCCAGCCCATCTGGGTGCCCCTGAACAGTAGCTCTCTTTGTGGCCATTACAGCTCAGTATGCAAAGAAGCTTGCATGCTCCACTGTGCAGTGTGTGGCTCCACCTGCACTCTCTCTCTCTGGCATGCCGACTCTACGCCTCTTTTGCGCATGTGCAACCTCTGAACTCTGCTCTTTCCAACCCTCCTTATTCGGATGATCTGGCATCGATAGCCTTGCACTGGGTGTGCTCTTCTCACTGCATTATGTTAACACTAGTGCATACTCAGAAATGTCCCTCGCAGTGGCAGGAGAACTCCCCAAAAAGCTCCCTAATTTCCATACTGTGGCAGCCCTCTCCCATGTATCTATACACTTTACAGTCCATACAATAATCGCTAGAGGGGTAGGTTGGGTGGCACTATGGCATCCGGCACCTCATCCCTATTAGATTGCGATCGGCAGTAATAGGATGGTTGGGATTATAATACATATAAAAATATACATTTTATTACATGAAACAACAAGTAATGGGTTCAATAAAACGTTCAATAAAAATTAATGGCAAAGCATTTATACAAATATTATTATTAATCACTACTGGTATCCATATATAGGAAGTGATCAATACTTGATGTCGTATCCCAACATGTTTCGCCAACATTGGCTTCTTCAGGGGATTTATACGGACCACCAGTTTTCATATGGCTCAAGGAGACATCAAAGGAAGTCACCAGGTAGGTCCACAGAAATATGGTGGAGTGAAGGCTCTGCGCGATCACAGGGAATATACAGGGACCAAGAAGGCTCTGCTATAAACAAGGATTAATGCAGGAGTGCAAGCATACAACTGCAACCTCATAATATGTAATATTATTGCAAATTGGCCACTCTTTATAACCGATGCAGAATCGCAGTGGTCACCCCTACTCCCCAGCCCATACAATAATCCCAGCACTTAATCCTCTATCGGTTGCTACTGGCAATGGCAGTGTGTACTGGAGCCAGCACCCACATTTAGCACTATCCCCATGAGGGCCAATGAATATAACTGGTTCTTGCCCAAACAGTACAGAGACCAGAAGTCACCCAAGCAACAGTCCATTCATTAAACAGCCTAGGGGTTCGACTTTTTTTGATTTATTGCTTACAGAACTTGGATCAGAAGAGGAATTAGGGCATGGGATACTCCAAAATGCTAAGTAACATTAAGCAGAGGACACTCTTCTCCTTGTGGATATGACACAGTCCAAATACTCACAGCTAGGGATCATGAATTTGTATCTTGGCTTGCACGATTGCACGGCTTTAGGTAACCAGTGCAGCTTTGGTGCGCTGCACAGTCAAAGGGGGTCACCCAGGAAAGCGGTCTCCTTTTTTGGACATGATTCAAGTAAGTGAAACTCTCCTTCCAGACTCGATCTGCTTGTAAAGAATCATACATTCAGCTCTAGGTTAGTCCTAGGTCCCCGGCCCTGCCACAGCTGAGACCCAGCAGAACAACAACTATAGGTGCTGCAGAGGCAGATTTACTATATTTACCTAAAAACACTAAAAACTTGCATGAAAAATGTTGGAGCACTTGCAGAGTGCTAGAGCGGATGGGAGCTTCCATGTGCAGTGTCACAGGAGCACTGCCGGAAAGTCTCTATTGAGGAATCCACGAGTGCTGTGTTAGCCACATGAGCCTTATAGAGGCTCCAGCTGCGGCTAACACACGGTGCTCGTGGATCCCTCAATAGAGACTTTCCGGCGGTCCTCCTGTGCTCCTCTGACACTGCAAGTGAAAGCTCCCACCCGCTCTAGCACTCTGTAAGTGCTCCAACATTTTTCATACATGTTTTTAGTGTTGTTTTATACTTATATACTGAATAATTTCCTAAACTATTTAAAGGATTGGCTTGGTGCTTCTCTCTCCTCCTTTTGCTTTCCTTTCGTTTGCAGTGATCGGGTTCCCCAGCCAGCACCTGAAGCAGCCTTGCTCCCTTTACAGCCTCCATTTAGAGTCCGGGGTCTCAAACTGGTGGCCCTCCAGCTGTTGCAAAACTACAAGTCCCATGAGGCATTGCAAGGCTGACAGTTACAAGTATGACTCCCAAAGACAGAGGCATGATGGGACTTGTAGTTTCACAGCAGCTGGAGGGCCGCCAGTTTGAGACCCCTGATTTAGAGACTAATTTTTAAGGGTTCATCCCCTAGAACTTTCAATCCATTCACCATTCACATGGTTGCACCTTCATGTATCAGCATGCGGATGCATGCCTTTTCATTTCAAATTTAAACTTTAATCTTTTTCATCAGATGGTTTAGCTCTGAACATAATATCAATATTGTGTATGATTTTCCTCCTAATGTCATTTGTACATAAAACCAGGGACCCCGTTACATGGTCAAGAGGATCAAGGCACAACGACTCAGTAGCAGTGCTGTTAAATAGAGCCAGGAGGCTGAATTGTACTTTATTTTGATGGTGGAAACTCCTGTGTGAGCAACTGTTTGTTTTGTTGGACATTTTATTTCCTTTCTCTGCAATAAAAGGGGGTCAACAAGCCCTTAAACGGCACAACTGGCATGGTCTCCACTCACTGGTGAACTCTACACTAAAGCAAAACCACCCCCAAACATTTACAACACATATATGAATAAAAAACCTTCCAGAGATTCTAACCCAATTCTTCTTCTCTAATTTTGGCTGTAGCTGGTTTTTAAATTGAAGATGGCATAGAAGAGAGTGCTATTTTCCAACACACCGCTAACATTCTGTCCAGTAATCCCACAGAATTAAACTACCATCTGTTATTCTGTAGCCTCCTTTTGATTACAACGGAAGCTTGCATAAAACAATATGCTGCACAGCAGTGGTATGCTGGCCACACACAGTCAGATTTTATTTCACATTAGACCTGTCAGATTAACTTTATTTACCAAGAACTGTGCAGTTATAAGGGTAGTTATAGGAAAGACTGTTTAGGTAAACTCTCACACAATATACAAATATAAACAAAAAAAATCTGTCTGCCCAATTTTATATAAATGTTGTAAGTCATTTGTTATAACTGTGTGGGGACCTTTACACATACTGTTATGAAGGACATTTTTAGCATTATACACAGGGGGCTATTTGTAAAGCAGTGAATGTGAGGCCGCGTACACACGGGCGAACTGTTCGCCCAACCTTGTCCGCTGAACAGTGTTTGGGCGGACAGTCCGCCCGTGTGTGGGCTTTCAGCGGACAGTTTCAGCGGACAGTTGGACGGACAAAGTCTTTCGGAAATTCCGAAAAACTGTCCGCTGAAACTGTGTTTGAGCGAACAGTCCGCCCGTGTGTAGGCTACTTTCGAAATGAGCAAACTGTTCCCGCTCGGAAAGTCCGCCCATTTCGAGCGCGTGTACAGGTAGGCGGGGCCCGCGAAGGAGACGTCGCGGGCTCCGCCGCCTGGAATGGGCTTAAAGGGGAACCCCAACGCCGAAAAAAATCGGCGTGGGGGTTCCCCCAAAGTCCACACCAGACCCTTGTCCGAGCACGCTACCCGGCCGGCCAGGAAAGGGGGGCGAGCGAGCGCGCCCCCCCTCCTGAGCCGTACCAGGCCGCGTGCCCTCAACATGGGGGGTGCCTTGGGGAAGGGGGGGCCGCGCGGCCCCCCCACCCCAAAGCACCTTGTCCCCATGTTGATGAGGACAAGGGCCTCTTCCCGACAACCCTGGCCGTTGGTTGTCGGGGTCTGCGGGCGGGGGGCTTATCGGAATCCGGGAGCCCCCTTTAAGAAGGGGGCCCCCGGATACCGGCCCCCCACCCTATGTGAATGAGTATGGGGTACAATGTACCCCTACCCATTCACCTGTGAAATAAAGTACAAAAAAAAACACAACACAGGGAAAAAATATTTTATTGCACAGCTCCGGGGGTCTTCCGTCTTCGGGGGTCTTCTCGCCGGACTCCTCCGCTATCTGTGTGTAGCTCTTTTGCTAGCGGAGGAGTCCGGCTTTCTTCCTCCCCGCCGCCGGCCTCTTCTCCCGACTTCGGGGGTCTTGTCCCCCTCTTCGGTTCTTCTGCCGGGCCACCGCGCCTTCTTGTAGCTCTTTTACAGGCGGTGGCCCGGTCTTCTGTCGCCGCTGCCTTCCGTTCTTCTGTCGCCGCCATTCGGTTCTTCTGCCGGGCCACCGCGCCTTCTTGTAGCTCTTTTACAGGCGGTGGCCCGGTCTTCTGTCGCCGCTGTCGTCGCCGCCGCCGCCGCCTTCCGTTCTTGTTCTTCTTCTTGTTCTTCTTCTTCTTCTCCTGGAGATGTTGACTCGACGAGCTCTCCGGCCGGAATGCCAGAGCCGCGCTGTGCGGTCACTTATATAGTGACAATGGGGCGGTGTCACATGGTATATGTCACATGGGTTGGTCACATGGTGACCCCGCCCCCTTACGATGTCATAGTCCCCATGTGACATCAACCCATGTGACCAACCCATGTGACATATACCATGTGACACCGCCCCATTGTCACTATATAAGTGACCGCACAGCGCGGCTCTGGCATTCCGGCCGGAGAGCTCGTCGAGTCAACATCTCCAGGAGAAGAACAATAAGAACAAGAAGAACAAGAACGGAAGGCGGCGGCGGCGGCGACGACAGCGGCGACAGAAGACCGGGCCACCGCCTGTAAAAGAGCTACAAGAAGGCGCGGTGGCCCGGCAGAAGAACCGAAGAGGGGGACAAGACCCCCGAAGTCGGGAGAAGAGGCCGGCGGCGGGGAGGAAGAAAGCCGGACTCCTCCGCTAGCAAAAGAGCTACACACAGATAGCGGAGGAGTCCGGCGAGAAGACCCCCGAAGACGGAAGACCCCCGGAGCTGTGCAATAAAATATTTTTTCCCTGTGTTGTGTTTTTTTTTGTACTTTATTTCACAGGTGAATGGGTAGGGGTACATTGTACCCCATACTCATTCACATAGGGTGGGGGGCCGGTATCCGGGGGCCCCCTTATTAAAGGGGGCTCCCGGATTCCGATAAGCCCCCCGCCCGCAGACCCCGACAACCAACGGCCAGGGTTGTCGGGAAGAGGCCCTTGTCCTCATCAACATGGGGACAAGGTGCTTTGGGGTGGGGGGGCCGCGTGGCCCCCCCTTCCCCAAGGCACCCCCCATGTTGAGGGCACGCGGCCTGGTACGGCTCAGGAGGGGGGGCGCGCTCGCTCGCCCCCCTTTCCTGGCCGGCCGGGTAGCGTGCTCGGACAAGGGTCTGGTGTGGACTTTGGGGGGACCCCCACGCCGATTTTTTTCGGCGTTGGGGTTCCCCTTTAAGCCCATTCCAGGCGGCGGAGCCCGCGACGTCTCCTTCGCGGGCCCCGCCTACCTGTACACGCGCTCGAAATGGGCGGATTTGCCTCCTCCTTACGTGGGCGAGTCCGTTCATTTCAAAAGTTGAGCGAACTGTTTGGCAAACAGTTCGCTGAAACAGTCCGCTCGTGTGTGGGCAAGTCCGCTCATGCAAATTTTGAGCGGACTGTTTGCCGAAACTGTTTGACGAACAAGGTTGGGCAAACAGTCCGCGCGTGTGTACGCGGCCTGATATTTGCCAAACATTCACTGTAGGTGAATCTTCCTAGTGCATGTAGTTTAATTTAGAGAGAAAGACTAACCATCTGTAAATGTTTGGTGAATATCACATTCAGTTTTAAAAATATGTCCCATATTGAATTATTATGGGATATGGTGGCTCCTTATCCTATTGCCACTTGTATAACCCATACACTATATTACCAAAAGTATTGGGACACCCTGCTTTACAAGCATATGTCAGTCTTAGTCCATAGGGTTCAATATTGAGTTGGCCCATTCTTTGCAGCTATAACAGCTTCAACTCTTCTGGGAAGGATGTCCACAAGGTTTAGGAGTGTCCATTGGAATGTTTGACCATTCTTCCAGAAGTGCATTTGTGAGGAAGGCCTGGCTCGCAGTCTCCACTCTAATTCATCCCAAAGGTGTTCTATTGGGACTGTGTGCAGGCCAGTTCAGGACTGTGTGCAGGCCAGTCAAGTTCCTCCACCCCAAACTCGCCCATCCATGTCTTTATGGACCTTGCTTTGTGCACTGGTGCTCAGTCATGTTAGAATAGGAAGGGGTCATCCCCAAACTGTTCCCACAAAGTTGGGAGCATGAAATTGTCCAAAATGTCTTGTTATGCTGACTACTAAAGAGTTTCCTTCACTGGAACTAAGGTGCCAAGCCCTGCCCCTGAAAAACATCCCCACACCATAATCCCCCCCTTCACCAAATGACTTGGACCAGTGTTCAAAGCAAGGTCCATAAAGACATGGATAAGCGAGCTTGGGGTGGAGGAACTTGACTTGCGTGCACACATTCCTGACCTCAACCCTTTTGGAATGAAATAGAGCAGAGACTGAAAGCCAGGCCTTCTCGTCCAACATCAGTGCCTGATCTCACAAATACAGTTCTGTAAAAATGATCAAACATTCCCATAGACATGCTCCTAAGAGTCCATTCCCGCAGGGGCAATACGACTTCCAGCGTGACTTTGGGAGGCAACTTGGACACGACTTGAGTATGAATCACAGCGTGACTTGGGGCAACTTATAAAGTAACCTGAAGTCCCCTCCAGGACAGGGAATTTTGTCAGTGGCCAATCACATAATAATCAGCTCTGTGGGAGGGAGGGGTTTGCCTAGAAAACTATTTTTACTTCCTGGAAAGTTGCTTCAGTTAAGACAGGGGATCCAACTTGGAGGCGACTTCCATTGAAATCAATGGGTACAAGTCGTCTAGAAGTCAGATTGAAGTACAGGGACCTTTTCTGAAGTCGAGTCGTAGTGTGCATTAAGACGGCTCTCATTCACTTACATTGATTTTATCATGTCGCGCAACTTGAGGCGACTAGGGGCCACTTGGGGTGACTTAGGGCGACCTCAAGTCGGATCCAAAGTTGCCCCTGTGTGAATGGACTCTAAAACTTGTGGACATCCTTCCCAGAAGTGTTGAAGTTGTTATAGCTGCAAAGAGTGGGCCAACTCAATATTGAACCCTATGGACTAAGACTGGGGTGCCATTAAAGTTCAAGTGCGTGTAAATGCAGGTGTCCTGTTACTTTTGGCAATATAGTGTATGTGTGGTGGCAAAAGGTTGGGCTTTAATGCCCGTCCATGGAGTGCAGCTGTCCGAAGCTTCTTCATGTAACTTGACTAATGCTTGGATTGCCTTACTCTTCCAGTCTGAGTTGTACTGCACAGGGTATTTGAAACCAAGCATCTTTGGTTGCCTATATTAGTTGCATTTTAATATTTAATGACTTTTTTTTTTATGAATACCGGAGTACAGTAAGTTGTATTTTTCTATATCTGCTTGGAGTGCAGTTTTGAAGGTAAAAGAGAAACTTTTGACATTTTAAAGCAGATTTTCACCCCCCAATTCATCATCCACTCTGCCCTTCCTCCAGTCTCTCTTTTTTCTCTTTATTTATTTTTTTCATTTTTTTTTATGAAATTCTCTGGCTGGTCCCCTATGCACATCATTTGCCTAGGTGAATGATGTGCACTGTCCTACCTTTACCTCCTGGGATATACAGGTCACGCATCCCATGAGGCAAAGCTTTTCATTAAAGCGGAGGTCCACCCTAAAATGGACCTTCCGCTCATCGGATTCCTCCCCCCCTCCGGTGCCACAATTGGCACCTTTCAGGGGGGAGGGGGGTGCAGTTACCTGGATAATCCAGGTAACTGCACCCACTTCCGGGCTAGCTCTCTGCGGAAAGGGGCGTACATTACGCCCCTTTCCGCAAGTGCCCGCCCCCTTCCGCAAGTGCCCCGCTGCCTGCTGGGAAACACACAGATCCCAGAGGCAGCGGGGACCGTCCTCATTGCGCAGCGCGGCTCGCGCATGCGCAGTAGGAAACCGGGAAATGAAGCCGAAAGGCTCCATTTCCTGATTCCCATACCCAAGATGGCGGTGGCAGCACTCGAGTGTCGATCTAGAGATCGGCTTCGGGTGCCGACATCGCGGGCGCGCTGGACAGGTAAGTGTCACTATTTTAAAAGTCAGCAGCTGCAGTATTTGTAGCTGCTGACTTTATAAAAAAAAAAAAACGCGGAGTCCCGGCTGACTCCCGCTTTAAGTAAAAGAGGAGGGGGCGAACCTAGTGGGACATCATTGAGAAAGGTTCCGGCTGAACCCAAAACAGCCGACATCCTCTTGATGACATCAGAGCAATTCAGGTGTGGGACTGAGTGGTGCCATTAGAGAGCAAGGTCTCTGCCGAACAGCTCTGGGTGGGTGAGTATCTAAACTGTGCAGAACTCACCATCACAAAGGTGAACAAAACACTTTTTTTTTTGTAAAGAGAAACCCTCACCTTGTCTATAGAAGACAAAGTAACAGTGACTCTGCAAAGGGCCTCCCCTATACTTATCTTACCAGAAATCCCTCAGTCTTTCCTCCTTTACCACTGCCACTAAAATGACTTGTGTCAGCAACAGGGAGGAGTGGTGATGTCACCTCTCAGGCATGTGACAGTACTCGGACCTAGAGAGTGGCTGCTAAACTCTGAAAAGTGGCGGTACTGTTAATGGCAGTGGAGCACTGATAAAATGAAAATATGGGTGAGTATAAGGGGGTCAATAGGGTAATATTGCGGAGACGTGCATGGGCAAGGTGTCTCTTTAGCATTAGCAATGTGAGGTATGAATCAAAATGCATATAGCATTGGTTAATATGCATTACATTATATTATGTAGGGTATAAGACTTATGCCGCGTACACACGACCGGACTTTTCAACATCAAAAGTCTGACGGAATGATTCCGGCAGACTATTCGATCGTGTGTGGGCTGCAGCGGACTTTTGATTCGCAAAAGTCTGACAGACTTTAGAAATGGAACATGTTTTAAATTTTTCCGAAAGAACTCCGCCGGACCCAGTTCCTACCGAGAAATCCGCTCGTGTGTGTGCTAGTCCGACGGACAAAAACCGATGCGAGGGCAGCTATTGGCTACTGGCTATGAACTTCCTTGTTCTAGTCCGGTCGTACGTCATCACATTCGAATCCGTCGGACTTTGGTGTGATTGTGTGTGGCCAAGTCCGTTCATTCGGAAAGTCCGTCAGAACTCTGTCAGAACTCCGTCAGAACTCCATCGAAAGTCTGTCGGACCTAAGTCCGGTCGTGTGTACGCGGCATTAGAGCAAAAAAATAAATAAGAAAAAGACATTTCTGATCCAACTCATATTTGTGCATTTGGCTATGCTTTTCAAAGGCCTGTAGAGCAATAATGTTCATATTTCACAGCACTGTCTCTTCACTACCAATGTCATGCCTCAGTAAAACATGACTATAGCCTACAGAAATGTTGATTTAATAAACAGAGATGCCTAATGCCCTGTACAAAAATTCAGATGGAAAAGGTCCGATCGGATTATGTTGTCGGAAAATCTGATCGTGTGTGGGCTCTATCGGACTTTTTCTGTCTGAAATTCCGACTGAAAAAGTTTGAGAGCTGGATCTCAAATTTTCCAACAACAAAATCCGATCGGACTTTTTACAATCATTTGTAGAGAATTCCAACGGACAAAGTGCCACACATGCTCAGATTAACCACTTACAGACCAGACCACTTTTTGCGATTCGGCACTGCGTCATTTTAACTGACAATTGCGCGGTCATGCAACGTGGCTCCCAAACAAAATTAACGTCCTTTTTTTCCCACAAATAGAGATTTCTTTTGGTGGTATTTGATCACCCCTGCGGTTTTTATTTCTTGCGCTATAAACAAAAATAGAGCGACGATTTTGAAAAAAAACGCATTATTTTTTACTTTTTGTTATAATAAATATCCCCCAAAAATATATAAAAAAACATTTTTTCCCTCGGTTTAGGCCGATACGTATTCTTCTACATATTTTTGGTTAAAAAAATCGCAATAAGCGATTATTGATTGGTTTGCGGAAAAGTTATAGCGTTTACAAAATAGGGGATAGTTTTATGGCATTTTTATTAATAATTTTTTTTTTTTTTACTAGTAATGGCGGCGATCATCGATTTTTATTGTGACTGCGACATTATGGAGGACACATCGTACATTTTTGACACATTTTTGGGACCATTGGCATGTATACCGCAATCACTGCTAAATGCAGTGATTTCTGTGTAAATGACACTGGCAGTGAAGGGGTTAACCAATGGGTGGCAGTGTAGGGGTTAAGTGTTCCTAGGGGTGTGTTACTAACTGTTGGGGGCTGGGCTTTTATTTAGTGAACACTGATCTCTGCTCCAATCACATGGAGCAGAGATCAGCGTCACTAGTTGCTAGGCAGAATGGAGAAATGCTGTTTACAACGGCATTTCTTCATTCGGCCGCCCCGTGAGACGATCGCGGGTACTCCCACGGTAAATGAGTCCGCGGGACCTGCGACCAGACTCATGGGGGTCCCGACCAGCACAGGAGTGCGACGGCAGAGGCACGCTCTCGATGGCAGGGCGCAAATTTAAAGGGACGTACAGGTACTCCCATTTGCCTGCCCGTGCCATTCTGCCGACGTACATCGGCGTGCGCTGGTTGGGAACTGGTTAAATTATGAGACCAAAGCTATTGGCTACTAGCCTCTACGTAGTCCCGTCATACGCATCGAATGTCACCTGATTCCGAGCGATCAGATTTTCCGACAACTTTGTCCGACTGTGTGTATGCAACACAAGTTTTGGACAAAATCCGTCAGAAAAAAACTTTTTTGTGGTCGGAATGTCCAACTGTGTGTACAAGGCAAAAGGCAGAGTTGACTAAAATCGAATGCCTTGCACACACGATCAGATTGTTTGCCAACAAAACTGTGAAATTTTGTCGGAAGGGCAATTGTCTTGCATATACATGGCACACAATTGTTGGTCAACAAATACGAACGTAGTGACGTACTACATTGTTTTTCAGCTCTTTAGCGCCACCCTTTGGGCTCCTTCTGCTAGTTTCGTGTTAGTAGAAGTTTGGCGAGTGATTCGCGTTTTTCATTTCGCACTTTTCATTTCACACTTTTCAGTTTGTTTCTGAATGGCCGTTCGTCAACCAGACATGTTGCAGAATCGGAGGAGATAACGTGTTATTTATTATTGGTCTTGGAGTTATTGCTTTGACATTATTTTTTTGGTTGAATAATGATTTGATTTGTTATATTTTCTATATTTTTGGATGCATAGAATACACTTTTTTGGTTAAGTTCTATTGGCATGTATATATTTATTTGTTTTCTTTTTTTAATGTACAATAAAAAAATTGTGTAAAATAATAATTGCCTCTGTGTTTTACTTCAAATGACACTTTGGGAGTCGGCAGTTACATTTAAAAAAAATACAATGTAAAATTAACAAGGGACACCAACATAAAAACTACAGGATAATAGTGTTGTGGTAACTTGCCAAAAAAAAAAAAAAAAACATAATAATATTATTCTTGATATCACTAGAAAAAAAAAGCCTTTGAAATTTTGTTTGTAATAACTCCATCATTATCACTAGCAAAGTAGCTTCATTATTATCCCATTAAAGAAGAAGAGAATATGCGCTGAATTTTGAGATTTCATAATTTGCCACGTCGTGAATGTTAATTCTCCATTATGAACGCTAGTTTACCTTGCTTCCGAGTATGTGTGTTTGAACTTTGAACTTTTGTCCGACAGACTTGTGTACATACACTTGGAAAATCTGACAACACACATTTGTCCGTGCAAAATTTTAAATCCTGCCATCCAACATTTGTCCATGGAAAATTTTAAAGCCTGCCATCCAACATTTGTCCGTGGAAAATCTGACAAAAATTGTCCAATGGAGCATACACATGGTTGGATTTACCGACAAAAACTTGTCCTCACACAATTCCCATCGGAAAGTCCAATCGTGTGTACGAGGCTTTATACCTGTCCACAGAAACTGCCAGATACACTAGCTCTTCTTGCAAACTTTAAAGCTGCAAGACTATAAGTATAAGTCAGGGCATACATGTAATGCCGCATACACCCGATCTGACTTTTCAACGAACTTGGTCCGGCAGACTATCCGATGGATTTTGCAGCGGAGATCCGCCAGACTTTTAAACAAACAGACTTGCCCACACATGCTCACTCCAAAAGTCCGATTCGAAAATGATGACGTAGAATAAGGAAGTTCATAGCCAGTAGCCAATAGCTGCCCTAGCGCCGGTTTTAGTCTGTCAGACTAGCACACAGACAACCAGATTTTTCGACCGGACTCGAGTCTGTCGGAAAGATTTGAAACATGTTTTATTTCTAGGTCCGTCTGACTTTTGGGAAGAAAAAGTAAGCTGGAGCCCATACACAATCGAATTGTCCGACGGATTCCGATCCGCTGGACCAGGTCCGTTGAAAAGTCAAATCATATGTACGCGGCATTACTCTACACTACTACCACAGCAAAGAGAGATTTTCTAAACTATAGTGGATTTTTGGAACATACAGTATACGTAGAAAATATCCTTTGAACTATTCCTATACAGAAGTCATAAAAATGATGCCAAGCAATATATGGAATCTGTGCATAATATAGCGATCTGGTTACAAAATGCATGTCTAACACTCAATAATCAATGAGGCTGTCACATACATTTACCTGCTCAGTCTCACCCTTAGTGATAGATGAGTTTGGTATGGAGATTCTGGGAACAGGGGGAGGTAGGATCAATATTCTTTCATTAAGTTTCATGTTTATTTCCTCATTAGAAATGTGTCACATTAGCAGTACAATCCAATGATATTAAAACAATTAATAAAAATGTCTAAACTTCCAAATGAATAAAATGTAAATATGGTTTATCACCTCCTACAAATTGTTTAGGATGCTAATTAGATCTACCTAACAATTTCTAGTCTTGGTTTTGATAACTTTAGGACAATTTATATGTTTATCTTAAAATTGTGTATACCGTGGCACTGTTACGCAGTCATTTTTCAGGAACTGATATTATGTAAGACTATAATCAGGGTTTGATTTCATGTTTGGTCAGCCAGTTGCCTGGACCACATATAAGATTTATTAGTCCTTGAAGGAGGTTAGGCTGATTATTCTGTTCTATGTAATAATGGGTTTCTGTGAACTACAATATGCTTCTCTAAGTCCACCTTTATGTTTTTCACCCAAGAACATGTACTGAAATCAGGCTAATGCTAGTTGTAGCATACGGCAACTGAAAGAAAGGTGGACACAATTACAAAATGAAAGCAGTATTGAACCCAAAAGCAAATATAAAATGTATTGCAGCTTATCAATTCTTAGATCTGATGACTGTATTTGTTTTTGTTTTTTTTTTACTTTCTTTCTTCTATTTTTTTTGGGCAATTTAGCTAGCATGCATGTTGATTTTTAAAAGCTCAAGCTCTCCAGTAGAATGTAGCAGTTTACATGAATGAGACAAACCACTTAACCTTGGCAGAGGTGATTAAATAGATCAGCTTATATTTATTCATGCAAACCTTTATCCCAAGAGGAAAAACTACTTGTTGTAGCTGATTATAAAGTGTGGGCTAGAGTTTGGCTTAAATTTGTTTAGTGTATTTAAATCTGCGAATAAATTTTACACTACCATCCCCCCAAACTGACAATGCGTCTGTCTGCCGTGCCTCCTGTTCACATTCCTCCAGAATGGTGTCTCACTAACACCAGAGGTGTGTTACTGGCCAGATCACCAGGTGAAAACAGAGGGGGGGAAGCCAAATAAAAGAAAACTGATGCAGCCACCCAATCTAATGATTGGTAAGCTGCACTATAATACATTATTTTTTTGGTTTTAATACTGATTTAGATCATAGTAATTTCCAAAAGCAAATATATAAAGGCTAGCATTGATTAGTTACTTACTGGACTCTTTTACCAAATAATGTTACCCTAGTGGACTCAGATATTAGACTACGACTATAAGCACTAAATTTATTCTCTCTGGAGAAGAGATGTTTGAGAGGAGATATGATAGGAATATACACATACCTCAATGGTGATACTTGCATAGGGATTAAACTTTTCAGTTTTAGGGAATGCAATGCCATGTACACACGGTCAGATTTTCCGATAACAAATGTTGGATGTGAGCTTGTTGGCGGAAAGTCCGACCGTGTGTATGCTCCATGGAACATTTGTTGTCGGACTTTCTGCCAACAAATTCGTTGTCGGACTTTCCGATCGTGTGTACATAAGTCCATTGCACAAAAGTCCACGCATGCTCGGAATCAAGTACGAGCCGGAAGAGCTCAGTCTTGTAAAATTAGCATTAGTAATGGAGATATCACATGACTATAGAACTTCCGTTTTATCGGCTCTCCGTACGTCTTGTACGTCACTACGTTGGTAATTGTTGGCCAACATTTGTGTGACCGTGTGTATTCAAGACAAGTTGGCGCCAACAACCTTCGAATAAAAATCCATGGTTTTGTTGTTGGAAAGTCCAATCGTGTGTACGGGGCATAAGAAGACGTGGGCCACTCAATGAAACTGGAGGAGAAGCGATTTAACCTTGAACTGCGTAGAAATTTTTCTCTGCCAGGGCAGTGAGCAGGGCTGGACTTACCATTGGGCTTGACTGGGCTCAAGCCCATGGGCCCCGCCCAATAGGGGGCCCCGCAGGCACCACTGAGATACATAGCCGACTGTACTCGGCTCGACTCCGCTCATAGTCACGCCCAGTCCCACCCTATGATGGACATAACACAGGGACTGGGCGTGACTGTGAGCTGAGACGAGTAAACTCGGCTATTCCCGGCATGTGCTCGCGACTGCGAGAGGACCAAGAGCCGCCGAGAGGACCTGAGAACCCCTGAGAGCCACCAGGAGGACCCGAGAGCTGCCGAAAGCCACGAGAGCCGCCAAGAGGACCTGAGACACTGGGGCAAGGCTGCAGATGGATGGGCAAGGCTGCAGATGGACACTGATGAGGCTGCATTGATGGGCATTTAAATGTAAGTTTTTTTCCTTAAACTTCCCTCCTAAAAGTTTTTTTCCTTAAACTTCCCTCCTAAAAGTTTTTTTCCTTAGCATTCCCTCCTAAACTTGGGGTGCGTGTTATACGCCGGCACGTGTTATACGCCGATAAATACGGTAATGTATAGAAGGTAGGGCCCGAAAGTGACTCAAGCCCAGGGGCCCCCACCACCCTAAGTCCTGCCCTGGTAGTGAGGATGTGCAATTTACTTCCACAATCAGTGGTGTTAGCAGGAAATTATGATAGTTTTAAAAAAAACTCTTGAATGTGTACCTTAGCAAGCACATACAGGGATACGGGAAATGATTATGAACATGCACACCTACAAAGGTTGAACTGGATGGACTGGTGTCTTTATTCAACCTTACTAACTATGTAACTCTACTAGTTGTTAGTGCATGTTTGAGATGTGCAAAACAAATCTAAGCTTCACACTCCAATTGGTTATACATTTAAAACTGTGATCAATGAGCACCATAAGTACCCTGTAAAGGTTAAGACCAAGGCATCCCCTTTTTTTTACCATAACCAATGAGTACATCAGTAAATATGCACTGAAGAATAAAAGATAAACAACTTGACTGTACAAAATTTACAAATTTAAAATAATTTGCACAACTTAATCATCTTAAATCCTATTTTTATCGGAAATCACATGTGCATACGATGAACATATCCCACGGTCATCTGCTGTGTAATAAATGTAAAGGGTCGATAAAGCTACATATAAGAAAAACAGAAATTTGCACTACAAATAGGGTGCATGATGTAAAACACTTGCATGGCTTTTTCCAGGCCTGGTCGTCTTATATCCATAGTCATTTTCTGTAATGTGATTGCTGATAATTGACTAGAGAATTGGTCCCTGTGCAGAAATTATAGCAGTAACTACAGTACATGTTTTCAATTTTCACAAATAGGATGTATAGCATGCCATAAATCACTACACCAGAGTGGATCACTCACTCAATAATTTACAACCCTAAAACAAATTGCAATCCTTAAAAAATAGCATAGAACAAGATAAGGTAGCTTATAAAATATTTGCTTTATATTCCATGGTAGCTGTACTCGTGAACAAACACCAAAAGTAAATGCTAACCCTCCAAGTTGTTAGTGAGCAGACTAGACCCACCCCCTTCTATTCAACACTAACCTTCCTATTGTTTGTGCCCTAGAAAGGGAGCACAGAGCATTTTCCTTTTAATAAACACACAGCAGATGGAACTAAGGCTGGCCAAACACATGATTGTTTTGTACTGTTTGAACGCGATTTAACAAACGTGAGAATTGTAAGGACCCTAGGTACCAACGCAATCGCTAATGACTGATAAGAACGGGAAAGAATTCCCAACTAGTTCGAAAAATATTCTCAGCAGAGGATTATTGTCAGTTCATCCTATCACTCCAAGCATCATTTAGATTAAATCGCTGCTGCCATTTAATTGTAAACAATAATTGTTCATCCTTCAAATTGCATACTGTATTAAATTAATGTCAATATGGGTTGCTATAGTTTGTATACCATTCTGATATTCCAAAAAAAAACGATGGCACAGTCAAATCTTAAGAATTGTCCACTAGCGTAAGATTCGCATAAGGGATAAAATGCTTTTAATTGAACGAACATGTTACTTTTCAGTAAAATGTATTTAAATGGATGCTTAACATGGTTTCCTATTAGCACATTATTATTATTTAATATAAAATGCTTT
Organism: Lithobates pipiens; assembly: GCF_037356315.1. NCBI lineage: Eukaryota > Metazoa > Chordata > Amphibia > Anura > Ranidae > Lithobates > Lithobates pipiens. Next base: position 93,469,481 of record NW_027507718.1, read on the forward strand.
GCAAATTACTCTACACCCATTTCCCAAATGAGCTTACAAACTAACGTGCCTTGCACAATCATGCAAGCACACAGATACAGCATGTTCAGTAGCCAAATTATTTATGGATATTTTATGGGTTATAATTTTTTTTGCACAAATTTATTAAAATCATGGAAAATTCTGCTTATAATTCATATGATCACATGTTCCCCAAATATCCCATCCATCCCCCCCGTCATTAAAAAACACAATTTCCCTGTGCAGATTGCATGCCATCCCCTGGGAATGTGGTCACCAATGATAATATGAAAGCAACACCAGCCCCCCCGGTTTATTTCACAAGCTCGCAGACACTTTGTGGTAGTATTAAATAATAAGTCATCATGTCCGTGCATGACCTCAACATCACCCCTTCTTTTTTTTTATTTTCCAGTCCAGCAATTAAACAGAAAAAAAAAAAAATCCATTCCTTTGATAAATCTGACGCTTTGTTTTCAAATTACACAGTGATTTTCACGCATCATCTTTACTACTTTCCAAAACTGACAGCACAATGGGAATGGCTAGTGTAACCTGCATATTCCAGATTCCCAAAGATCCCAGTCCAATAGAAAAAAAACAAAAAAAACAAGTATATATGCAAATCGAGAACGTATTAATGCCAAGCTGAATGAGCTGGTGTTTGACAGTACATAAATCTTAGCTGGTATCCAAGGCTGCAGCATCCTGCATAATTTGTCATGGCAATAAAAGGAAATGCAAGGAAACACCATTTCAGGTACATAGGTCCATGTTGCAATAAACCTTTGGCCATATAAAACAGGAGAGATACCATTTCATTTGGCACATCTCCTCTCCATACTAACCAAATCACAGCAGGATTTGTCGTTCACCTGATCTGGTGTCAGCCTACAAGCATTGTTTTCATGTCACGCCACTTCATTGTGCCTCTTACCTTTTTGCGTTGTTTTCGTTTCAGCCGGTCTGTCCAGCTAGGAGTCCCAATATCCCGTCCAACTTGCGAGTGACAAAATCCCAAATGAAGGCATTTCTGATCGCTGCTCTGGGCTACAAGATCCTTGTTTATTATGTGCTGGTGCTGATGTTGCTGACTTGTAATCCTGGTTGTGTGCATCAATCATGCATCTCTCTGGCTATCTCTTTATCTGTGTTTCCCAAATACTGAAGATGCTAGGGTTTTTTTTTTTTCAGGCTTCCCCTATTTGTATTAATGGATGGAATTAGAAAGCTACTTGCTTAGGAGAGGAGGAGGAGGAGGAGGAGGAGGGGGAGTAACAAATACAATAGAGCATGCGCATGGCAGGTCATTAGTGTCTCTCTTTGAGACGCACAAACACATCCAGTGGGTAAAGAAAAAAATAGCAGTGGAATACAGTATAGGATTGTGTGTCTGGGTATTACATTGGAAGAAGCATAACGCTGTTATTTCTGTCTAAAATAGCTAAAAAATATATAAACAAAAAATAGCATAATTCAATTTTAGAGTATAGTGGTAGATGAATAGCTAAAGCGATCGACAGCGAGATCTAACAGCATACAGGATGTATATACACACACATGCACACAGAGACTACCTCTCTCTCCTTCTCTAGATATCTTTCAAGTATGGATACAGTCGTTATATCAATGTAAAAGGACAGCCAAGTCTGTTAGGCTACATTCACACTAATCATGCTGCATTGCTTTATTTAAACCTTTCCCTACCAGAGATGTTTTTGCATCTTTTGCACACATTTAAAAAATCATGTTAGCCCTGAAAACATCAAATCATTATATTTTTGGTGAAAGTAGAGACCCTTGAGAATAAAATAGTGGCAGTTCTGAATTTTTGTGTTACACGATATTAACGCAACAGTTTATCAAGTGCAAATTTTAGTAAAAAATACACTAATATTAAAGGGGTTTAAAGTCAGAAGGTTTTTTTTTTTTTATCCTAAAGCAGTTGTAAACCGCCAGACCTTTTTTTTTTCTACACCCTGCATGGCAAAGGCATAATGTGCTAGTATGAATTGCATACTAGCACATTATGTTAAACCTACCTTAAAATGAAGCTCTCCTGCGCCGAGATCTCAGAGCTGCAGTGAGCTCCCATCTTCAAATGTCTTGCTTCCGGGTTCGCAGACTGCGGCTCTGTGACTGTCCGGAGCCACAATGACCAGCACTGGGCTCGGAAAGGAACAGCATGGCTGGCCATCCCTTCAGAGCGCATGCACCAAAGACATTACTGGCTGCATGCAATGTAAATATCTCCTAAATGGTGCACCATTAGGAGATATTTACACTACCTATAGGTAAGCCTTATTATAGCACGTTAGGGAACAACAATCACCAATATCTTTCCAATACCTATAGGTAAAAGTATTAGAGGAAAGTTTACTTCCTCTTTAATGCTATCTATGATAAAAGCCGTCTGTGTGCAGCAGCCACCCCAGAACCCCCTATTACTTACCTGAGCCCCATCTCTGTTCAATGATGTCAACGAGTGACTCGGCCATCCGGGGCTCTCCTCCTGATTGGCTGAGACACAGCAGCTGCATCATTGGCTCCCACTGCTGTCATTCAATGTCAGTTAGCCAATCGGGAGAGAGAGGGGGCGAAGCTGAACCGGTGCTTTGTGTCTGAATTGACTGCGACTGCCCTTATAGCAAGCTTCATGCTGTGGGAGCACTCAACAGGAGGGAGGGTCCAGGAGCACAGAAGAGGGACCCGAGAAGAGGAGGAACCCGGATTTGCACAGAGCAGGTATGTATAACATGTTTGTTATTTTTATGAAAAAAAAAAAATTAGGACTTTACAATCACTTTAATTCTAGGTAACAGAATTCTGGGGTTGAAGTGATTAAATAGATACCAAACATGTCAAGCCTTAAAAATTGCATGTGCTTATGAAACAACGACAAACCTACGTACCCAAAACTTTCCATAGGTGACACTTTAAAAGCCCCTACTGTTTATCAGGTTATTGATAATTATGAACAATAGCACCAGAATTATTGCTCTCACTGTGGCGTGCACGGTGATATGTAACATGTACAGCACATTTGATGTTTTCATACGTAGGCACCCCTTACACTCATATGTTTGTGCATATGTTCATGTGCACATGAAGGGCGGACAGGCTCAACATTCTTTTTTGGGGAGGTTAAAGCAGTAGTAAAGTCCACTTTGTGATTTTTATGTATAGGTAAGCCTATAATAAGGCTTACCTGTAGGTAAAATGAATGTCTCCTAAATGTGCACTGTTTAGAAGATATTCACCCCGCATGCAGCTGGTGACGTCACTAGCGCATGAGCTCCTTCAGAGCACCATGTCGGAACCGAGGGCTCCCAAACCCATGGGCGTCATCGCAGCTCTGGCCACTCACACAGCACCAGAGTCCACAAACCCTGAAAGGAAGACCGGGGAAAATGGAAGCCCTGTCAGCAGTGACAGTGCACCACTGGAGGGCTTTGTTCTAAGGTTCTAAGGTTCTTTGTTCTAAGGTAAAGAGTAAACACAGGAGACTTTAAGGGCAACTATAATGATTGAAAAATATAGATATATAGAGAAAAACAAAGTTTATTTGTTAAAGAAGAAATCATAAAAATATAGATGCAGGTCTTCTGTAATCTCGCCTGACGTTTTTCAAGGTTTCAATGTTAATCCCTTCATCAGGGAAATTTTCGTTTCAAAAGATATCAAGACAAATGACTATCTATAATAGAACATAAGAAGTTTTTTTTTAGTTTTGAATTTTCATACAAAATTGTCTAGCAGTTAATGAATACTTAACAAGACGATATAAGTTTTGTTCATAATAATTTAGTAATATATGGGTGGTATGTCAATGTAACAACAGTATATTGCAGCGTGATGCAGTGCTGGATGGACAGATAGGTGTAGATAGATAGGTGTAGGTGTAGATAGTCCCAAGGGACCTGTATAGCAAGTATGGATATAGATGCAGTACAAGCAATATGTAGCAGGTGGGGTAAAGATACTGACCTCACAGGTAATTTTTGCAGGAATCCAATGTGTACTGGATCCTGACCAACAACTGCAATAAGACCAGTCAGGAGCGTTTGTTTTATGGGCGAAGGACGCCGGTGCCTGCGCAATGAAGCGAGCGCCGACATCAGACGTCCAGAATACCGACACTTGCGCTGTGAAGCGAAGGCTGACATTAAGAACATTAAATTCCCCCCTCCCCAAACCCCGCCCCCTCTTTTCCCTTTCCCCTCCTTATATGTCATTATGTATCATCATAAAGAGGCATTGATCATTCTCTCTGTATATATACATGTATCATTTCAGATCCCTCTGGTACTGGAGTGCATCTTGTCAGTCTATTTATGGCTACTAGACACCATCAGTAAGTATACCTTTACTAGATGATCCCTTGAAGCTCTGATATGCTCTCTGGAACCTCCACACATCCAGGCACTATACCAATGAGCTCCAGATCTGGTTGTTCCTGGGACTACAGCAGGGTCATTATCTGATCTCCTACTCCTATGTATGACTTTTTTTTCCACATCTGTATATATTTACCTTTATATACATACTCTATTACTATTAATTTCTAAATGCAGTATCTAGTTAATCGGTGAATGAGTCCCGTTCCGTCTCCTACGATGCTCATTTTTGTCCATTTGATGTTCATGTGCTCAACTCTCTGTTATGTTCTATTATAGATAGTGATTTGTCTTGATATCTTCTGAAACAAATGCCCCAGATGAAGGGATTAACATTGAAATCCTGAAACACATCGGACAAGATTACAGAAGATCAACAACTCTAATTGTATCAACTGTACTTGTACTATGTTTTTATCTATGCTATGTATGGTGATGTATGCACCTATATTTTTAAGATTTCTTCTTTAACAAATAAACGTTGTATTTTTCGATATATATCTATATTTTCAATCATTATAGTTGCCCTTAAAGTCCCCTGTGTTTTCTCTTTTGGGGGGCACTACAATTTCCTTATGGTTATCCAGTATGTTGTCAACAATTAGGTCTTCTTGGGTGAATCTACTTTAAACGACTTTGTTCTAAGGTAAGTATTTCATAATGTGCTAGTATGCAATGCATACTAGTACATTATACAATTTTCTTACATTGTAAATTTTATTTTTATTTTTTACTGCAGTTTTTAAAAACTGCTTTAACCACTTGCTGACTAGTCGCCATACTTATACTGCAGCAGGTCGGCTCTATTGCATGAATGGCCGTAGGTGTACATCGGTTCATGCCGTAGATACAGTAGGCGTGCGTGGTGCTTGAGCTCATGTGTGTAGCCGGCAGCCACAATGTCTGCTGGCCAGCCGCGAACACTCCACAGAGAGCCAGAATGGGGAACTGTCAATGTAAACAAACAGAACCCCGTTTTATCATGGGAGTACATAGTAACCGTCTGTTCCTAGGGATTAGGGACAGCGATCTCTCTGTACTCCCGGTCAGTCCACTCCCCCCACAGTTAGGAACACCTCCCAGGTAACATATTTTAACCCCTTGATCGCCCCTGGTGTTAACCCCTTCCCTGCCTGAGTCATTTATGCAGTATGAATGTCAATGGTCCCAAAAAAGTGTCAAAAGTGTCCAATCTGTCTGCCGCAATATCACAGTCTTCCTAAAAATTGCTGATGACCGCCATTACTAGTAAAAATAAATAACAATAAAAATGCCATAAATCTATCCCCTATTTTGTAGATGCTATAACTTTTACGCAAACCAATCAATTGTTTATTGCGATTTTTTTTACCAAAAATATGTAGAAGAATACATATTGGCCTAAACTAGGGGTGCCCAATCAGTGTCCTGGGTGGCCTGCGACTTCCTTCTGTGGGACGGCAGATTGGCAAGCCCAGATCATGGTTGCAGACCCACCATCCCAGAGCATCTGTGTTGTTAATGAAGCCGGCAAAGCAAGCAGCTGTGGAGCAGAGCTGTATTAGCTGATGCTTCCTCTATAGTGCCATCTCTTGCCACAGGCGGAGTGATACCAAATGCACTCTGCCGGGGACAGCAACAGCAGGCGATACCTGAATGGAAGATTGTTATTAAAAGTCAGTTTACTAAAATTGCAGTGTATATATGGCCATATCTTTGGCAGTGGTTACTGGGCTGCTTTCAAACTTATCCGCAGGTGCACTGCACCTTCAGGTTAACTGCACTGAGGCATAGACTTCTGTTATTACCTCCGGGTTTGGTGAGCTTTAAGAAAGTGCACCACACCTGCAGGATATAATAGAAGTCTATGGCAAAGTGTAGTTAACCCGCAGGAAAGACACAGGTTCACTGCACTGCATTAGTGTGAATGGCCCCTTTCACATAATCGGTCCGACTCAATCGGACCCTCCATTAGCCTCTATGAAATGGCAGATGTAAACAGATTTGTGTCCTTTTATACCCGCCTACCTCCAATCTGATTCGCTAAAAAAAAAGAAGGGGATCAATACCCTTCCGTCAGGGCGGATCGGATCAGAGGACCCATAGAGTAGAGTGGGCTGTGTCTGTGTCTGCTCTGCACGGACATGTAATCTGCCTGCTCTGCTCATTGTGGCCCGTGACCGGTAACCAAGTCGCTTAAGTGGCCCTTGCTCTTCAAAAGTTTGGGCACCCCTAGCCTAAACTGATGAAGAAATTTGTTTATTTACATTTTTTGAGGATATTTATTATAGCAAAAAGCAAAAAATATTGTTTTGTATTTTTTAAGGGCCGGTTCACACTGCGAGCCGCGGCGAGGCGTCTCCGACTTCCTCGCCGCGACTTGCAGGGGGGGTGAGCGGCGACTTGCAGAGGACTTCTGCATAGAAGTCAATGCAAGTCGCCCCCGAAGTCGCCCCGAAGTAGTACAGGAACCTTTTTTCTGAGTCGGAGCGACTCGAGTCGCTCCTCTCAGAACGGTTCCATTGTACTCAATGGGGACGACTTGCGGGAGCGAGGCGAGGCGAGCCGTGTCGCCTCGCCTCGCGCCGCAGTGTGAACCGGCCCTAATTGTTTTTTTTTTGTTTATATCGCGTATATTGTGGTAAATAAGTTCATCAATTTTGTCAGTTAAAGCAACGCAGTGCTGTATTGCAAAAAAAATGGACTGGTCATTATAAGGAAATCATTCCCGATGTAGTATTGTATTCTGACAGCGTGGAGCCTTCCTTACTGTCAGAACACAATGATCCGTGTTGCTGGCTACAGCAGGCGGCAATGACTGTTCAAGAGAAAACCCGACATGCTGGTTATACACAAATTGGTCGATAGATTGAATTGTGTACAACCAGCCTGCCCATACATGGATCAAAATTCGGTCAGCCTCTGCTTAACTAGACAATTTTTGATCCAAGCATGTCCAGCTTTAGGAAGTGTGCTACTGGGAGGTTCACCTAGTAAAATGAAAGGAAATGAAGAAAAAGATAAACTGATTCAGTCACCACAGGATTGGTAAGCTGCAGTATACCATATCATATTTTAATCCTTGGATTTAGATATTCTTCAAGGTAAGCATGTGTGTGCGCAGCCTATTGCATTAGGGTGTTCACCCAAAAGCTCATATTTGTGCATATACTGTGTATAGTATATAGGGCAGTAAGGCAATGGACAGTGTCGGTAAAGTAGTGGACGGTGTCAGAAGGGCAGAGATTGGTTTCAGTAGTTTATTTTTTTTATTATTACTTTTTTTAAATGTTATTATTTTTTACAAAAAAAAAATGTACAATATTTTTTAATTACTTTATTTTTTACAATTTTTTTTAGGAGCCCCATTGGGGGGGGGGGGGGGGGGGAGGCTTTGGTGAAATATCATGGGTCTAAACAGACCCTTGATGCGTCACTTTTGAGACAGAGAAAGGAACTAAGGACAGACATCCCCCAGTCCCTTTCTCTGCAGCCAAGCAGCAGGAGAAATCTGCCCAGCACAGGGTGATTAGGGTGTGCCCAGGCACACCTGGCACACCCTGTGCACACGCCTATGAAGGTAAGCATTGAAATGATAACACACTATGTGCACTTTTTGAAGACACACTGCACAATTCCTTTACTATGTCCAGTCTCAGGAAAATTATATTTTGTCTTCTGCCCTTTAATTGTTTCACAGTTTGAGAGATAAGGACATGGGTAAACCTGCATGTGATATTTTTTCTATTGCAGTCATTTTTATCATGCACAGACCAAGCTATGCAAGTTACACCGCAATGTTCACATTCAATCAGAGGGAACAAAAAACAGTAATAGTAAGATTTTACAGTATCCATGCATTGTAAACAGCTGTAATGGCAAGATATTACAGCAACAAAGCATTGGAAGGATTTATTTTAAGTATAAATAATCAACATTCCTGAGATTCAGTCAAGCAGAATAATTTTCAGTGTTAAAATATTTTTTTTTGCAATTGCAATTATGTATCCTCCTGTGAATCACCCATGTGGAATCCCAGACATAATTCCATATACAAATTCTCCTAGTTAAGTTAAGTCACAACACAAGTGTTGCTTGTATGCATTTGTCACACTCAAATAATCCAAGACAAAGCCATACAGAGCTGCAGCCTCATTTAGTTTTCATTTTATTTCCCCTGCTTGATACTATTCATAGGCTTGAAAACCTGGTGCACCTCAATGCTTAGGGCAGCACAGACTAACAGACTGCTTCAGGACTAGGGATGGGCGAACGGTTCGCCCAGCGGTCGTTTCACGGCGAATTTCGGCTGTTCGCTGTCCGCCCGATCGGCGGACTATTGCCGCTGTTCGCCCGGCGGACTTCCGTGTTTACTGTGTAAAAGAACTTTGACCTATGATGACACATCCATCATGTGGTACAGGACAGCCAATTGAGACATTACAGCACATGGACACTTGGACATTCCCCCTAACTTATAAATAGACCCGATCCGGCGGCCATTTTACATTCTTTCGTATGTCACTATAGGGAGAGGTTGCTGTGTGGAGCAGGGAGAGACTGCAGTGACCCAAATCGCTAGCTATTAGGTCCACAAAAGTTCTTTTAAGGACTGGTATGGTATAGGTGTTAGGTGTAGTTCAGGATATAGGTTTGAGGCACTGCTATTCAAGTCATTGTTTCTGCAGCCTGTCTTTTGTCAGTGTAGAGAGAGGGACAGGATGCTATGTGCAGCAGGGACAGTCAGTTTAATCATTAGCTGTTACTATTAGGTCCACAAAAGTCCTTTTCAGGACTGGTATGGTAAAGTAGTCCAGGATATAGTTTTGAGTGCTATTCAAGTTCTTGTTGCAGGAGCCTGTGTTTTGTCAGTTTAAATAGGGACAGGCAGGAAGCTGTGTGTGGCAGTGAGGGACAGTCAGTTTAATCAGTAGCTGTTACTATTAGGTCCACAAAGGTTCTTTTCAGGACTGGTATGGTAATAGGCTTGTACACGTATAATATTCTTTCTTCCAAATATAGAAAGAATATTATACTTGACTGCTGCCGTAGTCCTTTATGAGTATAGGGACTGAGGTACAGTCTGCTTATCACAACCTACTAGTTGCACAAAGGTCCTTATAAGGACTGGTAAGGTATAGTGTACTATAGTACATAGGGTTGAGTGATGTACAGTCTGCTAATCCTTAAGGACTGGTATAGGTCCACAATATATAGGGTTGAGGTGCACTACTGCTGACTCCTGCCCTATTCTGCAGCAGTCCTTTATCAGTATAGGGACTGAGGTACAGTCTGCTAATCACAACCTACTAGTTCCACAAAGGTCCTTATAAGGACTGGTAAGGTATAGTGTACTACAGTACATAGGGTTGAGTGAGGTACAGTCTGCTATTCCTTAAGGACTGGTATAGGTCCACAATATATAGGGTTGAGGTGCACTACTGCTGACTGCTGCCCTATTCTGCAGCAGTCCTTTATCAGTATAGGGACTGAGGTACAGTCTGCTAATCACAACCTACTAGTTCCACAAAGGTCCTTATAAGGACTGGTAAGGTATAGTGTACTACAGTACATAGGGTTGAGTGAGGTGCAGTCTGCTATTCCTTAAGGACTGGTATAGGTCCACAATATATAGGGTTGAGGTGCACTACTGCTGACTGCTGCCCTATTCTGCAGCAGTCCTTTATAAGTATAGGGACTGAGAGTTTTGTCACAGGTTCATTTAAAAAATGACAGGCAGAGGAAGAGGCAGGCCCTTCCGCAGGGGTGGTAGGGGTAGGGCAGGAGCAACAGGCTTGAGCCAAAGTGGGAAGTTGCAGAAGGTGCGTTCAATTACTTTAAAGGACGCATCAGACTTGGTTGAGTGGCTCACTCAGCCTTACTCTTCTGCACCCTCCTCATCCTCTCGATCTGCACCCTCTTCTTCACTCTCTGCTATGTGCACCCCCAAAGACACTACCACCAACAACACCACCACCACCACATACCTTCCGCTTGAGTCACAGGAATTATTTTCCGATCCATATCAAGACATTTCTGATGTGCAGCCACTCTTGGCATTGGATCAGGAAGAGGAGGTAGCAAGAACCGCCACTCAGCAGTCTGACGACATTTCCCAGATCAGCCAAAGGAGGAGGTTGGTCCCCGGTGTTGCTGCCTACTCCGAGATCTCTACTTATAGCGGTGGGGAAGGTGACGTCGATGATGACGTGTCTAGTGATGTCACGTGGGTGCCCACAAGAGAGGAAGAAGAGGGGAGTTCAGAGGGAGATATGGACCAGCAGATAGGGAGGAGAAGCAGGAATAACTTACATTGCACAGGAGGGACAAAGCAGACTGCTAATGTATCAGGAGCGAGTCATCCACCATATACAGTCACATCTGGCGCTCCCAGGACGCCGGCACATGGCTCCGCAGTGTGGGCTTTTTTTAACGTCTCCGCTGCTGACAATAGTTTTGCCATCTGCAATCTTTGCAGTCAACGCATTAGTCGTGGTAAGCCCAACACTCACCTAGGGACGACCGCCTTAAGAAGGCACATGAGCAGCCATCACCGAGCCCAGTGGGAGCAACGGAACACACAAAGCCACACTCCAGGCTCTCACCGTCCAGCCTCGTCTTCTACTTCTCCTCTCTCCTCACAATTGTCCTCCACTCCACCTTCCATCACGCCAAGCTCGCGTTTTTTTGCAAAAAGGCAGGCTTCCGTGGGCCTAATGTTGACACCGGATAATCCTCTTGCCCAACGGTTGACAGCTGGCTTGTCAGAACTGATAGCCTGCCAACTACTGCCATATAAACTGGTGGACTCGGAGGCCTTTCGAAAATTTGTGGTCCCAGGAAGGAAGTATTTCTCAGAGAAGGGCATCCCAGAGCTATATGGCCATGTTCAGCGGCAAGTGAATGTATCTCTGGCACACAGTGTCGGTGCCAAGATACATCTGACCACAGAAACGTGGTCTAGCAAACACGGGCAGGGAAGGTATATCTCTTTTACTGCCCACTGGGTGAACCTTCTGACGGCCGTCAAGCAGGTAACACGGGGCGTATCCTAGCTGACGTTCTGAATGGCTGCCTGATCTAGAGCTCTCCACCCCTGAGGGTGATTACAGCGGCCCGTAGCAACTTAGCCCACCGTCACTACCTCCACTAGCAAGACCGGGACACAGGGAATCAGGCTGGATATGTCCCACAAGAAGAAAGAGCCTGTTAAACCTCGTCGCCTCACAGACTTGTTTACTATTCAGCCAGCACTTAGGTGAATCCAAGATGGCTCGAGAAGCTGCACGGCTCTTCTCTTACACTGCAGCCTCGCGGGGACCCAGATGAAGAAGCACTGAGACATGGAGCACTCTAACATGGAGGGCAACTCCATGGACTTCTCTTCTCTTTCAACATCTGATAGAGGTAAGAGGGTGGCTAATTCACCTGCTCACTCTCCCCTCAAGGCCCCCTCTCAAAGCCCCCTCTGCTAAAAAAAACTTCACTGACACTAACAATGCCCCAGCAGTACAGAAGGCTAATTACACTGAGCCATTAGCCAGCTTCCCAGCTAATGACACTCCAGCAAGTGAATCCACATTAAAAGCAATGCTGTTACCTCTACAGGCTGGCCTTCATGCTGAACTGAGCTCCTCTATCTCACAGCTATCTATCCCACGGCTATTGTTTGTTTTTACTGTATGTATTATGGGGATGGAGGTGTATCATAAAAAGAGGTCGTTTTCAGGCTGTTTCCTGTTTACATTTTGAACCCAGGTGGAAGGCACCTATATGCCCTTTCTGGCCTGTTGCTGCTCTCGGGTCTTACTTGTAGTTACTTTTTCATTATAATTCTATATCTATTGGGACACGTTAATTTATTAACTCCATGGTTGTTGGATTGCGGACTTGGCTCCATTGTGCTGTCCCCCTTTGGGGTTGGCTGCTTGTTTTCCCTCCAGGAGCTGCGATGTACATATTGGGAGCTATCTCCCTTGCTGTAACCGTCTCTCTGGTTTCTGGATGGGCGGGGCCACTGGTACATCAGCGTCATGCTTCTACACCCATTCTGTGTTTACGTCGTCTCCACGATATGGGTGTAATGTGTCATCCAGGTGACAGGCAGGGCCCGCGTTTGTGTGCTCACCACCACGTGCCCACCACCATGGGCTATTGTTTGTTTTTACCCTATCTATCAGGATAGACCATATAGAGGATAGCACAGCACATTTAGAATCACAGATATCTTAAGTCGCTAAATCACATGACAAATTAGTGAACGCACATGAGTCACAAAATTAAATGATCCACAAACTCCAGTTGAAAAGTCACCGATCTGGAAAATCGCTCCAGATCAATAATATCAAGCAGAGAGGCATACCTGAAATTGGTAAGCTGAGTTGGTCCATTATATACACCAATTATTTCTGAAATGAATACCAGATCTGAGCCCTATGGATCTCCTTATGGATAGGACCCATAGGGTCCCGAAACCAACCTACCTTCCAGACACAACACCTAGGGACATTCTCGTCGGGGCCCACTTCTATCACATTAAGGAGAGGCTCCTAAGAGCCCCCAGGTCTGACTGGGTTTACAGGAGTGGCCCTGCATCAAGACATCTCTGCAGAGACTGCACAGAGAAGAAAGAAATTTGCTCCTATCACCCAAGCTATATGAGTGCAGTATCGTATTTTGCTGGGGCTTCCTGACGAACTCCTTCTCAGGTATAAAAATCAACACATCACTATCTCCTCACCCAGAGATGGCTATAAACAGCTACACAACTGGGGCTTCTCACCCTCGCCTCCACCAAATCACTCACAAACTCAACAATTATCCAACTCTAGACCCACCTGATGATATTCTAGCCATTGACACCTAAAGTCCTCTGGTCTCTCCTGCCACAGTTTCTTTTCCTTAAGACGATTGGATTTTAATTTATACGTTATAGTTGTTTGTTAATGTTGATCACTTAGGTGGTGGAGCTCTTAACGCCTACCTGTGGACTCCTTCTTTTGGCACTACTTCGGTGCACACCCCCAAGCACACAGTGTGCTAAGAACACACCAATTTACTCTTGTTAGCATTGTGAATTTACCTCTTGTTATATGGTTAACTGTAACTGTTAACTGGTCTTTTTTATTTTTTTTTTTCTATTATTATCATCTCCGGGTACTGCTTCACTCTCTTTCTCCTACTCTTTGCCAGCAAGGGTCACTTTCCTCTTATCGTGATTTCTCTCCACGCCTGTTAACACCAACAAGTTTACTCTCTGATGTCTCTCAGAATATCCACTTTAAATGCTAATGGACTTAATAGACCTTTCAAAAGATTGAGCCTCTGCAAGGAAACCCTAGCCCTAAAATTTGATGTCCTGTGCATTCAATAGACACACTTTAAGCAAGGTAATACTCCCACCTGTTCTCATCGCCTTTTCCCACACATTTACTTTTCAAATTCTAGTAACAAGACTAAAGGCATCATGATAGCAGTACGCAAGTTGGCGCTTTTCAGCGCCGCCACGTAGAATCAGACCCTATGGGCAGGTTCCTCATACTGGATGCCCTGTTCCACAACTCCCTTTTAGTCTTAGTCAATCTATGCCCCAAATTCTCACCAAGTTTTCTGAAACTGATCCTTAGCAAAATTTCCCTCTATACCAGAGAACATTAAATTCTCTGTGGGGACTTCAACCACATCCTTGACCAATCACTTGATACTACCAATACACACAGAGGGAGACCCACAGCTCTATTCTCCATTGTACACTTGGAAGAGCTATTTGACCCCTGGTGGTGACTTCATGGCGTTGAGAGGGATTACACCTTCTATTCTGCAGCCCAACAATCCTATTCCAGGATTGTCCTATTCCTAATGCATAAATCCCTCTTACAATCCATAACACAGGCTGACATTGGCTTAATCACGTGGTCAGACCACATTCCAGTGACTATTCTACTGTCACTTCTACTGGACGTCAAATGATATACCCCTTGGCGTATGAACACGTCTCCTTTTGCACACTCAGAGTGTCAGGAACAGATCAAACTAGAATTAAAAACATTCGACAGACACCATAAGCCTTCAATGACAGATTCGACCTTAATTAATTTGGATTTTCAGATGAATGCAATTTTTAATGAAAAATGAAATAAATAAAAACGAATTTCGGGAGTAACTAAATAAATGTATTTTGTGGACGAAAACGAAATTCCGAAACAAAATATTTCAGTGTGCACACGTCTACTAAATACAATGCAAGAAACTCTTAATACCTTCATCTGGAATAGCCAGCATCCCAGAGTGAAACACTCAATTATGTGCACACCAACAAAATATGCAGGAACAGGAGTGCCAGACATTAAAACCTACTACTAGGTCATATTATTGACACATACTGCCCATGGGTGGTCATCTGACTCCCGACCAGCATGGGTACAAATTGAAGAAACAGCCATCAAACTCCCAACAAAGTGATCATCCTGTACTTTCCCATCGACATTCTCCACTTCTATGAACAGCCACCTTCCCTCAATTAAAGGCACTTCACACTTTTACCACTTACTGAATGGAGCAGCGCTTCATCAAAAGCTTTTGTACATGATGAAATGGGAACAAAACTTTCACTTCTCTGTGGACTTGAACCACTGGTACTCTGCATTTCACATCACACGGAAATACTCCAAATGTCTTTCCCACTGGGAATCAGCGCAGAAACTCCATTATCAGTGGAATCATATCCGCTGAAGCTCGGAAAGGTTTTTTACAGCACTTCTTTGCTGATGAAACTGTGGTGGACAAGGGACAACTGCTCACATATGGTGGACCTTCCCAGGTCTCACACAATTCTGGACTGACATTGTCTTTGATGAATAATATCACTAGTGCAAGAGGAAAGTTGCTGCCACACTTGGCCTTGCTTGGGTTTAGAGGATTGGCCTAGACACTCCCATCCTATCCTGACGTACATCCTCATTGCTGCCCATCTAACCATAGCCCGTAAATGGAAAATAAATACCCTTCCAACCCTCCAACAAGCTATAGCCACTCTCAACCAACACATGTACCTGGAACGTATGTTCTCCAAAGCCATTCTGACCATGTCAAAATTCCTCCCATACTGGTCTCCCTGGCTTGCTGATGCTAGGGCAGAGAACATTGCCCCCTAACAGAACTTTGTCTCTCCCCCTTTATACTAGGCTCCTCTGACATAATATAAGATGTGATACCAAGCCCAGCAAGGTTGACTGCAGTTGTAAATTGAATTCAGAGAGTCTCCTATATTGCAGTTACAAACTTATTATTAGGCTTCCTCCCTTCCACTCAGGGCAGGACTTAGGGTGCTGGGGGCCCCTGAGCTTGAGTCAAATTCAGGCCCTACTTTCTAGACATTACTGTATTTATCGGTGTATAACACACACCCCAAGTTTAGGAGGGAATTTTAAGGAAAAAAACTTTTAAGAGGGAAGTTTAAGGAAAAAACTTACATTTAAATGCCCATCAATGCAGCCTTATCAGTGTTCATCTGCAGCCTTGCCCATCCATCGGCAGCCTTGTCCAGTGTCATTGCAGCCTTGTCAGTGTCATTTTCAGCCTTGCCCCAGTGTTATTTGCAGCCTTGTCATTTCAGTCTTGAAGTTTAAAAATGGCGCCGTCGAGATAAAGAGTCCTGTGTATCTCGGCAGCCTTGGGTCCTCTCGGCGGTGTAACGACATATTCGGCAACCCATTGCAGTTTGCTACAGAAGTGACGTTCTGTCGTCGCCATCTTGGTACACCCCGCACTCGTCCACAATAAGGATACACTAAGAAGGGGTAAAGCGGACACGTTGTTACACCCACCGGAGTTTTGCATTTTACACGTATTTATAACAGTAAAGTCAGTTTATATAGTGAAATACAGGACTTAGAACTCCGTCTAACTACTTAGATCTTGAATCTTGAATGGTAAACATTTGTACATGTACTCATAATAACTCATAATGTAATCATAAAAGATTTACTTAGCAAATGTATATAATATATTTAATGCAGGTTATCAAAAAACAGAATTGATGTAATCAGTGCAGAATGAAGAAAAATATAATTCATACAAAATATAAAACATGTAGGTATATTTACATAGTACATGTACAAATGATAAAATGCATAATTTGGGCGAGCATGTCTTGGCACTCTTACTTAAAAACTCAACGCGTTTCATGGCGTTATAGCCAGTCATCAGGAGTAAAATGGACGGTAAATGCTAAAAATCAGATAAATATCCGTTAGTATATAATGTAAAGGGAAAATGTAGAGGTCAAACTAATTTTAAGTTACTTACGCATACAGCTCACAGGCTGTACCCAGCTTCTATGATGTAATAGGGCAGTGGCATGGCATGCGCTGTCTCACCTGGGGTTAAGGCGGACTTGCCCCCACACACGGAGGAAAGTCCGTTCATTTTGAGTGTGGCTCCAGGTAGCCGGGACTAGCAAAGGAAGCATCGCTGGCCCCATCATCTGGTATGGAGTTAAAGGGGAAAAAAACAGCCAAAAAACAGCGTGGAGGTCACCCTCTAGGTCCATATCAGACCCTTATCTGAGCATGCTACCCAGCCAGCCAGGAAAGGGGGTGGGGATGAGCGAGCACCCCCCCCCCCCCCTCCTGAGCCGTACCAGGCCGCGGATGCTGGGACTGTGACATCATAATGGGCGGGGATATCATCGGGCGATGTCCCTATATAAGTAGCCGCACGCCGTGTGCCTGTCACTGCGGCCAGAGACAGCGACGAGGCAACAGCTCAAGAAGAGAAGAAGAGAAGAACAGAAGAAGAGAAGAACAGAGAAACAGAAGGCGGCAACAGTGGTGACAGCAGCGACAGAAGACCGGGCCACCGCTTGTAAAAGAGCTAGAAGAAGGCGCAGAGGCCCGGCAAGAAGAACCGAAGAGGGGGACAAGACCCCCGAAGTCAGAAGAAGAGGGCGGCCACAAAGAAGAAAGCTGGGGTCCTCCACTAGTAAAAGAGCTAGCAAAAGAGAAGAAGATAGCGGAGGAGTCCGGCGAGAAGACCCCCAAAGACGGAAGAAGACCCCCGGAGCTCACGGATTCCGATAAGTCCCACGCCCGCAGACCCCGACAACCAACGGCCAAGGTTGTCGGGAAGAGGCCCTTGTCCTTTGCACCCCCCCAAGTTGAGGGCACACAGCCTGGTATGGCTCAGGAGGAGGGGGTGCTCACTCGCCCCAACCCCCTTTCCTGACCGGCCAGGTTGCGTGCTCGGATAAGGGTCTGATATGGACCTAGGGGGGACCCCCATGCCGTTTTTTTCGGTGTAGGGCTTCCCCTTTAACTCCATACCAGGTGACGGGGCCAGCGACGCTTCCTTCGCTGGTCCCGGCTACCTGGAGCCGCGCTCAAAATGAACAGACTTTTCTCCATGTGGGAAAAGTCAGTTCATTTCAAAAGTACAGCGGACTAGCACACACACGGCCGTATTGTCCGCTGGACTGCGAGTCCAGCGGACATATTTTGGTGCAAAACGACTTTCTTAGTCCGCCGGACTTTTGGGTAAAAAAAGTCCGCCGGAGCCCACACACGGGGGGATTGTTTTCCACCGGATTGTTTGATCGTGTGTAACCGGCATAACACATGTTTAGTCCATACTTGGAGATTTGTTTGTCTACACTTTACCGCACACATTTTATATACACTTGTTCATCCCAAGAAAACTTCCGACATATCAGGTTGGGCGAGTTGACCTCCCCCCATGACTCCACCTTCTGCTTATTGCTCGGAATAGACTACATTGTTCCCACGTTTACTACTACAGTTTTGCCAATTATATACATTTATGTGAAACTGTTCCCAGTGATCTAATGTATGGCTAAAACTGTTTATCTTCTGTAATGTCTCTACTGAAACTTTAATAAAGACATTGAACCAGAAAAAAATTCCTTTCTTTTTCAATCTACAGCCGCTGTAATTTTCTGAAAATTCAATGCAATATGGCTACATGGAGTTGTTCTGTACATAGAATGTGTACTGATCAGCCCCCAGAAACATCATTTCTTGTTTGTGTGATTGGCTCATAGATTTTTGCAGAAGTCTACTTAAAATACAAGTCAGATTTCAGGCATCCCCTGAAACAAAAAGGTCATTTTTGATGAGATACTCCAAATAGGAACTAGTTAAGGACGAGCCTATTTTTCAGACTTGGTGTTTACAAGTTTAAATCTTTTTTCTTTTTCTAGAAAATTACTTAGAACCCCCAAACATTATATTTTGTTATTTCAGACACCCTAGAGAATAAAATGGTGGTCGTTGCAATACTTTAAGTTACACCATATTTGTACAATGGTCTTACAAGCGCAATTGTTTTGGAAAAAATACACTTTTTTAAATTAAAAAATAAGACAACAGCAAAGTTTGCCCATTTTTTTTTTATATTGTGAAAGATAATGTTACACAAAGTAAATTGATACCCAACATGTCATGCTTCAAAATTACTCCCCTAAAAATCTCCATAGGAGACGTTTAAGAATTTCTACATTTTACCAGTTTTAAGTTACAGAGGATGTCTAATCGTTTCTCCTGACTGATACTTTTAACAATGAGATCCCTCTGATGCTTTGGAAGCTCTCTATGGACCACGGCTTTTGCTGTAGGATGTGAATAACAAAGTGTCAGGAAAGACCTACTAGAACAGCTGATCTTTATTTGGGGCTATTCAGAGGCACTTTAAATTATGGCAAGTGTGTACTGACTCCTATTTAACATGAGTTTGAATGTGATTGCTTAATTCTGAACACAGCTACATCCCCAGTTATAAGAGGCTATGCACACTTATACAACCACATTATTTTATTTATTTTTTACTACCCCTCCTAAAAGATTTCTGTTTGTTTTTCAATTGAGTTGTACAGTTCATAGGTCACATTAAAGGTGGAAGAAGTTCTGAAATGATTTATCTTTGTCTCATTTTTTTACATCACAGAACCCTGACATTTTAACAGGGGTGTGTAGTCTTTGTATATCCATTGTACATAGATCACCCAGAGGGGAATGTTTTTTTCTCAACAAATGTGGAGTTACGCTTTAAAATGCTTTTTTAGAGGCTTATTTATTAAGCACGGTTCCAGGCTTAAAAAAGCCAAATTGCTTGAAATACTTTTCCTCAAAACATACAAACTTTAGAGGCAGCCCACAAAGATACACCAAAAACATGTAATTTACAAACACTCCTTTCTAAACAAAACAAACTCAGTACTCGATCAATCATACTTACATCACAGAGAGATAGCCCAATGTTATATCCATGAGTTTGGTAATAAAAGTTACAAACTGTTAGCCTAATCAATTAAAACTCGACAAGCTAAGATATATGTCCCTAAGAAATTATGCCCCACTTAGGGTTTGGTACATACTTCAGAAACTATAGCTAAGGCTTTTTAATTATATTATTCATCTATATATAACACCCCAAATGCCTTAACAGGTATACATGAAGAAGTACATACAAATCAATTAAAGCAATACATACAAACTAATGCTCTTCCAACTCTTCTACGTGCTGACATTGAAGAACTTGCAGCACCATTAACGAAAGAAAGAAACTGCATCAACAATTAAGTTCTCTTTGGCTGGAAAAAGTCCTGGCCCTGATGGTTTCACCCTTCGCTTTTACTTCCAATTTGAAGACTCTATATGGCCACTAGGGATGGCCTTGCGGTTCGCCCAGCGGTCGGTTCACGGCGAATTTTGCTTGTTCGCGATTCGCCAAACCGGCAGACTTCTGCGCTGTTTGTGTGGTGGACATATGCGTTTACATTGTGAAAGAACTTTGACCCATGATGACACATCCATCATGGGGTACAGGACAGCCAATTGAGACATTTCAACACATGGACAATTGGACATTCCCCCTACCTTATAAATAGACCTGATCTGGCGGCCATTTTACATTCTGTCTTTTGTCAGTGTAGGGAGAGGTTTCTGTGTGGAGCAGGGACAGACTGTAGTGACACAAATCGCTAGCTATTAGGTCCACAAAAGTCCTTTTAAGGACTGGTATAGGCGTACCGTATATAGGGTTCTGGTGCACTGCTGCTGACTTCTGTGCTGCTGATTTCTGAGTGCACTGCTGACCGATTCTGCAGCTGTCTTTTGTCAGTGTACTGACAGGACGCTGTATGGAGCAGGGACAGTCAGTTTAATCACTAGCTATTACTATTACTATTAGGTCCACAAAGGTCCTTTTAAGGACTGGTATAGGTGTACAGTATATAGGGTTGTACACGTATAATATACTTTCTTTCAAATATAGAAAGCCTATTATACTTGACTGCTGAGCTGAGTGCTGACCGATTCTGCATCTGTCTTTTATGAGTGTAGAGATTGAGGGACAGTCTGCAAATCACTAGCTACTAGGTCCACAAAGGTCCTTTTAAGGACTGGTATAGGTGTACAGTATATAGGGTTGTACACGTATAATATACTTTCTTTCAAATATAGAAAGCATATTATACTTGACTGCTGTGCTGCTGAGCTGATTGCTGCCCGATTCTGCAGCTGTCTTTTATCAGTGTAGGGACTGAGGGAAAGTTTAGTGTTTGGAGCAGGAACAGTCAGCAAATCACTAGCTACTAGGTCCACAAAGGTCCTTTTATAGGTGTACAGTATATAGGGTTGTACATGTATAATATACTTTCTTTCAAATATAGAAAGCATATATAGTGCACTGCACTGCTGTGCTGCTGACCGATTCTGCAGCTGTAATTTCTCAGTGTAGGGAGGGACAGTTTGTTTTTTGGAGCAGGGACAGTCTGCAATTCACTAGCTACTAGCTAGCTACTATTAGGTCCACAAAGGTCCTTTTAAGGACTGGTATAGGTGTACTATTTGGTGTGCAGTATATAGGGGTGTAACACACGTATAAAATACTTGCACATATAGAAAGCATAGTATAGCGCATTTCCACTGTGCAGCATTGGGACTGCTGAGCGGTTCTGCAGTGATACTATAAAGAGTGAGAAACACAATTTAAAAAAAAGTATTATAACTGGTGTGATAGACCAGAGGCCCCCAAAAACGACAGATTGAAGCGGGGTGTTATATATCTTCTTTCACATACATACTGCACTTCTCTAGAGACTTTTGTCACAGAGTCATTTAAAAAATGACAGGCAGAGGAAGAGGCAGGCCCTTCCGCAGGGGTGGTAGGGGTAGGGCAGGAGCAACAGGCTTGAGCCAAAATGGCAAATTGCAGAAGGTGCGATTACGTTTTAGGATGCACCAGACTTGGTTGAGTGGCTCACTCAGCCTTACTCTTCTGCACCCTCCTCATCCTCTCAATCTGCACCCTCTTCACTCTCTGCTGTGTGCACCCCCAAAGACACTACCACCAACATCACCACAACCATATACCTTCCGTTTGAGTCACAGGAATTATTTTCCGATCCATCACAAGACATTTCCGATGCGCAGCCATTCTTGGCATTGGATCAGGAAGAGGAGGTAGCAACAACCGCCACTCAGCAGTCTGACGACAGTACCCAGATCAGCCCAAGGAGGAGGTTGGTCCCCTGTGTTGCAGCCTACTCCGAGATCTATAATTATAGCGGTGGGGAAGGTGACGTCGATAATGACGTGTCTAGTGATGTCACGTGGGTGCCCACAAGAGAGGAAGAGGAGGGGAGTTCAGAGGGAGATTTGGACCAGCAGATAGGGAGGAGAAGCAGGCAGAACTTACATTGCACAGGAAGGACAAAGCAGATTGCTAATATATCAGGAGCGAGGGATCAACCATGTACGGTCACATCTGGCGCTCCCAGGACGCCGGCACATAGCTGCGCAGTGTGGGCTTTTTTTAACATGTCTGCTGCTGACAATAGTGTTGCTATCTGCAATCTTTGCAGTCAATGCATAAGTCGCGGTAAGCCCAACACTCACCTAAGGATGACCACCTTAAGAAGGCACATGAGCTGCCATCACCGAGCCCAGTTGGAGCAACGGAACACACAAAGCCACACTCCAGGCTCTCACCATCCAGCCTTGTCTTCTACTTCTCCTTCTCCTCTCTCCTCACAATTGTCCTCCACTCCACCTTCCATCATGCCGTCCTCACGTTTTTCTGCAAAAAGGCAGGCTTCCATGGGCCTAATGTTCGAGCGTAAAAAAAATGATGACGCCGGATATCCCTCTTGCCCAACGATTGACGGCTGGCTTGTCAGAACTGATAGCACGCCAACTACTGCCATATAAACTGGTGGATTCGGAGGCCTTTCAAAAATTTGTGGCCATTGGAACACCACAATGGAAGGTCCCAGGAAGGAAGTATTTTTCACAGAAGGGCATGCCAGAGCTATATGGCCATGTTCAGCGGCAAGTGAATGTATCTCTGGCACACAGTGTCGGTGCCAAGATACATCTGACCACAGACACGTGGTCTAGTAAACACGGGCAGGGAAGGTATATAACTTTTACTGCTCACTGGGTGAACCTTCTGACGGGCATCAAGCATGTAACCCATGGCACCCGTGTAGATTTGGTTTTACCACCACAGATTGCATGCAGGCCTTCTTCTCCTCCTCCTACTCCATCCTCGTCCCCCTCCTCCTCGGCTGACTCTTCCTTTTCCGCTGCTAGCGTCTCTTCCGCTGCACTGCCCAAGATCCCCAGAACCTATTCGACATGCCAGGTGAGACGTTGCCATGCTGTGCTGCGTCTGTTGTGCCTGGAAGCCAAGAGCCACACTGGCCCTGCACTCCTTTCAGCTTTGTGTTCACAGGCAGATCAGTGGCTAACACCGCTCAATTTGACAGTTGGTAAAGTATTGTGTGACAATGGTGCCAATCTGCTTAGCGCATTGAAACAGGGCAAAATTACACACGTGCTATGCATGGCACATGTCTTAAACTTGCAATGATTCGTTGTCAAATACCCTGGGGTCCAGGACATCTTCCGGCAGGCAAGGAAAATCTTGGTCCATTTCAGAAGATCTTACATGGCCATGGCTCGCCTTGCTGACATTCAGCGGCGACACAATCTGCCGGTCAGATGTTTTATTTGCGATTGCCCGATGCAATGGAACTCAACCTTCTATATGCTTGATAGGCTGCTGCAGCAGAAACGTGCAGTTAACGACTACCTGTACGAACTCTGCACCAGAACAGGTTCTGGGGAGCTTGGTTTTTTTCACCGTGCCAGTGGCTGCTCATGCGTGACGCATGCAGACTTCTGCGGCCATTTGATGAGATCACCAAACTGGTTAGTCACAGCCAAGGCGCCATCAGTGACATGGTACCTTATGCCTTCTTTATGGAGCGTGCGTGTTATGTGTCATTGATCAAGCCATAGAGGAGCAGGATCAGGAAGATGAGGAAGTCACAATGCTGGATGAAGGCTTTTAATGCTATCTCACAAACATGTTCTTTCGCGAGATATGCAAAAGAAGATTTCATAACTGTCATACCGAAACCTAATAAAGACTTGGCGTCATGTAGTAGTTATAGACAGATTTCAGTTATTAATGTTGATCTAAAATTATACGCAAAAATCATAGCTCATAAACTTTAATCATATATCCCCTCCCTGCTCCATTTGAACCAGGTAGGATTTGTTCTTGGTAGAGAAGCAATGGATAACATTATCAAAACGATTACCCTTATAGACTATGCAAAGGAAAAACATCTCCCCCTTTGCCTCATAGCACTAGACGCCGAGAAGGCATTTGTAAGCATATCCTGGGACTTCATTTTTACTTTTCTCGCACAAATTGGTGTACCCCCTAGCTTAGTAATCAATAGTATAGCCCTTTATGACTCACACCTGGCCAGGGTTCCAGCCGACGGTATTTTATCTGACCACATCTACTGTATATATACAATGGAACAGGTCAAGGGTGTCCTCTTTTGACATATCTTTATATTCTGGCAATGCAACATCTTGCGAATGCTGTTAGATGTAACCCTTCTATCCAAGGCCTTGTCATAGGCAAAAGGGAGATAAAACTAAGCCTTTATGCTGATGACTTATTTCTGTATACGTCTAACCCCACCACGGTTTTTCCAGCCCTGATGCACAAACTTAAAACCTTTGGTCAGGGGCGTGGCTTGGTGTCCGAGGAAGATGGACGCACGCTGCTAGAGCTCTCTCTCCCGGAGGTCCTGCGCTCACTCTTTCGGATACCCGCACTACGACAACTATGGGGAGCACAACGCAAAACCCCTCCGGCTTAACCCCCCGCTCTTCTAGGGGCCCGGACGCACACACCAGCCCGCAAATCCCGGAGATTTTCCGGGCGCGGCCTAGAGGCCCGGCGCCTGACACGCACGGAGCTCACCGCGAGCCCTCTCCGCATGGCAGAGGCGCCCTCCGATCCAGAAGCCGCAGTCCGCAGGATCACTCCCTGGATCCACCACCCTCACAGGCTCTCAGCTTAGCAGACCTACGGGCCATGACAGCGAACATCAAAGGGGCCCTGGCAGCCGCAGTTTCGGAATTACGCGCCGATTTTCAATCAATGGTATTAAGGGTAGAAGACATTGAGGAGACGCAGACCCGCCATGATACCACTCTCTGCCACGTTCAGCAAGTCACCGAATCCCACGCGATCCACCTCAGGGACGTCAATCGCCACCTGGAAGACCTCGACAACCGGGGACGAAGACATAATGTGCGGGTAAGAGGTCTTCCAGAATCAATTGAGCCCACACAACTTTCTCACTCTGTTACGGCCATCTTTAATGGCCTTTTGGAAAGGCCCCCTGACATTCCTATTGTGCTGGAGCGCATACACAGGGCCCTGAGACCTAGGGGAAGGGACACAGACCCCCCTAGGGATGTCATATGCTGTGTTGCTGACTACCTCCTAAAGGAAGAAATAATGAGAAAGGCCAGAAACGGGGGTAGGATACACCATCAAGGTACTGAGATTAAACTGTTTCAGGATTTGTCAGCAATTACCTTGCAGAGAAGGAGGGAATTGAAACCCATACTAGACATACTAAGAGCCCGCGCAATCCCATACAGATGGAAGTTCCCTCTTTGCCTGTCTGTTACACATGATGGCCATACGGTGAATCTCAGGGTCCCTGAGGACTTAGAACACTTTTGCCACACTCTCAACTTGCCACCTATGGAAGTTCCAGACTGGTATAGCGACTTCCGCCTTCCCTTGCTCCGCAGAGTTGACTCCATGGATGGAATAGCTGAAGCTGGCAACTTCAACATCGGCAGGCGCAGGAGAGCTCACCCCCTTGCCTCTCCCCCGAGGGCCCGGGGCAACCTACGCAATCACAGCCCCACCGCTTCTCCCGACCATAGAAAACCGAGGCGCTCATGAAGGTCCTTCTATTGCCGTCCCTGTATTTTGGATCACAGTAAGCTGCACTTGGTGCTACGTTGCCGTCACCACCTGAACCACGTCCACACTGGTTCCCACTTTGTTTTTCTGTTACCTTGATGTCGCCCACACCTAACTACATTCCCCTGCTAACACCCTGAAAGGGGGATCCTCCTGTTATTAGAGTTTGACAGTGACATACCCGCTGCCCAATAGATACCGGTTATTGTGACACTCTACTCTTCTGCCTCTGCCTTAATCCTGGGCCCACGCCCTTGCTCCATGCCTGCAGAACTTATGTCCCCAATCTACCACCATAGCTGATGTGAACAACTTCATACCCCAGCTGTGCACAATTTTACTTTGAGTGTTCTGCCATCCTTCACTGCACTCCCTTGTCTAGCTTAATTTTTATAGCTATTTTTGTGCATCTTTGTGTTCTTTTATATTTTTTCTTTTTTTTTTTTACCAGCACCGGCTTGCCTCATGGGACATACGTCACGGGTGAAGGTATTGTACTCCTGCTCTGAATTGTGCTTCTCCCATTTCTCTAGCTCTGCTTAGTCCTATAACCGGCAGCCTTAATAACAATGCGTTATAATATATGTACTGTTACTTAACCCATTTTGTCAGCTGGATCCCCTCTCTAACATTATTGGACGGATCGTTGGACTTTTCCTGGCCAATGCTATTGCTACTAAGCTTACTACCTTCATGTCTAGGTGGACGATCAGGATCTGTCCCACCATTGTTTTAGAATGTTTTATTACGTTTTGTTTTGTGTGGCGGAATAATTGCTTACATGATGATCCCATAGTTTTCTTTTTCATGTTTTGCTTATGTAATACAGATCCGAAACGGTTCTCTTTGCTAAAATGTTTAGGTTTCAGATTCAGATGTTATTACTGTATGTATAGTCTGTGTTAAAGTCACTGCCCTGGGGTTATGTAGTCATTCTATGGGGGTCCTTTCTAACCCTTCCCCAAATTATACGCAATCCTTGCCGCTCAGCTGAGGTTAATGCTGCCCCACACCCCCCCTTTACATAGGTCACCCTGGGTCCCCCTGATTTACCCTTGCTTTCACCAATTGACCCCTGTCCATTTTCACACCGTAAGCTCGGCTTCCTTTAATGTCACGATCCCCTCCCCCTGCATACACGCGGATGCGCTGTTGCTTCCATAATTTCGCCCTGCCTCCCTGTCCATTCATCCACTCCCCATCCGTTAATCTTTAGGCGCCGGCTTGGCGGGTATCCCCCACAACCCCTTCTCTTGACCTCAAGGGACATAGAGTTCACTCTCATCCTCGCTCGACCACCAATCACCCTCCACCACAGGAATCTCTGTGAGATATCCCTGACCTACACTGGCTCTGTGTTTTGTCAGGTAGGTTCTAATTAGACCTCCTGACCCCAGTACTCACCTCGCCTCAATCAATCCTCTCCCTCTCTCCCCCCTCCCCCTCCTCACTTTCTCCTTCTCTACTCACCTGCCTCCCTTATACCTGTTTCCACCGACTTCTTCTGGTAGCCCCCCTCCCCCTCCCCCTTCTGTAATCTCCTTTCCTTCCTTACCCCTTCTCCCGCTGCTCCGTTTGTGTCTCCGCCACTCGTCGTCTACGCTTCTTTAACCCCAACTACGTCCTCATCATCATGCACCCTCGTATCAATCGACGCTCCCCGGACTCTGACTCCCTCAAGATAGTGTCCTTAAACGCAAAAGGTCTAAACACCCCTGAAAAACGCTCCCAACTTTTAACTCTTATGAAAGCTATGAAAGCGGATGTTGTCTTCGTCCAAGAGACACATTTCTGCTCTCAAACGGTTCCCAAATTTTCTAACTACCATTACCCAACCGGATACCACTCTACCAACCCAAACTCTAAAACAAAAGGTGTTTCCATTTTAGTCTCTAAAAAGACCCCTCTTCAGATTACAGATACGGTGATTGATGACCAAGGCAGATATGTCTTCCTTAGAGGTTCGGTACACAACAAACCTATCACATTAGCCAGCGTATACAGCCCCAACACGGCGCAAGTACCCTTCTTTAGGTCGATTACGAATCAACTGGCGACGTTTCAATCGGGTATGTTGATCCTAGGGGGGGATTTTAATGTCCCCTTGAATCCTCAATTGGACACTTCTACGGGTTCCTCCCGCCTCCCCTATAGAGCCCTCAGGCAAATCAAACTCTCTCTCCAATCCCTTCTCTTACACGACTCCTGGAGAACCCTCCATCCTACAGAAAGGGATTTTACATTTTATTCCAATCCCCATGACAGATATTCTAGAATTGACTATATTTTCTTGACTCAGACCGATCTCCCGTTTCTCACACATGCAACTATTGAACCCATGGTTCTCTCGGACCATCACCCCACGTCGATCACTTTGACATTCCCTGTACCACACGAACGAACACCCGTCTGGAGATTAGATCCGAACATCTTAACTGATATTACACGAGCCTCACAGATCCGACAATGTCTCAACGACTATTTCACAGAAAACAACACACAAGACACTTCCTTTATTACTCAGTGGGCCGCACATAAAAGTGTAATACGCGGGAAAATGATGTCTATTGCTGCCCAACTTAATAGGGAACGAAAACGCCATTTATCTGACCTTTATTCGAAACTTAAAAATCTCGAAACTGCACACAAACGTACGTTGGCCGAGCAGACCCTCCAAGAATTACAAAACGTTCGCTTCTCCATTCAAGAGGAGCTTGGAAAATCCATTAAGAAAAAATATATGCTTTCCCAGAAACTCTTTTATGAGTTCGGCAACAAGAGTGGCCATCTTTTGGCCCGAGCCTTGCGAGTCAAACAGTCAAAAAATAACGTACACTCTTTGCATACCTCCTCGGGCAAAACACTCACCTCTAACGCGGACATAGCTAAAGAGTTTGAAAACTTCTACTTTAATCTCTATAATCTTGAACGTTCGGACACCTCCCCATCCGCCGCTCTTTCCAGGCAACTGTCGATAAAACATTTCCTGGATGAATTTTGCCCGTCCATTCAAAACCCCGACACTATCTCTGACCTGGATAGTCCTATCACTTCCCTCGAATGGGCTAAAGCCCTTAAGCAGACGAAATCCGGCAAAAGTCCGGGCCCGGACGGACTGCCCGCGGTCTATTATAAGACCTTTTCAGACGTCCTACAAGACCCCTTTAGGAGGGCCTTTAACTCTATTTCCGACGCCACACCCCTTCACCAAGACTTGCTAGAGGCTCACATTGTAGTCATTCCGAAAGGAGACAAGGACCCGACTAAGACTGGAAATTATCGACCCATATCGCTACTCAATGCCGACCTGAAACTATTTTCAAAGATCATAGCCAACAGACTCCTCCCACTCATCCCTACATTGATTTCCCCTGACCAAGTAGGATTCATACCGGGCCGTGAGGCACGGGACAATACGACCAAAGCTATCAACCTGCACCACTTAATGAATACCACTGGACAGAAGGGCTTCTTTCTGTCACTCGACGCGGAGAAGGCATTCGATAGGGTTGCATGGGATTACATGCAATCTGTTCTACAATCCATTGGTCTGGGACCCCGATTGTTACGCTTCATTAATGCCTTGTACGTTTCCCCTAGAGCGAAAATAAGAGTAAACAATACCCTATCGAGTGCCTTCTCCATCCGAAACGGGACCAGACAGGGTTGCCCCCTGTCCCCTATCCTCTATGTCCTCACTCTAGAACCATTTTTGAATCACTTGAGACGAAACCAAGATATCACTGGAATTCGATCCAAACTAAAAGAATACAAAATTGCCGCATATGCGGACGATATCTTGTTGTTTCTGACCAACCCCCTGATCACGCTTCCATCCATCTTGAAATCGTTTGAGCTATTCAATAGGTTATCCAACCTAAAGATTAATTTTAACAAATCCTACGCCCTAAACATATCCCTTCCCAGCACCACGACAGACCAGTGTAAACGTAACTTCCCCTTCAATTGGACAGACGATGCTATTACTTACCTGGGCGTACAGATTACAAAAAACCTGAACGACCTTTACAGCAAAAACTATATACCTACTTTACATAAGATCATAAGCGACCTAAAACTATGGGATAAGCCCATTTTCTCTTGGTTTGGCAGAGCATCCATTTTAAAAATGAATGTTCTCCCTCGCATGTTGTACCTTTTACAGGCAGTTCCAATAAAACTCCCCCCAGCCTTCTTCAAATCATACAGACAGACCTGCTCAAAATTTCTCTGGGGTACACATAGACCAAGAATTAGTTATCTTCAACTCTCCCTACCCAAGAGTAAAGGTGGTATAGGCCTCCCAGATATTTCCAGTTATTACAAAGCTACCCACTTGATGAGGATAATTGACTGGAACATTCACTCACCGTATAAAGACTGGGTCGACTTAGAAGCATCTTTCGTAGACTCTCCCCTCCGCTCCCTACCCTGGATCCAACGCAGACACGTTTCCCCCGCAATCAAGTCCCATCCACTCATTGCCCCGACTTTACTCTGCTTCCTTACTGCCTGTACTAAGGATGATATCTCATCCGTACCCGGTCCTCTGACCCCTCTCAAGATGAACCCGGACTTTCCCCCGGGTATGCACGGATCCTTTCTCCTTAAGCACTGGGCACGGATACCACTACAGATATCATCATTCTACAAAAATGGACGTTTCCTAACAGCTCAACAATTGGCCGCGGACATGAAAATGCCTCCTATCCCCATGTGGACCTTCCAACAGATTCGACATTACCTTCATTGTAGTAACAAACAAAAGGTCTGTAACAGACCTCTGACCCCCTTTGAAAAACTATGTTCTTCCACCACACCTCTGACACACCTCATATCCTCTTCTATACCAAGGATACATCCCCGGGGCTTCTTTGGCTTGCAAGGCCTGGGAGAAAGACCTTAATCTCTCCATCTCTAGTGAAGATTGGGAAAACATTTTTCTCCGTATTCATAAAGGCACTCTAAATGTATCCACTCAGGAAAATGGGTTCAAACTTCAATGCCGTTGGTACAGAACCCCTGCTCTGATCCACTTCTGGGATGTTCAAGTTT
Source organism: Lithobates pipiens (assembly GCF_037356315.1). NCBI lineage: Eukaryota > Metazoa > Chordata > Amphibia > Anura > Ranidae > Lithobates > Lithobates pipiens. Next base: position 93,500,239 of record NW_027507718.1, read on the forward strand.
CTGATTTATGTTGGAGATGCCACAATCAACGTGGCACTCTATTACACCTTTGGTGGCTCTGCTCGGCCATCCAACCTTTTTGGAATACCATACATTCACTTGTTAACAAAATTACAGGTACAACGCTGCCCTTTCAACCATCTCTATAT